>NC_062578.1:77820000-79020000 GCF_022837055.1 Prionailurus viverrinus
ACTCGAAGCCTCACTTCCCTCACGTGTAAATTAAGGATAATAATATTTGTTGTGTTTTTGTGAAGTGGCATTGATAACAGGAATACAACACACGAACCATAAGTGTCCTCCATTGGACGCCAAGCACTTTGTAACTTTATCATGTTTTATCTCTTTGAAAGGATACAATGCAGTATGCTATGGTAGGGATGAATAGTCTACTCCAAAAACAGGAAGATCATCTGGTTATGCCCCTCCCACCACATAGTCTGGGAAATGTGTTTGTCTGTTTGTTTGTTTATTTGTTTGTTTGTTTTTAATCTACCATATGGTATAATTGGACTAAAATCTTAAGTGCTATGAAAGTATTTTACCTATCTGCTTAACATTTAGAACATGTTAAATGAAACCAACCAACCAACAACGATAGCTAACTATTAAGTGTCAGTTAGCTTAATGAACAGCCTCTGTCCTCAAGGGAAAAATAATTACAGGAAAGTAAGATAAGAGTTCCTAGAGGAAGCGGCACTACAATTGGGCTTTGAAGAATGTGAGGCATATTTTAGGCAGGTATGACCCTGTGTGCAAGTGCTTGGAGATACGAGGAATCATCCTTTATTCTGGGAAATACGAGAACCTCTTTTGTTAGGGAAGCCAAGGCGATGGGGCGGGCAGGATGGACGTGTCAAGAATTGAGGCTGGAATATATGTTGGATATTATCTTGGAATATATGAGGCCAGATATATGTTGAGGCCCAAATAGGGTCACAAAGTAAAAAAAAAAAAAAAATGAAGATGAAGAAGAGGAAGAAGTATTAGGCTTAGAATCTACTTCTCCTGGGAGGTTTATTTCCTATGGAATGTCTATATGAACAACTTGCCTGGTTTGCAGAAGATGAAATATGGATTGGTCTTGATCATTACTCATCAGAGTGTTCGGGGGTGTGCCCCACCTGATTTGTGTGGGGACGGGGTTGGTGCAATGTTTAGACAGTACAGCTTTAATTCTCTGCGCGCAGTTAGCATGGGAGATTGCTCTCTCTGACATTATTATGAGCCATGAAGTTCTCAGATTTTACTGCTCCAAGTGAATCAAGCCATTTTCCAAAATGAATTATGGATCATAAACCCTTGGGGTGGCTATAGTGTTGCATTTTTGTGAAATCCATATTCTGGGTGGACATTTATTGAGCACATAACTATTATGAAGTGTTAGCTGCAGAGCAAACGCGGCTCGTGGTTGACTCATCAGGGGAGAAGATTAACACACTCATGTCTGAGTTCTGGATTCCAGTCTTCTCTGAAATTCCGTCTAAACAGGGCTTGGAACTTTAGTTGCTACTCTGGGTGGTGAAGATCAGACCAAGGGCCCAGTGAAGGTTCTTCCTACAGGCTCTGAGCTGAAAAATTCAGCATCTGCTGAATAGGATGTTTTTGAAGATAGACGTTATGAGCTAAAGAGAGTGACTTCAGTCTAACCAACCTCACCCACACTGACCATCTTCTACAGACTAGATGTTTGTGGAACCTTGAAAACGTATGTTGAACTCCATTCCCAATGTGGTACAGTTTGGAGACAAGGCCTTCTTTGGGGGTGGCAATTAAGTCACGAGGCTGGGCCCTCATGCTAAGATTCATGCCCTTGCTTAAGAAACCTCAGAGTTTGTCCCTTCCACCATGCAAAAGCACAAGACAGCCATCTGTGACCCAGGAATCAGGCTTTACCAGACGCTGAATCTGCCAGCACCTTGACCTTGAATCTGCCAGCCTCCAAAACTGTGAGAACTGAATGTTTATTGTTTAAGCTTCTCATTATGGTATTTTTGTTATAGCAGCTTGAACAGATCCAGACACCATCATCCTTCCCTATGTTCTGCAAAGCAGTGAGAGAGAGAAAGAGACAGAGAAGAGAGAGAGAGAGAGAGAGAGAGAGAGATGTGAAGATGCCACTCCTTTGATTTTGAAAATGGAGGAAGGCACCCAGAGCCAAGGAGTGCGATCAATATCTCAAGGCTAGAAAAAGCAAGAAATTGGACTCTCCCCTGGAGACTCCAGAAGGAGCACAGCCTTGTCAACCCAGTTTATACTTCTACCATCCAGATGTAAAGTAATGAATTTGTGTTGTTTTCAGTCACCAGATTTGTGGTAATTTGTTACAGCAGAAGAGTTCTCACATACATCATTAAAGGATATGCATAGTTTCAAAATATGAAAAAGAAAAGAGAACATGCAGTCAGCAGGCTATGGGGTCCTTTATGGGGTCTCTGAATGTGCTGTAATTGGCATTAGCAGATTCTGACTTTTTGCATCATGTTCTAGAATGTACAATACATGTTCTCCTTACAAAGAATCAATCAATGGGTATATACATAAAGTAAAAAATCAAAACTACTCTACCCCCCATTCCTTGTATTCCTCAGGGGTAAATGTAGAATTATGTTCAGTGTTCGCCGTTAATCTCATTCATCCTAACCTGCCCCATTCTGGTACTTTTTGGGAAATACAATTTAAAAAGCAAACAAAACAAACAAAGCACAACCCAGAAAAATTCTCCACAAAAGTACAAGAGAAAGAAAGCAGTTTTATTGTTGGAAAGCATTAAACCAGAACATAATGCACAACACAGACATTCCAGTAGGAGAATGTAAAGGTAGAAAGAAATCTCATCTTTTTCTGTACTCAGGTAGATACAACCCATTGTGTACATGTTCACAAGAAAGATAATGACTAGTCCCTAAGTCAAAGGACTTGATGGTACCATCTGTCACACATGGTTTATCCTAAATTCACTTGGTGGTTGGGGTGACAATGGGTGTTAGCCAGTTGGCTTTGTCCAAAGGGAAAGAAAGATACACTTCTCGTATTTTTACGACAAGAAGTGATTTTCCAACCTGGAGCTAGGCTCCATGGAAGTTGGAAGTTCGCTCTCTATCCTCATAGGAGCAGGAAATTAGGCTTAATATCTTTTTTGATGATTACATTTCAGTTTTGTAAACATTTATTTATTTTTTAGAGACAGAGCAAGACAGAGCACGAGTCGGGGAGGGGAAGCGAGAGGGGGGTACACAGAATCCGAAGCGGGCTCCAGGCTCTGAGCTGTCAGTACAGAGTCCAACATGGGGCTGGAACTCATGGACTGTGAGAACATGACCTGAGCCAAAGTCAGCCGCTTAACTGACTGAGCCACCAAAGTGCCCCTGATTATTGCATTTCAGAGAGATACTACCGAAGTCCTTGAGAAAGATATGCCTGGGTTATAAAGCTGGCAAAGAGCTTACTTCGTTTTTGAAAAGATTTACATACATTTCAGAGACAGAGAAAGAACCTGTGATTACACATTTTCTAAAGTAAACCCTCTAAGAAAAGGTGTGTGTGGTAGGGGAGAGGGGTTGGGGAAATCTCTTCTATATTTTCAACGGGGAGAATTAAGCCTTACGTTGCTAATTGGTATTTGCCCTTACCAGCTAATTTTTTTTTATTAATCTCTCAGTTCTCAGAGGGTAGGTCTTTACCTCAGTTTCCTTATCTATAAATCAAATATATAAATTAAAGAGTGAATATGTACAAATCACTTAGAATAAGTGCCTGGCATCTAATATGAACAGTATCAGTAGCGTTAATGATTCCTCCTCATAATGCATTGGATATAGCACTTCATTATCTTTATCTTCCTTTCTAACTAATTTAATGATTGCTATTTTTAAGTTTAGTCCACTCAGCATATATTGAATTTTTCGGATGACAAAACTGTCTTCTGGACCAAACGGCCAGGGTCTTTGAAGTGTTGTTCTAGACTAGGCCTGGACCTTGGGCCTCGTCCTCGGGCTGGCATAGACCATTTTTAGCAAGAATCCTGCTAAGTCGATTTAGTGAGAATCCCTCACCCCCTCAGTTTAGTGAGAATCCATCAATAGCTGATCAATATCTGATCAAATTCCTCATTTCTCCCCATTTCACAGGTGGTCTGATTCCCCTGGTCTGCCTTCAGCAAGGATCCTCTTAGGTCAGGTCTGTTTAGAAGGAATCCCCCTACTTGTGATGTCTCCCCTTGTAATTTATCATGCACTCACTCTGCTCTTTGGCTATAATTCCTCACTTGTTCTTGGGGTTTTCAGAATTGAGCCCACTTCTGTACGGAGTTATATTTTTCCCCTCTATTCTAATTCTTCCTCCACAAAATCTGTTTTTACTCCTTTAACTACTGTCCAGCCCTAGTTTTGTTTCTTTGTTTGTTTTGTGTTTGTTTTTATTTTTATTTTTTTTTGGACACTAGCCACTAGCCACTAGCTGGCCAGGTGGAGGTCCAGAGGAGCTAAAGTTGAGCTTGACCAAGGTCAAAAATGATCCCACATGAGTCTGATAAAGGGAAAGGGGCAGGGTGCTGAAAGTTTGTTAGAAAATGTGATTTTAATGAAGGACCATGAAATCCAAGCTCTGAATACAGAATAACTTGAGGCCACCGTGAGGCCACCATGAGACTAAGGGCAGTGGACATGTGGGAAAATCAATAGGAGAAAGGTTTCTGCAGGGACAAATAATTGTTTTCATCAGACTGGAGGTATGGGAAGACTAGACCAGTAGAACCTTCACTTGGGATAAGAGAAGTGAGGCAGTTACTGGTAATACAAGGTCTGGGGAGTGACCATGGGTATGAGTTCCTCAACGTGCAAAACGAGATCATTGCAAGATGGGTTGAGAACTTGGAAGCCAAATTATCAGAATAATTATCAATGGGCATACTTACCGACATAGATCAATAATAATTATCGATATAAATCACTGTGACTTACTAACAAGAGCAGTCTTGGAGAAGGGACATCATCATGGCAGGGGCTGAAATCTCCAAGGAGTTGAAAATGCTCCTCTAGGTTGCAAATAGGTGTACTATTTGCAGTACATACAGAAATGATTGAGTGAGTGAAATGATTTGCAACTTGAGAGTCTTTTTGTGGGAAGAGAAGATGTTCTGGAATGCAACAGTAGGGAAGAAATGGCCTGTCCCTCCTGCATCCTCAGGGCTGCAGAAACGACCTGTGGGCTGATCTAGGCCTTCGATATGAACAGGAAGGAAGGGGCATACGGAGTTTGCCAGTTATGTTTGGTGCAGTCCCAAAGACTCATGGGAACGATGTGGACATTGGCCAAGGGCAAGGGATGGGTTTAATTGGGGGTGAATGTCTCTATGTAGATAAGATGAATGAATGATGCAACAAGAAAGCACAAACTTGTTCCATCTCCACTAAGAAGGGGCTCTGACTTGTTACAGATGTGACTTGCTAATATGACAGGTGAGAGAGCTGGAGGCACATTTATTCTATCTTCTCTCCAGCCCAGCATCTTGACTTAGAATTTGCCTGTTTCACCTGGGGCAAGGAAGAAGCGTGCTCCTAGTTAATTACCAGCCAGCCGTTGACACTGAAGCAGAATTCTCCTTTCACTGCTGAATGCAGTCATTGCTCCCCATATCACCATAATGAGAGCCCCCTCCCTGGCCTTCTGCCTTTAAGCCTGGATTTAGAATCTCAATTGTTATGGATAAAATTTAATGCAGCACAAAATATCACAGAAGAAAAATGACACCATAAAACGCACCTTTTGGTGGTGAGTCATTTTAGTGCTGGGCAGTATTTCCTTGGAGACAGGTCATTAACAGCCTGCTGCACCCAGGCTGTTGTTCTGCCGATTGTTGCCCTGTAGGCAGATGTGGGCATGTTGTGCAAAGGAGATCTTTGAGACGTACCCAGAGGGAGTTGTCTTGAGGCTGCACATTTAGCAAACATCTATCGTGTGAGCTCCAGGCCCTGTGCTGAGCACTGGGACAGATCCAAAGATAAATGAGATGCAGTGGCTTCTCTCACAGTCTAGCTGTGCAGACAGACTGCTCCAAGGGTTGTAAAGGTGACAGTAGTAATAATGATAATACAAATAATAACATTCATTATTCATTGCTTGCTCTATGCTAGGCACTGCGCGAGGGGTTTCACAGTCCGTATGTCAACATGTCGTTCTAGCTCTGCAAGATTGTCTTGTCATAGGTTTCATGACCCTGCAGGAACCCAGGCACTTAACTTTTGGAAGGGGTCACAAACCACCAGTCACATCTCTTTACTGAAGACGGAACGTAATCTAGTAAAGGGGGAGCATGCTTTGGGAGGAAACTGGGGGTGGAGAGAGGTAGAAGAAAGGATTTGAGAGTTCTGGCGAGGGTAAGTAGAGAGGAAAGAACACTGGCCACCACAGGAAACACACACAGCCTTGCAGAAGAGTGCACGTAAATCACCTTCGAGCTCGCAGAGGACGTCTCCACGGCTGCATATTAGAAGGTCGTACCAGAGGAAGGGGCAGCAGCCAGAATGGTTTAAAAGAGGATGGTATGCTTACAGCACTCAACTTCTTGAATGTATACCCGTGTAGGGAAACGACTTGGCTTTCTTCATGGGCTGGGAGGGAGGCCCTGTTCTAAAATATCGTTAAGGTCGTTCAGATTATCACGGATATTACTTTAAGATTATTCATTGTTTGGTGTTCTCCAATGGTCTTGTGAAAAATCACTGGTGTTTGTGGAGCATGTACCACACATGCTTTTATTTTTTCATTTCAATTTTTATTTTTTATTATATTTTTTATTTTTTATTTCAATTCAAGTTGGTTAACATACAGTGTAGTCTTGGCTTCAGGAGTAGAACTCAGTGATTCATCTCTTACATATGATACTCAGTGCTCATCCCAACAAGTGCCCTCCTTAACGCCTGTCACCAATTTAACCCACCCCCCACCCAACACCCCTCCCAGCAACCCTCAGTTTGTTCTCTGTATTTAAGAGTCTCTTATGGTTTGCCTCCCTCTCTGTTTTTACCATATTTTTCCTTCCCTTGCCCTATGTTCATCAGTGTTGTTTCTTAAATGCCACATATGAGTGCAATCATATGGTATCTGTCTTTCTCTGACTGACTTATTTTGCTTAGCATAATACCCTCTAGTTCCATCCACGTTGTTGCAAAGGGCAAGATTTCATTCTTTTTCATCACTCAGTAGTAGTCCAGTGTGTGTGTGTGTGTGTGTGTGTGTGTGTGTGTACATATATATCGCATCTCTTTATACATTTTCAAAGCGTGTCCTTGGGTGGTCACACTTGCTTCTAATAATTACCCCCTGCAGTAGATTCTTACTCTAGCTTTTTAAAGATGAGAGGGCAGAAGCTGAGAGAGAAGTTCAGGAACTTGCTTACTGTCACTTTTCCATCTACCCAGAATTGGAAGAGCCTTTAGAAAGGATTTCACAGTAACCCTGCATCACTGTGACCTCTGTTTCTATCCTCACATCTTCTCTGAATCTGACATTCCTGCCTCTCCCTAAGGCATCTTTGTGATGACACTGGGCCCACTTGGATAATCCAGGATAATCTCTCTTCTTCAAGATCCTTAATTTAGTCATATACACAGGAAAGTCATATTTTGCCACGGAAGGTGACACATTCACAGGTTCTAAGGGTTAGGATGTATGCATCTTTAGGGGACCATTATTCTGACAGTCACAATGTTAAAATTGTAAATAGCACTTGAAGACTGTCTTTTTATTCATTAATTTTTTTTCATAGCCAACTCTGTGATTCACTCAGCAATATGAATTTGGTGACTGCTGTGTCAGGCATTGTACTTGGTGTTTGTTTGGCCCCTCCTTCTGAAGGAGTGGCCCTCAGAAGCTCTGCTTAGGTCAAATGCCCTCCTTTTCCTTCCCTCCAATTAGATTTTCTCCCTGGAGATCTTGAAATGTGACTTATAGAAACAGAGAGACCTAGGAGTTTATGGAGCTGACATCTCAATGGTAGCTCCAAGAGAGAAGAACCATAAAGTTCTGCTCCTGACTTCTTTGTTCTGTCTTGATTGATGCCTTTTCAGAGGGTAATTCAGCACTATTTTAAAAAAATGTAATGTTTGTTTATTCTTGAGAGAGAAAGAGAGAGAGAAAGAGCACGAGCAGGGAGGGGCAGAGAGAGAGAGAGAGGGAGACACAGAATGCGAAGCAGGTTCCAAGCTCCAAGCTGTCAGCACAGAGGCTGACGTGGGGCTTGAACAATCATGAACCGTGAGATCATGACCTGAGCTGAAGTTGGACACTTAACCAACTGTGCCCCCCAGGTGCTGCTGTTTTCGATTCTAGTTGCTACCTAATTTCTTACCTAACAAAAATTTTTTTCTTTTTTTTTTCTTTTTTACCTAGCCAGAGTCTGTTTGCATCACTTGTGTCCCAAAGAGCATGCCACATCTTCAGACTCCAACTTTTTATTGATTGCAGGAGTCTGCTACCTCTTTTGTGAGAAATATTTTAGATTTCAACATCGTATAAAACACTTTTATTCTTTTATTGCCTTAAAACTCATTACCTGTGGTGTTTTACTATGAAGTATGTAAATAAACTCAAAGAATTTTATTCTTAATAATGAGTGTTGTTTTTTAAAGAGTAAACTTGAATGTGTCAGACTCTTCTTAACAGTTTTTGCTTCAGTGTTTAAAGATATAATGCATACTTACTGTAATTAAAGGGTAATTTTCTTAAGTGTCACAACTTCAGAAAATAGCATAAGGAAATGGAAAGTATCCATTATCTATTGGTTCGTTAAACCTCCCACAGAACTTAGCAGCTTAAAGCAGCACTCAGATATCATCTCACAGTGTCGGTGGATCAAGAATTCAGGCATGACTTAGCTGGACCCCTGCTTCACGATCTCTGAGGTCTGCAATAAATGTGTTGGTCAGGGATGGTATCATCCGAATTCTTGACTGGGGAAGGGTCCAATTCTATGCTTATTTGGCTGTTCATAGGATTCTGGTTTTTCAAGTTGTTGGACTGAGGCCACAGTTTCTTGCTGATCATTGAACTGAGTCAGTTCCTTTCATGTGGGTACAGGTCACAATGTGGCAGCTTGATTTACCTCTTGGAATCTAATCACAAAAGTTACATCCTCTCAGTGTTAGGGTATTCCGTTGATTAGAAACAATTTACTGAAGGGAAAGGGATTCTAAAGCCACAGGCACCAGAGGCAGAGATCATTAGGAACCACTTTAGAAGCTGCCTATACACAACTGGCTTTGACAGAGCAGAGATTAGTGACTTATACTTTTCAGTACTAGCAGTTTCCTTAGTTCTCTTCCCTGGTTGTGTGCATTTTCTCTTTTGAGCCATGGACTGGACATGAGGTACACTTGTGTCTTTGAAAATTTCTCAATCTCAGGACAGTAATTTACTGCCTGAACTCACTCTTGTTAGCATACAGACAAAGGAATTTGGCTTGACGTGTTTTCCTAACACTATTACATCTTCAGATTACTAAACTATCTGAATGGTCTATTGCACACCTCAGAAATGAAGAAGAGGGACGGTTTATGGAGGCTATAGGAGGAGAGGAGCCAAATCACAATAGTTGCCAAGGAGCCAGTGGGTAGTAGGCTAGACTGTCTTCACCAGTCAGTAGACTGTGCTTAGAAACACTAGTTAGGATCATCTTTTTAGATCCCAGGTTGGTTAGCCTTCTATTTTCTGAATCCAGGGTTACTAAAGTGAATCACAATACACTCTTCAGGGTGGAACGTTTTATAACAATTAAAGTTAACAATTAAAGTTTGTGTTTGCAGAGATCTGTGATGATGTGATCTGAGGAAATGCTGGCCGAATAGCAGGATGTAAAACAGCGTTTGCATCCTGGTCTTGGCCAATAACATCTCCTGCCTGAATTATGACAGTGGCTTCACTGATCTCACTGCTGGCCTTCTTACCACCTTTTCTCAACACAGCATCCGGGAGGATCCTGTTACGAACCCAAATACCTCTTTTCTTTCAGAGTAAAAACCCAACTCTCACAAAGCCTACATTATCTGGCCTCCACTGTCTCTTACTTCATGTCCTGTTACCTACTTTTACTGACTTTCACACTTATCTATGTGATCCTGCTTGAATTCCCTAGATGCTATGTCTTGGGCACATGCATTGGTTGTTCCTAATGCCTGGGTACCATTCCTCAAAATATCCACAATGTTAACTTCATCATCCCATTCAAATCGTTGTGCAAATATTTCTCAGTGACATCTCCCCAGAGTAACCTACCTAAAATTGCAGCCTAAGCTTTTGCATTTGCGTGTATGTGCATGTTTCCACAGCACTTCCATTGTAATATGTTATATAATTTGCATATACAAAATGTTTACTAGATCTCTCCCCAGTAACATTTAGGGTCCCAAGAGGCAAGGATTTGTGTCAGTTCTGTTTACTAATGTGTTCCGAGTACCTACATAGCAGCCATTTAATAAAAAACTATTGAATTATGTTTGTAAAGTATTTTGTAGAAAAAATAATCGAAGGAACTATACCAAAGTAAAATTATTGAACACTGCTTAGTGAATAATCTATTTTTTTAATTTTGTTTTTAAACTAATTTATGCTTTCTAAAACCCTCACATTAAGCACTATTACTTTTAAAAGACAAGATAACAGATTACACAACAGGAAATCAGGTAAATTAAACAATTTAAGTTTTCATTTTGTGTACCTCAGAATCTGAGGTTGGAAACGTTCACCTTTAAACGAGGAAATAAAGGATGGGTTTTGAGTTCATTGACACTTCCAATCTTAGCTTATCAGAGAGAACTATAGATAATACAGTCTAAAGAAAATAACACTTAGATGGGGCTGCTATAGAATAGCGACCCCCACTCTAGAATGCGTCCTTTCGTATTTAAAAATGTAAACCTGAGGTTAAAACAGACTAAAGTGTAGAGAAAAACACAAGCCTTTCATCTAAAATCTAGAAGATCTAAAATGATCTAAACTCATTTATTATATAAATTTCAAAAACAAAAATTCAGATACTCAAGTTTTGAAAAGCGTTGCTAAAGAGCAATTAAAAAATTTTTAAGACAGATTTTCCTATACAGGTATATTCAGTATTTATTAAACACCTATTATTGGCAAGTTATTGTCCTAAAAGCTGATTGCTAAGGGTTATCTCATGTGACCCTCAAGACATCCATCTAATATCGATATTTTTAACTGATTTTTCCAGGTAAGGAAATACCATATTATTTCTCATTTTTCCCTGCCCAAAGCCTTCAGCACACCACCTACAGTGGGGATATTGGCAGTAGACAGTGAGGGAGCTGAAACTATGTGATTCAGAAATAGATTATTTTGTAAAGCATTTGAATCAGAACAAGACTTATTCATTTGTGCGCCCATTCCTTCATCGATCTATTGCCAAAAGAAAAAAAAAAGGACATATTGAGAAAATGTATTCCAGGTCCTGTCCCAAATACTAAAGATACAGAGATGAATAAATATTGCGTGAATGTCAAGGAAGAGCTAGTCTAATAACAAAATATATTGAGAATGTGCTAGAATCCATTGTATTAAGTACTACTTTGGAAGTATGGGGTAGGCAAGGCCATCTGTTCTCCCTGAGGTTTGGAGGAAGATGAGAAAAAAAAATCACGGAGGTAGTAAAAAGAGTTGAACTTAAAAAATGGACAAGAGTTACCAGAGCAGAATATGAGAAAGGGATTCTAATCCAAATACCTGTTGAGGTGTGGTCCGGCATCAAGGCAGTTGCAAGAATTTTCCGAGCTATTGTCAATACCAAGCTCTGAACTGCTGGGTCCAGAGGTGTCGGGGAATATTAGAATGAAATTTGGATGAAAACACCTAATGGAATTTTTTAAATCCTATGCAGAGCAGGCCTGAAACAAACCATTATTAATATTAATAAGATTTCTTCTGTTATTAATTCTGCTGTTTAAGATCAAGGCTTTGCCATTAAACATAATTAAGACTTGAGATGAATTTACTTAGTAAAATTCTTTGACCTTACATAATTCAGATGATGAAAATAAAAAACCGTATCATTAACACTACCGTCTTCTCTTCATCCTGCATTTGTTGGGGGGAGACACATTAGTAAAACACCACTATACTTTATCACAGAATTGCTCACCTTGTCTGGGTGCACACTCTTCTTGGTTCTCCCATTTTCCATCCAAGTACGACGGTCATAGCTCACTACGGTTGCATCCTCCCATGCACTTCCATATAAATCTACACCTCGTCCTAAATCCCAACACCCACACCAGCCTACCCTCCCTCTTATGGCTCAGTCTTTTTTCCCCTCTTTTTTTATTATAAATATTTTTTAATGTTTAGTTTTGAGAGAGAGAGACAGAGTGTGAGTGGAAGAGGGGCAGAGAGAGAGGGAGACACAGAATCCGCAGCACGATCCAGACCCTGAGCTGAAAGCACAGAGCCCAATGCGAGGCTCGAACTCATGAGCCTTGAGATCATGACCTGAGCTGAAGTTGGATGCTTAACTGACTGAGTCACCCAGGCGCCCCCTATGGCTAAGTCTCAAGTAATCTTAAAGTTCAACTTAAAAACCACCTCCTTGACCCTCCTCTCACCCCTAGTCATTCTCTTCCTCACCATGCTCCTAAGAAGACCCATGTCTCACTCCCTTCGAAATAGGGAAATTCTGTAGCTATCTCCGGCGTCTGTATGGAGAGGCCCTTGACCTCAGGAGAAACTTTCTCCCTTGGCTACAATGGTTGATGTATGATCCATCCATCTACCCCAAATCGGCTAATCAGAGATATCCCCTGGGCTTTTCAAATTGGAGATTGATGGAAGTTATTAGTTTTATCTCTTGTAATCTTGCTCTAACGCAGTTGGAGAGAATTCATACAACCCCTGAAGACTGGATAGTGAAAGAGATTCCTGATCTTCAAGATGCTGGATCCAGTTTTTTTCTGAAGACATCCTCATTTCTGTCCTTTTATGTAGACCAACGCATTCCTTTCTCTCTGTCCGTCTCCGTCTCTGGCACTCTCTCTTCGTTAAAGCTAGTCTTAGCTGAGTTTCTGTCTCTTGTAACTTAAAACGTATTTTTATGGGTTTTTGTTTGTTTTTGTTTTGTTTTGTCTTTATGTAAGCGCCACACCTGATGTGGACCTTGATTGAACTCACGACCCTGAGATCAAGAGTCCTATGCTGTACCAAGTGAGCCAGCCAGACACCCCCCATATTAAGAAGTATTGACAAGTACACTACTCCATAGCAATCATTTATTTTTCTTGGCACTGGACAGCGGACTGATAGAAGGCAGTGTTTTATTTATCTCTTATTTACTCCAACATTTGATAAAGCGTCTGACATCTGAAGCGCTCTCTAAATATTTGTCAAATAAGAGAATAAAGGCCTCTACGGAACTGTTGCATCACTCACTCCATTGCACACCTGAAACTAATATATTACTGTATGTTACCTATAGTGGAATTGAAATAAAAACTTAATAAATAAAGAAGAACGATTCTGAGAAGCTAAAAAACATCTCCAAATAATGTTCAAATTGAAAAAAGAGAGGCAGAGAGGGAGTAGAGATGAAACCCATTTCATAGAGATAGTTGCACGATGTAACATTATGTCCATTGTAAAGAGTCCTCATGACTGATAAGTTTAAATGCAATAAGAGATTGATTTTATTTTATTTTAAATTTTTTAATGTTTATCCATTTTTGGGAGAGAGAGACAGAGCATGAGCGGGGGAGGGGCAGAAAGACAGGGAGACACAGAATCCGAAGCAGGCCCCAGGCCCTGAGCTGTCAGCACAGAGCCCGATGCAGGGCTCGAACCCACAAACTGTGAGATCATGACCTGAGCCGAAATCGGGACGCTCAACCGACTGAGCCACCCAGGCACCCCGAGATTGATTTCATTTTTTAAAAATTTTTTTCCTAAAATCGACAAGACACCTGTTAAATGTAATGAAAAGATAGTCCAAAAACTAAACAAATAATGAACAAAGCAAATCTTTTCCTCTTTGACTCTTCCACTCTGTCTTTAGACACACACACACACACACTCTTCATGTTTCCTCTGCCCATAGTACCTCTCACCCCTTAATCCCTCAAGCAAACGTGCCTTCAAGCTCTGCTCAAATACCGAAAACCTTTGCCAAGTATTCCATGCTACAGCCCCTTTAAACAACACTAGACGTTCTTCTACGTGATCCTCTGGTACATCTTGTACTTTAGCTCATCCTACAGAAATTACTTATTTTCATTTCTACCCCCTCCCTTCTTAGAGTTGCAGCTCACCGGCAGGGGTGAGTATAGAGGGTCCTTGCACGTCTTCGGCCTCTCATGCACAAAGCAGGTGATCAGTGAGCATCTGGGGAGAAATCACTTTACAGAGAGTGCTTGCACAAAGCCATTTTGTTTGAAGGCACAGCAAAACTGAGGCAGTCCGTAGTGTTCCGTCGGTTTCATAGATGACAAATATGGACGTAATAGTAGGCTTACGTGCATAGGGCAGGAATTTCGTTCTGTGTCCTAGACGCCTAGCACAATTGACTGGCACAAAAATGGTCTTTATATCAATAATAAAATCAATGAGGCTCAGTTGCTTTTAGTAGCACAGTCCCCATCTAAAGTTAGATTTACTATCTAGGTGCTTGACTTTGTCACACTGTCACGCCATCTCTCTCACTAGGCAGATTGGGAGGTATTTAGGGGAGAAGTGGCGACCATGTCAACCCTACATTCTCCCCATGGGCCTTGCTGACACTCAGATGAATGTGTGCCATGTGTCCACAATTGTGTCAGATGCTTTCATGGTTTGAGTTGTAACTGAAGGGGAGGAAAAATTCTTCTCCACTCTCAAGGTCTTCCGGCTGGACTGAGATTAAATTTGCAGGAGACACATAAACGGGAGAAAAACACAAAGTTTTGTTAAGTGTGCGTGAGGCCCAATAATGAAATTGAGTTCTAAAGAAATGATCAAGGCAGGCAGTTTTTATAATTTTCCGACAAAGAGACAATAAATCTCTGAGCGGATGATGGGACAAAGAAGACTTAACTTCGAGAGCTTCAGTGAGTAAGGAATTCTGAACAGAATTTGGCTAAACTAGTAAAAAGTAACAGGGTTGTTAGTACAGGCTTCTGGGTTCTATATTTTCCATCTCTGCTGATAAGGATGCTCCTGGGACAAGGAGGTTACCTTCTAAGTGGAAGATTTATTTTCTGCCTTCAGGGGGACAGAGGAGGGTGTCTTTCCTGCACTTTTATTGAATATAATCAATATGCCAGAATGGCACATTTGGGGGCCACCTGCCCTTGGCCCCTGTATAATTATTATAATTCTATGAAATGTGTATTATATTCTCATTATACACAGAAGATCAAGGCTTAGAAATCTAAGCAATTTCGTTTAATTGAATAGAAACGAAGTCAATTTATTTTATATCGTTACATGAAAAGTCTCAAACTCACTTTGCACAGAAACATCTTAGAACGAATAAATACACCAGAAAGGTTAAGCAAGGCCTGTGTTCAGCTGGGCAAAGCCTTAGTGAAAATCTAGCACAGTGAGGACTTCCGTGATGGGCTTTGCCAACTCTTGTTAATACTTGACAGGAGCTCTCAATACCGATTACTTAGAAATGGAAAACAAACATGAGGGCGGGGGCAAAACAAGTATCCTGTGTGACTTAGCACAACAGAGAGAAACATTTATTAATCCCTGCGGAGACTGGAGCGGTGGACAGGACGCTCAGCCCAGTGAAGTCAGAAACACCGGGCACAAAATCCGTGCTGGCCACTGTAGTTGTTTCTTTGCTTCTTCCTAGAGATAAAGCTTCCCTCCAAAACACTGGGCCATGTCACGGATTCCTTCAGCCTCCTGTAGTCAAGGTCAGGAGACAGACGTTTTAGAAAAATGGGCCCCTGATACACAACCAGCTCCGTTGTCATAATTTAGACGCAGGACTGGTTCATGGGCATGTGCCATGTGCAGTCACACAGGGCCCCGTGGGCATGGGGATCCATGAATGACTTAACGTTTGGCCGTAGCTCTACTGAAAGTGTTGACAATTTTATCTTTGAACTTGGTAGTTTTTAAGTGAAGTCCTGTGGAATGTAGGGGAGGAAAAATAATTAAAATAATTTTCCCTCTACGCTTCTAGGTCCTTGGCTGAGACCATCCCCCCACTTCCCCATAGTAAAAGACAGATTAACAGGACAGAAACAAAATATGTTGTAACGTACAACTCCTGTATACACAAGAAAGACCCAAGGAAATGGAGTAAGACTCCAAAATGGCCCAGGCCACCCCCTTAAATATCGTTTGCGACTCAAGAAGAAAGATGTGGGCAGAGGAGGGAAGCCAGTCATGGCAGGTTATCAGGCACGCACAGTAAACAAAGGCATATCTGTTACGCAGATTTAAGTCATTTGTCTTCTCCGTTGATAAGAGTTTCTGGAGATTTAGTCATGCTTCTCATCCTGGTACAGACAAGGAGACACCCTGACAAGTGGAGATTTGCCTTATCCATGTAAATTTCCTTTACTAAAATTTCAACTCTTCTTCTGTGTGTGTTGTTTCTTATAAATAACCAGCTCAAGAAAATCCTTATGCCAAAGAGGCATATTTTGAGGTGGTAATTCTGCCCCCCTTCAATGGCGATGGAGCATAGGCACCAACACAGGAGTTAAGCAGTTCTTGCTCTGCCTTTATAGTCAGCGCCCACAGTGTCCTTGAGCAGAAAATCCTGGTGGCTCCCAGGTGTGGTGGAAGTGAGTATAAGGCAAGCGTATTACATCTGTGACTGAGTGGGGTGCAGATACCCCAAGAAGCCATGCTTTCCATTCAAGCCCAAACTCAAAGAAAGAAGGCAGTGATGTTCCAGGAACATTGAATGACCAAGGACCTCTGTCATAGGCTTGCTTTCTTCCTCATAGTGCTTCCTGTATTAGCCAGCCACTTCAGCTGAAATTATTACTGAGACAGAACAAAACAGCAACCCAAGGGCTTTTGCTTCTCAGTCTTTCCTTACTCATCAGGAAGCACAGGTTCAGAGTGTCCCTACAATGTGTGCGTGTCAAATCCGATACAAACCAGCTGAGTTGACTCTGTGCACCATTTACTTTGTTCTGGTGGAAATGAGGCACATGGACACGTACCAGCAATGAAGTATAAATCCTTTGAATGACTTCGTGTGACTTAAATATTTTTATGTTTGCATGTCAAACTGCCCTTTCACAAGACAGTTCATGCAGTTCATGCTAAATAATTTAAAAGTTTATTTTCGGGGCCCTTGGGTGGCTCAGTCGGTTAAGCCTCCAACCTCAGCTCAGGTCATGATCTCGTGGTTCGTGGGTTCAAGCCCCACATCGGGCTCTGTGCTGACAGTACAGAACCTGCTTGGGATTCTCTCTCTCTCTCTCTCTCTCTCTCTCTCTCTCTCTCTTTCTCTCTCACTCCTTCTCTGTCCCACCTGCTTCATGCTTCCTCTCTCTCTCAAAATAAATAAATAAACTTTATAAATAAAATAAATAAATAAATAAATAAATAAATAAATAAATAAATAAATTTTTATTTTCTCTTTCCTTAGAATGACATTAAGTAGCAAGGAAAAAACACCACCACAAGCCAAGAAAGTGACTAACGGGAAGAATACAAAAGCTGTATAATATTAATTCTACTCCAGAAATCCATCCTAAACAGCGTCTTCCTGCCGTATTCTTCCCAGATCGCAGCAGTCCAGGCCCTAATTATCTCTTGCCTGGAGAGAAGAGACTGACGTGTGTCTTCTGTCTCTTTTCCCCGCGGCTTCCTGTATTACCTGATCTCACCTTTGCTCAAGCCTGTCCATTCGTCTTCCGTGGCCAACTAGATACGTTCCAAAACACCGCACTTGGCATAAGAGATTCCTCACATTCTGGAGCTTCCTATCTATTCAGCCATAAATTCTACCACTTTATTATAAAGTCTTAGAACATCTGAGGCATTTAAAAGCATGAGACGGAGGGACATATCATTTGAAGTTGTAACTAGTCAGTGAAAGAGTGACGCAGGAGTCAGAGTGCTAGCATCCGTCTTTAGTTAACCTGAAGAGAGAAGAAGAAATGATTACAGAACTCCAGGTGTCTGTTGAACACCCCAGAGCTTAGTAAGTCACAAGGTTGTATGTGAAAACGCCTGGCATGTTTGTTTCTTCTGTGTCAGTTTGTTTTTTCCTTTCTATGTGGACACTTTGCGTTAGGTAAAATAATCCACATCAACATTTTTTTCCCCACTATATCAATCGGATGATTCACATGGAGTTTCCAATTAGTTTAAATCCCTGAATTGACCTTTTTTTTCTTTAAAGTGAGAGCCAGAGTCACCTCTTCTCTTATCTGTGGTTTTCTGTACCAGTGATCTTCCCTTTAACAATATGTTAGAATCACTTTGGGAGCTTTAAAGGACACACAGTCCCCACCTGCAGACTCAATCGAATGCTTTAGGTGTAAGATTTGTGCATTTTGCCACATGTGTTTTTCTTGAAGTCTCTCAGACGATTCAGATTTGCATTCCCGGTTTTAAAAAATTGCTGGCTGTCCTTCTGTTTGCTTTCTTTTGTGAAAAATGGCTATACCATCTGTACCTGCTACTTGGTGACATCATTAGCCACCTGGCAGGCCTGTGACGGAAAAAGCTTCAGAGCATCTAACATGATGCCTATTATTATTATTAATTATTATTATCCTTTTGTCCTGACTTTCCCTAACTGGCATACTTAAGAAGCATTATAAATTCTAAGATACCAGAAGAAATCTGTCTCGCATTTTTGTAGTAGATCGTCCCCACTTTCCTTCTTTTCCTTGTGAGACCTATAAATACAAATGGAGGATCAGATTCTCTGCAGAAGACAGTACAGCTGTTGAGGTTTCACTAGTGGAATTAACCAACACCGTCACCTTGTATTTCTTCGGCCTAATTTGTAGTTACCAAATGAAACCGCTAACGCCATTTCCGCGTGGGATTTCAGGGGCCTGGGGATTCTATTAGATTCACTGCTTTGGAATTGGGCCAGGGCGTCAAGGTGAGGGAGTGGCTGCTGTTTGATAGACCAGTAATGGCTGGCGGATGCCTCTGAAAAAAATCCGCATTCAACTAAGAGCCCATCCTTTTATCCCATCTCCGCTTCACTCTGTTTGGGACGTATAAAATATATCCCAGAAAGCAATAAGCCTTGTTAAAATCGCCTGTGATGAGAAGTCTGTTCACCTAGTTTTCTTCATCATGCATCAGAGCTATTCTGAAATGTCAGATAATAGACACACAGACTAGATAACAACCTATACCAGCATCTGAAGTCGTGCTTTTTACCTCTGGATTTCATAAGAATAATAAAACGCACAATAAAGAAGGAGTGAACATTTGCTACGGGAATACAGAGCACGTACGTTTTCCTTCTGTGTTAACATCGTCACAAATGTGTGCAATAAACAACAATGGGAATGTGTTTATAATGTAAACTTCCAAACTGTGCCTAAGTGATGGCTAAAGAGAAAGAATTAAGAAAACAATACGGCATATTCTTCTTTCCTTACGTTCTGCTGTTTCTCTTCTGCCTGTAATGCTGGTCTACTTCGAAAAGTCATTTACTTTTCCTTAAGCAGCCTTACTTACTTCAATCTTTTCTTCTACACTTGGGTCAGGCTCGAGTAGCTATCTGAATATATGTCCTTATCAAATGTTTACTTTCACTTAACTTTTTTCTTTTTTTTTTTTTTTGTTGCATACTTTTTTGTTTGTCATATCTTGAAAGTGGAGTGGAATTTACAATTTCATTGCATGACTGACATCTTCTCTAGAGCAGGGCCAGGACCATGGTGGGGCAAGGGACCATGGTGGGGCAGGGCAAGGACCATGGTGGGGCATGGGTGACTCTCTCCGGCTTTGTGAGCATAACACCTGAGAGTGAGGAGCTCCTTAAATCCCTACCCTCGCCACCTCTCTTGGCATACTCTAGCCAGAGCCCTTATCTGGAGTCATAAAAATAATAACACTGAGGCCCTGCCTTTCCAAAGTGAGCTCATTCACCTGATTTTGAATAACCACAATGGAGTAACTCTGTTCTCTTAGAGAGTGATTTAGCTAAATGAGATCTTTTTCTTATTAGTTGTACCCCCCACAGAAAAGAAAGAAAGTCTTATTTTAAATATTTTTATGAGCACGTAGTGTATACGAGCTATTAACTTTTTGTATCAGAGAGTTCATGTTACTCATTGAAGATCTCACCCACCACATTGATGAGGTTTTGGGGGTGATGGTCGGGGATCCGGAGCCAACGGCCAAGACAGAATTCTTGAAGACATCTTTTCTGCAAAAAGCTGATTTTATGAAAGCGTGGGGACAGGGCCAGTGGGCAGAAAGAGCTGCTCTGGACCCTGTGGAGAGACTGCTTGTGTATTTGGGAGTTGGGGGAGGTAAAGTCCAGGGGAAGTTCCCAGTGAGATTTTCATAGGCTAAAGAAGACTCCCAGGATACTGGAGGCCTAGCTATTGTCGAGCTAAGGTTATTTTTCCCTCTAGCAAATCATTAGCATTAAGAAGTAGGGAGTTCCTGGAGAACTGTTTTACCCTGCCAGCCTCAACTATCTGTCAATGGGCTGCGGGTTATGAGGAAATTTAATTTTACCTGCCATTTCCTTCTTGCCTTTGTTCCCCCACATCATTATGGAGGGGTGATGTTGGAGCTCCAGGAAACTGAGTTTATAGGCTTCTGGAAATTAGGCTATTGATAAGATTGCCTTTTTTCTTGTAATTCACTAAGATCTTTGTAAACTGATGGAGACCCACTTCCTGTGATCTCTTATCAGGTAACCGTTTGTTTTCTTTCCTTTCCTTTGTCCTTGGGCAACCAGTAGTGCCTGAGGAATGTCACACACAACCCACCTGGCTTGGGGGGAGGGGTGCCCTAGCTTGCACTGTGTCCTCAGCCAGCCCCAGGCTCTCTCATCAATATCGATGCTGTATAAGGTATTGGCTCAATTTGACCCCTCTGTTTATTGATACAGGTTACACCTGATTAAAATGAAACATTTTATTTTGTTTTTTTCGTGAAATGTTTTACTAAGTAGTATTCATTGCATCGACCTCAATAAGCGTAACATTTAAAACCAAGCAAAACTGAGAAACACGCCCAGGAAGTCTTGGCTTTTTGCCTCTCCCAATTTGTGAACTTTCATATAATCTCCGTCTCTGTATAACTCCTCAAAAGGGACGAATTCAAATTCTTGAATTCTTCCCTGGACTTATTCTTCGAAAATTGTTTAATTGTATTTTCATAGAAGCCTCCTCAACTAACCTAATTATTGCCACACCAGGTCATTAGGATTTAAGGGATTCATAATAGTGTGTGATTCCCCCTGATTTCCCCACCCAAATTCAGACTGCATATAAGGAAGAAAGGAAATAAACATAAAGAAGTCAAAATGTCAAGAATATGGGGAATGTGGCTAAGGAAAAGCAAATGAAGCTTCCAAATACTGCATCTCAGATTTAGAGACTCAGCCACCCATCCCAGACAGCAGTGACCCACAGTAGGGCCAGGGTCTTTATCACTGGGATGACCGGATGGTGGAGAGCAGATCAGAGAACACTGAAGTCAGGAGCCTAGAAGATAAAATGGAAACATCTGAGCACTGCACATCCCCCGTTACTTGTCCCGTAGCCGCAAGTGGGTGGTTCGCTTCTGCCTGGGAAGTGAGCAGGGCATAGAAAGAAAGAAGCCAAGGCATTAATTTAATGGGCGTCCCTCTGTTTCAGAATAACATGATGACAGCATTATAAAAGCTGGGATTGATCATGCAGTATTTGGGGTGTAGTTATACTACAAAAATACTTACCATTTGCCCGAAATTCAAATTTAACTGGACTTCCCATGTGTTTATTTGTCAAGTACAGCAGCCTTACGTGGGGCCAAAGTGTGCCTCCCAGATTTACCATTCTTCACACGATTCTCTGAATTTATTTTGCTTCTCAGTTGTTATTTTTATTTTATCTATTCATTTATTTATTTACATAAAGAATGTTTTCACTTATTTTTTATTTTTTAAGTTTATTTATTTTTGAGAGAGAGAGAGAGAGAGAGTAAGCATGAGCAGGGGAGGCACAGAGACACAGAATCCCAAGCAGGTTCTGCACTGTCAGCACAGAGCCTGATGTGGGGCTTGATCTCACAAACCTGTGAGAGCATGACCTGAGCCGAAATCAAGAGTCACATGCTTAACTGACTGAGCCACCCAGGTGCCCTTGTTTTATTTTGTTTTTTGTTTTGTTTTGTTTTGTTTTGTTTTGTTTTGTTTTGTTGAGACAGAGACAGAGCATGAGCAGGGGAGGGCCAGAGAGAGAGGGAGACACAGAATCCAAAGCAGGCTCCAGGCTCTGAGCTGTCAGCACAGAGCCCGATGTGGGGCCCGAACTCATGGACTGTGAGACCATGACCTGACCTGAAGTTGGACACCTAACCAACTGAGCCACCCAGGTGCCCCTGTTTTGTTTTGTTTTTTTAATTTGAAAAAACCACAAGAGTCCCTAAAGTTACTGAGGCTTACATTTTTTATATCCCTGGGCTAGATGTCCAATATAGTGTCTCAGAAGTCACAGTTTGGAAGAGAGTTGTGTGCTGGGGAAATTTCACTATCCTCAAAATCGTGATCTGTTTCGTTAACTTTATGAGGATCCACGGTAGAAGAGAATATCAAGAAACGCACTTCTTTTCCTTCTGTTCATATTGCAGACATGATAACTAAATTCATATTTTTCTTCTCCCAAAGTGATAAAACACTGGGATTGAGCACTCTACTCTTCTGTACCTTGATCTGATATTCCTTCTTTTCCTCCGTGGCGCTGTCCTCACCACACTCCCTGCCCTGATTGCTCAGAGCTCCAACCATGGCCACTGCGTAGTTCCCAGCCCTACTCATATCTCTACACCGTGCTTCTCGCAGTAATCATCCCTAATAGACCTTACGGCACACTAACATTGAAAATATCCATTTCCCATTAATAGATTAGGCAAGAGTTGCTAAATGATGATGATAGTAATAATTATATAAAGGGTCTAAATGCAAAATAAATTTTGAATCAGGTTCGAATGCAGAGGAAAATTCAATTTTCCAATTTGCACTGCCAAGAAGAGAAACTGCTGCCTGGTGGAATTCAATACAGGTCTGTATGTTTAACTGAGCAAATGAGACCTGCATGCCATAACTAAAAATAATATAAATGCAGGACGCAAGCCTGGACTCAGGGCACTTCATTTACCACCCGTGTCTCCGTGCCTTTGTGCTTCTTGTCTTTGTAGGTTGACTACAATAGCATTGAAATACTGAACATGCTTTTGCTTAATTTTGAATGATCGTAAAAATATAACCCGACACTCCCTTACTTTAAAAATCCCTTCATTCACTCTCCATTGCTTGTATGATAAAGAGGTGCCTCCACTTTATGACATACTAGGCTCAATCTCCGTCTCGTACCTCATTCTTTCCATGTCCCCAGCATAGCCTTTGCTTCCATTACACTGAACGCTTTCCTGGACATAGTAAGGGTTTCTATGCAGGTGGCTTGAGGGGTGTAAAGAAAAATTAAGTAATATTCATCTTTAATCACCTCCTAAGTAGTTCTGATTGATGGGGGATTATTAGATGGACAGCACTTGAAAAAATACTGACTCAGAGCATAAAATATAAACAGTAGTGCTGTAGTACTTTCCAGCTCATTCTATTTTTCCTTCTTAATGTTGCAATTTTTAGTCCTTATTGTAAACGGAGAGACAGCCAGATGCAAATGTCTGCTTAGAATTTGTAGGGGTCTAATCCACAGGTGTGGCATCTACCAAATCCTGTTCCTGGGGCTGCAGCATTCACATATGTGGTACCTCATTACTTTTAACCCTCGCATTCCCACGGAAGATCAGCCATCTTACAGATATTTCACAAGTGAGAAAACAGCCTCAAAGAGATAAAGTAAAGTTGGCCAAGTTACACGCTCTAGATATGAAGCAGTAGGAGTTCTCATGCACAGCAAATGCCATAAATCTCTCTCCTTCCAACTGCACTGCTGATCGGAGATGTTTTGGCCACCATGACTGTTCATGCTGCTTCCTGGATTATGTGACTAAAATGTTACGTTTGACTTCTTAGGAACAAGAAGTGAAGAGTGGGCCTTCTGAGCCACTCTGTTTTACAAGTAACAAACAAGACATACATATTTTTAAATCTTACAAAAGTCCTTCAAAATAAGGTAGGTGTCAGTTGTAGTAACTTCTTGTCCTAAATCTGATACCCAATAGCTTTGTGACCTAAATTAATTTTGACACTAATATCTTTGGAGATTTGTTTCCATATCAGGAAAGGTGCCGATATTTTTGGGAAATATTTTTTTTTTTGGTCTTGTTTTTAGATTAGCCTTCATTTGTTGTACTACATCCCACACATACCTCAGATTCTGGTCTAATGGATCGGACTCCTTTTTATGATGTTCATGCCTCACCGAGAATCTTTTGTTGATATTTGAGAATACAAATGGGGTGCCTGGGGGACTCAGTCAGTTAAGTGTCTGACTCTTGATTTCTGCTTAGGTCATGATCTCACATCGTGAGATCGTGCCCTGTGTCAGGCTCTATGCTGAGTGTGGAGCCTGCTTAAGATTCTCTCTCTTCTCCCCCTGCTCTCCTATACTCGTGCATGCTCTCTCTCTCACTCCAAAAAAAAAAAAAAAAAAAAAGAGAGAGAGAGAATACAAAATAATCTGTCCTATAGATATTGAGTCATTTGAGAAATATACGTTTGAAATTGGTAGTAATTCAAAATCCATACCTGCTGTATTACTAACAAGTCTGAATCTGAGAATAGGTTTATTTATGAGACAAAAATATGCTTCCTACCACATTGGGGATTGAGGATAGATATTAATATAGGTACAGATATAGATGATATAAAGATATAGATGATAAAAATCTACATATGGAATCTCTATCTTTGGATCCATGTGTGGTGTCATGGCTTTAGTGTATTCATTCATCCATTCAGTCATTTATCAAAAATTATTTTTTGAGTATCTATTATATGTCTGCAACTGTTTAGATGTTTGGTATACAGCAGAGAACAAAGGAGACAAAATCCCATGCTGTCATAAACCTTTTATTATTGAGGATATTGACCTAGGCATCCAGGGTCATTCAGCCTGATTCCTAGAAGGGTGTGCAAGCTCTGACCTGTCAGGGTTAATATATGGAAGCAGGTTCAGAGAATACAAGAGAAGCATGCCCTATGTGAAGTTTTGCTGATCTGAGGGAAATTCAGAAGAGGTTAGACCACTCATACTCACTCAGTAGAGAAACACAGCTAAATGAGTGTCTGCCTTTCCCCCCTCTCCACTACAGAGAATTTCAGGAGCGTTTTATAATATAATTCCCTAAAGGGAAACATGTTAGAGGATGTTATAGTTGCCTTTGAAATAAGTTTCTGAGGAAGAAGCTGCTTCATCTATCACAGTTCCCCAGATGCTTGTTCTTGAAACCCCACTGAGCTTATCAAATAAGCTCATGGTCAACTAGTAAATTCCTCTGAAGGAGGAGACCAGTAAGTTGAGGAAAATTCAGCTTTTGTTCCCTAGAAAGTTCTGAAATGGCCAGAACAAAGCACAAATAAAATTAACTTGAGGGTTTATTCATTCCATAACTGGAAGTCACAGGAATAAAAGCGCAGCATAGGGAACATTGTCGTTGGTACTGTTATGGTTCTATAAAGTGACAGATGGCAGTTATGCTTGTGGTGAGCATAGCATAACATACAGAGTTATTGGACCACTTTGTCGTACACCTGAAACTAATGCAGCATTGTGTGTCAGCCATGCTGAAATGAAAAATAAATAAGTGACTTCAGGGCCTCTGTGCTTGAGGCTAAGCATTTACTCCCCATCCTCCTTTCTCCCCATTGAGGAATGTGAAGCAAATAGTTTTATACAGTCATCATCTAATTACTGTACCTGTCACACACTGAATCAAGATATTATAATGAAATTATTTTAAGAAACCCTTAACCAGTAAGTTAGAAAACTTGTGTTAAGTGGAAAGTTTTTAAAAACAAACATATTATAAAACTATAACATTCTGCCTCAGTAATATAAAGCCTCAATGCTGTAACTATTGAAGTGACTTAATGAGTAGTTACAAGTCTTCCCAGATAGAAAACTCCAACCATGCATGGCTTTATCAGAATATTCTACCACACCTTCAAGAAATAATTCTAAGTGCACATAAACATTGCCAAAGAATTGAAAAAGGGAGAATATTTATGTATACACACACATACTATATGTATGCACTATATACATATACTGTTCTAGTAGGTAAATATACATGCACACATTCTCTCTCTCTCTCTCTATATATATATATATGTGTGTGTGTGTGTGTGTGTGTGTGTGTGTGTTTAACTCTGCTTCATTAGAGAATGCTGACTAATACAGAAAACAGTTTTTAAAATCTAAATCTTCAAAAAAAGCATAGTAATCACTACATTTAAATGTGAAATGTTAAAATCTTTTTAATAGGCTTTAGAAATAAAAAAAGGTTGTATGTTCTCACAACTGACTTTTAACACAATACAGAGGGTCTAAGACACAATGGTGAAGCATGAATGCTACCAGAATTGATGACTTTTAACACAATACAGAGGGTCTAAGACACAATGGTGAAGCATGAATGCTACCAGAATTGATTTGAAAGAAATTTAGGAAACATCATGTGATTTTTTTTACACAAATTTTAAAAATCTACCTATTTATTATAATTGAGACTTTAATAAGATTGACATATAATAAAAATTAAGTATCTTTCCACATACCAGCAACAACTAGCAAACAAAATTTTAAAAACTAAAATTTCATAAAAACGACCAAGTACCCAGGAATGAGGCAGGTGATGCCTACACAGAAAAAATCCTAATATGAAAGTGCTAGTCATAAAAAAACAAAACAAATAAAAACAAAACTCAAATAAAAGATGAATAATGCAAGATTTTAGATTGGCTTGTGCAACTGTGTTAAAATATCTTTTCCCCTCATATGAAAATATCAGTCCTCTCTTTATTCAAATGTCAGTAAACTTTTCAAGAATCAGACAAGCTGATTAAAAGACTCATAGGAAGTTTGAATTTCTATGAATTCAAAGTCTACCCACCAGACCATCTTGATCCTACATACTCTTCTCTATAATTTTTGTAGCTTTCTTTACCTTCTAATATTTTTTATAATATAACTTTATTATCATCATCATCATCATCATCAAGGGCACAAGAAATGTACTGTTGTGGCCTATTCTTCCACATATACTTTAGAATGTAAAAGCCACAAAAATGGAAAGTTTGTCTCTTTTGTTGCATGATGTGGCCCACATACTTATAATAGTGTTTAGCACATTGTAGGTGATTTGTAAACACCTTTGGATACTGTTTACAAATGATGTAAATATATAATTGGAAAACAGTAGCATAAACACTGTTGAATAAAGATTAGGATATTCTTAAGACTTATGAAATTTTATTAAGTAAAGCAGTGCAATTTTACATAAGTAGAAATATACAAATCAATGGAAGATGAAAGGAAACCTAGAAAGAGATTCAGTTTGTGCATGTTTGTACCCCTGATATCATCAGAGAGAAATGAGGGATAGAACAGTCTTTACAATAAATGGAACTGCAACAATAGGGCAAAATCATAGCAAAAGGCCTAAACAAAATGGAGATAAGTAATATGCCTGATAGAGAATTTAAAGTAATGGTCATAAACATACTCGCTGAACTTGAGAGGAAGAAATTAATAACTGAAAATTAAAAAAATACACCAGGTGGTAAACTAGAGGAAGCAGAAGAAAGGATCAGTGACCTGGAGAACAGAGTAATGGACAGCAATCAGACTGAACAGGACAGAAGAAAAAAATGATATATGAAAATAGTGACATAATCAAGCATAATACCATTCATATTATAGGGATCCCAGAATGAGAAGAGAGAGAAAGAGGGGGCAGAAAATTTATTTGAAGAAATAATAGCTGAAGATTTCCTGAATCTGGAGAAGGAAACAGAAATCCAAATACAGGAAGCACAGAGTACACTTAACGAAACGAACCCAATGAGGTCTACATTAAGACACATAGTAATTAAAATGGCACACTGAAGTGATAAAGAGAGAATTCTAAAAGTAGCAAGAGAAAAGCAAACAGTTACATACAAGGGAAACTCCATAGACTATTAGCTGATTTTTCAGCAGAAACTTTCCAGGCCAAAAGGGAGTGGCATGATATATTCAAAATGCTGGAGGGAAAAATAAATAAATAAATAAAACTGCAGCCAAGAATACTCTTTCCAGCAGATAATCATCAGTCAGAACAGGAGAAGTAAAGAGTTTACCAGACAAACAAAAGTTAAAGGACTTTTTCACCGCGAGACCAGTCCTACCAGAAATTTTAAGGGGAACTCCCTGAGTGGAAAAGAAAAACCACAAGTAGGAGTAAGAAAAGTAGGAAGCACAAAAGCAGTAGAGTATAACTATAAAGATCAGTCAAAGGTTTCACAAAATAAAAGGATGTAAACAATGAAACTATATATGTAAAATGTCAGAGGGTCGGGGAGGAGGAGTAAAGAATGGGTTCAAACTTATGTGACCATCAACTTAATATAGGGTGTTATATGCAGAAGATGTTATATACAAACCTAATGGTAACCACAAATCAAAAACCAGTAATAGATCTGCAAAAAATAAAGGGCAAGGATCCAAGTATATAACTAAAGAAAGCCAGCAAACCAAGAGAGTAGAGAGCAAGAGAAGAACTACAAAAATAAAACTGAAACCCCAAAATCCTCATAAGACAAGTAAAAAAGTGAAAATAAGTACATACTTACCAATAATTTTTTGGATGTAAATATGGTCAATGTAATGGTCAATCAGAAGACATAGGTGAAGGAATGGATAAAAAAGCAAGTCTCATCTATACGGTGCCTATAAGATACTCATTTCAGACCTAAAGATACATGCAGACTCAAAGTGAAGGGATGGAAAAGCATTTATCATGCAAACGAATGTGAAAATATAGCTGGAGTAGCAATCCTTATATTAGACAAACCAGACTTTAAAACAAAGATGTTAACAAGAGACAAAGAAGGACACTTTATTATCATAAAGGGAACAATCCAACAAGGCAATATAAATGGGAGCACCCGTACACATAAAGCAGCTAATAACAAACATAAAGGAAGCAATGGATAGTAACACAATAATAGTAGGAGAATTTAACAACCCATTTACATTGATGGATAGATTATCCAAACAGAAAATCAACAAGGAAACAGTGGTTTTGAATGACACACTGGACCAGGACGATCTACCAGGTGTATTCAGAATATTCCATCTTAAAACAGCTGAACACACATTCTTTTCAAGTGCACGTGGGACACTCTCCAGAATAGATCAAGTATAGGCCACAAAACAGGTCTCAACAAACTCAAAATACTCAAAGGTTATTTTGGAGGTTAATGTACTACTAAACAAAGAAATCGAAGAGGAAATCAAAAATTACCTGGAGACAAATGAAAATGAAAGCACAATGATCCAAAATCATTGGGATGCAACAAAAGTGTTCTAAGAGGGAAGTTTATAGCAATACAGGTCAAATCAGAAAGCAAGAAAAATCTCAAATAAACAACCTAGCCTAAAGGAGCAGGAAAAAGAACAAACAAAACGCCAAACCAGTAGAAGGGAGGTAATAATAAAGATTAGAGCAGAAATAAACAAAATAGAAAGTTAAATAAATAAATAAATAAATAAATAAATAAATAATGGAATATATCAGTGCAGCTAGAGGCTGGTTCTTTAAAAAGATCAAGAAAATTGATAAGACATTAGCCAGACTAATCAAAAAGAAAGAGAAGACTCAAATAAAATAAAAAATGAAAGAGGAGGAATGACAACCAACACTACAGAAATACAAAAGGTAATAAGAGACTATTATGAAAAATTAATGCCAGCAAATTGGACAGTCCAGAAGAAATGGACAAATTGCTAGAAACATATAGCCTATCAAAACTGAAGCAAGAAGAAATAGAAAACTTGAACAGACCAATCACCAGCAGTGAAATTGAATCAGTAATCAAAAAACTCCCAACAAACAAAAGTCCAGGACCAGGGGGGATTCACAGATGAAGTTTTCAAAAAACAGAAGAGGAGGGAAAACTTCCAGAGTCATTCTATGAGGCCAGCATTACCCTAATACAAAAACCAGATAAAGACACCACAAAAAAAGAGAACTAAAGGCCAAGGCTTTGATGAACATAGATGCAAAAATCCTCAACAAAATATTAGCAAACCAAATCCAACAATACATTAAAAAATTATTCACCAAGATCCAGAGGGATTTATTCCCAGGATGCAAGGGTGGTACAATATTTGCAACCCATGGGATGCCTGCTTTAACCCATTATTAAGCATCCAACTCTTGATTTCAGCTGAAGTCATGATCTCACAGTTCATGGGATTGATCCCCATGTCAGGCTCTAGGCTGACAACGCTGAACGTGCTTGGGATTCTCTCTCTCCCTCTCTCTCTCTCTTCTCCCCACTTGTAGTCTCTCTCTCTCAAAATAAGTAAATAGACTTAAAAAATTGCAAACCAATCAACGTGATACAGCACACCAGTTAGCAAAAGAGTAAAAGCCATATGCTTATTTCAGTAGATGCATAAAAAGCATGTGACAAAGTACAACATCCATTTATGATAAAAACCCTCCACAAAGTAGGTTTAGTGGGAATGTACTTCTACATAATAAAGGCTATGTATGAATATCTACAGTTAACCATACTCAGTGGTGACAAAATTAGAGCTTTTCCTCTAAGGTTAGGAACAAGACAAGGATGCCCACTCTCACCACTTTTACTCAACATAGTATTGGAAGTCTTAGCCACAGCAGTCAGACATACATACATACATACATACATACATACATAAATGGCATTCAGATTGGTAAGAAAGAAGTAAAGCTGTCACTATTTGCAGATGACATGATACTATATAGAGAAAAATCCTAAAGACTTCACCAAAAACTACTAGAACAGATAGATGAATCCATTAAAGTCACAGGATACAAAATCAATATACAGAAATGTACTGCATTTCCATACACTAAAAATGATGTAGCAGAGAGAGAAATCACAAAAACAATCTCATTTACAAGTGTACCATAAATAATAAAATTCCTAGGAGTTAAGTTAACCAAGGAGGTAAAAGACCTGTACTCTGAAAAATATAAAATACTGATGAAAGAAATTGAAGATGACACAAACAAATGGAAAGATATTCTGTGTTCATGGAACATATTGTTAAAATGCCTTTACTCCTTAAAGCAATCTACAAGGTTATTATAATCCCTATCAAGTTACCAACAGCATTTTTCACAGAATGAGAGCAAACAATCCTGAAATTTGTATGGAACCACAAAAGACTCCAAATAACCTAAGCAATTTTGAAAAAGAAAAGCAAAGATGAAGGAATCATAATTCTAGACTTCAAGTTATATGACAAAGCTGTAGTAATCAAAATAGTGTGGTACTGGCATAAAAATAGACACGTAGTTCAGTGAACAGAATAGAAAGCCAATAAGTAAACCCATGATAATATGATCCGTTAATCTTCAACAAAGGAGGCAAGAATATGCAATGTGAAAAAGACAGTCTGTTCAACAAATGATGTGGGAAAACTGCCCAGTTACCTGCAAAAGAGTGAAACCGGACCACTTTTTTACACCATACACACAAGTAAACTCAAAATGTATTAAAGTAAGACCTGAAACCGTACAAATACTGGAAGAGAGCACAGGCAGGAATTTCTTTGACATGGGTGATTGCAACATTTTTGTAGATATGTCTCCTTAGGCAAGGGAAACAAAATAAAAAATAAAGTATTGGGACTACATGAGCATAAAAAAGCTTTTATACAGCAAAAGAAACCATCAACAAAACTAAAAGACAGCCTACTAAGTGGGAGAATATATCTGCAAAGAGTTAATATCCAAGATATATAAAGAAGTTATACAACTCAACACCAAAGAAACATATAATACAAGTAAAAAATGGGCAGAAGACATGAAATATATTTGTCCTAAGAAGACATACAGATGGCCAACAGACATATGAAAAGATGCTCAACATTACTCATCATCAGGGAAAAGCAAATCGGAACCACAATCAGATATCACCTCACACCTGTCAGAATGACTGAAATAAAGAAGACAAAAAACGAGTGTTGGTGAAGATGTGGAGAAAAAAGAACCCTCGTGCTGTTGCTGGGAATCAAACAGGTACAGCCGCTGTGGAAAACAGTATGGATAATCCTCAAAAACTTAAAAAATAGAATTCCCAGTAATTCCACTACTGTGTATTTACCCAAAGAATACAAAAACAACACTAATCTGGGGCTCCTGGGTGGCTCAGTCAGTTAAGCGTCTGACTTCGGCTCAGGTCATGATCTCACAGCTCGTGAGTTTGAGCCCCACGTCATGCTCTGTGCTGACAGCTCAGAGCCTGGAGCCTGCTTCGGATTCTGTGTCTCCCTCTCTCTCTGCCCCACCCCTGCTTGCTCTCTGTCTGTCAAAACTGAATAAACATTAAAAAAATTTTTTTTAATGAAACAAAAAACAACACTAATTCAAAAAGATATATGCACCCCTATGTTTATTGCAGTGTTATTTACAATAGACAAATTATGGAAGCAGCACAAATGTCCATCAATAGATGAATGGATAAAGAAGTGGTATATATACAATGGCAGATTATTTAGCCATATAAAAGGATGAAACCTTGCCATATGCGACAGCATGGATGGAAAGTATAATTGTTGAGCGAAATAAATAAGTCAGAGAAAGACAAATACCATGGGATTTTACTTATTTGTGGAATTTAAGAAACAAAACAAATGAACAAAGGAAAAAAAGGAAGCGACAAACCGAAAAACAGACTCTTCGCTGCTGAGAGCACATTGATGGTTACCAGAGGGCAGGTGGGTGGGGGAGGGGTAGAATAAATCAAGGGGATTAAGAGTACACTTATCATGCTGAACATTGAGTAGTATATAGAATTATTGAATCACTATGTTGTACACCTGAAACTAATCTAACACTGTGTGGTTAACTATACTGAAAATAAAATTTGAAAAACAGACACTTGTAGAGATTCTGGGTCAGGGCAATATATACTTTTCCATCTGGGCGGTGGCTAATTAGTGTATATTTTGTAATTATTCAATTATACAATTTTGATTTTATCTTTTCTCCATGTAGGTTATATTTAAGTGAAAAAATGATAAAAATCAAAATGATCCTTAAGTTTACTACTTAGGGAAATGAAATTAGATATCACACTGAAAGACATTCATACCTAACGTTGACAAAATATATGTTTTCAGACTTACACTATATGAACATTATTGGGAAGAATGTGGAGTGACAGAGACCCTGGAGAGTGGCAATTATGGGCAGTTACATAGACATTGGTTTGCCAGTTACAAAGTATTTTCTGGCAGAATTGGGGGATGGAACTATTAAGTGATGAATCTAGGGTTTTTGATTCTTCGTATCCGAATTTAATATCTTAATGCTTTGCTGTTCCAATACATAAAGCTAGTCTCTGTAATTCTATTTTTGAAATAAATACTGAGTTTTTGCTAGCTATATAAATTGGTGCCTGTGTAGTATTTTCTCTAGAGAGGTGCATAAGTGTGAAGTTGTATAGGCTCCCAGTCATTCATCTGATATTAACCAGCCTGTGCTCTTGGCCCATCAGTCTGATGAACACTTGTTAGTACAGACCGAGCAAGATCCCATTCCTCATTTAGAAGAGTTCAGAGCCTGGAAAGAAAAAGAAAAAAAAGATATGCTAAAGTTTTGAAACTATGCGTGAAAGTAGACAGGATTCTGGATCGGTGTTTGTATAAATCCAGTAGAGGGATCTGTATCTCAGGTGAGTTAAATGGCAATATCTAATTGACTGCATAAAAGTATAGGTCTTCTCAGGTAATGTGAGTAGTTCATAATTCCTGGAATATGTGATCAGCTGAATGAATTGCAGAAAATTACAAATTTAGATTAGATTTTGTTAATAATTCGAACTGTTTTTCCATTTATGTAAATGTAAATTATCAAAAACTTAATGTTCTTGCTTCATTATTGATCCCTTTATCCATTATATATATATATGTATATATATATATATGTGTGTGTGTGTGTGTGTATATTTACATACATTATATATGTTATATATTTATATACATTATATATGTGTATATATACATTAGATACACACATATATTTATATACATTTGTGTACACATACCTGATTATTAAAACAAGGTCGAATTTCCAATAGTAATGTTGTGTCTCCTATAGCTATTCCCATCGGTTCTTGTCGCCCCAAAATAACACAGTTTCACGCTTGTAGCAGATGATTAATAGATGTTTGGTAAATCGTTGAATTCTATAATTTTTAAAGAGCAGGTGAGTAGGAAACTCCAAATTTCTCTTTAAAAACTGGCTATAACGAGTTGCTTTCTCGTTTCACCCTTTGGTAGACTTATTTCCCCATGAATTAATAGCTTACATAAAGAAAACTTCCTAGCCCCTATTTTATAACATATTAATTCAAGAAGACAGGAGATCTATATATAGTGCCCATAGGATTTTGTATCGATTGCAACTTCATAGGTCAAATATTATTATAACAAATGGAGGTCTGATAGAACACCATCTGGCACCTTCATTCATATTCGTGCATTCACCTAACATTATGGAGCATCTATCTTGAAGCAACTTAAGTGACCAAAGGTTTAATTAATGGGAAGGTGGCAGATTTCCGGACCATTGTGCTATGACCATGCTGCAAGAACCTATTTTATTAGACATGAAGCTTAAAGAAGAGCAGTAAAATCAGAGATGCAACAAAATCTGTGTATATTCTATTTCCCAGACCTAGTAGGACCAAGGCAAGGCAAGGGGAAGATGCAAATAATGACACAGCTGTTGCTCTGGGATCATTCCCCAGAAGCTAATTGTGCTTCCATCCTTTCTTCTGGCTCAAAAGTAGAGGGACTATAGCTTTGACTTCCCAAATCTCCATCAAGACCTCTGTCCTGTGCACTTTTATTTCTTTTGTGTAACTGAGGGGCTGAGCAGTTATGCCAAGGAGCCTAGGGGGTACCTGGCTTCACACTTTGCCCAGAAATACTCTGAATGTCTGCTTCTGCACCCCTGCCCTTCCCCCTCAGTGCTGTGCCTGTGACCTGAGAGATTCACCAGTGCTTTTACTTCACCGCCACTTTGCTACTCTCGCTGGGCAAGGGACCTTCATGCTCATTCTTCTCCATTTCTCATGCCTTCTCATTTTACAGAAGGAATAACCTCTTTGGGAATTTAAAATGCAAACTATAGCCCAGGGCGTCAAAACAGACCCCGCGGAAAGCAGGCAAAGCTTTATGCTTGGAGAAAAGTAAGTTCTCTATTCGTAAGAGGAAGGGAGAATAAAGAAGGGTGTCCAGGCCAAGATGACAGAGGAGCTGAGAGATGCTGCTATGAAATCTCTTCCTGAAAGTTAATGATGTCAGGGCACCTGGGTGGCTCAGTCGGTTAAGCATCCGTCTTTGGCTCAGGCCACAATCTAACAGTTCCTGAGTTCGAGCCCTGCGTCAGGCCCTGTGCTGACAGCTTCAGATCCTCTGTCTCCCCCTCTCTCTGCTCCTCCCTGGCTTATTCTCTCTTTCTCTCTCTCTCCCTCTCTCTCTCTCTAAAAAAAAAAAATAATAAGGAAAAATAAACACTAAAAATAAAAAAGCATGATATTGCTTAAAAGGATTTCTCACTTCTTAAAAAAAAAGTTAATAATGTGTCAAGCTTATTGGCATGAGTGGCTTTTTGAAGAATTTCAGCTTTGCAATTTGGTAAATGGAAGCAGCCTGCAGAGTAGAGACCAAATATGAATCTTCAGAGGAACTCCAGTCTCAGAGGCCGGGAAATGCTCTCATGTTTAAGCCAATTATACTGAAATCATTGAGGCGAGTAAGAGAATCCCAATTTTCATTTAATATCAATTTAATAAACATTTACTAAGAAAACGTTAATGAATAAAACAGACGTGGCTTCCTCCCTAATGGGGCTTAACGGCTGATCAAGAGACAAAAAATTAAAAAAAAAAAAGGTAACAAATATATATATAATTACAAATTGAGAAGAATTATGGAAGAAAGCATTAATGGTAAAAAAAAAATGACATTATAGATGGATTAAATTGGCATTTCTGTAAGGCTTCCCATGTTCCAGGATTATGCTGACCATTTAAATGTTTACCAAATTTCAGTCTTCCCAAACAACCGTGCAGAGTGCCTTGTGTTAAATCCCATTACTTGTATGAATGAACTCTGTGTTACAGAGGTGCTTTGTGAATGAACTCAGTCTCATGAAAGTTAGCACTTCTTGGACCGTCGTTTCTAGGGCCTAGGCAAATCCGGGGGCTTTATTTATCTTCTCTGGACTCAGACCCTGTGCTGCTCCTGATTGCATTCTGACTTTGGGAAGCTGAATCCCTACTTCCTGCTGCCTTTGATTAGACCCCCTCCGGACTTGCCTTTGCAGATCAACCCTTGCCTGAAGATGCCCCTCCAGGCTGTTGTGGCGTGGTCCTACACCCTAGCCTTCCCACTGCAACAGAGTTCACGGGGCCAGATTGAAGCTCATCCAAGCTTGGTTCCTGCCTTCCTTCGGTCTGTTCTTTCTTTCTGTTTTAGTTTTTATTTTGTTAATGTTTATGTATTTTTAGAGAGAGAGAAAGAAAGAGAGAAATTGTGCCTATGTGAGCAGGGGAGGGGCAGAGAGAGAGAGAGAGAGAGAGAGAATCCCAAGCGGGCTCCATACTGTCAGGATAGAACCTGACACGGGGGTTGATCCCACAAACCATGCGATCATAACCTCAGGCAAAACCAAGAGATGCACGCTTAACTGACTGAGCCACCCAGACACCCCCTTTCTTTCTGTGTTTCAGTCACATCATAATGGAACGTGAACTCACATCTCTTGAACATGTTGAAGGTAATACTTAAGAGGGGAAAAATAAAGAAAACTAGTGAGGAAAATAATCAGACATATATGAAAATTTATTTATAAAATTAATGTAAATCTACACATCTGGCAATAAAGAATGGCAGTATAAGTTTCACCAGAACCACGTCCTGGAAATATTAAAAACAGGTTTAGAAAGAACTTTGAAGGTCTTATAACTCAAACTGTTAAAAACTAGAAAGAAACATCTAAACATTTAGAGTTCTTATCTCTAGAAAGCAGAATATTTCAATAAAAATATTTTTCTATAATGTGTATGTTTTGGTTTTAAATCAGGAACATTAGATCAATACCATTAAATAAATTTATATTATGAGGAAAGTATTATGCCATCTAAAATGTGGATAAAGATTTTTTTAATTTAAAATAGTGTGGCTCAATATTGTATTTATTTGACTTTTTTTTTCCCAAAGAGGCAAAAGGCAAAGAAATGAATTGGCTTCCTAGAAGTCACACATTTGTCCGTAGAGACAGCCCCTGGAGCCGATGTCCTGCCTCTTGGGTCGGTGCTCTGGGTTCTCATCAATGCAGTACAAATTATCTGTTCGATGAGGCCCTTGGCAGCTCAAGGGTTAGGACACTGATATTCATCTTTGCCCTTTTTGTCCTGATACGGAGTACATCAAATGTTTAATAAACACACGGAGTCAGGGATGGGGTTAATTTTTCTTTTGAATTCCTTCTTAAGCAGCTAATGTAGTCCATGGTGTAGAGAAATATTCAGGAAGTACATGCTAAATTACTTTGAGTGAAAGCTTAACATCAGATAAATACAAAAAGAAACCCGTGATATTTATACGGAAAATTAAAATCAGCCCGAAGACAGGCATGCTGTGAGGTAAGCTTAACGCTCTGTTGGTGGTTGTAGGGTAAAACACAAACTTTCTGTACTCAGAAAATAGCATTTTGAGTATGTTTGCCTTTAGTAAATTTGTGACTGAATATGCAGAGTAAATGCTAAATCAATCAATCAGTCAATCTATCTGGAGCGACTTTCCCCCGCAAAGATGCAAATGGTGTAGATTGAATGTCCCCCACTCCCACTTCCCAAATTCATATGTTGAAACCTAACCCCTGGTACTGAGAGGTGGGGCCTTTGGGAGATGATGAGGTTGTGAGAGTGGAGCCCTCGTGAATAAGATTAGAGCTCTTATAAAAGAGAATCCAGAAGGTTCCCTAGCCCCTTCCACCATGTGCAAAAAGATAAACTTCTGTAAGACACCAACTTTGTAGGTGACTTGATCTTTGCCAGTTTCCAAGACTATGAGAAATATATTTTTATTGGGACACATGGGTGGCTCAGTGATTAAGCATCTGACTCTTGATCTTGGATCAAGTCATGATCTCACAGTTCCTGAGATGGAGACCCGTGTTGGGCTCTGTGTTGACAGTGCAGAGCCTGCTTCAGATTCTCTCTGTCCTTCTCTTTCTGCCCCTCCCTTGCTCTCTCTCTCTCTCTCTCTCTCTCTCTCTCAAAATAAATAAATAAAAGAAAGAAAGGAATTTTTATTAAGCTACCTAGTCCATGATATTTTTATCACAGCAGCCCCATCGGGACTAAGACAGATGCCAAAGCATTTCTTATATTTTTATTCAGAAGCAGGTGGTGGGAAAATCAATCACTTCTCCAAGAGAAAGTATTAATTCAATAAAGAAAATAAAGTAAATCTCTGTCGGTCTAAACGTGTGGCTTGTTATGGATGCAGTTGGGCAGAAGTAGAGTTGAAGGGTGTGCAGGATCAGGGAAACTTCATTAGGACTCAGGGTTGAGTGTGAACATGGCAGATGGTGGCAGAAAGCAGGGGTCAGTCCAGGTTCTTTGCACTCCGAGTCAAGTGTGAAACTTAGAGAAGACATTGTAAAACAATAATAAAAACTGCTGGGATTTATTATTTGCCTATTGATTGCCAATCTGTAACCTATTATTCAAAACTTCAGAGGAGAGGTATCATTAACCTCAGTTAGTCAAATAAGAGACAGGTGCAGAGGGGTTAAGAAACGTGCCAGAGGCAAGATTTAAATAGCCTGTGTTGTTTTGCTTTCCTCAAACACCAAGTCTGACAGTAAAGGTAAGTCTGAAAATGGAAGCAGCCAGGCTTGTAGAAATGCCATCACCAGATGGCCCATAATGGTGTGAGTTAAGGCTCTTTACTCAAAGCCAAAGAAAATGTGCCTTGTAGGCCATTGACATACTTGTCTGTGTGTGTATATCTCAGACTTTTGGTGTATCAAAATTGGGGCGTGGTGCTTGCTAAAAATATAGGTTCCTTTCTCTAGAGCCTGAGGTTTATAATTTAAGCAGTTTAGGGTACACTTTGGGCATATGTATTTTTAGGCAACCCCCTGGCTGATTCCAATAGACAAGAAAGTTTGAAGATAACTCTTGGGTATAGTTTTCTGAAGTGGGTAGTGCTGCACAGAAGACAGGCTTGAAATGGCTAAATTGGATTACGTTTTTGCTTCAAACATGGACTATTAGATTATTTAAACTCTGTGCACCTTGGTCTCTTTATCTGTGCAGTGAAGAAAATACTACTTCTGTGTTTTGTTTTGAGGGGGAAAAATAAGACGTGTGTGTGTGTGTGTGTGTGTGTGTGTGTGTGTGAGATGAGGGGCACATCATAATTAGGGCCCATGGCCCTAATATTCACAGGTTGTATCCAGACCAGGCCATGCAGAGGCTGCTGACCTGCTAGAACTTTGAGATGAACTGCTGAAGGTACACCTTCAGCCCCAGCCTGGAGGCATCACTGTGTGAGAAGGAGTGCCATGTCGCAGATCACAGTGCGTGCACTGAATCAAAGCCCATCATACGGATCTGTGTTTCCAGGAGAAAGAATATGTGAATCCAGGAACCAAGAGGTGAAAGCAGGAGTTGTGCCCCTTGACATCCTAACTAATGCACCCCCATTCTTCGGGGTCAGAGGTCTCAGGCGCATTTTCATAGGAGCCAAGGAAGGTGTCCCGTTGAGTTATTAGCTATGCTGCTACCCAGCACCTTTGCCTCCTGACGTTCTAGCAACCGGCAGGCAGGAAGAGCAGCCATCTTTCCGGTAGAGTAACTGACCTTGTTACATCATTGGAGCGAAGGGCAATGTGTGTGGAACCCAAGTGATCCCCTTGGGTGCTTCTCAGTCCCCAGCTGTGACTGGGAAGAGACAGGTTCAGAAATCTTGCACGGAGGAGGGAGTGGTGATTAGGCACTCCTCTTGGGGAGCCTTTACTGCAGTTTCCCTAAACCCGCTTCCTCTTCTCTCTTGTGCTGACGAGTGGAGAGATTGAGGAAGCACCAGAAGTTTGGGTTGGTGGCAAGTGTGAAGGACATACCTTCTATGTTTGGCGAAAGGGGATGAGAGAGCCCTATCACTGGTGCAGCCTTTTAGGCTGTAGCCTTGAATGATATACTGCAAACTAGTTGACATAGTACAGTTCACTGTGGTTCCATTCACAGGCCCAGCTAATGAGGAAGTGCCCCCTTAATTTTTAATGCCTGTTGCCTGCTTTTCGTATATTTTCCTTGACACTGAGTGGTTACTGGGCCAAGGTTGGATTTAGATAGTCCCTGTTCTTGCGCACATATTGCCTAATAGATCTCCTGTCTCTTTCTCTAATGCATAGAGCCCCTCGAACATTTAAAAATGCAGTCCATTCAATGTCTATTCGGGCTAGAATGCACATTCCACGGAAGGTGCGTGTTGAAAAAGAGAGAGGCGGTGGCTGCAGAGACCCACAGAGAGCTCGATGTGGTTCTCTCCGCAGAGCTTCATGCTCAGCCTCAGACCTGGCATCTCAACGTCGGCCATGCCCTTTACTCTTGCCGTTAGGTAGAGTTTAGGGAAGTTGCTTGAGAAATTGTTACTGGATGTATCGTTTTTGTCATTTTAAAAGCACCACAAGAGCATGGAATCAAAAGTTTCTTCGTCCATCTGTCACTAATTAAAAAGGATGCCAGAAAACATATGGTCATGGAACAATCAGGAAAGACAGATGAATGAAAAAAGGAGCACACTAACTACAGATCTGAATAATACTGGTTTTAGCAAGTGGCTGACAAATTCTCCAAAAGGGAAGAATCATCTGAAACAAAGACTACCCGGAGCATGGGTGTCACGACGGTTTTGTCCCTCTGTGTGTTTTCATGACATTTCTTGATGCCTATAGCACAGATAGTATCTTACAGAGACTCATCTGCTAGGGTGTTATCAGGCTTTCTCTGGGTAAACACTAAGTAAGTACACAAGGCCTTGTATTAAATATATTTTCTTATTTTCTGTATTCTTGATGCTCTGGCATTTGGAGCTTTGTAGACTTGAAAACTGCCCATCCCAGGGTGGACTAATTCCTAGAGATAACAAACAGCTTGCATGCCAGAATGCATTTTGTTATAGACTGAATGCGTTTCCCCCAAATTCGTATTGAAGCCTAGCTCCCAATGTGATGGTTTTTGGAGGTAGCGCGTGTGGGTGGTGATTAGGTCAAGGACAGATTCTTCATGAATAGAATTAGCGCTCTTGTAAAAGAGGCCTCAGAAGCCTCTCTGGTCCCTTCCACTGTCTCAGCACACAGTGAGAAGACAGCCATCTACGAACCAGGAAACAAGCCCTCACCAGACTCCAAGTCTTCTAGTGCCTTGATCTTGGACCTGGCAGCCTCCAGAACTGGGGAAAAACAAAGAAATACATTTCTACTGCTTATAAGCCTCCCAGTCCATTGTATTTTGTTATAACAGCCCCAAAAGGCTAAAACACTTTTAATATGCAAACTAACCAATCCGTAGTCCATATCTCTTATGGGTCTCATAAATTCCAGAACTCTGTTTATCTCTGTAATCACTGCAGGGCCAGGTACTGGACAGCTGGGCACCAGACCTCCATAATTATTCAAACTATTCAGTCGTAAGTTGGTACTTTTTGTTCACCTAGCTTCATTCACTCCGTTCCCTGGAAAGTGCAGTAAAGGCTCCTGTCCTTAGTTCCCTTCTCTCTTTGCCCGTTCTTTTTGCTTTCGTGCCTTACCTGTGCAGCCCTGCGTGGCATGCCTTCTATACCAGGACACTGAAGTACAAGAGAAACTTCTTCCTTGATGGAAATCATTTCCATCTCTGTGGGTCTCACTATGCCTGCTCAAATCGAGTCCCGGGTATGTTTTTAGAACTGCCTGATTTCAACACTAAGCAGGTAAGTAGGCTAAACCACGCAGATTTTAGACATTGAGAGGTGGTGGCTAAATAGACATTTCTGCTTAGACTCTGGATTATTTTAAAAGCTTTTATTCTTTTCGTACACTTCTTTCAATGAAAAAGTGTTAATTCAGCAGTAGGGTAGTAGCTCTCGAATTAGTGACGGCTATGGAGAAATTGCCACTCAAGACACAGAGGAGTGTATAGAGTTTAGGGCAGATTTGGTCCCACAATGAGACCAGAAATAAAAGACGTACATAGCACAAATATGTATAATTATTTACAAACAATGTCATGTTCAAAAGTAACCAAAACAGGAAGCCTTTACTGACACTGATAACTACAAATGTTTCCGTCTTTGTCTAATCTGCCAGAGAACTTTAAGCATACCTTTTTATGGCATTTATGACCCTTTTACCTGCTACCAGGCCCACTAGTATGCAAGTCCTATGATACCGATAATATGCAAAGTTCTTGCAGGGCCAGGAGACAATCTGGTGCCCTTAAACATGCACATAAATCCAGATGGGAACGCTGGTTCTGCCACTTACTGGCTCTGTAGTGTCGAGTAAATTACTGAATTGTGTTCCTCCTCATTTTTCTTCTTGGTTAAATGGGGAAAATAATATCTCCTGCAGTAGATGGCTGGAAAGATCAAATGAGAAAATGCATGTAAAATGCATGAGGCACAGCGCATGCCCAGTAAACCTGAGGTTTCTTCTTTTTTAGGAATCTCAGGTAATCACGAGCTACACAGCGTGCTTCCGCAGCCTTTAATAAAGGTTATCACATAAAGTCTCGGTTATTTATAGAGAAACAAAGATCTCTTTAGCCATATATGTACATCCACAGGCAGAAGTGGAGGGTTTTGGGTTACTATTATCCTGTACACCTGCAATTGTGAAATCTTGTACCAGAAAAAATAAAAGCAGATGGTATATAATGAATACATCACAGAAATGCATATGCTGATACACTATGCGGGGTGGTAAAGCACGCCATGTAAGGAAGACGGGGGTAGTGAGTGGTTTCCCAGTATCCAGCACTGTGCTGAAAACACACGGCATGTATCACTTGCGGGTGAAATACATGCCAGTCTTCCTTCTCTTTTTGACAGAATGCTGAAGACCAGTAAAGTCAAGTGACTTTTCCAAGGTTATGCTGCTAATGTTCCCGAGAACATATTTAAACCCCGTTACTGTGGCTCCGGAACCCAAGATAATGACATCCCCGTCACTTTTTTTAAAGTTTATTTATTCATTTCGAAAGAGAGAGAGACAGAGTAAGTGAGCAAGGGAGGGGCAGAGAGAAAAAAATCTCAATGCGGGGCTCAAACTCACGAACTGTGAGATCACGACCTGGGCCGAAATCAATAGTGAGACACTTAACCGACTGAGCCACCCAGGCGCCCCCTCCCCATCACTTTTGTGTCTCTGATAAGCTCCTCTGTATTCTGGGAATTTATGTTTTGTACGTATATATGTTAAATGTACAAAAGTTGATTAATACAACAGATGACAAGCCCCATTCATTCTGAGCTTCTGGCATATTCTTGTGTTGCTGCAGGGGGACACGTAATCCCACGGTGTACGGGACCCACAGGTATCTCTATCTCACCTTTCTCTCCCAACTTCAGGCCATATTTTAGCGTTTAATTTTAACAGTTTAACTTATTATTTTTCCCCGTTTGGTTAATAATTTTTGTGACCAGTTTATTGGGGAAAAAATGTCTTTCTACTCCATGGCCGTGCAGATACTATTCTGTTTCCTTCCTTCTCCTCTCTCATATGAGTACAATGCATCCCACACTGACCCAGCTCCCTCTAATAAAAAGGTCATGCTTTGCCACTGTGCTCAATGTTCACCTTTGTCTAAAGTCAATTGGCCATGTATGGGTGGGTCTGTTTCTGAACTTCCTATTTTATTTCAAGGATATATCCTTATCTATCCTTTACCAACACTGTACCGTCTTAATTGCTATCCTTTATGACAAATAATGACATCTCATAGTGTTAGTCTCCTAACATTGTATTCTTTTTTTTTTTTATTTTTTTTACATTTATTTATTGTCGAGAGACAGAGTGAGACAGAGCACAAGCGGGGGAGGGACAGAGAAAGAAGGAGACACAGAATCTGAAGCAGGCTCCAGGCTCCGAGCAAGCATTCAGCACAGAGCCGGACGTGGGGCTAGAACCCACAAACCATGAGATCATGACCTGAGCCGAAATCGGTCACTTAACCGACTGAGCCACCCAGGCGCCCCTAGCATTGTATTCTTCAAGATCATCTTGGTTATTCTTGTCTCTTTGCATTTTCACATAAAATTTAGAATGAGTTTGTCATTTTCCACAGTCATACGCAGACACACACATACACACATACGTGAACAAATTGGTTGGGATATTGATGAGGATTTTTTAAATGTATAGATCCACTTGGGAAAATGGGTATCTTTATAATAGTGAGTCTTCAAATCCTAAGTATAGTCTCTACATGTATTTATATATCTTAATGTAATTTGTATATAGAAATGTGTATACCGTATATAACATATAATATATAATACATATTATATAATATATAATTTAGAAGCATATATATATATACATCATATAATAAACTATATTATACGTGTACTATTTTGTGGTTATTAGTGTAGTAGTCTCATGCATCTTAGACTTATCTTTAGGCACTTGATAATTTTGACTCAATCTTAGTTCATATTATTACTTATTTGAGAGAGGGAGAGAAAAAACAAAAAACAACTCATGCGTGCCAGCAGGGGAGAGGCAGAGAGATAGGGGAGAGAGAGAATGTTAAGCAGACCCCACACCCAGAGCATAGCCCAACTCGGGCTCCATCTCATGACCGTGAAATCATGACTTGAGCCAAAATCAAGAGTTGGACGCTGAACCGACTGAGCCATCCAGGCACCCCATAGTTCATATTATTTTTAACATTATAATTTCTATTCATTTATTATGCATGATAGATGCATAGATACAAACATAGACAGATAACTGTTGAATTTATATTCAGCAACTTTATTAGCAGCCATTTTGAACACCTGATCTATGCTCGTTGCTAGGAATGGGCAGAGTGAAATGTGCATTTTGTACCCCCTTTCCTTGAGCAGCTCCCAGTTCAGGTGGAGAGATGCTTCATGTGAGAAATTAGTCCTGGAAGGAGCTACCGAATTGCACAGACCCTGCATTCAGGGGACAGACACTTCATTGATGGCTTACTTCAGTTTTATGCCAGCTAGGCGAATGTCACTATCTCGATTTGATACCTGCTTCCTAGCTCCTCTCCCATTTGGATTATCTTTGGGCCCCAAATCCAGTCCAAATTCATGGTTAGTCTGGTTTTCATGCTAATGTGTTATTTCATTATCCTTTTGCACAGAATGTAAACTGACCAAGAGCAGGTATAATATGTTTACTGCTCTATCCCTAGTATCTAGAAGAGTGTCTGGAAAGTGAAGATGCTCAATAAATATTTATCTTTGCTTATCGTATATTTACCCCTTTCCTTTAAAAATTGTCTTCTTTTCTCCTTACACTTTTGATAAAGAGTACATGAAGATTTGAAACAAAACAAAAACTTCTTTGCTTCCATATTGTGTTCCAGTGTCACGTCTCTATGAAATCTTACTCTGAATTCAGCAATTAGAACCGGGAACTATGTCTTTTGGCCCTCACTCTCTTCTTCCTCGTGCTAAATTCCAGTAAAAATATATCTAAACTTCTATCTCCTCTCTCTTTGCTGGGAGAGACACTGTCTTATTTATTTTCACTTCCTCACTGCCTAAGCTGGTAGCTGATCCACAGTAATTTATTTTTCATTAAAAAGTAAATAATTGAAAGAATAAATAGGTGAAAAAATGAGATCAAGGGTCACACAAATTGTTAAGAGTTAAGACAAAAGCCTGTGGTAACCAGCTGACGTCCACACAGTCAGATGCCAGCAAGTCAGGTTAGACATTCTAATTCAGGGTCCCAAAGAGCTCCCTTAACTGAAACCAGATTTCATTGCCTTGGGTTACTAGGAACTTCATTTACACTTGTCTGACGTCTGGCTTCCAGAGGAATCCATCAGATTACTGTTTCTAAGTGATCGCATTAATGTTGTTCTTGGTCAGACGCAAGTTCCCAGCCCCTGTCCGCTCTCCCACGATGGGGACGTGGGCTCGGTGATGTGTGGATACAGTAATAACAAAATATAAAAGTATTGACTTCAATCACAGCCAACATGTCTGAGTCAGTGCAATTATAATGAACATTTTTCCCCAAAGTAATTTCTACTTCTCACAACAAACCTGTGACGTAACAGGTCAAAGTTTTTTTTCATCCTGGGTGGGGACTGAGATGGTGAGGAACCTTGAGACTGGTCTCCCAAGGGGCACTGATCAAAGGCAGATCTATCTCTCACCCATCCCCTCACTGCAGAGAGATTTTGATAAAATATATCAGTCACTCCCCATACACGATTACTACCCCACATAAAAACCAGTTTAGTTAGGAACCATTTTCCTCATTTTATGGCTGAGAGGTGAGGCCACCCATCAGCATGGTGTAATGCTATTTAGTGCAGTGAAATTTGAACTCAGGTTTGGATGATGCCAAAAACTGCCCTTTTTATGAGACCCTGATACTGCCTCCCTGTGACAGAAACATACAATTACTCATCAAGTTGTTTTTTTTTTTTAATATCTTACACTTTAAATCAGGAGAATTGCATTCCAATATTTTGAATAATTAATAACAGGGCGACGAACGTATTCTACTAGAATGTGAAATAAGTGTTATTTTATTACTAGTGCTTATCATTTACACTGTCTGACTCAGTAAGCACATCTCACATTTGTTTCTTACTGCTTGCATAATATTTTATAGCATAATTATAACTTAATCGTAACTCAGACTTATTAAAAACTGGTAAGCCCTCGCTGTTGATGTGGTTACTTTCCCCCCTAGTTATTTGGATCTTAAGTCTTTCTCTCCATTCAAAACAATTTGCAATCTCCTTCCTTAGGGAGAATTCATGACCTTTTAACACATGGGCAAAAATCTACAAATACTGGAGGCAATCAATGCGATGTTTCCTCTTTAACGGTATAGTTCAAGTCTCTGTCCAAAAGTTTCGAGGAGGTAGAAAATGTCTTTTTTGGTAGATGACTTTTGCTGAGCTAATGCCCACATATCTTATACATGATGAATAAGGCAGATGGCACCAAATAGTGTACCGATTTATAAAGAATGCCCGGCTACCTGACTGCTTCCTTCTGGTGTAGGTCTTTTTGTCTGACATCCTATAGTACTTCATCTCTACCTTTCTTGTAACACCTTCCCTTGCCACCTCCCCTAATGGTTATGTGTGTGTAGTGTGTATTCAGCATACACAACAGATGGAGAAGACTGACTTGAATTTAAACAGTTTCAGCTCTCTGCATGATCTTAGGCAAAGAAGTTATCACTGAACCTTTGTAAACTCATAGACTCATTTAGAAATTAAGAGTTGCCATGTGAACTAAAGGCTTTAACATGTTTGTATTTATTTCTGGAAACTAATAAATGATTCTCATATTCCCCACTAAGCTGTAAATTAATTGGTGACTGAAACTGACATATTCATTATTATCTTTGCACCTCCCACAATTACCAGGGAGGCAGAAGGAAGTTGATTACAATTATGAAGAGAAGGCTAATAGAGTTCACTTAGTTACTCTGCTTGGAATAACGAAGTCATCTCAACATCACATCCTCAGATTGTCTTTTAACAAATTATACCTGTTCTTCAAAAGTCAGTGCAAAAGTTATGTATATCCATATCCCTTTCATCCAACTGGGGGTGATCTTGATGCAAGTAACACATCTCCTATGCCTATAGTTGGGATTTATTTCTTTCAACCCTTAATTATACATTTGAATTCACAATTTATTCTTCTACTAGGTATCCCAATGGCTAAGGGTAGGCTCATGGGATTAACTCCTTTACACTCAGCTTGGACATTAGTAAATGGCAGGGTAGTTCCAATGGACACTCTTCCTATAACATCAAAGACCTGAGGCAGAAAAATAAGGCATCTGGCTTAGGCTCTATGAATGTGCACCTAGTAGAGGCTCTTGAATTTGAGAGTTGATGGCTTTCATCAGTTTTGGAAAATGGCAGCCATTATCTCTTCAAATATGGCTCCCATCCCTGTATCTGCTTCTCTCTTTCTGGAGGGCCAATATATTGGTTCATCTGGGTCCTGCAAAGCTCTATCACTAAACTGTTATTTCACAGGTTGTTTTATTTGTTTGTTTCATTGTTTATTTTTGTTTTGTTTTTGGTTGGGTTTGGTTTCTCTCTTTGTGTTTCAATTTAATGTTTTCTCCTGATCTCGCTTCAGGTTCACTAAACCTGACTTCTGCTGTGGCCAATCTGTTGATAAACCCATTCAATAAATTCTTAATTTCAGATATTGCATAATCTTAAACTATGAAATATTTATTTGATGTTTAAAATGGTTTTCAGCTTTCTTTTAGAATATTTATTTTTTTATGTTTATTTATTTTGAGAGAGAGAAAGAGCATGAGTGGGGGAGAGGCAGGGAGAGAGGAAGAGAGAGAATCCCAAGCAGGCGCTACATTGCCACCGGGGAGCCTGATGTGGGGCTTAATCCCACGAACCATGAGATCATGACTGGAGCTGAAATCAAGAGTTGCACGCTTAGCCAGCTGAGCCACCCCGACGCCCCAAAATGTTTTTCAGTTTTCTGTTGAAATTGCCACCTTTTCATCTATTTTCCTTTCATTCCCTCTACTTTATTTCAAATCATTCCAGGTATTTATTTATTTATTTATTTATTTAGAAAGAGAGAGCGAGCTTGAGCAGGGGAGAGGGGCAGAGGATGAGAGAGAGAGAGAATCTTAAGCAGGCTCCAGGCTCAGAGTGGAGCCCAACGTGGGTCTCAATCCCATGACCCTGGGATCATGACCTGGGCTGAAATAGAGAGTTAGATGTTCAACTGACTGAGCTACCCAGGCACCCTGCTTTATTTATTTATTTTAATGTTTATTTATTTTGAGACAAAGAGAGAGAGAGAGAGAGAGAGAGAGAGAGAGAGAGAGAGAGAGAGAAAACATGCACACGTGAGCACAAGTGGGGAAGGGGCAGAAAGGGAGAGAGAATCCCAAGCAGTGCCCCTCATTCCAGTAAGTTGGAAGTCTTGTCTGACAAGTAAGTCTTGTCAATGCCAATATGAGAATTACCTGGGGGTTTGCTTCCGTTGTTTGTATTTCTTACTCTTCGTTATCTGTCAGAAAGCTGTGCCTCCTCATGCATCTGGTTAGTTTTTATTATATTTTTATTACATATCAGGAAAGTGTATAAAAGAACCACAGAGGACCTTGGTGATATGTTTTTCATTTAGACTTTTCCTCTTTTCTGTAAGTTTGTAGAGTGAGAGGCTGATCCCCACCATACCATTATGCATGGAGATGGGATGGAGTGGTTTTGCATTTTTCATCAGACTTCTGAGTTCTTGTTCATTTGTATTCTTCAGGTGATAGCCTTCTCAGCTTTTTTATTAAGGATCTGGATGCCTTTTGCTTCCTGAGCCCTGGGATCCCTGTCTTATGGAGGTTTTAACCTAGGTCTTTAACTTTCCCTCAGTTTCAAAATCTTGCAAATGGTTTGAGAGGGAGATTAGTTTTGTTCAACGTAGGCCACTCCCTCTTCTAAGCCCTCTGCCTTCCTGGCTCAATACCCCGGCTTCCCACATCACGAATGGATTTATTCTGCACATATCCTATGGGAAGACTTCAACTTTCATTAAAGACTTCTCTACTGTCCAGTCTGTTTCAGTTAATACTGCACAGCAGCCAGAAGCCTTCTCTACCCCAACAGGATCACCCAGCACGGTCCATGTCAGATTCTCAGCCTGAGCTCGGTCTCTAAATGGCTCCAGAGGTAAATGGTTTAAGAAAACCAGTTTACCTGAGAAGGGTGTTTTCCTCTCTTGGATTTTTTAAAAAATCTTTTTATATTGAGATTGTTTTCTGCTTACAAAAGAGTTATAAAAATAGCATAGATAATTTCCATATACTCATTACCACATATCACCATAGACCATCACATTTAATAAAGTAATCGTAGTGTAATACTATTACCTAAAGTACAGACCTTTTTTTTTTGGGTGGGGTTCATCAGTTTTCTACTAATGCCCTTTTTCTGATTCTGGACCCCACGGTGAATTGTGTTGTCATGATTCCTTTATCTCCTCCAATTTGTCATAGTTCCTCAGTCTTTCCTTGCCTTTATTATTTCGATAGCTCTGAAGATATCTGTTCAGACATTTTTTAGGATGTCCCTAACTTTTTTTTTCTGTTGCTTTTGCATGATTCATCTGGGGTTATGGGTTTGGGGAGGAATATCAGGGAAAAGAGGTGCCCTCCTCATCACTGCATACCTGATGGCGGGTTAGGCACGTGACATCAACATGATTTACACTGTTGATATTAACCTTGATCATTTGGTGATGGTAGTATAAGCTGGGACAGAGCCAGGAAATGCATAGGTGCATACTTACCCATGTATATACACACAAACGCATGCACACACCTGTAATTAGTTCTCTATGGATCTATGTATGTATGTAACTATCCATCTGTCGATCAGAATAAACATGAGTTTGTACTGATCTTTCTCATTCTGTTCCAACACCACAGGGTTCATTCTACCTTCTCCCTTGTCTATTTGTAACTTCTTAATCTGACAGCAGGAAAACTGGGTCTCATAATTTACAATTTGTTTATTTATTTGTTCATCCCTTATTGGTATGCAGGTAATATAGTTTTAGAATCAATAATCTGTACTCCTGTGAGAAACAAATTTGTCAACTGGAGTACTGTTTACATACAAAGTTACTTTGGTCTTTACTCTTAGAGTTTACAGTGGAAAAATTATTTTTCAATGTTACTTAGGTTATCCCCTTTCTTTCCCTCCCTTTCCAGCATGGTTATGTGACTCATTTGGAATACAAATGGATTCATTTGTCCTCTCTCTTTTCCCAAGTCCAAGCTGATTTCTGCTTTCACATACTTAGAATAAAATCCACTTTTTTTTGTGGTGTGGCAGGTGGCCTCTCACGTCACCCCCGTGACCCCTCTTCCTGACATTGGCCCTCTGTACTCCCTTATGGGAGCTTGACTGTGGGCTGAAATTATTGGCTCACTGCTGATAAACAGCCTGACAGAAGCAGCAGAGACTGGGTGGGCTACTAGAAAGCTGTGGTTCCTTTCTTGGGTGCTGTCTCTCAACCTCTCTCTGAGTCCTTGCTCTGGGGGAAGCCAGCTCCCATGTTGCCAGTAACCCTACCAAGTTCTCTATATGGCAATGAACCGAATTTCTAGTCAATAGCCAGTGAAGACTGAGGCTTGGCAAGAATCATGTTGAGAGTAAGTTTATTTTATTTATTTTTTAGTTTTTTAATGGGTTTTTTTTTTTGAGAGAGAGAGAGAGAGATAGAGAGAGAGAGACAAACAGAGTGCAAGTGGGGAAGGGGCAGAGAGAGAGAGAGGGAGACACAGAATCTGAAGCAGGCTCCAGGCTCTGAGCTGTCAGCACAGAGCCCGGCATGGGACTCAAACTCGTGAACCACGAGATCATGACCTGAGCTGAAGCTGGATGCTTAACTAGGTGCCCTAAGAGAGATTAGGTAAGTTTAGAAATTGTATTCTTGTGCCCTACTCCTTCCCTACAACAGCCACCTGTGTTTGTAGGAAACATATTGATATCAGGAAATGACAGAAGCGAATAATAATACCACCTAATCTTATTAATAGGTAATATTTGGTTGCTCTAAAGATCAAGATTATATGGCATGAGAGAATGTATGTAAGGGTACATACATAGGGTAAGATGGCATTGATAATAAATGTTAGCTGTCAAAAAAATACCTTTCACTAATTTAACAGTTATATGTACCAGGCGCTATGATAAGCTTGTTGATACAGAACTGAGAATATAGCTGGAATTAGATAACCCTGCCTCTCCTTATGTCTCTAAAAGTCTGGTTGAGGAGCTAGAAAGTAAACAAATAATTACGAAAAATGTTATTGAGTGCTATGAGAAGCAAACTACAGGATGCTTATCATTAAATTATTATTTAATAGTCAATCCCTGAGTGATTACAGAAAAGTTCAGCTAGCTGGTAGGTACTCGTTGTCTCATTATACACGAAAGTGTGCATTGTTTCTGAGCTGTGCTCTGAGACGCAGGGCTTCTCTCTTCTGGGATGGTGAGGGCTGGCTCATGGGGAAAGGTAGAAAGGTGATGGAGACAACAAACTCTCCTCAAAGGAGCTCACAGTTTACAGGGGGAGACAGAAACATAATAGGCACCGAGGCAACTTTACAGCAAAATTGTCACAAATAGTAATAGCTTAAATGTGGAGAACTACAAACTGTGAGTTTGGGGACAGTTCCTGTAAGTCAATTGTAAGTCAAGAAACCACAGGACCCTTTTTTTGTTGTTCAACTTGCCAAGTGAAAAAAAAATGTTCAAGTGTGTTCTTTTGAAGAAGGACCGGAAGTAGATACAATTTTTACTTAAAATGTTTAATGTTATAGAGCAATTTTTTTTTTTGCTACGTGAAGTGGAAATTTTCAGCCACTCAAAAAACTTGCCCCGTGTGGAACTCTGGGCTGCTTGATAAGTGAAGGTTTGCTCCATTGTTTAGGATGACAACTTACCCAGTTTGCCCAGGACCATCCTGGTTTTAAAAAGGCTAGTCTCCCATGCTGAGAATCCCAACAAATCCAGAGCTGCTGGATGTACCTTTCGTTGCATTTGGAAAATCTCAAGTAAAGAATTCTCTATGATACAAAATGACAAGATATGGAGAGATTCTATCTGGGGGAAGAAAACAAGACTACCATAAGTCTGTCTTCACTTCAAGACCTCTGGGAGTAGATAAACTCACAGATCAGAACGAAACGTCATTGTCCAGAGAGTTACCAAACCATTCTGAAAATGGAAGAATTCTCCAGAGAGAATCTCTGCAGAAAAGAAATGAGAGCTCCTGATGTTTTCCCTTCCGAAACGCAAAAACGCAAATTGAACTTTTTTTTTTTTTTGCTGAAACAGTATACATTCCATTTTTGTCAACATGAGAGCATCTACTTATGATAGGAATTGCTTTTAAAAGTTTGTTTGGCTCATATTTTTATCTTTTTCTTTCCTTGGTCTTTCTGTAACTATGGTTTAAGACATATTTTTAAAATACTGTATTTTCCGAACAATAAACACCAATAAATGTTGAGGAGACAATGAATGGAAAGCAGAGAAATTTAAAAATTTGAACGAACGAATGAATGAATGAATGAAAAATGCATCCCATGGGCTTTGGGATAATTGTGGCTGTTTTCATCTTGACCAAAAAATGTATTACTAGGTTAACAAAAAAACACATGCAGTTTGAATTCTTTTGAAAAAAAACTCTCATTATGAACAGATTATATTAAAATTATTTGATGTTCAAAGATGGCACATCCATGGGATGGACAGCTTTGTGACTATTAAGATGAGCAACCTTTAGGTAATTGAGATACTATTGATAATATGACTAAAATTATTCCAGTTGGTTACACGGATATGTCAATGAAGCAAAAATCAGGAGATTATTCACCCATGGAGCAGTGTTCTTGTTCTGTCTGATACTCTACCCTTTGGCCCAGTCTGTCTTAATACAAATTCATCATTCACCCACTCATTTGATTGGCATTCTCATTCTCTTTCTTGCCATCCTGAGAAAAGGTTATGCGGTGGGAATTCTACCTTTGCTATTTATCAACTGGGTAACCCTAAATAAGTTAGCATTCCCAAGACCCTATATGGATAGAAAATCAATACATGATTTTTAAGTTTCAGGCTTTCCTGAGGTTTAATAAAATATTTCCCATTTGCAAATACTACTCTTCGTGATTGGAATTTTCTTTATTTTAATGTTTATTTATTTATTTTTGAGAGAGAGAGCATATTTGTGTGAGTGGGAAGGGCAGAGAGAGGGAGAGAGAATCCTAAGCAGACTCCACACTGTCAGGGCAGAGCCTGACGTGGGGCTCGATCTCACGAATGGTGAGATCATGACCTGAGCTGCAGTCAAGAATCAGACACTTAACCGACTGAGCCACCCAGGCACCCCTGTGATTTGAATGTTCTTAATCATCACTCTTAATTTCTAATGAAGAGTCTCATTACACTCATGTGTCACCATTTTAAGATAAATCTGTCATATTTTGTTACAAAATAAATGTACGTTAAAATATGTGCCACAGTACCTTCGTTCCTCACGTGTTGTGGGTACCTCTTAATATTCCCATTTTTCTTTTTTCCTTTAAAGCTTTCATTTCTTACTCTTTCACCTCCTTATTCTTCTCCCTTTTCTCTAACCCATATTTTCTTCCCTTCTCTCGTTCTTTGTAGTAACTATGTACTTCCCGTCATAGTGAATTTAAAGATGACCAGAAATGAATCCTGCTCTCAAGAAGCTGATAATCTAATATTGGCCTTTAAAAATATACCTACCAATTTATTTTACTTGGGAGAAGTGACTTCAGAGACATATGGATATAGTGCCATGCCTCTTCTGGCCACAGAAATGAGAAGAGTTTTAATGGAGTAGAGACATAGGAAGGGCAGTGAGAGATTGAATATGAAGTGATACCATTATCCGTCTCTTCTCACATCTTCAAAGTGTAAAACCAATGGCTTTGAGTGGCCCTGGGTTTCCAAAGGTGGGGAGTTTAGAGAACGCCCATCCCTTCAGCTGGAAAAATCTTCAGAAAGTAGGTCCTACCAACAATACTAGTCATGAAGAGTAGAACTTACCTTGCTATGGATGAACGTTGAAATAAACCTCATGGTTTGTGAGGTTTGGCTGGAGAGGAAAAAAATAGCAACAAAGTAAGTAACACTGTGGAAGTAAGAAGGCCAGCTGAGAGATTGGTGATCACTCCAATTACACCACATCAACTTGAATCCCCTTACATACAGGATGTGGAGGAGATCCCTTAAAGAAATGCAAAGACAATGGTGGCTCACTGCTAAGTGTCCTTTCACCCCTCCCTTCTAACTTCTGAAATAGGAAGACATAATTGAGGGTATGCAAGGCAATGTTTTAAGTGAAATTGCTCTCAAAATTCTGGAGATGGGATTGGGAAAGATTAAATATATTAACAAAAGCTTAAATGTTAGTGGCTTTGAGATCTCAGAAGCCCAGTTGCATAGGACTCCTCACGACCTATTCCACCAGCCGTGCTAAACTGAGAAACAGAAGCTGTGGACCAAATACACCTTCACAGGTATTTGTTTTGTTTTGTTTTTTGTGTTTCAGGTGTTTTGTTTTTTAAATTCCAGTTAGTTACCATTCAGGGTAGTACTTCCAAGTGTAGAATTTAGTGATTCATCATTGACACAACACCCAGTGCTCATCACAAGTGCCCTCCTTAATCCCCATCACCCATTTAACCCATCCCCCTGCCCACCTCCCCTCCTGTTTGTTCTCTGTAATTAAGAGTCTGTTTCATGGTTTGGCTGTCTCTTCTTTCCCCTGTGTTCATCTGTTTTGTTTCCTAAATTCCACATACGAGTGATACCATAGGATGTTTGTCTTTCTCTGACTGACTTATTTCACTTAGCGTAATACCCTCTAGCTCCATTCACATCATTGAAAATGGAAAGATTTCATTGTTTATGGCTGATTAATATTCCATTTTATATATACCACATCATCTCTATCCATTCCTCAGTTGATGGACATTTGGGCTCTTTCCATAATTTGACTCTAGTTGATAATACTGGTGTAAACATTGGGGTTCATGCATCCCTTTGAATAGGTATGTTTGTATCCTTTGGATAAATGCCTAGTAGTGCAATTTCTGGGTGGTAGGGTAATTCTATTTTTAACCTTGTGAAGAATCTCCATACTGTTCTCCAGAGAGGCTGAACCAGTTTGCATTCCCACCAACAGTGTAGGAGGGTTCCCCTTTCTCCACATCCTCGCCAACATCTATTGTTTCCTGTGTTGTTAATTTTAGCCATTCTGACAAGTGTGAGGTGGTATCTCATTGTAGTTTTGATTTGTATTTCCCTGATGATGAGTGATGTTGAGCTTTTTCTAATGTGTCTGTTGGCCATCAGGATGTCTTCTTTGGAAAAGCGTCTATTCATATCCTCTGCCCATTTTTTTAACTGGATTATTTGGTTTTTGGGTGTTGAGTTTGGTAAGTTCTTTATAGGTTGTGGATACTAACCCTTAATCAGGTTTGTCATTTGCAAGTATCTTCTCCCATCCCGAAGGTTGCCTTTTAGTTTTATTGATTGATTCCTTCACTGTGCAGAAGGTTTTTATCTTGATGAGGTCCCAGTAGTTCATTTTTGCTTTTATTTCCCTTGCCTCCGGAGACGTGTCAAGTAAGAGGTTGCTGCGACCAAGGTCAAGAGGTTGCTGCCTGTTTTCTCCTGCAGGATTTTGATGGTTTCCTGTCTCACATTTAGTTCTCTCATCCATTTTGAATTCACCTTTGTGTATGGTGTAAGAAAGTGGTCCAGTTTCATTCTTTCGCATGTTGCTGTCCCTCATAAGTTTTAATCTGCCAGTCGCACCTGTGACTAGAGAAAGGCCTCATCTGTGTAGAGAGGATTCTGGCACTAATGGATGTAATGGGTCAGAGTTTTCTGACCATTTTGGCACTAATTTAATTTTTGCCTTGTAACAGCTCATAGAGAAAAAAGATCAGTACTCTAATTTTGGGGGGCCTAGAAAACTACCTTCCCTAACCCTACATCTTCTAATTTTTTTGTCTATTAGCTTTTTTTTCTTTCCTGCAGGATTCAGTTTATGTCCACCTTCCCTGGCCTCCCCAGATGGAATGAGGTGCCTTGGCACATGCTTTTACAACATGTTACACCTCTCACTTATTGTGCTCGTTCCAGCTTTAACACATTTACAACTTGCAAATGTTTTTCTTAAAGATGTGACTTCCTTACTTGAGCAGGAACCACATGTACCTAAACAGGAATTACATTTGTCTTATTCCGCATTGCAGTGCCTATCACAAAGCCTGCCATATAGTAGGTGCTCTAAAATATCACTTTAGGATAAATAAATGAATCATGAATCAGTTAAATTTACAACAAAGGAGAATTGATATTCAGAGAGCTGAAGAGTATATTCGAAGTCACGCTCAGAAAATGTGAGAAGGCCATGCTGGCACCCACATTTTCTTTTCCAGATTCCAGTGTTTTACCTAATACCCTTTTGTGTTCTTCAATATAAAGTAGAAAAGACAGTACATGGCCAAAAATATATAGAAACACGTATTATAATTTCAGAGAAATGAAGAGAAGTTTTAAGGCATGTGTGTCTGAGAATATGCTCAATACTGAAACTCCCAAGCTTAGTTTCTAGTTTCTTCTACTTCCTGAACCAAGCTTCACAAAAGCAATTATCACATAATTTGTTGATTTCCTTCCCAAGTGAGTGTTTGCCAAACACTCCCCATCAAACATTTCATATGCATTAAATATTTATGCCCAATCTGTTACATAGAAAATTTGAGTATATACTTTGCTTTTAGAATTAATTTATTTCTAATTTTTTAATGCAATGTAATTAGCTGAATTGCTCTTAGAATATAATCACTTGTTATATATTTGAATAAGTTAATCATGGTTTTGTGGAACTGTGACTGGTTTATAATTATCTAGGTGCCTGAAATGTTCTTTTTGGCTAAAAGAGTATGATCAAACTTAGTGGCCACTTAAATGGAATCACATTAAACATGACTTTATGCAAAGAGTCACTCTTGGAGAACGCACGTTGTTTCTCTATTTATGTCAATCAAAAATGAAAGTGGGAGCTTTTGAAGGAAATTCGTCGGACCATGTCACATTTGTAGGTGAGGCAGTGTGACTGATAATGATCTCAAAGACTGGGAGGCAGAATGCACTGTGTGACCTTGGTCAAGGTTATTAAGATTGTGCAGCCTTGGTTTCCTTATGTTGAAACTATCACATTAGACTAGCTAGTCTGTAAAGAACTTCCTTAGTTTCACTCTGCACATTTTGTGATTTTTAAAAATAGATCATGTACTAAACAGGGTCTAATAACATTAATGATGACCCTTCATATTTGCACAAAGGTAATGCTTTCCTACTAGATTTTCACAACAAGGCCAGAAGGAATTATATTATTACCCCCAATTTACAGCTTAGGGAGAGAATCGAGGTTGAAGGATCAGGTCAGTGCCTGATGGCTCACAGTTCTAAACATTATTGGACAGAGAGGCCATATCTCTCTATTTTTATTGTGGCCTCACTGAAGCTCAGAAATTAGCGCTTTCATTTCTGACCTTATTGTAGCATGTAATTTATCTGAACTACATCAGGTAATTGTCTGGTATACCTTTCCCCATTCAGATTTAGTCTACAGGGTACCCTTTAAGACCCTCAAATCCAACCAGGAATCTGGGCTGCATCTGCAATCTGGCCGGCACACTATCAATGGCCCTGCCTTCTTGATTCTCCAGGCATGCAGAGTGGGGGAGGGGCTGCATGACTAAGGAGAGGTGGGTGATGGGGAGGCCTTTGTCCTGGGGTCAGTCCTGCCTGCCATTTGCACTGAATTCCTTAATCGATCTGAGAACAATTAAAGGAGCCCAGGGTGGAGAAGCTTTGAGGCAGGACATATTTGCTGGTACATTCGTAGTGGAACTAATACTAAAATACTAATAGAATTTTGATGTGACTCCAAATCTGTCACAGATAGGATATAACATCTTAGCAAATCATTTATCTATTCAATCATCAGATAATTACCACTCATAATGATAACAAGGATACAATGAATGGTTATTATACTGCTACTTTTTTATTATTTTCTACATGCCAAACAATATGCTAAGCAATTTTATATCCACCATTGCACTTAATTCTTCAGATTTCCCTGTCACAAAGGTATCATTTTACCAATTTTATAGATGGACTAAAACCAAGACTAAGACTGAATTTATGTGGCTAAATACACTCTATGCTCAAGTTAGTGGTTCTAATCCTGGCTATACATTACAGTCATTCTGAAACTCAAAAAAATGTTATGTCCCACCTGAAGAAATTTTTATTTAAATAGCCCACTGAGTGCAATAATGGCATTTTAAATGTTCATTATATTATACAACCAGGTGGGAAGCTAATGTGTTTAGATGCTAGTTAAGCAAAGAAAGAGGAATTGACTTCAAAGTGGTTTGAGCGTTACAGACAAATGCCATAGAAAACCATCAGTAGAGTATTACAAGCCCAGTAATAGTGATGTGCAAATACTGCATTGGAAGAAAGAGTGGAAATGTCATTTGCACAGTGTATCTAATCTCGGTCTTTCTCTCACCTGTAAATGAGGATCAAAATAGCTGTTCCCCAAGGTGGTTGGGAGATTAAGTTGGAGACCGTATGTTGAGGATCCTTAGCAGTTAGGCTGGCACATAGTAAGTGACTAAAAATGGATTTTCCCCTCTATATTTACAAAGTGCTCTGGGAACCCCCATTTTCCATCGGTGAAATAGTGATCCTAATACTGCCCTTACAGGTTCCTCTGAGGATCAAGCAAGACTGGACAGTTGAGCCTTCAATAATGCAAGGAGGTTAGGGATACCCACCCCACAATGCAGTTGAAAATCTGCATATAACTTTTGACTCCCCAAAGACTTAAGTACTAATAGCCTGCTATTAACCAGGAGACTTATGGATAACTAAAACAACCAATTATCACATATTTGTATTAATATACATACACATATGTATTATATACTATATTCTTACAATAAAATAAGCCAGGGAAAAAGAAAATGTTATTAAGAAAATCATAAGGAAGAGAAAATATATTTTCAGTACTATACTGTATTTATCAAAATGAAAATTTCATATAAGTGGACCAGTGCAGTTCAAAACAATATTCAAGGTTATCAACTATAGATGTGAAAAGGGTTTTGCAAACTGCACCAAACAAATGCAAATTGTTCTTATGATTCTAAATGTATAAGCTGGTTGACATATAAGATCTTTCTCCATGAAGCCAATTTCCCCGTCATCCTAGCCACCTCGTGAGGGCCTTGTTTCGAGGTGTATGTGTATTTATAAAAATATATTCTCTAAAGGTGCCTGGGTAACCCAATAGGTTGAACGTCCAACTCTTGATTTTAGCTCAGGTCGTGAGCTCATGGTCATGAGATTGTCCCACCTCTCTCTCTCTCCCTCTGTTCCTCCCCTACTTGTGCACTCTCTCTCTCTCTCTAAAATAAAAATAATAATAATTAATAGTTAATTAAAAATATATTATCTTGGAACCTCCAGAACCATGTTTGTGCATCTGGCTTCTTGCCTTGAAATATCCATGTACAGTCAAAATAAGGGCAGCAGGGCTGGACTTGATGGTTATGTTTTGGAGGTGGAGTAAATCAGAACCTGGGAAGTTCTCACTCTACTTATTGTAGTGGTTTTTTTTTCTTTTTCCTTTTCTCTTTCTTTTTCTTTCTTTCTTTCTTTCTTTCTTTCTTTCTTTCTTTCTTTCCACTTTCAATGATTCTTCCTTTTCCACCCCAGCACCCTAGTAACTGAAGGCTGTAGGCACGCTGACTTTCTCTTTTAAAACTGCAAAATACCAGATCTATATTCTGGAGAAGTTAGCTGACTCGAGGCAATGACCCACTTAAGTTTCATTTCATCATCCTTCCTTTTGAACTCCCCATGCCTTTTAGGAGGAAGAAGAAAAAAAAAAACCCAAACTCCACCATCCACAAAAAAAGACAGCACTGTTCTTTAAAATAACTCACATAAGACTGTGGATGAAGTGTAAATTACATGGAAAAAAAGAAAGAGCCTGGGCCTGGGTATCTGCATCCTGAATTTCACTCCTGTGTTTGCTATGCAGTCCCTGGTGCTCGGGAGGGCTGGGCTGGGAGGAAGAAGGATGATGGGTTAGGGAAACTCCGAATTAGCTGTCTGCAAAGGGGTGGAGTGAATCCTGAAGACACTCTTAAACAGGCGATTGCATGGCCAAGTTAGAGCTAAGGGCTTGGTGTTTGGACCCCATGACCACAGGGCGCTCATATGTACTCTGTGTCTCTCCATGACACATCCCGTGTGAGCCAGCTTTGCAGTGGAGAACCAGACCCTGAAGCTTCCGTACCAGGTTTCCACCACTCCAGTCTGGTGAGGGACTCCGATCCATTTCCATAAGAAAACTAGTCCCAGCCTCTAGACAACCTTGGAATTTTCTACCCTTAGTAAAATGAGAAATGGCTTTCCTCTTTTGGAAATGTAAATTCTTTCATAGTTACAGCCTAATAATAGTTATTTTTGAGGATGCTTTGTTATTTGTTTGAAACAAGACAGACTTCTAAATGCTTTCTATTACTCCATCACTCACTATCTTAATGAATCTCCCTTTGCATAGATACTAGACTCTAGCCCTTCCGCGGTCTATTGGCATTCCCACCCATGACTCCCCAAGTGTACCATTCCTTTGTGAGTATCTGTTCTCTCCAGGTGCATTCTCATGCAGGCATGGCATGGGACAAAACAGCTCCTGGTCCCTGTCCTCAGGGAGCTTGTGTCTAGTAGAAGCAGCAAATCCTTCATGCTTCTCAGGACACAGTGCTATCGTTTGCTTTGTGTCTTATCACACTGTTCCCAACTCTCTGGAAGGGTCTCTTCCTTGTCCAGGCATCTGCTCGTAGCAGATGACTTTTCGGTGCCCAGTGGTCCTGGACAACGTCTCTCAGTGCAGCTCTCCCAAAGACCTTTGCCCGCAGCCTCCAGGTGACAATCTTACCTATGCCAAGGGAGCACCAGGCATGACAGTTGTCATGAGTGTTTCAGTCTTCCTTTTTTTTTTTTTTTTTAGCTTATTTCATTATTTTGAGGTGGGGAGAGCAAGTGGGGGAGGGGCAGAGGGAGAGGGAGACACAGAATCCGAAGCAGGCCCCAGGCTCCCAGCTGTCAGTGCAGATCCCCATGCGGGGCTCAGGTTCACAAACCATGAGTTCATGACCTGAGCTGAAGTCGGATGCTTAACCGACTGAGCCACCCAGGCGGCCCTAATCTTCCTTTTACTTGACTGTTGTTCTCACAGCAAAGTGCTCTTTGAGGGAATGAACTATGCGTTTTGCCTTGCCCCCAGCCCAGCACAGGGCCTGCATAAGAAGTTCTGAATTACTGTGGATGAGAATCGTTAATGAATGATAAATCTATGAATGAATGATTGTAATGACAAACACACCTTTCAAGGCAGACATTACTTAGGGAGGGTCTCATTTGCTTCCACATGTTATGAAATTGGTGCTAACTGAACACATTTATTGACGAGATCAATAGTGCATTTCCTTCTATTCAATAATTAATCCTGCGGTGAAACAGGAAGTCAAGGAAAGAAACTTAGTGTTTCTTGCTTTTGCAAAACTCTGAACACTTGCTGGATCTGAACAGTCTCAGAGAAGATGCCTCATCTTGAGCTGATCTATTACATTTCTCTGAGCTGGAGAATTCCCCTCATCAAATTTGAAGTAGGGGCAGCTACGTACTTTCAGCCAATAAATTTGGGGTAATGAAAGGAGGTTAGTGGTTATTTAATAACTTTAAGGTAATTATTAAATAATGGAATGATACTTTCCATAACTATGTATTCCTGCACTATTACAATTCCTTTTTAAGGGTTTCTTTTAATGTTTATTTGTTATTGAGAGAGAGAGAGAATCAGCAGGAGCAGGGGAGAGGAGGAGAGAGAGGGAGACACAGAATCCGAAGCAGGCTCCCGACTCTGAGCTGTCAGCACAGAGCCTGACGTGGGGCTCAAACTCATGAACCATGAGATCATGACTTGAGCTGCAGTTGGAGGCTTAATGACTGACTGAGCCACCCAGGCGCCCCTGCGGTATTGTAATTCCAATGTGAAGAGATCAGAAGAAAGCTTTACTTGGAAACTGAACACAGTACACAACAGATTTTTGTCATTTTTGAACCTTGTCCATCTCGGTGAATGTAGAAAATGAATTCGTGTTAATATTACTAAGTATAATTTCCACCATTTATTTATTAGTTGTTATGTACTTTATATCTGGTGTGCCCATATACAGCATCAACTAGTTTTCTATACTTTATCTCATGTAATTTTCAACATTAGTCTACTGCTACACGTATTACATTATCCCCATTTAGCAATGAGGAAAAAGGATGTGTAAGGCTATTACAGAAGATCTAAGGTCACATATTTAACAGTGTGGACTGAAGATTCCAGAATGCGTGTACTTTCTACGATCAGAAGGGATCTCTGACAAATATATGAAGTGATTACTTGTTTCCCGAAAAGGTCTATTGTCACCGAAGCGGATGCTGTTGTGTCTAGTTAAGTCCCCTCACCTCATGCCTTCAAGAGACGCAACCCTTCTCCAAGGGCACAGGGGGAAGAGTGGAGGCATCCAGCCGTGTCTTTATCCTTAAGTTGGGAAAACTCTGAGGTTTGTCCCACCGCGTCTGCCAGCAGTTTGCAGTGGGAATCGGCTTCAGCTGCCCATGGTGACTCCCAGATAATTTTGCAAACTTTATTGACCCTTTATCTTCCCTTATCTCAGTTTCCCACTCAAGTGCTGGTAGTTCTTGAGATAAATTCACCAGTAAACTACTGTTTCTCAGATTCTTGTCTCCGAGTTTGCTTCTAGGAAATCCCAAACTGAGAAAGTAGTCTCAAATTTTTTGAAATGTCCATATATTTCACTCATTGCAGGTTAATTGACTTTCCCAGTGCTTCCATATTTCCCTCTTAAACGCTTTCCAGTTGGATCATGTGTGTCCTTGAAGCAATCCCCATTGCTTGGATTGCGTCGGGAAAATCCCAATCCTGTAATTAATACCTATTACTAGTACACGCAGGGAAATGTTGTCTGAGGCGATATTTGCTTATTTATCTGCTCTGTAGACTTTTAAAACCGTGCCCTCTTCCTAACCAGCCCCAGGGCACGTGTACAATAAAAGATTCTGTTAATTAAAATGCAGCCAGCACATTAATAAAACATCCGACGAAGAGTGTAGAGGAATCATCCATTTGACCGCCCCACTTCTTTGTTAGGGCAGACATTTGTTCCCCCCACGCTTTTTCTTTCCTTGATAGGCCTGTGATAGTCCCTGAGATACCTAATTTGGGCCGAGGAACAGAAACACCTGAAGCCTCAGAGGGAGCTGCACCCCCTTTAGATGAGTCAGGAATGAGAATTAGAGCATGCTTTGGGGGAGCATCTGGGTGGAACTCAGGGGAGAGAGAGAGAGAGGGTTCCCCGGGATAAGGAGTTGGAGGGATTTTGTATTTCTTCTCGCTCTGCCATATGGCTCTTTCCTTCAATTTTTGTCTCCTCTCCTCACCTTACAAAGCACTGGCCTCTTGCCTAGCAAGACAAAGCCTGTGGTCTTATAGCACGCTCTCTGGATCTCTAAAATAGGAATGATTACTCAATGCACTTGGCCAAATATGTCTGATTCCTCCATGTAGCCTAGGGAGGGGATGTTTTATGTCATGTTCACTCACTGCTTTCCCTCCTAGCTACTTGCTGAAGTTGCTTCAGGACTATCTTAAAATGGAAATAACCGGATCCTAAAATTACAGTCGTACAAAGTACAGGCCATTTCTTAATTCTTTCAAGAGCTTGCATGCTTCCATGTTGGGGGACATGGTGTTTGACCTTCATGGAGTAATAATACCTGTACCTTCAGAAGTAGGACTGTTGCTCTTTATAAAATGACTCCTACTTGCTAAGCATATCCTAAGCAATTACCATCTCATACATTTTTCATTTACTCTTCATCATAGATCAGTAACATTGGCTCTATCATTAGTCCCCATTCGCACAGGAGTTGCTGTATCTTTTCAAGTTCCATCTCCATGTAAGTGGCGGGGGAAAAAATCATGCATTATTAAAAATATATCTGTGGCGGGGCGCCTGGGTGGCTCAGTCAGTTAAGCATCCGACTTCGGCTCAGGTCATGATCTCGCGGTTTGGGAGTTTGAGCCCTGCGCTGGGCTCTATGCTGACAGCTCAGAGCCTGGAGCCTGCTTCGGATTCTGTCTCCCTCTCTCTGTGCCCCTCGCCTGCTCACACTCTCTCTTTCTTTCTCAAAAATAAGCACTAAAAAAATTTAAAAAATTAATATATATGTGTATATATACATACATATATATATATGTATATACATATATATATATGTATATACATATATATATATATATATATATATATATATCTGTGGTGTCCACTGTCCATGTTAAATAAAATACTCAAATTAAGTTAAAGGTAAATTCACATTCAGATTCATCCTATTAGCCAGATTCTGCTGCTCAGTAACCACCTGTCAATGTCTACTGTATTGCACAGCACAGATTTTCCATCACAAAAATTCTAATTGGACAGTACTATTCTTTTTGTTATTATTTTTTTAATGTTTATTTTTGAGAGAGAGGGAGAGAGAGAGAGTGGGGGAGGGGCAGAAAGGGAGACAGAATCTGAAACAGGCTCCAGGCTGAGAGCTGTCAGCATAGAGCCCAATGTGTGGGGCTCGAACCCATAGACCGTGAGATCATGACCTGAGCCAAATTCGGGCTTAACTGACTCAGCCACGCAGGTGCCCCTGGACAGTGCTATTCTTTATGTTGACATTGGAATTGTCTATTTGGACCTGTTTTATTGTTTGGATTTTATTCTGTTGTTCTTATATTTGTGAACATTATATGTAAGCTAGATCCTGTTTTTAATTTACAAAATCATGAGCATTTTATGACAACATCAAATTTTATCCTATTTTGTGTGATTTAATATGATTATATCCTAATACACTAGCTATACAGGTTATAACTTTTTTTTTTCCTTATAAATTTGAGTGAAAAGAAGCTCCGTGTGTAACATATTTTCATATCGGGATTATTTGAGGTGGCTCAAAAAATGTTTGTCAGGGGTACGTGGGTGTCTCAGTCACTAAACATCCAGCTGGTTCACATCATGATCTCATGGTTTGTGAGTTCAAGCCCCATGTTGGGCTCTGTGTTGATGTTCAGAGGCTGGTTCCTACTTCAGATTCTGTGTCTCCTTCTCTCTCTGCCCCTCCCCCATTCTCTCTCTCTCTCTCAAAAATAAATAAACATTATTATTTTTTATGTTTGTCAGTTCCCAGTTGAGGTAACTTCTGAGGGGCTTCCTTAGATAATCAAAGGTGCTTTTTTTTTTCCCTCTTCAGCCTAAGAGAAGGTTCTCTGTGGAAAGAGTCGGGGGAGGTCTGTTTACCTGGAGCTTTGTTTCTGTGGCATCGCCTCTCTGTAACAGACCCTCCACTCTGCTCTCTCTTCCTTACCAAGTTCATGGGGCTTGACTGAACCAAGTTCATGGGACTTGGTTGAACATATGTTGTATGTTCCCAGTCTGCCCTTGCAGAAAGTCTTTGTAGCGTATTTTTGGTATGTGATCAAATTGAACTCCCCATTTCATTTCATTCTGCAAACTCAGTCAAGGTGATTTACCTTTTAGAATCTCAGTCTCTAACACAATTCTTGAAACAGAGTAGGAGCTCAATATATTATTATTACTATTTATATTTATTTTTCGAGAGAGGCAGGGAAAGAAGGAGAGAGGGAGAGTCCCAAGCAGGCTCCGCACTGTCAGCACAGAACCTGACGTGGGGCTTGATCCCATGAACCTGAGATTATGAGATCTGAGCTGAAATCAACAGTTACTCACTTAACTGACTGAGCCATCCAGGCAGCCCTATTATTTATACATTTTTGAAACGCGGCCTCCACTGATTTCTCCTCAACTTTACCCTGTATCTTTAAAGCTGCCGTATGCTCCCCCTGCACAGAAATGCCCACGGCAGTCGGGCCAGCTCCCGTGGGCAGGATCCTGACTGCACTGTAACCCGGGCTCTATTATGAGCACTTTTGTTCCACCAGCTGTGCTGTCCATTACGACATGATAATGGACTTGCAGATGCTCTTGTAGCTTCTTGTAGCTTCACACCGGTTCCTTGGATCCGCCTGTCTTGAGGTGGCTCCACCTTTTCAGTCTGTGTCTGCACCCAGGTGTTCCAGGTTACAGACTCAGCCTGAGCCCAGGCCAACCATCCCCAGCCTAAACCCCAGGCCTGATCCCATCATGTTTACTCATATTCACCCAAAGAGAATTCCTCCATGCATTCCCCACCATTTGCTGTCCACTTATTGAGATTTTTATAAGCCATTAATTTTATTTCCATAGAAAATGTAACAGTAGGATCCCATCTACAGACAAGAAGTTTGTTCTGCATGGAAATATTTTTTAGAAAAAGGGAATATTACACTATAAATCTGTCACATAAAAGTGATTTCCTATTTCTGTCTTAACTTGGATGCATCTGAACAAGAAATATTATCTTTCTTCTATGTATGGTATTCTCTAACTGTCCTGTTTGTATGTTTAATGAATATAGTTAATGACAAAGCTAGGGAAGGGATGACAAATGGAGGCATAGAAGGCTGGATGAAGATGCTGATAAATACAGACACCAAGAAATCCGCAAGAAAACGTAGGGCGCAGCTTGGCTTCACGTTCTTCCATTACTAGTGAGATGAGCCATTCTTTTTTCAACACTGCAGTTAGTGATTCCACACTTTCAAAGTATCCCAGCCCTGCAAAGGGGGAGAAAGGGTCTGACAGCATCCCTACTCACAAGGAGCATGAAATCTGGTGAGAGGGACAGACACAAGGACTCACTTTCCAGCACCTTCAGACATGGGAAGCAGCTCAGCAAAGCACGGAGAAGAAAGGCAGAATGTATTTGAAGACCTGAACGTTGCTCAGGATTACAAAATTAAAGGCAGGGAGTGTAGTGCTGACGAATATAACTAAATACAGATATACATAAATAAAGAAAATGCGGGGGGGGGGAGAGAGAGAAACAATCCCAGTGTTGTATCTTTTCAACTTCAACAGAATCAAAACCATTGCTTCCTCTCTAGTCTACTGTTGTATCCATGACTTATTTACATTACCAAAAATTTCCTGCCTTCGTTTCTCTCCTAATTATCATTCTTTGTGGATCAGGGTTAATTCTTCTCAAAGACGAGCTCTAATCTGGACTCTTCCATTTTTCACTACCTACTACAGTTCTGTGTTTCTCACACCATCACATTCAGTTAAAATAGTTTAGCCTAGTGAAGTTTGGGCCTCGTAAGTTAAAGAACACACTCTAGGATGACTGTCAAAATCAGGAGCTAAACAAACAACCAAAAATTATTTTATTTGTGGTAGTGAATGGGCTATTTACCAAATGTTTCCAGTTCTCCTAATTGCAAGCACAAAGAAGCAGGAGACTTCTCTGCCTCCTTGGAGTGACAAATGGTCATGCGACTTAAAACTCAACCCTAAGTGATACATGCCACCATGGGGAAAATATAAGGAACCATTGCTTGATTTTTCTTAGAAACCAGTAATGTTCACGATGGTGGCTGCTGGATCATCAGAGTCATTATAGAATAGCAGACATTGAGTTTCCATGAACAATGGCATACTTCCAAGACAGCAACAACAGCAGGAACAGCAACAACAACACCACACACACACACACACACACACACACACACACACAATGTAGGAGCTGGGGAGGAGGCATTAAGGACGCAGTTATCAAAGGCTAGAGGGAAAAGAAGGTATGTTATGCAGTAGCAAACTTTTGGTGAAGCTGCTGCTTGCTCTAACTTCAAAGGCAGATGATAAACCCAATATGTCTTTAATTTTTTTGATGTTTATTTATTTTGAGAGACAGAGAGAGGGAGAGAGAGAGCACAAGTGCACTACAAGGGGAGGGGCAGATAGAGTGAGGGAGAGAGAGCGAATCCCAAGCAGGCTCCACACTCAGCACAGAGCCCAGCACAGAGCCCACTTTGAGATCATGACCTGAGCTGAAGTCAAGAGTTGGACCCTCATCCGACGGAGCCACCCAGGCGCCCTCTTACACGGCTCTTTGACCATTACACACACTCCCTGCAGCCCTCTTCCCTTGACCGCTGGAAACTACTCAGGGAAGTTACCCCAGGGAAACTTTGCCCTGGAAACTTACATTTCTCTAGTTTTGTTATCACAAATAAAAACATACCTTATGTAACCTGTTGGCATTGACTTTTTATTCACTCAAAATAATCCTCCAGAGGTTCATCCAAGCTGTTGCGTGCACTGATATATAGTTCTTTTTTTATTTGGGTATTTATTTGCATTTCTCCAATAGCTAATCATATTGAACATTTTTTATGCCCTATCTGCCATTCGTATATACACTTTGGTGAGCTGCCTGTTCATCTTTCCGTGGTTGTTCTGAAACCCAGTTCCAATATGTGTGTGAGAGGGAGCTTTCCCACACTACCAGGAACCTGCAATGCCAGCGGGCTGTTCAACAATTAAACTCGGTTCTGACATTCTCTACCTAGAGGTAGAGTTATATCCCAAAAGGTGAGGGCTCAGTCTTTCAAGACTGCTCCCTGTGCCAGGCGCTGCAGATTCCATTCAAAAGCGTAGGTTAGTGCTTGTGATTCTGACTGCCGGCAATCGACTGGAGGTTCCCCCAACCCCCCACTTTGGGTTAGTTCAGTTTTCTAGAGAGCTCCCAGAACTCAGAGAAACATTTTACTTACTGCATCATCAGTTTATTACAAAAGAACCTAACTCAGGAACAGCCAGATGGAAGAAATGCACAAAGCAAGGCATAAGGAAAGGGGCTTTCATAGAATAAAAGGGTTTCATTTCGATGAGACCCGATACATCAGTTTTCTTCTTTGATGGATTGTGCACTTGGTGTGAAGTGTACGAATTTTCTGCCCGGCACTATAGCCTATGACCTTTCTCTTTTCCATGCATTTTTAGTTTTTATTTTAGAGAGAGTGTGGGGAGAAGGGCAGAGGGAGAGAGAATCCCAACCAGGTTTCAAACTCAGAACAGAGCCTGATGTGGGGCTCGATCTCACGACCCTGGGATCATGACCCAAGCCAAAATCAGGAGTTGGATGCTCAACTGACTAAGCCACTCAGGTGCCCCCAAAACCTTTCTCTTATGTTTATTTCTAAATATTTTAGAGCGTTTCATTTTACATTAAGTCTATAACCTATTCTGAGTCAATTTTTGTATAGGTTGTGAGGTTTATGTTCTCCTTTTTCTTTTTCTTTTTCTTTTCTTTTCCTTTTTTTAAAATTGCCTACAGAAATTCAATTGCTCCAGACTATCTTCCCTTCCTGCACGGAATTGGCTTTGTGTTCATGCCTTTATCAAAAACAAGTTGAGCATATTTGTGTTGGTGTACTACTGAGGTTTTTTTTAATTTTATTTTGATTAAAGATAGTTAACATATAGCGTAGTATCAGTTTCAGGAGTAGAACTCAGTGATTTATCGCTTACATATAACACCCAGTGTTCATCCCCATAAGTGCCATTTATCCCATCCCCCCACCCACTTTGCCTCCATCAACCCTCTGTTTTCTGTGGTGAAGAGCCTCTTCTGGCTTTCCCCCCTCTCTGTTTCTATATTATTTTATTTTTCCTCCCCTTCCCTTATGTGCATCTGTTTTGTTTCTTAAGTTCCACATATGAGTGAAATCATGTATTTGTCTTTTTCTGACTGACTTATTTTGCTTAGCATAATACACTCAAAGTCCATCCACATTGTTGCAAATGACAAGATTATGTTCTTTTTGATTGCCAAGTAATATTCCAGTGCACACACACACACACACACACACCCCACGTCTTCTTTTTCCACTAATCAGTTGATGGAAATTTGGACTCTTTCCATAATTTGCTTGTTGTTGATAATGCTGCTATAAACATTGGGGTGCATGTGCCCCTTTGAATCAGCATTTTTGTATCCTTTGGATAAATTCCTAGTAGTGCAATTGCTGGGTCGTAGGGTAGTTCTATTTTTAACTTTTTGAGGAACCTCCACACTGTTTTCCAGAGTGGCTGCACCAGTTTACATTCCCAACAGTGCAAAGGTGTTCCCCTTTCTCCACATCCTTGCTAATACCTGTTGTTTCCTGAGTTGTTAACTTTAGCCACTCTGACTGGAGTGAGGTGGTATCTCATTGTGGTTTTGATTTGTATTTCCGTGATGATGAGTGATATTGAGCATCTTTGCATGGGTCTGACATCTGGATGTCTTCTTTGAAAAAGTGTTTATTCATGTCTTCTGCCCATTTCTTTTACTGGCTTATTTTTTTTTTTTTTTTGGATGTTGAGTCTGATAAGTTCTTTATAGATTTTGATGTCTTTTATTCTGTCCCATTTCACTGTGTCTGTCCCCCTCCAATATCACACTACCTTGGTTACTCTAGCTATATTGTGAGACTTAAGAATAGGTGGAGTAATTCTTTCTACTTTATCTTTCTTTGTTGAAATGTTTTAGTTATTCCAGGGCTTGTGCCTTTCCATATAAATGTTAGAATAAGCTTGTCTATATCCTCACAGAAATTTTTGCTTGGCATTTGTTAAGAATTATATTAAATCTGTAAATCAATTTTGTGCAGAATTGAAATCTTTATGATGTTGAGTGTTCCATCTCATAAATAGAGTGTATCTGCCCATTTACTTGGGTCTCCTTTGATTTATTTAATCAGCATTTTGTAATTTTTAGCATATATGTTTTGATAAGGATATATTTAAATATTTAATTTTCTTTGGAGCATTTGTAAATGCTATTGTGTCATTAATTTTGTTTTGCGAACAGCACATTCTTTACTACTAGATAGAAATGTGGTTGGTTTTGGTGGTAAGCTTGTATCCTGTGACCCTGCTGAGCTTGCTGATTGCTTCTAGGAGTTCTGTATAGATTCCATGGAATTTTCTCCATAGACAGTTATGCCATCTGCAAGTGGGGGTACCTTTATTTCTTCTTTCACAATATGTATACATTTTTCCCTTTTATTGCTTTTATGGTACAGGCTAGAAGTAACTTCTAGCACTATGATGAATAAGAATAACAAGAATGAATACCTTGTATTTTACTCAATTTTTGAGGGAAAGCACTCAGTCTTTCACCATTAAGTAATATGAATTGTAGGATTTTGTGTATATGCTTTTTACCAAGTTGAGATAATTTCCCTCCAGGCTTGGCTTCCTCTTCCAACAACAATTTTCTGAGCTTCCCCAGTGTTATTTTGGTTTGCTCGGTGTATCTGGTGCTTCCGGGCTTCCTCTGAGCCCTGCAGATGTTGTAAGGGCTAGGTCACGATGCATCTCCCGCTGAGTGGTGGCTATGGTAGGATGTCTCTACTGACATACCCCAACTTGGTGGATGGAACTACAAGTTACTGGGGAGAAAGAGGCTTATTGTACCATGGTACTTGCTCTGACTGAGTCTCTTTTTCCAGCTCCATCAGTCTACCTAAGGGTCTCTTGTTGGAAGAGAGGAGTCTTAGACCCAGCAGGGGAGGAGAGGACCTCCCTTGGCTTCTTCGTTCTGTCAGGGCTCCCATTTAACCCCCTTTGTTGCTGCTGTCAGATTCACCAATGTTGTCAAAAGGACTCATGTTCAGTCTGGGAAAAGAGTGAGTCCACTTGGGTTACCATCTATTTCTGGAGTAGGGGATCTGTAAATACTAAGTCTGGGTGGACTTCCTCCCTTGGGTACAGGGTTCTAAATACCCTGCTGCTATGTTTGCGGTTCTTCCACTCCAGGAGTCTCTAAACAGCTTACCTTCTTATTACCATTCAGAATTCCTCTTTAGTTTTCTCTTGTGCCGTTTCCAAGGGTTATAGTTGTGCTTAGCAGAGAGAAGCAAAAACAAAACAAAAACTAAAGGAGGGGGCTATGCCATGATGTTCAAACAAGAAGTCTAAAAAGGATTTTAATATGAGTTCTTGTCCCTAATAAAGTTTTATCTCCAGGGAAAAAGAAAGAAATTAAAACGTAATGTTACGTGATTTTTTTATTGGTTGTATTTGACAAGTTATTACAAAAAGGAGATGAGTTGAGAAAAGAATTGGCCTGTCTTAAAGCATGTCAAAAAAAGAAAAAGAAAAACAAAAGGGAAATAGAAGTGGACCAGAAGCCTGGGGACTTGCAGTTACAGTAGGTGACTGCTTCTCACAAGACCAGTAAAATATAAACTGGAAAAGACCTTGGACTGGACTTGAATCGGCACATGGTTCACACACCTATTGTTAAGGCATCTGAAATGAAAATGAGTCTCAGAGTCATGTGGTTTATTTTGTTTTTGTTTTTGTTTTATTTGTTTTGATGGGAAGAGGAAGGCTTTTTTTCTTGCCATTTTTACTATAACCACCAAGAATATTATGGTCATTTGTTATTATAGCACAGTCCAGCTTACCCAGACTGATATGCCATTGATGGTATACCAGCTGGCTAGCAAAGACGTCATGGAAACCAGGACTTAAAAATCACCCAGTTAAAGTCTTTCACCATTTTACATTCCATCTCCACGTGTAGCCTTCCTCTAAACAGTACAAAGCTCATAATATGCAGTGGGGTTGGGGAATGAATGTTTCCTGGAAGGATGCAATGAACCATTTCAAAACAATAAATTGATGTATGTTTTATGTGTGATCTCTTTATATTCTGTGCCATTCAATTAGATATCTCAATACCCTTATCATCCCTCTTGCTTGCCAAGTATCAGCCTATCAGATGAGGAATGAAATGAATAGTCCATGAGATCCGTGCACCCCAGTTAACATTGACACCCTCCTCAATGCGCTCAGTGATGCCCTCAGACTTCCCAAAGTATAATTTAAAACAATTCACGATAGAAGACATGACCTTCATTTTTTTTCCTTTGACAACCAACTTTTAAAATCCTCTTGGTCCCCTATTACTCTTTCCTATGCCTCACTCTCAAGCCACCCAAACTCCTTCCTCTTAATAAGGAGACCTTCTGCTCCTCTCCCTCCCATGCCTTTACTCTTGATGGTTCTTCTATCTTAAATTCTATGTCTTTTCCTTCTTCACTGTCACTGGCTCATACGTCTAGATTTGACTTCTTCCTCTGGGAGGGATTTCTTGTTGCCATCACTCCACCTAATATGGTTCCATCTACCAGTGCTGTAATGTATTCCTGTTATAAACTTTATGGATAATTAAGCTATATGTGCTTTAAAATGTTCTTATAATACCTCCTTGACTGTCTGTCCCTCCAAACAGAAATCATTCCTTAGTCAAGTCTCTCTCCCATATATTGTTACTCAATAAGCCCTCAATAAAGTTTCATTTGTTGAATGAAAACTACATTGAATGTCTCCCCTAATTTACTGAGTGAAAGAACTTGTCCATGATGAGTTAGACCAAGTCAGGGAAATGGCATTCATTCCAAGGTGACCAACGGTCTTTAAAAGAGCATCCTCCTTCAATTTATTAGCAAAATTACTATTTATGCACTTGCTTAACAAAAGCTATAAATCTTAGCCACATGCCCTCCATCTTTCTTAGTGGGAGTAAAATTCTTTTATTGTAAATAAAATGGATGGGACATAAAACATGCTAGCTGCCCACACTTCAACCTTTGAAGGAGTTTGGAATGAGAACTTCACTATTAAGACCAGCCAGACTAAGCATCAGTTCCACCCACAACAAAATGCTAAGTTAGCAGCAGAGTCATATTTTCCTCCATGATGATTCTAAAGGAGAAGGCTTCCTCTGGGAAACAATCGTGTAGGAAAAACTGAAGACATATGAGAGACAGTGATGGACAGAGGGTCAACAGATTTGGTAGCAGGTAGAACTGGATTTGATTCTTATCTCTGTTGCTTATGAAAAGGTTAACCTCGAGCAAGTTAGTGAGGTCTTGTGTCTCTCTCCAAAGCCCATGTGCTGAACCGTTAGTCCTTGCAGCCTTCTATGGTCATGATTGTAGTGGTTCGTGTAGGCCAAGTGGCAGTAATAAATAAACCCCAAATTTCAGATGCTGAAGAACAAGAAGTTGACTTACCTCTCATTTAACAATGCAGGGAAAGATTCAGTTCCTTATGTGACCATTCATAGATCAGAATCATCAGCTGCTCTGCTCTCTTCCCCAAGCTGCTTCCCAGATTACCTGTGCACTAACGCTCTTTTCAGATGGAATCTGAAAATTCCTCCAGGAATTTCCTGGGAGAATACATGAAAGATTTTGCTGTTGTTCTTTTTTATCTTTTTTTTTTTTTTTACAAATGTTTATTGATTTGTTTTAAGAGAGGGAGAGTGCATGTACACACACATAGGCAGGTGCATCAGCAGGGGAGAGGCAGAGAGAGAGGGAGAGAAAGAATCTCAAGCAGGCCCTATTCTGTCAGCACAGAGCCTGACCCAGGGCTCAAACTCAGGAACGGTGAGATCAGGACCTGAGCCAAACCCAAGAATCAGATGCTTAACCTACTGAGCCACCCAGGTGCCCCTATTTCTTTTTTTTCTTTTTAATGCACCAGGCCTGAGAATGGCACAAACAGTTTTCTTTTACGTGTCACTGGAGAAGGCTTATTCACATGGCAACCCCTAATTGCAGAGGAAACTGGGAAATGTAAATACGGCTGTTTGCCCAAGGGGGACAAAAAGATTTAGTAGGCAGCAAATGGTTTTCTGTCTCAAGACCCATGTTGTACACGGAAGTTGCAAACACATTTGAGACATGGACCCAGAGCTCCAGTGGTTGACAATCTAGAGAAAACGTCATTTAATACGCATTATGTGCAATAATGAAATAATAGATGTCATGCATTTACTTATTCATCATGTTCCTGGTCTTGTTGCTGACTGCTTTACATAGATTATTTTCTTTAAAACAGGAGGAGATGATACTGTAAAACTATACGGAAACTTGGAACATTGAGACTTAGGTTTAGCAATTTCTCTCTTGCCATCTCTGTCTCAGTCTCTGTCTCCCTCTCTGTCTCTCTCCCTCTCTCCTCTCTCTCTCTCTCTCTCTATATATATATATATATACACACACATACATATCTACACAAATATATATGTTACTTGACCTTTTTGTTTGCTGATTCCCTTATCTTAAAATCACTAAATTCCTTATGCAGAGCATTGGTTTTAGGACTATGTGAAATAATGTGTATCGGGGACCAGGGCTCTTGCTTTGAACACTGTGAGATTATGTAGCAAAGGAAGCTAGCTAGTAATTAAATAGTCATGCCCCGCCCCCCCCCCCCCCCCCGCCGTACTCTAAAGCTGCCTTTCAAAGACAGTTACCCTAGAAAGAATAGCATTTTAAAATTCTCCTTGTAGTCATTGGTGACCATGTTTACATTCTAGTAAAAAAAAATGCGAGCATAAGTCATGGGTGTCACTTCAAGGCCAGTGACTCTAAGAAGCAGATGGGGCTTTTCCTCTCTCACTCCCCCACCCCATCCCTGCCGCCTGCCTGCTGGTTGGATACTTCAAGACCCTCGGATGGTGGAGTCCCAGGATGAAGGGACCAGGGTCCCTGAGTCACCTTGAGAGAAAACCAACCTGCTAACGAGGACAATAGCAATGTAGAATTATGTGCAAGAAAATAACCTTCTATTACGTAAGCCACTGACATTCTGTAGTTTATTTGCTTGACCAGTGTTATTGAAATTAATGCAACGCTTAATCAAGATTATAATACAACGCAAATACTACATCCACTTTTAATACTACTAGGTTTAGTCCAGTTTATTGCATTGTAGCTTGGGTGTCAGCAGTCCCCCCCAAGACAGTAATATGCTTAAAACCTTATCCAGTCACTCTGAGAGATATTTATCATTTCTGTCCCCACTGCCTCCATATTCTACAGTCATCACCTAGTTTCACCCTTAACCTAAGACAAGAATTTTGTTGTGAGAAATCCCACCCACCTGTCCATGCCGTCTCCATCCCTTCAGGACTTCAAAGCTTTAGAGCTTTATGACATGAGTTTGGTTTTGCCTTTTACTACCTTTTTCATTTAACAAAAATTCTTTTTTAATATTTATTTTTTGAGTTAGTTAGTTAGTTGCCGGATATGCCACTGGCACAGGAGACAAAATTATGAGCAAAGAAACAAACAAAGCTGGTTTTGGTTTTTCATGTTTCGGATCTTACAATTCATCAGTGGAGAAGGAGATTAACAAAAGAGTCACACACCCAATTATTTAGATACAGGACCCACGGCTGACACAGTCATGTCTCTACTTTCATGTGGTCATAAATCATCCCTGCAATTTAGCAATTCAGGCCTTTTCAAAGCTAGTTCAAAAAACTAACAAGTGATCCAGATTAGGCATATTAAATAACGCTAATTTTAGGGAAACCCATCACAACTAATGACTTTCCACAAATTAATAAGTAATAAAATTAGGGTATTGGATTTCAAAATGTACTTGGCTGACATATTTTGTCAAAGGTAGCTGGGGAGCAATTATTTATTGTGTTCCATCATTCATTGTAATAGGAGCTCTCCTCCCTGGGATATATCCTAAATAATAACAGTCAGCAATAATGAGCCATTCGGTACGCATCTGAGATGAGTTGTTCCCGCTTGATAAATTGGGAAGCTATTTTAAAAGTGTTTTCTCCAGGCCTATGAACCTAGAGGTAAAGTCAACACTGTAAGTTGAGTAGAATGTAAAAGGTCCTCCTCGATTTATTCTCACTTGCTAGAACTCCGTCTCACCAAAGTCTCTATCTCTAGTTCAAAGATTTAATGTTGCTCAGGATGCTTCTTCGTTTTAAGAAATTTACAGTGATGGCTTAGCGCTGGAATTATTCTGGATGAGGTAGTGACTCTCAGGCTCACGTCGTCCTGCCGGGGACAGCACGGGACATTCCCAACCAGGAGCCATGCGTCTACCCCACTCTCCTCCACACCAGTGTTCTTCTGATCCAGGACCGCTTTCCTCTTCCACCCCCGTGGCTATCTGCTGTCAGAAAATTCAGCTTCAGAGATGTGCCTCTCACATGGAAACTTTCGGAGTTCTAAAATGAAGACAGAGTGGTTTCACACACGAGTCTGAGAAGTATGACAGGTTAAGCCCTTCATTCTTCATTCCACTTACTTACTCTTCGAGCCTTTCAAGGCCCTTCCCATGCCTCCTCATCCATAAACACCCCTTATCAGAATTAATACCAACTTTTCTTAAAATCTCAAATTATCAATATGCATATCTAATGAGCACAGACTTTGGTTTTCATCTTATGTTTTGCCAAGAGGAAAAGAACTAGGAGTGATTAAAAGAACTTGAATGTGAGGAAATAATACTTATAAAAGCCAGAATACTTGCAACTATGTAGCATTACTACTTCCTAAACACATACATGCACAGAAAACACACACAGACACACCCACACCCACACCCACACCCACACCCACCCACACACACACACACACACACACGTGTATTTTTTGCATGAGCGTGTATATCACCATAATTTTTGGTCCTTCTGGATTTTGTGAACCTATATCAAGATATTAAGCTGAGGCATTGAGTTCTGCCTCACTCGCTTTATGAAAAAAAAATTCCCAATAAAGTGAGCAATCCCAATATTTCAGTCATTTACTTGACTTCTCACAGTAGTTTTGTTCATTGCTTGCCTTTTTAAAAAAAAATGTTTATTTATTTATTTTTGAGAGAGAGAGACAGAGAGAGAAAGAGCAGGGAAGGGATAGAGAGAGAGGGGGATAGAGAATTCCAAGCAAGTTCTGTGCTCTCAGTGCACAGCAGGACCCAGGACTCAAACTCAGAGTTGTGAGATCATAACCTGAGTGGAAACCAATAGTCAGATGATGCTTAACCGACTGAGCCACCCAGGCTCTCCCCTTACTGCTTGTTTTTAAAATATTTCATTTAAAATAAATAAATAAAGTGAAATAATAAAATAAAATATTTTATGTTTATCCCTTTTTACAACATCCATTTTACACAAAGCCTATTTTTAAGACTTATCCATATGGCCAGATGCATATCTAGGTGTTCTCTCTAACTATTGTATATAATCCATAGGGGGCATCTACTACATTTTACTTATATGCTCCTCTAGTCATGAACAAGTAGGTTGTCAAAAAGTTCTTGGCTGTCGGAAATGCTGCACTTTCATTAAAAATGTACTCTAATGGACCAGTGGAGACTTCTCCAGATTATAAATGTAGGGGTGGAATTTCTGGTTTTGAAATAGATGCGTACTTGATTTCCCTAAATAGTCCTAGATGGATGCCCAGAAAGGCTATCTGTGCTCATTTCCATGGAGATTTCTGTCCGCCTGTGCCTTTACCAGTGCTTGGCTTTACCATGTTTTCTGTCTAGCAGTGTTGTTGGTATAAAGAGATTTTCACTTTTGCTTTAATTTTTTTTAAATTACGACGGAATTGAACATATTTTATTTTTATTAGGCATTTGATCGTATCCTTTTGTAAATGTCATACCCTTTGTCCATTACCCCATACGCTTCTCTGTTTACTTTTTCTCTCTCTTAGGCCATCTCATCAATGCCCACATTTTCTAAACCTATCTTTTTCCAGATGATCCCTAAACTGATGTTGCTATCCCAAACTGAAGTTTTAGATCTAACTCTAATGTGACCACGTCCCATAAATGTCTCAATAGCATCACGGAGTCAACTCATCAAAGGTGAATGGTGTTCCTGTGACCCTCCTCTGCTCTAATCTAAGTGGTATCTGGTGCTCCCCAGGTCTAAAAACTACCCGGTCTGCCCACTGTGTGACCTAGGGATCATCTTGAACACTTGCCTCTTCTTTACGCCTCATGGTCATTGTATACCAACACCTGTGGATTTTATTTGCTGTATCTCTGATTCATCTAATTATATGTCCCTCAATGTCATTGGCCCTAGATGAAGGTATGCCACTGCTTCTCCTCAACTATTGCAGTTTGGTCTCCCCTATCCATTGTTGATCGCCTCCGTTATATTTTTTCACATCAAAACCATTTAACACTGAGTATTTATTTCTTCCCTGCTGAAAACGCCTCAGTGGTCCCCATTGCTTTAGGGAGACATGACCAGTGTCAGCATTTCTACAACAGTCTGTATGGTCTGATTCCTGCCTACAGCTCTGGCTGAATCTTCGGCACTGCTGTAACTGCCTTCAGTCCTCTTACCCTTTTCATAGCTGAAGTCGTTTCCTCTTCCAGATCCTGGTTCAAAATATTACTTTCTCAGGGAACATTTCTTTACAGCCTGAGTCAAATTTCTTTGTTATATGGCCTCAGAATAATGTGTAGATTTCTCGCGGATTGGTTATCTCTTTGTAATCATGCCTCTATTCGGGCAATCATTTCATTAATATTCATCTTTCCCACCCTTTTCCAATAGATCATATACCATGGATATTTATGTTTCCAAGCATGGTGCCTGCCTGATGCACAGTAGACACTCAATATGCGTATGTTGAGTAGATTAACACATTTCGGTTTTGAAAATGTGTGTATATGTGTATGTGTGTGTGTTTGTATATGTGTGTAAATTTTAGAGCAGGATGCATGAAATTATTAATGATGGTTACAAGTAGTAAGATTCTCGGTATTTTTTAGTTCTCTATATATTTTTCCCTAAATGGTGTAATAAGTTAAAATAAGTGAAACAAATTATTTCCAAAGAACCAGTTTTTCAGATTGCATTTCCTGAATGTCCCCTTTCTGCATTTTCATTTTCTTTAAAAATATAAATTCGTTGGCTTTCTTCTGCTCTCACTTTTGCAATACATCAGAGGCTGTAAATCTGCATTCTAATGACTTTTGAGGGAGCAGTATTGGGAAACATTGCATAGTAAGCTAACTAACTAGTTACATGTTACTTGCACTGACTAATTGCTTAAAATCAATTAGCCAACTGGGAAAAAAAAATCAATGATTTCTTTGAAAGAATCATAAAGGGACAGTGGAATGCTTTTTTCCTGCATAAATTACTAGCTGGTTTTAAGAGAGAGAGTTACATCGTTTAAAAACCAAATGATTTGGGGGCAAAGTAAATAGGGAATTTAACCTTTTTGCTCCAAAATAATATTGATGACGTTTACGTAGGCATATTTCAAATGAGACAAACTTTTTCTTTCAATGTACTTTATCCTCTTAAAATTGTTTAAGGATGATAAAATAGACTATCTTCTCTATATCCCTCAGGTTATCTGATTAGTTTAGGTTGCGTGATGAAAACTAGGTACATCAGGGACAATAACCCAGGTCTTTTCACTGCGAGGACAGCTCTTTTTCTGTATTTGTAATTTTATTATGTAGAGATCATTTTTCTCTGGAAATCTGAACTACTTGCTATAGGCTATTCTAGAGACACCAGTAGGGGGACATACCACTATCCTAATAAAAAAAAACTAGTATTTATTGAACAGATCGTAACTAGGAACTTGAAGGATCGTATTGTGTATCCATATGACCATTCTACGTAAGTAGGATTATTCTTACCAGATAGCTGAGGAAACTAGATCCTGGACAGCTTAAATATTTTAACCAAATATACACATACACTAAATGGAACAATCAGAACTCAACGAGGGGTACCTGGGTGGCTCAGTTGGTTAAGCGGCTGACTTTGGCTCAGCCCCGCGTCGGGCTCTGTGCTGACAGCTCAGAGCCTGGAGCCTGCTTCGGATTCTGTGTCCCCCTCTCTCTCTGTCCCTCCCCCACTCCTGCTCTGTCTGTCAGTCTCTCTCAAAATTAAGTAAACATTAAAAAAATTAAAAAAAAAAGAACTCAACAATTATGTTCTACAGTTTTCAGCAGAATCACTGAGGATACATCAATTCATCTAGCTTAGCATGGAAGGACAGGACATGAACAGGTGCCATGTCTGGGACCTTTAGCTCTCAAATCACAGGTCTCACTTCAGGAAATGCACTTCAAACATTTGCTCAGCACACACTGTGATGTCAGGCATTTGGTGAAGCAGCGTTGGGTGCCATGGAAGTTGAAGGTGGTTATCCTCTCAGCAGATCTCAGGATCTAGTCATAAAGACAATGGGTTACAAACGTCTCCGATCTAATGAAGTTAATGCCTACCAAAAATAAATGAAAAGTTCCGTAGGACCAAAAAGGACTTAGCAGCCAATACAGGCTGGGAGGATGGGAAGATTTAATTTTATTGACAGCAGTGTGGCCTGGGGTCATAGAGAAAAGCAAACTTCTTGATATAGGATAGAGGAGTAATTTCTTATTAATAAGAAAGTGCATGTAATGCACAAAAGTGTAACAACGGGATTTGTTGCAAAATGAGAGGGGGAAAAGAGTGCTCAGAATGATTTTGCAAGGGCAGTGGAAGGAGATCTGACTCGAGAGATACGTCGGGCAGAGTCTTCTGTGCGCTTCCGATTTTCTGCTGTGTTTCAAACATCCTAGGTCATCTGTAGCTACTTTGACTCCATTTTGTAAGCTCCCCGTGGACCCCTGCCACTGTCCCCTCAGGCTGCTGTTCATCACCGTGAGCGGCTCTGATTCACCCCCCAGAGGCTGTAGGCCCTCACCCCAGGGGTTTCTGTTACTTGCCAGGCTGCTCACTGACCGTGTCAACTTTTTCCTGAGCCCTATGTTCCTGGAAAACAGCTACAGTCAAGAAATTCTCCACCTTTTGTGTCCTGGAAACGGCTCACCCCAAAGAACTATCTTTGTCCATGTGACTTAGATAAGACTCAAGGATGAGCCCCCTTTGTTTAACCTATGACAAGACACAAGCACTGCACATTCTCTCTTGTCGCATCAATAATTAATTACCTGAACTGTTTGTCCACACTGACCAGTCTGGACAAAATGTCCCCCACTTTGACTTGGCCAGACGTTAGCCAGGCTTCTGTCCTTCTACAGGGCGCCTGAACTTTGACCCATTGTTAAGCTTAAACAAATATCGGAACTTCAAACAGGCATTGAAGGATGGAACAACTTCCTTTGGATAGCCCCTCCACAAAATCGACTGCCGACAGAGGTATTTCTTGCTCAACTCTCCGATCGTGCCACCTGCTCATCAAATTCCCCTGCACCTGTTTTTTTTTATTTCCTAGCCTTATTTGATCCTCCCCATGAAAGAAAACTCATTTCTGCTTGAACCGTGAGATGCTTACGGATCTTATGGTTCACATATTCTTCCTGTTGCAATAGACCCCCTCTCCTGATTAAAGTAGTTTTTTGTTTGTTTGATTTTTGTCCCAAAGAAAATGTCTCCTTACCCAAGTTCAGATTCATTTTTTTTTTAATTTGTCATTGGCCAACATGGGCTATTGTTACCTGTCCATGGCACTCTTGGTACTCAGCCACCATGAACTGTTTTCACTAGCACTGCGCAGGATTCTGTTACTACCCTACACCTGTCAGGTGCCTCTGAATTCAAGTGACAAAGTGCTTTTCCAGAATTGTGCGGGTAAAATAACATCACCCTCCCATCCCCCATCCCCAGTACCCATATTTTCCCACCAAACCAAGAGGGGAATTGTAGACACTTAACATGTGCTAAAAATACCGAGAAATGTCTTCCCCCGTGGAAAAAAAATTGAGAAAGTAATATTCTTAATCAGAGTAGATGTAATCACTTGAACTACTTAAAAGAACATTCGTTATTAGGAATTAGGGATCTCTCATGGCAGGGGTATTTAAAAGGAATGGTATAATTTGTGAATACTGGATCTACCTTTGAAAAGTCACTTGATGTTCAAAGGGCAAAATTACATGGAAAAACTGCACAAAAGACTACTGAAAGTCATGAAATTGGATTACTGTTATCCCTGAGACTAGAATCTTAGTATTGTGGTTACATGAAAAGCCATTGAATTTGGGGTCTGGAAAATCTAAGAACTAACCCCGAGTCTGTGCATTATAAGGCATGTAACTTTGGGAAAGTCACTTCAATTCTTTGAGCCTCTGTTGCCTTGACTAATAAAATGTGTCATGATAATCAGATGGTGTTGAAAACCTCCCTGGAGGGTTTCAGGTGCACAGGGATGACTCAGTAATTGCGTTTCCATCCTTCTTGATTTTAACAGGCGATTTTGATTCTCCTATGATTTGATGTTTCCCAGCCAAGAAGTGTTCCATCTCTATATTTTTTCAGCCCAGACTTTTTGTAAGCACCCTGAGGATGGAGGTGGTATTTTGAGCATCGTTGTGCCTCTAATAACAGAATAACTGACCCAGAGTAGGAACTCATTATAAGTCTATTCATTCAGTGACTGATTAGAGATGACTTACTCAAAATGAGCACTAGAAAGTTTAGTCTTATCATCTGGGAATTTCTTCTAGGTTAGAGACCGCCTGGGCTGCTTAATAATCTCATTATGTATAGAGAAACATTACAAAGGATTTAGCTATTTAACTTTCCCCAGGGAAAATGAAGATATACAAGCTTCATATAAAATGCATTTCTGCTTGAATATAAAAGAAGATCAATTTTGGTTGCACAGGTGATTGTATACCAGAAAAATTGGTGTCCATCTCTTTCCTCAAATGTTGCCTCAATAGAGGCAACAATAACAGTAATAATAATACCTAATGTTTCGGAAGTATATTAGGGGAAATCATTGTGTACGGAGAAACCTGTAGATTGCTTATTCCACTGTATGCTATGTTCCCCTGAAGCCTGTATATCCATTAAGGCAAGTTGTAATTCTTATTATCTTAATAAAAGTGGGTACCACATAGACAAAAATATCAATGAACAAGTTCCCACCCAAAGGGACTTTCTTCAAACATCACTGTGAAAAATAGTCTTGAATGCCAAGCTTGATAGAAAGAAGAAAATAATTGTTTTCCTATATTCTAACGATTCCTCTTATGTAGCAAGTGTCAGAGATATTATATTTCTATACACGTAATAAGTTACAACAAACTTAGTGGTTTTAATAATGCCCATTTATTATTTCTTAGTTTCTCTGTGTCAGGAGTCTTGGGATGGCTTAATCGGGATCTCTGTTCAGGGTCCCATAGGGCCACTCTCAAGGTGTTATGTACAGCCCATTCTCATCTGGAGCTTGACTGGGGAAGATTGGAAGAATCTCCTTCCAAGTTCATTCAGATTGATGACAGGATTCATTTTCTCTCAGATGTTAGATGGAGTGCCCAGGTTTCTTACTGGGTGTTGGCTGTTGCCCGTCCTAATGTTCTAGAGGCAGCCTGCAGATTGCTGCCATCTGTCTCTCTCCACAGGAAGTATGTAACATGGCAATGTGCTTCATCAAGCCCATTTTTTCCCTTAGCTTATTTTTAAGATCTCTTCACACTGATTTTAGCAATGTCATTATGATTAACTTGGTTTGGTTTGCTTTGTTCTTAAGTTTCACTGAACTTCATGAATCTGTAGATAGATAGTTTTCATCAATCTTTTTCACTTATTTCTTTAATTTTTTTTCTGTTCTCCACCTTTTTTTTCTCTTTATATATCCCAGGTATACCTATATTAGACTATTTTATATTTTCTTTGGTTCTTTAATTTGGGTACTTTCTTTTATTCTATCTTCAAGTTCATTGGTATTTTCTTCTGCAGTGTCTAATCTGTTAATAATCCCAGCTAATTACTTTTAACATTAAAATATTGTATTTTTCAAAACTAGAAATTCAACTTTGTTCTTTTTATAGCTTTTGATTTATCTTGTTTATGTGTCTATTTACTTTTATGAGATTAAATCTAATCATAATAGATGTCACCCAAATCCTTGCCTATAAACCTATCATCTCTGTCATCTTTGGGTCTATTTCTATTTACTGATATATTTTCTATTTATGAATTACTTTTTTCCTACTTTACATGTGAAGTAATTTGTTTTGATTACAGAGATTTGGAATTGTACACTTTTTTTTTAATGCCAGATTTTTTTTGTTGTTGTTGTTTGTTTGTTTTTCTTTGTAGTATGTTGGACTTTTTTCTGTCAGCAAGGTTAGTTAGTTGTGGATCAGTTCAATCCTTTTGAGGTTGTTTTAAAGTTTGTAAGAGGGAGTTCAGTGTAGTTTTATTCTGTGTCTACTTTATCCCTAACACTGAAAAATGACCCTTGCTGAGTCCTAGTGAGTATGCTGATATTCAGCAAGGACTCTTCTTTTCTGCCTGGCCGGAATTCACATGTCTCCCAGCCCTACATCACTCGGAATCATTTGGTTTACAGATCTTTATCCATGTGTAGCTTAATTTTCATCAACAGACTCAAGAGTATAACTCCATGCTATTATCAGCACCTGTTTGTGTAGCTCCCTTCTTTCTGGCACTTTTTAGTCATCTCCTACTTCCTGTATCCAATTTCTGCCTTTTCAATTCAGCAAGACCACTTTGTTCTTCCTGGTATTCTTCTGCCTGTATTGTGGTCTGGGAGATTCTCCAGGTGGAGAATCATCACTTTGTTTCCCTTCTTTTAGAGGTGCTTCCCCCACCCCTCATCCTTTATAGAAAGCTTCTTAATTTCTATTCCTCCAGATCAAGAGTCAAATATTAATGTTTATCTGGAGTCATGTTTCCCTTAAAGTTCTTTCACCTCCGTCTGATCGTATGTTCATTTGTTCTACCTTGTAAGTTAATGACTATCTCCTGCATTTTAGAGAACTAGTTGGGATAAGCATATCTCTGTTGAAGAGCTGGACTTGAAAGTTTTAAGTCTACAAAACATATTTTCTCACTCCAAGTCTGGTATGTCTCTGTTGTATCAAGTCTTCTTTAATTATCTGTTAAGTTTGCAAAAGAAAAAAAAACAACCTACAAGGCCAAGCTCCCCTGTCTCAAACCCTCTTGTTATTACTGATGAATGTCCTTGACAGTTTTGAGGAAAACAATTGAATGCTGTTTACACTCCCCTCTTCACACCCCCTCAAGCTCCTCCGGGAACAGTGAGTTCATTAACTCTTTCTTCAGAGAGCTGGTCTGGCACATGTTGACTGCCTTTGTACTTCTCTCCGGTAGCTTTTTTGTAAATGTCAAGGACCACTCCACAGACACTTAAAGGGACATGCCGTAGAGACGCCAACACAGATGGATAGCAAACGTAAATTTAACAAATGGCTTCTTCAGTAACCAAGTCTGCCAGGGAAAGAGACCTGTGTCAAATGTGTCCCCAGCAGAGTGTAGAGATTAATACCGGCTCTTTTCAATGGGGCCAAACTGGATAAGCCAGATAACTGATAACTTTTAATTATGATTTTCCTCTTTATTTATCAAGCGAGAAAATAACTGCTGATTGAATGCTTCCTATGTGTAAGTTTCTTTAAATAGATGATTGATGGACTATTTTAACCGCATAACGAAGGCATGATGTACCTTTATATTTAACATGTGAAAAATCTGACAGTCAGACAGGAAGTGGGTTTCCCAGTGTTGCACAGATAATAAATGTTGGAGGGGCCATCAACTCTTCACTGCTTGATTGAGAAATGATCTTGATTTTTCTTTGTTTCATTAGGTCTCCCCTAATGTCCTTGCATGTATCTCTAGGATGTTAGTTACTGTACTTGTTGGGGATTTTGAATTATATAGAACAGAAACCAAATCTTGCTAAATTTAGGAAATTATAGGAAAAAATGTAAAAGCTTGTAAAAACATAAGGCAAGCTAAAGAATCAGGCTTAAAAAGATTAACAGGAAAGGTACTTCTGGGATCTGGGGAACAGGAACGGAAAATGATAAAACAGTACTATTAGGTGATTACCATTGGGATTCATTGGTCCCCGCCATGTTTGAATTTTAATTTTTTTAAATGTTTTTTACAAAGTGTCCCAAACTCATAGAAAAGCGTACAAAATAGCAAAAGAGATACTCACCTATGTGCCAGAGTTAACTTTAATAGCTTGACCCTTTTTACTTTAAATATATTTTATTAGAAAGTAGTTTAGACAGTAATAAGGCCTCACCCTCTATTCTTTCCTAAGCGTAATCTGTATCTTAAAGTTGGCCTATTGCTTCTCCATTCATGCTTTGTATTTTGTGTATATTAATATACCTAAATATAAATGAATGACATATATTTTATATTGTTTTAACATTTATGTAAATGTTACCATACTGTGTATATTTTCCAACTGGCATTTCCCATCTAATAATATTTTTTTTTAATTTCCCGTGTCTATTTTTCTTGGTCTAATTTATTCATTTCTGGTATCTTCCTAGTGTTTCATTGAATGAATCTATTTATATAATTCCTTAGTGAAGAAAAAGGTAAGTCATTTGCCCTTTTTTTTTCTTTGCTGCAACAGTCTTGATCTGTCTTTATTCATAATTTTCCCTCTGGGAGATAATTACTAAGCTATTGAGTACACCCACTTTGACTTCACCAGGCTTTACCAAATTGTACTTCACAGGGGTTGTTATAACTAATAGACCTATTAGCACTGTAACTGAGCTCTCTTATTTTTCTATGTTCTTATTGATATTTGGCAATTCAGAGCAAGTCATTAAATGTTTATTGAGCACATGCTGTAAGTGAAGAACTCTTCAACATTTTCAGAACCAATAGTAAACGTAAGAGATAGAAATGTGTGTCCTTAGACAACCTATACATTGATGAGGCGATACATATAATAATAATTATAAACACAAGTTTTTTGTTTGTCTTAGAAGGTTGTGTTATTTTTTGGGTAAAGGTTGCCTCATATACCGTCTCTGAGCCCCTCTTGGCAATATAGGAATGGACCTTGGACCTGGAACACTTCTTTACCTACCGATAAAGAGCCCACACAGTCTGTGAGGGGTTATCACCTTACCTTGTGTGGGAATATCTATGCTCATTGTAGGACAATTAGTACTCTTTTTTCTCTGCTTAAAGTGTGTGTGCTATGTGGCACCCAGCCAACCCCCCTGCTGTATCTGTCCTCTGCAGGGAAGGGACAGGGTTCCTTCTACTGTGGCAGGACAGGGCTATGCATGGGTAGTTTGCCCTTCCACTGCGGCCTGGAGAGGGCCACTGGCCATGGGGGACCAATGGTTGCTATTGGGGCTGGTCTTCCTCCATCTCTACTTTGTGTAGGTGGGTCCATCCGGTGGTTGGCCGTGCTGTGTTCTCCTTGGAGACTCTTATACCTAAATGCAACAGGTGGGGGGTGTTTGGAATCCTCCCTTGGGACTGATAAGCAGTGCACAGTACTCTGCTCCACAGTTATGGAGAAAAACAAGGAAAAACAAAGCAATAGACAGTGTCAGAGGGAGGACGATATTGCATTTTTAAATTAACAGTTAAAGGAAGCTCTCACTTAGGAAGGGACATGCAAGCAAAGACCTGTTGACTCCACAGAAACGTGGGAACAAGCACGCTCGTTATCTAAAACTTGCTAGACAGAGGGGAGAGCCAATTATTTTTTTTTAATATTTTAACGTTTATTTATTTTTGAGACAGAGAGACAGAGCATGAACGGGGGAGGGTCAGAGAGAGGTAGACAATTAACTGAAGTGAAAGTATTCCTAGTTTTTTGTCTGTTTGTTTTTGAGGAAGTAGGGAGGCCAGCGTGGCTATGAGACAGAGTAGTTGGAAAGGAGAGCAAAAGAATGATAGGAGTGTTCTTTGGGGTCCTGCTGACTATCATAAAGACTTTGGTATTCATCTGAATGGGATAGGGGTCCACTTCAGGATTTTAAATACTGGATGATACGATCATATTTGACATCTGGCTGCTATACTGAGAGTTTCTAGGAGGGCAAAGATGGAAGAAAATCCCAATTAGGAAGGCAAGGAAGAATAAATAGTGTGTTGAGCCAGTTTGACCACAATGAAGGTGATGAAGAATTCTTGGGTATTATTGGGCTCTTTAAATCTTGCCAACTGATTGACATGAACTGGCTTCTCACTGTTTAGTTCATTTGCATTTCCCTAATTATAAGTAACATTAAACATTTTTTCATCTGTCACTTCTTTTTATATTCTCCATAAAGTAGCAATATGATTTCTTGTTGATTTGTAGGCAATTGATTCATTATCCAAATATTTTTATTATATTCACCTCAAATACCTCCCAGAAATCTGAATTCTCTTTCCACTTATTTGTGACATAAGTGCACTTACGTATTTCTTTACTTGTAATATACTATCTAGTAATACTTTCTTCTACCATTTGTGAACTTCCCCTTCTCCCTCCTATTTCTCTTTCTTCTTGTTCTTGTTTAAATTGCTTACAGGGCTTATATTTATGTTGGCACATCCATGAAATCATCGGCTCATGTGGAGTCACAAAGATCTACTCATATGTCTTCTTGCAGAGCTTTGAAAGATTTAGATGTCTGTGCCATTTTGAGTTAAATCTGTATATGGCATTAGAAAGGGGTCCAAACTAATCAATGCATGTGTGTATCCATTTATCCAAGCACTTTCCCCCATTAAACTAGCCTTACATCTTTGTTGAAGGTTAACTGAAGGTGAAGAATGAGGATGAAGCATGTACACCTTTATGTCAGTGTTTCTTGATTACTGTACTTTTGCAATAGGTTTTGAAATAAGAAGTGTAAGTCTTGCAAATGCGTGCTTCCTTTCCAGAATTGTCTTAGCTATTTTGCTGCTTTCCATTTCCATGTGAATTTTAGGGTCAGCTTTTCAGTTTTGGCAAAAACAGCCGATTGGGGTTCTGACGGAGTTGGGTTTGTTGATAGATGTGGAGAACAATGTTATCTTAACACTGTTAAGTCTTCATGTCTATGAGTATGGTTGTCTTTTTTATTTATTTTGATCTTCTTTCATTTTTTTTTTTCAAAATGTTTAACTGCAGAGAACTGAGGGTTGCTGGAGGGGCAGTGGGCAGGGGATGGTCTAGATGGGTAATGGCACTTGTGAAGAGCACTGAGTGTTGTATGTAAGTGATTAATTGCTAAATTCTACTCCCAAAACTAGTATTACACGATATGTTAACTAACTGGAATTAAAATAAAAACTCGGAAAAAAACTTTATGGTTTTAGGGTACAATCCTCACATTTCTTTTGTTCAGTATATCCCTAAGTATTTTATTCTTTTTGATGCAATTGTGAATAGAAATATTTTCTTAATCACCAGCTTTCTTTCGATCAGTGTCTTCCTGGTGTAGGTTTAGAGCTACTTTTTCCTCACTGAAGATCCCTCCTTTACCCTTTTCAAAGCATCAGAAGCATAAGCTTCTGTGCTGCCCATGGGAAATGGTAGAACATCTCCAAACTCTTTTGGAGATGGCTTAGTGGGGTGGCATCAGGTCCTGTTTTGATCAGCCCACGGCTTTCACTGGATGCTATGTGCAAGTTGGAACCCAGTAACAGCTAACTACTACTGGCCCAGTCCCCCCCCCCCCACACCTCACCTGAGGGCTGCTTTGCACTGATTATAGCACCAACACTCTGGTTGTCAATTATCTCTTCATTTCTTCCATCTGAGTTTTATATTGTTTTCTTGCAGTCTCATCTATGTGTTCAGAATATTTTATAGTTATCCAGAGGTTGGAGATTTTATAGGGATGGCTTCCACTATTGGTTAATCTGCCATATTGATGAACACAAAATCCATTGATTTTGATTGTTCACTGATATTTAACTTCAACAGTACTTCAAGAATGAGAGGAGAGAATTCAGTTGCTGCAGAGCAATTTACTTGTTACCGTCTATGGTGAAGATATAACAACCTGTTTGACCCCTCATGAACTCAAGGTACAGTTATTCCAAAGGGAAACAGGGATGCTATCAGTGGATCTCTTCATTAAAATAAAAGGGTCAAATCGGCTGTGAGGGAGAACAATGCACCTCCTCTCCAACAACAGAGACAGGAAGCACGTGGCCACGTTTAGCAGTAAGGGAACCCTTGATTTTAGCTGAGCCTAGTTCCTTCTGTTGCACAGAAATGGGAATCTGTTGATGAAACAGAAGGGTGTTAGTGGAATCAAAAGGTACATTCCAAGATAGGTAGTCATGAATGCAAATTTTTCTGCCCCACTGATCTCAAGTGTTATGACTTGTTTTGCCCAGGGAAATGTGGCCAAAAGTGATGTGTGGTCACCCCCAGGGGAAGCTTTAATAAGTATCTACTTTGTTTTCCTCTCTTTCTCTCTGTCCTAACAGTTACCAGTATTCCAAACTGTGCTTTCTCCTTGGTTGGAGAACAAGGGTACCGCTGGCCTGAGGACAAAGATCTGGTCATTTTCTAATGAATGATAAGCTTTAGCAAGAAGCACATCTTTGTTGGGGCACCTGGGTAGCTCAGTTGGTTAAGCGTCCAACTCTTGATTTTGGCTCAGGTCATGATCTCACAGTTAATGAAGCTGAGCCCCACGTCGGGCTCTGCACTGACAGTGCAGAGCCTGCTTAGGATTCTCTGTCTCTGCCCCTCTCCTGTTCATGCTCTCTTTCTAAATAAGCAAATAAACATTAAAAAAAAGAAGTACATCTGTGTTGTGTTATGTCTGCCTGAGATTTGACAATTGTTCACTATTCCAAGATCATAGAGCCATGGAGACCATTACAGGGATAGAGAGTTTTATGTGAGCAATTAGCATTGTCTGCTACAGGTGGGTACTAAATGACTACTCAATTTTATAGATGAGGAAACTTAGCTCAAGCAGGTTAAATCATCTGCCCAATTGCATGTAGCTAATTAATAGTGGTGGGATTGTCCTCTAAAAACTATATTTGTATAACTATGCCATGGTAACATTATTTTTTATGATAAAAAATGGCTCAAACTCTAGTAGGTACTAAAAGGATTTTCATATTCAAAAAATCCTCCTCTCAATCATATCCCCCCAGACAACCCCATAGCATCAAACACGAAGCAACCCTATTTTTATTACAAATTGAATCTCTTGGAATGTTATCTGGTACACTTCATTTAACAGCAATTAAATTTTTCATAGGTTTGCATTAAATAATGTATTAATGAACAGTGTTATAAATGTTCTGTCATTATGATTTGCAATTAAAATGTCCCATAGAGTCTTGCGCTAATGATAATAACTAAATTACTGACACCTTTAGGATCCCTGTTGCTTTCAAATCCTTGGGACTGGTATGGAAATTCAGCGTGGTCAATATTAACTTCAGCTGTCATATGATGCAAAACTCCTCATGAATAAGCATTGTTCAACTTATTTCAAAATATATTCCAAAACACCTGTTTCAAAATCAAAATAGAAATCTATTTTCAAAGGCACCAGTAAAATGTGCAAGCATATTAATATAGGCTAAACTTTATTTCCATGAGTTGATCTGCACCTGTAACATTTATCACATTGGATTGGGACAATAAAAATACAGCGGCCACTTTGGAATCTCTATTTAATGAGTTTATCAATCAGTGGCCTTAAATTGTCCCCTTGATACGGCTAACCTGCCATTAAGACAAGTGTCTAGGGGCACCTAGGTGGTTCAGTTGGTTAAGTGTCTCACTCTTGATTTCAACTCAGGTCATGATCCCCCAGTTTGTGAGTTCAAGGCCCACACTGAGATTCTCTACCTTTCTCTCTGTCCCTCCCCCTGCTTGTGCTGTCTCTCTCTCTCTCTCTCTCTCTCTCAAAATAAATAAATAAACTTTAAAAAAGACAAGTGTCTAACAATAATATTAATGTATAAAATTTGTATAGCACTTTTGACCTTTCAAATCACCTTTATATAAACTCTCGAAAACATTTTAGTGTAAACTAACTTAATAGCATTCTAGTAATTGAGAAATTGAGGTATAGAAATATCAAACTCTGAAGGGCATAGTAGGTAGGTAGACGTGATGCACAGAAGGTTCTTCTGACTCTAAGCACAGTATTCTTGGCATTAAATGGCAGAACGAGAGTCCTTGCCAAAGACTTCAAGAGAGGAATTACTCAGAGCCAAAGTTCTATTGGGAAGGGATGCATTCCACAGAGTACCAGGGGAAAGCTGTGTGACCTTGTAAGACCCCTATCACTGTTATTACAGATAAACCACCACTGACCCAAATGAAGTGAAACCTTGAGGTGAAAATATTTAAGATAATGAGGAGATGGTCTGGGGCACTTGGGTGGCTCAGTCAGCTAAACATCTGACTTCAGCTCACATCATGATATCTCCGTTCAGGGGTTTGGGTCCCACGTCGGGCTCTGGGCTGACAGCTCAGAGCTTGGAGCCTGCTTCCGATTCTGTGTCTCCCTCTCTGTCTCTCTGCCCCACCCCTGCTCATGCTCTGTCTCTCTCTTGCAAATAAATCAACATTAAAAAACTTAAAGAAAAAAAGAGAATTAGGAGACGGGCTCTGTTGGTGGTGGAAGTTGGATCCTGAGAGAGCAGATATGGAGTGTAAATCAAGGAAAGGGAATGGAATTAAAATGGCTCCACAGATGCTCCGGTTGTCTACTGTGCAGCAAAGCCCCACCATATGATAGCTGCTTAAAGCCAGAGCAGTCTTGTTTAGACCTCTGCTCTACAGTGCAGAGATTGCTCCTTTCTGCTCTGTGTAAAATCCTCTGGGTCTCTGGAACAATGGGTTTGGAGTCCTCTGAAGGGTGCCAGCTGCCTGCTTGGACCTTAACTGGGACCCTCAACCAGAACACCTTCAAGTGGCCTCCTCTAAGCTTGCTCATAACACGAGAGCTGTGTTTTGAGAAGGAAAATCCAGGGCACGCCAGTGAAGGCTGTGACCTTTTAAGATCATGTAAGACCCAGCCTCAGAAGTGATGCGATGTCGGTTCCATCACTTTCTATTTCTGAGACTTGCCTAGAGTCGTGTGGAAGGTAATATGACTCACCTTTCGATGGCAGGAGTATGATATATCGACAGACGTATTTTAAAACCATCACAAGCTTTTTAAGGACTGATAAGGAAATACCATTAAGACATAAAATAATGGGAAAAATAATGTACAGAAACCATGTGCTTAATTTTCTATCATTTATATGAAAATGGGAGAACATAATACATATTTATATTGTTATTTCCCCCAACACGTAGAGCTCAGTAAACATTTGTTTATTGACTGAATACTGAATGAACCCAAATCGTCTCTGTCGCTTATCCTTGTGGGCACATCGAGGGAGGAGTAGAGAATCAATAGTAAACATTCTTTTGCTCGTGAAATCTCAGTGAGATGGACACAGATACAGGCCTCCTGAGAAGGGAAGGGTCATTTTTGAAGAGGTGTTTGAGAAAGGGTGTCGAATACATGTAAAAAGCAGATGTATCAGGTTTTGCAGTGGTATCAGGGTCCTTAAAGGAGTTAGAGAAGGAATAGTTGAGACACAGGTAGGTGATTTGCGGAGAAAAAAGTCGGAACATGTGTCTCATGAGGATTTATCACTGTTGGCTCCATGATACAGAAGAGAGGAAACACATGTTACTGTTATCTGAGAGGCAAACGGAGTTAAATAAGTAAATTCAAGGGAAATTCCATTGGGTCAAACTGTGGATGGTTTGCATTTGTTTAGGCATAAGGTTAAGGATGGCAACTAGCAGGGCATATGGAGACTTGAAGCAGAGAGAGGTGAAGAAACATAGCTGAAGTGCTTTGTGCGTAAACTTCTTGGCAATAGTGCCCAACTTAAGGTCATGTAATGATGAGTTTGTGGAGCTTAAGTCTTAGTTTTATCTGACACATTCATTCATATTCTGGACACAGTTCTGGTGTTCTTCAAAAAAGATCAATTTCAGAGGCGCCTGGGGGGCTCAGTCAGTTAAGCGTCCGACTTCGACTCAGGTTGTGATCTCACGGTTCCTGGGTTCGAGCCCCACGTCGGGCTCTGTGCTGACAGCTCGGAGCCCAGAGTCTGCTTCGGATTCTGTGTCTCCCTCTCTCTCTGCCCCTCCCCTGCTCGTGTTCTGTCGCCGTCTCTCAAAAGTAAATAAACGTTTAAAAAAGATTTAAAAAAAATATCAATTTCTTTCCACCTCATGGCATTATGAGAAAGACAACAATATTATCACTTCCATTTTCATATGAGGAAACTGAGGCACAGACCTCACATAGGCAGCATGAGGCAGAGCCAGCAAGCCCAGAGACCAGCCTCTCTACACGTTGAGCCTTGCATAGGTAAAATCAAAGTTCTGTGAAGCCATCATTTGATCACCACACCAAGCTCCCTCTCATGCATTGGAATCGTTCAAGGCTTAATTGAAATTATCACAAGCCTAAATTTATAGAAGAAGAATACAAAGAGACCCGAGTAGTAGTAACATCGGTAGCTTCTGGACTAGTATATTCCCTCCTCTAAGGAGACAAACTCAAGCCTAGAGATGAGGCAAGTGACCTGTAAGTGACCATCTCACTGACTGAAGGTAGATCCTAGGCGAGAAGCCAGCTTTTAATAGAGTATTTTAATAAAACTCTAACCATACTTACTTTATTTTCTGTCCCAACTGCCTATCTTTGTGAGAAGAGGTTGCAGTGAAAAGTCTTAGTGTATCCAATTCTGACCATCCACCTTTACACTCGGAACTGAAATCTGGAATCACCCCATTTCAATCCAGCTGGTAGGTTTATCTCCCCCTCGCCCAGGAATTGATTGTCAATTTGTCTTTCTTTTTGCCTATACTGTAGAAAAGACTTTCTTCCTTTTTTTTTTCTTTCAAAGGGATTCATAGGGCCTTGTAATTAGGCATGCTGATTAGAATATCTCTAATAGTGCGCAGAAGATTGCCTTCTGAACAAAAAAATGAAGGAGGGTGGCATCTTGTGGTTTTCTCTCAGAAGATGCAGAGGTAGAAACCCCCTACAGGGCTTTGTTAGGAGCCACCTCTTTTTGAAAATGGACCCCTACTTCCCTTTGAATCAAATCCTTCCTCAAGCCGGAATAGACCCACCTAGTCACGCAGGGTGACAGTTACTAGATATAAGGAGGAAAACAGCAGGAGTCATAAGAATCCATCCCAAGATAAATAATTCTAACACGCTGCTGACTTACAACAAAGATTGACTGTTCTACCACTCATCTAAGGAAATATCTACCTATTGGGAACCTGCTCCTTTCCAGTATATTAAGGATTAATTGCTTGCTTTATGTTTGTTATTAGCCAAGCTAAATATTCCGCTTACAACACAGAGGTTCCCAGACACACTGAAAATATGGAATGGAATACAGTGGAACGGACCAATAATAAATATGGTCTTATTCACTTGCTTCTTTTTAAGATTCTCTGTGAAACACTCTCCTTTTCATTTCCCATGGTTCTTGACCCTTATTTGTCTCTTACTACGTACTGAACTCTTCTGGGTCTTCCTCTTCTACTCTACCTCATATATTGTGCTCTTAGGGTTTTCTCTGGGTCTCTCTTTGTTTTAATCTCTGGATCTCCTACTCCCATGATTCTAACTGCATACTACATGACCATGACTCCTAAATCCATCTCCCACATAGATCCTTCATCTGACATCGGACCTGAATGTGATGTCACATCTAGTGACCAGTATCCCAGATAATAGTGACAACAGTACTAACCACATTCTCATAATGTCATCATGGCCATTGACATTGTTATCATATCATCTCTCATTTACTGGGTGCTCATTACCTGCCTGGCATTGTGATAAACACTTTAAATGCATCAAATGACCCCTTTAGAGATTAAATAAAATAAATGAGTAAGTATGAACTTGAATCCAGGTTCATCTGAACAAAATCTATGCATTGGACCACTCCACAAAACTACTTGTAATCCTGAATTAGTGACGATCAGAATGAGTATGTTTGTCCATTTTGAGGCCCTTGGACTTTCTCTGCTCAAGAGTACCAATATCCTGTTTTTAGTCTCTCAGGCTACAGAAAGATTAGGTTCAGATCTTAATGCCCATGCAATCTCCCACCTCAGACCAAGTAGTATCGCTTTTATGGGCTCATGCACAGCAAAGATAATCATCCTAACCACCTGCTACTTAAACCAAGGAGTTTGTTACTTTTGAAACTAAATGTCAGCTGCTGGGACAAGAAATCCCCTTACTCATGGAAGTGGAACCCTAACTTGCCATTGCTGCGCAAATGCTAGTTGTCCAACATGTGTCACCTAAACAGTGGCCAAGGCAATGAACCCAAAGGCTAACATCTCAGTGGCAAAGTTGCATATATACCTATGGCATCTGGACCCAGAAAATCTGGCAGTATATTGAAATTCATTTTATAGTTTCCACAGAATTTGGGAACTCTCCTGCCAATGGCATCTGCTCACTCACACATCAGAATGGCCAAGTATGGCATATAGATTCTCCACAAATACCAGCAAGGATGGATTCTTAAAATCAGCTATTGACAGAACTTCAGGCAACAAGGCATATCCAAAGGTGCCTGTTTCAAATACACATGGGCCTAAGAGGTGAAATCTTAAGGTATCTTCCAAACAATTTATAACTAGAGGGGCAATTCCTTTCCTTTCTCCTTTATGAAGACAGCTCATCGATGCTGGCTCCTTATTACAGATGGTCATGTTTACCAGCATGTGGTGTAAGGTTTTCAGGACATACCGTGGTAGGCATCAGGTATGGCAGGTACCAGGTTTTGGGATGTGCTTGCAGGTAAGCAGTGAGCATCAGAAGTAGGTGATGATGGGGCGCCTGGGTGGCTCAGTCAGTTAAGTGTCCAACTCTTGATTTTGGCTCAGGTCATGATCTCATGATTCAGGGGATCGAGCCCCACATGGAGCTCTGTGCTGATGGTGTAGAGACTTCATGGGATTCTCTCTCTCCCCCTCTCTCTCTCGGACCCTCTCCCACTCATGTTCTCTCTCTAAATAAATAAATAAACTTAAAAAAAAAGAAATGGTGTTGATCACTTAGTAAGTTATCTTTCTGTTACATTTCCATTTGACCTTGAACATGCTTCCCTTTACACTAAACTGATTTTAATAATATTAGGTACTTATGAGAATATCTTACTGGGAAGAAAGAATTAGTATTACTTAACTTTTCAATCTCATAATATCATGGAATGTTTCTATAACTGCTAATATATTCTCTCAAAACATCATTGCTTCAAACAATGACAGAGTGCATTTTACTCAGAGGTCTATACATGGGGTAAGGTTTGGTGAGGATAGCTCCTCTCTGCTTGTCTCAGCATCTTCCAGGGTGACCCACAGGCTGGTGTCATATGAAGCCTCACTCACTGACATGTCCTACAAGATGATGTTATTAGTTGAGATTTGAGATTGGACTGTTGGCAAGAACATCTACACATGACCTCTCCATGTGGTTTGGGCTTCCTCAAAATGTCATGACTGGGTTTTAAGGGCTGTTTCCCTGAAAGAGAATGGAATGGGTGAGGCATTCACTGTATCAACTTTTATGGCATAATCTTAAATGTGACACAGAGTCACTCCCATCACATAATGCTCATTAGATTATAGATTCAAAGGCTGGCCCATGGCCATATTCAAGAGGAGGCAATACGATTGCTTAATGAAGTCATGTCAACAACATTTTATAGAAAGAACATGTGGGTTGGAATATAATGGGGAGAGCATCTTTGGAAATTCCAATCCAACACCTACTGTATCTGGTATATAGGATTTTTTTTTGGTAAGTTTATATTAAAAAGAATGGATATAGAGAGAAAAGAAGGGTTGGAGGGATGTAGAAAGGATAACTTACATCTAGTAATCACCTCCTACTCTCCTAAACTTCTACATCAAATGAATGAGTAAGTCCTGTACATTGGCATACTGCTGAAATATTTGCTACATCTATGCCCCAAACACGGACACTCTCTTAACTGTTAAATCTTGTCTGGACAATCCCAGCAGTAGTCTCTTAATACTCCTTGCCTGCAGTTTTCAGCTTACTTTCCTCTGTAATACAGCTAGAGGATTCTTCTAAAAGAAGAAGTTGATTATGCCCAATATTAATATTCTTTAATCTTGCCCAGCCACTTACACTATAAACCCAAACATATATGGACGGTGAGAAGTTTGCAGCACCCTTTCCTTCTCTTGTAGGCTGATACTGGCATTATGTTTATGCCAGATTGACTTCAGTTAAGTTTTGGGATCAAGTGGGAGGGGTAGCATCAGAAGTCACTGGCCAAGTTCATTCTTTCCTACAGTGGAAAGACCACCTTCGTTCTTAGAACGTGACCTAGTACATAAACACCCACACGTAGCGTCGCTTTGCTTTTTCTTTCTCGTTTCTCTTTCCATGCCACCAGTTCCATCAGAGGGAGATAGTAATTGCCGGATAAAACCCACTGCTATCGGTTTCCCTCTTTAGGAAACAGGACACCACTAATGCAGGTATCTGTATCCCAGCAGGGAATGGAGGGTTTTGGTATGAAGTGCCACTTGCTGGGTTCTCCCCATGGCAAAGCTTAGTCCTTGAAACAGCGTTCAGGTCTGCTCCCTTGACCTCTTCACACAAGATCACAGCTCCCAACGTTTCAACAGCGCTTACCCATCTTGCTCAGCTTCGGCAGGGGAAAGGCTGAACCTGCTGACGAGACATTTCCCGGGTCTGGGGGAGGCCGCTGCCCACACGCTCGGAGCAGTTTTTATGGAGCTGCCTCTCCTCCCCATACTGTGTGCTTGTTCATTTTGCTGTTGCCAGAGGGAATGAAAGCATTTATGAAATTGAAAATATCCAAGCAATCCGTTTTGAGAAAGGGCTCTCTCTTTGAGTATTGAAGTGCCCTGAGAGAAGGGCAAAAGCAACACTCAATATGAGTTTACAGAATCACTTTCCTGGAAATATTTGTTTTCAGTGTAATCTTTCCTATGAGTATTTGGCCTAAAGCCCAGGTCAACCTATTGATAAAGACAATTGCTCAGACATTGTGTGTTTTTTAGACATGCGCAGCATGAATTCAAACAAAGAATCCTCATGCCCTCTCAGAATCCTAGAAGATCACAGGTGGAAAATACCTGACCTTATTTGCAGGATACTCACCTGTTCTGAAAAGTGAACTAGCAAGGCCCCTGATGAGACAGCACTGGGCACATAACCATCTCACATGTGAAGTCCTGATCTTCTTTCAGACTGAAAAAGATCTATCTGTCGTTCACTTATTCGTTATTCATTTATTCATCCGTTCAACATTCACCGAGGACCTACATTCCTGAGCATTTTGAGATGATCTACTAGCTAACTCTTACCAATTTGCCCGTCATGTGCCAGGCTTAGTTCCAACTCTGCAGTAGCCGCATAACAACTTTGTAAGCTTAAAGCGAATGTCTGCCTCCCTGCTTACCGATCAATTGAAGGGAGTTCGGATGGCTTCAATAACTTGCCGAAGGCCACATGATGGGTGACTTGTATACCCGGGGGGCACTCCCAGCTGTGTGACTCCAGTGTCTACCCTCATATCCGTGGCTATCATACAGGACACGGCTGGTCTGCCAAAATTGCTCTTGTTTTGGTAGAAGAAGCGTACAAACAATATAATAACAAGTGTTATAATAGGTGGGCATATCATGGAGAGCGATAAATGCAATTTATTTTTCCTCACTTCAGGAGTGAGTGGTTTAGAAGATAAGAAAGTGAATCATTATAGCTGCTTTCAGCCTACCAATTTAATAGTCGAAAATATGCACCAAAATTCTTCTTATTTATTCTGAGGCATGGTCTATTTATGTTTTCCCTGAATAAACCTTTTTGCAATCGTGTTAGTGCCTTCTTTGTTATGACTAAAATATGTGTCATAAATGCTCAAAAATTTCTTTAAACCAAATTTCTCTCGTGAAGACATATATTCTAACTTATACATAGAGAAATTTACAGTGATAAGAATTTACTTGCCGTGGATTGTGCACGAAGATCTTCTCCTAAGCTTAGTAGCTATATACTGAGCACTGGCTATGTACTAGGCACGTCATCTGTATTTTGTGTTTTGACACAGCATTATGAGGCAGGTGATTTGATCCTCTTTTAAGTAAAGATCAGAGCTTTCGAAATGGTGAACGATGAGCCAAAAGGATATAGAAAATGCAGAGTTCTAATCCAGTTTTCTGACCCCTAGTCCAGCCTTTTTGCTGGCAATACCGTGCTGCCTCATTAAAAAAAAAAATGGAGCACCTGTGTAGTTCAGTTGGTTAAGTGTCCAACTCTTGATTTCCTCTCAGGTCATGATCTCACTGTTTGTGAGTTCAAAGCCCCGCATTGGGCTGTGCACTAACAGTGTGAAGCCTGCTTGGGATTCTATCTCTCTCCTTCTCTCTCTGCCCCTCCCGCATGCTCACTCTCTCAAAATAAATAAATAAACTTAAAAAAAGAAAAAGCCTGAGACATTTGTTGTCTGTTCAAACTGTGCCACCTCCCCTACGTCTTTACCCGCTAACTTCGGAGAAATAGAATCACACAGAGTAAAGAATGAAATCAGCTTTAACATCCCAACACATTTAAGAGAGATAAATCTTTATGTAATCAGATCAAGGCAGATGTATACAAAGTTCATATTTTAAAATTATATTTTGCTCTTTAAAAGTCATGGTAAAAGATGAATTAATCAGCTTATGTTCTCTGAGATGTCGGAATGCTTTAAGTATCATCGTCTTCCCGAATAACATAGGTCTGTGGCATCGAGCTAACTTTTGCGGTCCTCAAACATACCACGCACTCTGCCTGACACTAACATAAAGTGTGCTGTCAAATATGTAAAATATATGGATTTTTATCTTAATTTTACAGCAGGAGTTGAGACACACAAAAAGCAAGGTAATTTCCCAAGGTTACACAATTATGTAGTGGTCATCCAAGAATCAAAGTCAAATCCATCTGACCCCAAGATTAAATTATAAGAAACATCTCATGGAAGAGACCTGATTGTTATATTTGTTCGAAAATTCTGGATGTCACTAATAGTTTTGTGATTTCCTTCTAAAATATCCTGATTTCCAGTGTGTGTGTGTGTGTGTGTGTGTGTGTGTGTGTGTGTGTGTGTTTAAGCTGTGCAATAGACTTAGGAGACCTATACAGGTAAAGAGTGAGCAACAATCCCTCTGTGAAGGGTTTTCTGTTTTCTTAAATGTTTATTTATTTTTGAGAGAGAGAAAGGCAGAGCATGAGTGGGGAGAGGGGCAGAGAGAGGGGGAGACACAGAATCGGACGCAGGCTCCAGGCTCTGAGCTGTCAGCACAGAGTCTGACACGGGGCTCAAATTTGTGAACTACCAATCATGACCTGAGCTGAAGTCGGACGTTTAACTGACTGAGCCACCCAGGCACCCTAGGGGTTTTCTATTTTTGAAGCTATATGTATTTACTCAAAACTTTTACCCACGCAAACAGAGAGAGCATTTGAGTAACTGTGGCCACGACATGGACTATCCCGTACAGCCAGAGTCGTGGGCTTCCAGAAATTGGATGAGGGCAGCTGAGCAGGTATGAGCATTCCATGAATGGCAGCTAGTATTTCTCCCTTGGATTTTGACAGATACCCCCTAGATTCAGTGTACAAACGGATTACTTAATAAACACACACTCTTTTGTTTTTCGACTTTCATAAAGTGAGGTCACTGTTCTCCTATCACACCACAGCTGCAGTGGAGTTCTAACAGTTGCCATTTCTTCCTCTGTCTCTGACATGCCAGGCTCAAGAAGGGGAACGAGAACTGGAGAGGAGCCCAGGCACCTGCTCAGGATCAAAGTCATGGCTGACATAACAGCAAAGAAGGGTCAGCACCTGGTCCCAGTGCTTTGCTAGAGTCCCTCCTCTTCACCCTGGCTGTCAGGGCCCTGGTACTGGGAATGAGGGAAGTTGAAACACGTAGCTGGCTGGACAGAGAGTGAATGAGTCGAGAGAGCAGAGCGGTGCATCATCAGGATGCCTGACCAGAGCCTGGAAAATCTGTTTAATGTGAAAGTTAGATGAACATTTGTCCTGGGTATCCAACTTATGTTGCATCTGCTGCATAGGTGTTGGTTCATTTGATGAGTATTTGTTTTCCTACCAGACTGTAGGCTCTGAGGGTAGAGATCCATTTATTTTTTTCTCGTATCATATCCCTAATGGCTATCACATTGTCCAGTACCTAATAATACCAAATATACTTGTGATAAATAACTGCATAAATGGCTGGATAGATGGACAGATGAATGGGTGGATGGACGGACAGACAGGTGGATGGATGGACAGACTACATGCAGTTTTCCCTGGTGAAAGAGTCTGGGTTATCATTTGCTATCGAATTGGACAGGATCAAGTGTTAATGGTGGTTTTAACTTTGAGGTAGGAAACCTCTCTGTGTGTAAGCTTAGTTGGATAATAAAATATCCTGTATTCTCTTTTAAAAGGTTTATTTATTTTTGAGAGAGATAGAGAGAGTGCAAGCAGGGGAGGGGCAGAGAGAGAAGGGGACAGAGGATCCAAAGCAGGCTCCACGCTGACAGCAGTGTGCCCAAGGCAGGGCTTGAACTCATGAACCTTGAGATCATGACCTGAGCTGAAGTCGGGCATTCAACCAACTGAGCCACCGAGGTCCCCCAAGATATCCTGTATTCTTTTTATAAGTTGTTTTATCAAGTGCTAAAATAACTATGTATTTAATACTATAGAGAGAGGCATATGGCAGAGATAATGTTCCTCAAGTGACTTCTGTGTTTTAGGTGATGATATCATTATAAATAGGATATTGCCATTGAGTCCAGGGCACTTGTAATCTAGGCTGTGGGGTAGAGATTCAGGAGTTCAAATAAATTCTGATGTAAAACAAATTAAGATGTATTCAGGTCTGCATGGTGTGGAGGTGAGATTTGGACATACTGATGTGTAGATTTAATGGATGTCCTGTCTCTGCTCCCTTTCTCTAAGATGAAGCCACTGTGACTTTTTTCTTGGTTATGTAAACATAGTAGGAATTTTGAATAAACTGGCTCTTAGACCATAAAACTGGAGATCAGACATTTCACCCCATCTTGAAAGAGAAAGATGAAATATATACATACTCCCACGAATTTTCATTTTCCTTGGACTTCTGAGTCTCCTTACTTCGGTCAGTGGGACTGGCCACATCCCTTTATTTCCATGGCGTCTAGGAGAAGTATGGGAAAGAAGATGCATCTTGGCCATTCAGCATTATTAAGATCTGTGTGACAACCTAGGGTAGAAAAGACCCATGAAATAGAGTATTGGGAGAGACAGCATGTCAATGACAGAAAGGAGCATTGTAGCTAAGTTAGAGTTTAGACACAGAGGGCCATGATAGCAGAGCTTTATGTAGGAAGGAATCATGAGTAGAGGGTGAAGCTAGACATTAACCCCCCCAATCCTGACCCTGTCCCATTCCAATGAATGCCCCGCATGCCCTGGGCTGCATCCCACAGGACCCAGTGACTTAGCTGATGTATTTGGTAAACCTGGAACAACTCTTATCAAGAAACCTTACTTTGCTGTAGCACCTACGCCCTTGTCCCCATGAGGTAATGGTAAGAAAGCCGAGTCACCTGCCAACTGAAGAGGAGAGAGGTGCATGGGGAGGGACAGAAGCAGACTGTGTCATGATCCTGAACGGATGAAGGGACCTGCAGGGCCATTGTCACGGCATAGTAGGCAGAGGCGAAATTGGTGAGCTGGACGTGGTGTGAGTCTCTATGCAGCTTTCCAGTGGAGGTGGCAGCAAGCTGGATTAGCAGGGAGACGGAAGGTTGAACGCGTGAAAAATTGGGAGCATCATGATAGAGCTACGGCTGGCTGCGATGTTCAAGTTATATGGGAAACAATTTTCCACACAAACTCAGGGACTTTGGGGAGGGAAAAATACTCTTAAAATGATTCTCATCAGCATCCATAGATCAGTGTTGCCGTCAAGAAGGCACAAGGGTAGCAAGTCTCATGTGCTGTGATGGGTGCCCAAATGGGAGAAGCACACGCCAAGTGTTTTGCCAGCCATTTGTTCCGTCTCTGGTGGTCAGGGGATGACATTTGAGCCGGCCTTGAAGGATAGGGGCAGCGTGTGTCTTCTGATTCCACAGCTTCTGCTCATTCCAGAGACCTCTGAACTCATCCGCTCTATACAAAAACATTAGTGATGGTTGGCTAGCTGGAGCAATAGTAGTTTTCTGTACAAATCAAATCGACTCAAGTCTTCCTCATTTTGCTGGGGAGTGTTCAGACACTGTGGAGTAATTTGGCTATCCATCTGCATCAAATGTTGCATTACCAAAGAAAATCATTTCTTCCATTGGACACAGGAAGTTCAAGGCTGATTGCAGACACGATTCGTCTGTGAATGCGATTTTCCTTTGCTTGCCCCCATGATTTACTAGTACACGGAACTCCATGGGACGTGGGATCCAGGGTGTATCTTTTATTTTGAAGCCTCAAAAAAGGAAAAATGATAATACAGCCTTTGTGTCACATCCCTCTCCGTGAGTTTCGCAAGTAATATGTTTCAGGAAATAGTCCCTTTTTGTGATATTATCCATAGCACCCCATGCAGAAATCAGAAATTGATCTAACAGCAGTTATGTAAGCCACCTTCACTGCTGCCCCATTGCAACTTAACAGGCAGTGTCGCCCAGAGGTTAAGCACGCCCATTCTGGAGCCAGTCTCTTGGGGTTCAAATTCCAAGTCCTCTACTTACAAACTAACTGTTCCCTGGCAAGTTACTTGATCCCCCTATACCTCACTTTCTTCATTAGTAAAAAGGGGTTCATACTAGTTCCCATTTCATGGTTGTTTTGAGGATTAATTGTAAATCACTTCTAAAGCTCAACAAATGTTGGCTGTAGCAGATTCATTTCTGAACTAGTGGAGTTCCTGGTTGAGTCAACATCAAATCTCTTATCTTTTCTGAAATCTTTCCTTTCCCTGACCTATTGCTAACTCAGTCCCCAAAATGGATCATGTTAATAGTTGACTATGTCAAAGAATCTGCCTATGAAAGCTCTTAAAACAACAGTGATTAAGATGATTTTAGTAATGGCATAATAATAGCAGCAGGAATGGAAATTCTCTAAAAACAGTCACGTCTAACAAGCTTTGGTGATTATATGCTCTGTGTTGATTGCTTTACATAGATTATATGATCTAATCCTTCTCCAAACTCTATACAATTGGATTTAGGATTATTCACATTTTGTGGAAGTAAAAAGTGAGGTTCATAGCAATTCGGTTAATTGACTGCACATCTCACTGCTGATAAGTGACGGGGCCTGTATTTGAATTAGATTGGTCGAATCTGTAGAACCTTCAATATTAGCCAATTACTCCAGTCTCATCTAGCATCTTGCACTGCATTCATTAATTTAAAATATTCTCTCTCTCTCTCTCTCTCTGTAGATTATGACATAGAAGCTGTATTCTTTCTCATTTCTCCTATACCTTGTGCAAAGCCCAGATTTTTTTTTTTTTTTTTTTAGAGAAACAGAGTGTGAGTGTGTGCATGGGATAGGGGCAGAGGGAGAGAGAGAATCTTAAGCGGGCTCCATACCCAGTGCAGAGCCCAACACGGGGCTCAATCTCACAACTGCGAGATCGTGACCTGAGCCGAAATCAAGAGCCAGACACTTAGACGACTGAGCCACCCAGATGCCTCAAAATCCAGATTTTTTTTTTTTTTACATTATGCCAGGACCCTTAACACTACTTATGACTTATTCATCTTTATCCCATCATTGGTCATTTGGCATTGAGTTTTCCCTCTTTCACTTCATCCCAACCCTGCCCTTGAACTCAAATCCAGTTATATGTGGAAGATTCCTCACTGCCTGCCCATTTTTCTTGGAGTAAACACCACATCTTTATTTACCTTGACTTGCAAGCCTTGCAAAATTCTGCCCTAGTGACCTCTTCAATCTCATGTGACTTGCTGTTCCCTCTTCTCCATATTTTGACCGAATGGCTTTTGTTTTTTCTGTTTCTAAAATGAGCTTTGATGAGTCAAATGGTAGGGACTCTGGTGTGCTATCCCTGCCTGAGTGCTTTGTTTTTCCCTGTCTGCCCAGGCTCTCCAGTGTTTCCGAGAGATCTTAAATCAGCCAGCATTTCCTATTGGATGCCTTCCTGAGACCCCCTGACTGGACCAATTGCCACTTTGCGTGTCTTCATGGTTCCCTGCCCTCTCCTTTGTAGCATGTGTTACACTGTGTCTCCCCCTAGACTTTAAGCACCCTGAGAGCAAGGACCAGGTCTCTTATTAACTACTCACCATTGTCAAATAAGAAAATAATTCATTTTGACAACAACTATTAATGTGCTTAAAAGGGGACTTCAGTTCACTCTCATTAAAAAATATATATTTTCACTCTAATAGAAGAGATGGGATTTCATGATCTCCTTCTCTCTCTCTCTCTCTCTCTCTCTCTCTCACACACACACACACACACACACACACACACACACAATTTCCCAATGAATTGTTTTTTTCTAAGCATTTTTTTCAATCAACTAAATGCAAAATTGAAGTCAGATAGTTATGGGACCATAGCAGGGGAATCGGTGTCCCAAAGGATCCTCATGGGTGCTAACTTTTGCTATTTAGCACCTCTTACCATATGACTCCACTGTGTCTATTTAACCTCATGACAGCCATGCTCTCAATCTCACAGAGTATACAACACTCTGGCCCTGTGTACTGCTCATTCTCACTACCAGATCCCATCGTTATCTGGGCTTTCACATACTCTGTTTCCTGCCTCAGTGTTCTCCCTTTCCTTTCTAGTTGTCCCTTTAGCAGTAACATCTGAAGAACATAGATGTGGAATCAGTGTTCAAGTCCCATTTATCAAATGGCAATGTCACTACTGGGTTTCCAGGGATACTGTGAAGGCAACCAGAGATGGGGACTGGTTTATAACAGCTACTGAGTAAATATTGTTCCCTCACCATTATTCAGAATAGTGGAGCTAAGGCCAGCTTTTCCAGGAAGCTTTCTTTGATTGCACCTGTCCGGCTTGACTTTCCACTTCTACATGTATAGCTTAATGACTATCTCCATCGTGCTCCCCTAGCTCATTCTCTGGGATGATTCTATAACTGTCTCACATGTGTACGTCTGGTCCTTCAAATAGATTGCTCGTACCCAAGGGCAGAAAACTTGTGTCATGCTAAATTTATTCTCATCCACAGAGCCCATTAATATGTTAAGTGAATATTACAGTAGCTTAACTTTTACAGAATGGAATTTATATCATATGCTATATATCAACTGTCTAGTATTGTGTGAGAGTATTAACTATACCTCCTCATTAATCTCTGTGATAAAGATATTAAGCCTCTGTGGATTTCTAACTTCAGCTTACCAACTAAGCACATAGTCATTTTGGTAATAAGGAGCTTTGGCTTAAAGGAAGTATCCATATGGGAGGAAAGATTCTGTTAATATATTCATTTTAATCCTATCACTGCATGATTACATTAACACACCTAAATCATTTTATTATTGATTTACGCATGCAGGCATAAACATCTTTGACGAAATTTTTAATGATAGGAAAATATTCGCAGCATAATATTAATTGAAAATAGGAGGGCATAAAATATGTAGTGTGATCTCAGCTCTGTGTAATGTAAAATTATAAATTACACACTAGAAGGGAAGTCATTAAATATTAACAGAGACTGTGAATGTGATTTTTTATATGATTTTTAAATATTTTTTACATTCATTAGCATTATTTTCAATCCATATAATAAATGCCTATTGCTTTTGCAATCAGAATATTTCAAAACTTATTATAAAGATGTGAGCTCCACATGTTATAACATATTACAAATTTTTAATAAAGTCACAATATCCCACATGAAAATTGAAAATCTACTCATTTATTACTTAATGTGTTTCCTAATTAAAATTTTTTTAGTGTCCATTATGTGCTTTTGCTGGTGGGGTGTATAGTACAATCTATTAGATACAGAGAAAATGATAGCAAAAAGTCACCAGGTGGATTCCTCAAGTATTTGCCCTTAGAGGGTGACCAAAAAAAAAAAAAAGTTCAAATCTAAAAAAGTATGAAGAGTGAAAGTGAATCAATACAGTGCGTTCGTTGGGCTTCTCCAGAGGAACAGAACCAATAGCATACATGTAAAGGGATGTGTTCTTTTTTTTAATTTTTTTTTTCAACGTTTATTTATTTTTGCGACAGAGAGAGACAGAGCATGTACGGGGGAGGGGCAGAGAGAGAGGGAGACACAGAATCGGAAACAGGCTCCAGGCTCTGAGCCATCAGCCCAGAGCCCGACGCGGGGCTCGAACTCACAGACTGCGAGATCGTGACCTGGCTGAAGTCGGTCGCTTAACCGACTGCGCCACCCAGGCGCCCCTAAAGGGCTGTGTTCTAAAGGACTGGCTCACATGATTATGGGGGCTGAGAAGTTCCACCATCTGCTGTCTGCAAGCTAGAGACCCAGGAAAGTGGGCGATAGAGTTTGAAGGCCTAAGATCCAGAGAGCTGGTGGTGGAGATTCATTCCTAGTCTGAAGGCTGAGAATCGGGACTTCTGAGAGCAGGGGATGGAGGTCCAGCTCCGCAACCAGGGAAAGAGCGACTCCCTCTTTCCTCCACCTTTTTGTTCTATTCAGGCCCTCAACGGATTGGATGATGCCCGTTCATGCCAGGGAGGGCCATCTTCTTTTGTCAGTCCACCCATTCAAATGCTGATCTCATCCAAAGCACCCTCACAGACACACCAGAAATCGTGTTTAACCAAATACCTGGGCATCCCTGTGCCCTGGCAAGCGGACCCATAAAATTAGCCATTGCATACAATGAGAGAGTTGATAACGAGGGCCGCAAAATCTTTCAAGGAATCAGAGGGGTAAAACAAGGTACAAAGGAGGATACATGCTACGTAAGCAAAGAAGAGAAAGCGTGGATGCGTCTGTGTTCTCTGCCGTGGCCTGGTGCTACGCATGTTGGAGGCCTGTGTAATGTACATGCGTATTGGTGTATATTTGTGTGGGTATGTGTGCGAAGAAGGTTGGCAAAGGAGTCAGCTCAACTACATAAATAGTACAGTTCGGGGGGGGCGGGGGTGGGTCTTGAGAACAACAGCCCTCAAAAACTTTGGAAATCAGCCTGCCCCTGAGAGGTAAGCTCTAAATTTAATTTAAATTTGATCACAGCAGAGATTGTTGAAGTCACCCATATACACGCACCCACACATGCACAGGTACGTGCACACACACATATACACACTCATTCAAGCATTCGGAGGCAAGCAAGATTTTGCTAGCTCCTCTTTTTATTAGTGAATCTTAAAGAGAAGGATTTATGCAAATGCCACCCAGGAAAAGTATTTCTCTGACTCAAGGATGTGCCACTTACTCTGCCATTCTGAGCATTGTGACCCTGTGACAGTGATAACTGTCATTGTTTTAGTATTAGAAGTACATAGTTATTATCCTCATTTCTTTGTACATATACTCTCTCACTTACTTTCACAGAAACCTCCAAAGTATATACTATTCTTATCCTATTTATAAATGATGGAATTGAAGCTTAATTTAAGCTTTCATCAACTTATCCCTAGACACACTTTAGCCTCCCTTAATTCAGTCTGTTCTGCTTGAGGCACAGTGGACATCTTGTGTCACTCTGTACTTTCTGGTCCCAGCCGGTCCCTGAGAGATACGGTCATTCGTTTCATACAGGTTGTCCTACTGTTGGACGTATGTTATTAGTCCAGATTCTACTGAGGGGGACAAAGTTATCTAATAACAAGAATAAAGGGTTTGAATTAAGAAGTCTTTATTTCAAGACCCTATTCTGTCACCTGCTGACTGAGTTCTCAAGTAAGTGGCAAAGTTCTCTGAACTTTACTTCCCTCAGACTCCAAATGGCTTTGGAAGATAAATTGCGTATCAGCGGTAAAATAGATTACTGTTCAGCAAATGTTTACTCCCTCCTCTCCCATCTTCCTGAGAGTAGAATATCACCCTTATATTTGTCTTCTGGGGCTGCCGCACATAACAAATCACCACAGACTGGTGGCTTAAGAAAACAGAAACTTATTTCTCACAGATCTGGAGGTTGGAAGTCCAAAATCAAAGCGCTGGTCAGGTCGGCTTCTGGTGAGGTCACTCTCCCTGGCTTGCAGATACCCATCTGCTTTTCCCGTGTCCTCATTCGGCCCTCTTCTACTTCTTGTAAGGGCATCAATCCTTTTGGATTAGAGCCATTTTTATTACTTTATGTAGCCTTAACTGCTTTCTTAAAAATCCTATCCCCAAATATAGCCACCTTGGGGGCTAGGGTTTCAACAAATGGGAGGACACGATTCAGCACAGAATAACTACCTCCTAATTTATGTTGGGCATGGCACTTACAGTGGCTTCATGGCGTGTGGAATGTGCTTCCCATCTCGATTGCTCATGTGTATGATCTGCTTTAAACGAGATATTACCAAGGTGACATTGGTAGGTCCCTCAAAGTTGCCCACACCTTAGGCTTTCTCTTCTGAGTGTTTGCTGTAGCATGAGAAGGATAGGCCCTGCATTTGTGTGTCAATCCAGGAGAATGAGTAACCACAGAACAGAGAAAACCCAACTGGCTTACAGCCAGTCCCGCAGCCAGATGCAGAGTTGCCATCAGTGACCTGCAGGAATGTGAGTAGGGTAATGTGTGCCATGTGCCGAGCATTATTGTGGTGTGGCTAACCTATATGTCATCCATTCCCTTATATTTTCATTGATTAACTCAGCAGCTGCCTACATTGCTGCCATATTCTGCTGGAGCCAACAATGTCAGACAGGCTAAGAGAACTGGCCGGGTTCACCCAGCTGGTAAGTTACAGAAACAAATCTAGGAGCTTAGCCCTTGCCAGAGCCACTTACTTCCCTGGAGCAGCTGCTTACTCGAAAGAGAAAGAAATGCTGCTGCCTGGTCTCTCAAAAAATTACAAATTTATTCATTAAATAAACACACGCATTGAAGACAAATAATTATTTGTTCTGAGTAACTTCAAGAGCCTCTGATGGCAACCCGACACTTTAACCTTTTAATGCAACGGCATTACTGTTCCTGAGGGTTTGAGGCACATCCTGGCATTATTCATTGATGATTAGAATAGGCAGGACAGGGGCACTTGGGTGGCTCAGTGGGTTAAGTGCCCGACTCTTGATTACGGCTCAGGTCATGATCTCACAGTTCGTGAGATTCAGCCCCACACAGGACTCTGTGCTGTCAGCTGCTTAGGAGTCTCTCTGTCTCAACATAAATAAACATTAAACAAAAAGAATAGGTGGGAGAAACAAGGACCGCTTTATGTTGATGATTCTGTGTCTCACAGGTAAGATGATCTTAAGTCAGACTCAATATGAAACACAAGGGGTCAAACTAAATGATCTTTAATGGTACTCTTACTCTAAAATTTAAAACTTTGGTGATTAAAGCAGGTCTCTATTGCTGAGTTAATAACAATAGACTGTGCCCTTCAGATATCTACTATTTATTCATCAACATCCTTTTTTTTTCAAATTCAAAAAAATTACATACATTTACTCTTTCAATGAAGGGTGCTTTCTTTTTTTTTTTAATTTGTTTTCTTTTTTATTTTTTTAAATTACATCCAAATTAGTTAGCATATAGTGCAACAATGATTTCAGGAGTAGATTACTTAGTGCCCCTCACCCACCTAGCCCATCTCCCCTCCCACAATCCCTCCCATAACCCTCAGTTTGTTTTCCATATTTATGACTCTCTTTTGTTCTGTGTCCCTCCCTGTTTTTATATTATTTTTGTTTCCCTTCCCTTATGTTCATCTGTTTTCTCTCTTAAAGTCCTCATATGAGTGAAGTCATATGATTTTTGTCTTTCTCTGACTGACTAATTTCACTTAGCATAATACCTTCCAGTTCCATCCATGTAGTTGCAAATGGCAAGATTTCATTCTTTTTGATGGCCGAGTAATATTCCATTGTGTGTGTGTGTGTGTGTGTGTGTGTGTGTATATATTTATATATATATATATACACACATACATATATATATATATATATATATATATATATATATATATACACACCACATCTTCTTTATCCATTCATCCATTGATGGACATTTGGGCTCTTTCCATACTTTGGCTATTGTTGATAGTGCCGCTATAAACATGGGGGTGCACGTGTCCCTTCGAAACAGCACACCTGTATCCCGTGGATAAATGCCTAGTAGTGCAATTGCTGGGTCATAGGGTAGTTCTATTTTTAGTTTTTTCAGGAACCTCCATACTGTTTTCTAGAGTGGCTGCACCAGATTTCATTCCCACCAACAATGCAAAAGAGATCCTCTTTCTCCACATCCTCGCCAGCATCTGTTGTTGCCTGAGCTGTTAATGTTAGCCATTCTGACAGGTGTAAGGTGGTATCTCATTGTGGTTTTGATTTGTATTTCCCTGAGGATGAGTGAAGTTGAGCATTTTTTCATGTGTCGATTGGCTATCTGGATGTTTTCTTTGGAGAAGTGTCTATTCGTGTCTTTTGCCCATTTCTTCACTGGATTATTTGTTTTTTGGGTGTTGAGTTTGATAAGTTCTTTATAGATTTTGGATACTAATCCTTTATCTGGTATGTCATTTGCAAATATCTTCTTCCATTCTGTCGGTTGCCTTTTAGTTTTGCTGATTGTTTCCTTTGCTGTGCAGAAGCTTTTTATTTTGATGAGGTCCCAGTAGTTCATTTTTGCTTTTGTTTCCCTTGCCTCTGGAGATGTGTTGAGTAAGTTGCTGCGGGCAAGATCAAAGAGGTTTTTGCCTGCTTTCTCCTCGAGGATTTTGATGGCTTCCTGTCTTACATTTAGGTCTTTCATCCACTTTGAGTTTATTTTTGTGCATGGTGTAAGAAAGTGGTCCAGGTTCATTCTTCTGCATGTCACTGTCCGGTTTTCCCAGTACCACTTGCTGAAGAGACTGTCTTTATTCCATTGGATATTTCCTGCTTTGTCAAAGATTAGTTGCCCATATGTTTGTGGGTCCATTTCTGGGTTCTCTATTCTGTTCCATTGATCCGAGTGTCTGTTCTTGTGCCAGTACCATACTGTCTTGATGATTACAGCTTTGCAGTATAGCTTGAAGTCTGGGATTGTGATGCCTCCTGCTTTGGTTTTCTTTTTCAAGATCGCTTTGTCTATTCAGGGTCTTTTCTGGTTCCATACAAATTTTAGAATTATTTGTTCTAGCTCTGTGAAGAATGCTAGTGTTATTTTGATAGGGATTGCATTGAATATGTAGATTGTTTTGGGTAGTATCGACATTTTAACAATATTTGTTCTTCCTACCCAGGAGCATGCAGTATTTTTCCATTTTGTTGTGTCTTCTTCAATTTCTTTCATAAGCTTTCTGTAGTTTTCAGTGTATAGATTTTTCACCTCTTTGGTTAGATTTATTCCTAGGTATTTTATGGTTTTTTTGTGCAACTGTAAATGGGATCAATTCCTTGATTTCTCTTTCTGTTGCTTCATTGTTGGTATAGGAATGCAACTGATTTCTGTGCATTGATTTTTTACAAAAATTTTAAATGTTTATTTATTTTTGAAGGAGAGAGAGAGACAGAATGTGAGCGGGGTGGGTGGGACGCAGAGAGAGAGGGAGACACAGAATCTGAAGCAGACTCCAGGCTCTGAGCTGTCAGCACAGAGCCCAACATGGGGTTCGAACCCACAAACCATGAGATCATGACCTGAGCCAAAGTCGGACGCTCAACTGACTGAGCCACACAGGCACCCCTGTGTGCTGATTTTATATCCTGAAACTTTGCTGAATTCATGAATCAATTCTAGGAGTTTTTTTGGTGGAATCTTATGGGTTTTCCATATACAGTATCATGTCATCTGCAAAGAGTGAAAGTTTGACCTCCTTCTAGCTGATTTGGATGCCTTTTATTTCTTTGTGTTGTCTGATTGCAGAGGCTAAGACTTCCAATACTATGTTGAATAACAATAGTGAGAGTGGACATCCCTGTCTTGTTCCTGACCTTAGGGGGAAAGCTCTCAGTTTTTCCCCATTGAGGATGATATTAGCATTGGGTCGTTCATATATGGCTTTTATGATCTCAAGGTATGCTCCTTCTATCCCTACTTTCTTGAGGGTTTTTATCAAGAAAGGATGCTGTCTTTTGTCGAAGGCTTTTTCTGCATCTATTGAGAGGATCATATGGTTCTTGTCCTTTCTTTTATTGATGTGATGAATCATGTTAATTGTTTTCCAGATATTGAACCAGCCCTGCAGCCCAGGTATAAATCCCACTTGGTCATGGTAAATACTTTTTTTAATGTATTGTTGGATCTGGTTGGCTAATATCTTGTTGAGGTTTTTTGCATCCATGTTCATCAGGGAAATTGGCCTATAGTTCTCCTTTTTAGTGGGGTCTTTGGTTTTAGAATCAAGGTAATGCTGGCTTCATAGAAAGAGTTTGGAAGTTTTCCTTCCGTTTCTATTTTTTGGAACAGCTTCAAGAGAATAGGTGTTAACTCTTCCTTAAATGTTTGGTAGAGGTCCCCTGGAAAGCCATCTGGCCCTGGACTCTTAATTTTTTGGCAGATTTTTGATTACTAGTTCAATTTCCTTATTGGTTATGGGTCTATTCAAATTTTCTATTTCTTCCTGTTTCAGTTTTGGTAGTGTATATGTTTCTAGGAATTTTTCCATTTCTTCCAGATTGCCCTTTTTATTGGCATATAATTGCTCATAATATTCTCTTATTATTGTTTTTATTTCTGCTGTGTTGGTTATGATCTTTCCTCTTCCATTCTTGATTTTATTTATTTGTGTCCTTTGTTTTTTCTTTTTGATCAAACTGGCTAGTGGTTTATCAATTTTGTTAATTTTTTCAAAGAACCAGCTTCTGGTTTCATTGATCTGTTCTTCTGGGTTTTTTTTTTTTTTTTGGTTTTGATATCATTAATTTCTGCTCTAATCTTTATTATTTCCTGTCTTCTGCTGTTTTTGGGTTTTATGTGCTGTTTTTTTCCAGCTCCTTAAGGTGTAAGGTTAGGTTGTGTATCTGAGATCTTTCTTCCTTCTTTAGGAAGGTCTGGATTGCTATATACTTTCCCTCTTATGACCACCTTTGCCACGTCCCAGAGGTTTTGGGTTGTGGTGTTATTATTTTCGCTGACTTCTATATACTTTTTAATTTCCTCTTTAACTCTTGGTTAGCCCATTCATTCTTTAGTAAGATGTTCTTCAGTCTCCAAGTATTTGTTATCTTTCCAAATTTTTTCTTGTGGTTGATTTTGAGTTTCATAGCGTTGTGGTCTGAAAATATGCACGGTATGATCTTGATCTTTTTGTACTTACTTAGGGCTGATTTGTGTCCCAGTATATGGTCTGTTCTGAAGAACGTTCCATGTGCACTGGAGAAGAATGTATATTCTGCTGCTTTAGGATGAAATGTTCTGAATATATCTGTTAAGTCCATCTGGTCCAATGTGTCATTCAAAGCCATTGTTTCTTTGTTGATTTTTTGATTAGATGATCTGTCCATTGCTGTGAGTGGGGTGTTGAAGTCTCCTACTATTGTGGTATTACTATCGATGAGTTTATGTTTGTGATTAATTGATTTATATATTTGGGTGTTCTCACATTTGGCGCATAAATGTTTACAATTGTTAGGTCTTCTTGGTGGATAGACCCCTTGATTATGATATAATGCCCTTCTGCATCTCTTGATACAGTCTTTATTTTAAAGTCTAGATTGTCTGATAGAAGTATGGCTACTCTGGCTTTCTTTTGTTGACCATTAGCATGATAGATGGTTCTCCATCCCATTATTTTCAATCTGAAGGTGTCTTAAGTCTAAAGTGGGTCTCTTGTAAACAGCATATAGATGGATCTTGTTTTCTTATCCATACTGTTACCCTATGTCTTTTGATTGGAGCATTGAGTCCATTGACGTATAGAGTGAGTACTGAAAGACATGAACTTATTGCCATTAATGATACTTGTAGAGTTGGAGTTTCTTGTGGTGTTCTCTGGTCCTTTCTAATCTTTGTTGCTTTTGGTATGTATGTATGTATGTATGTATTCTTTTTCTTATTTATTTATTTATTTATTTATTTATTTATTTCTCTCTCTATATTTTTTCATCTTTTCTCCCCTCAGAGAGTCCCCCTTAAAATTTCTTGCAGGGCTGGTTTAGTAGTCACAAACTCCTTTAATTTTTGTTTGTCTGGGAAACTTTTCATCTCTCCTTCTATTTTGAATGACAGCCTTGCTGGATAAAGAATTCTTGACTGTGTATTTTTCTGATTCAGCACATTGAATATATCCCTCCACTCCTTTCTGGCCTTCCAAGTTTCTGTGGGTAGGCCTGCTGCAAACCTGATCTGTCTACCCTTGTAGGTTAGGGACTTTTTTTTTCCCTTGCTGCTTTCATGATTCTCTCCTGGTCTGAGTATTTTATGAATTTGACTATGATATGGTTTGTTGATGGTCGGTTTTTGTTGAATCTAATGGGAGGTCCTCTGTGATTCCTGGATTTTGATGTCTGTGTCTTTCCCCAGGTTAGGAAAGTTTTCCGCTATGATTTGCTCACATAACCCTTCTACCCCTATTTCTCTCTCTTCCTCTACTGGGACCCCTATGATTCTGATGTTGTTCCTGTTTAATGAGTCACTGATTTCTCTAATTCTTAAGCCGTGCTCTTTTTCCTTAATCTCCCTCTTTTTTTCTGTTTCATATTCTCTATAGTTTGTCCTCTATATCGCTGAGTTTCTGTTCTGCCTCATCCATCATTGCCGCCGTGGCATCCATCCATGATTGCAGCTCAGTTATAGCATTTTTAATTTCATTCTGACTATTTTTTTACTTCTTTTATTTCTGCAGAAAGGGATTCTATTCTATTTTAGACTCCAGCTAGTATTCTTATTATCGTGATTCTAAATTCTGGTTCAGACATCTTGCTTGTATCTGTGTTGGTTAAATCCCTGGCTGTCGTTTCTTCGTGCTCTTTCTTTTGGGGTCATTTTGAAGGGAGAAAAGGAATTAATGAGGTACTTAAAAAGAAAATTAAAATTAAAAAATATTAAAATTAAAAACTTAAAAACACTCACACACACAAAAATCTAATGAATGATGCTAGATCCCAGGTGTGTTTTGTCTGGGTGTTGACAGTGGTTTGACAGATTAGAGAAAAAAAAGGGGGAGGGGGAAAGGAAATTGTTTGAGAGTTTGAAAAAATGGATACACTAAAGTAGACTAAAATGAGATGATGGGAGTAAAATAGAATTTGAAAAAATTTACACAAAAGTAAAGAATATAGTAGGAAAAAAATTAAGGAAAAATATTTTAATACAGTTAAAAATAAAGATGAACTTTTTCCTCTTTCTGTATTCAAGAAAAAGAAAAACGAAAAAGAGAAAAAAACCAAACCGTTTGAAAATTTGAAAAAGTGAATACACTGTAGTAGACTAAAATAAAATGATGGAAGTAAAATAGAATTTGAAAAAATGTACATAAAAGCAAAAAATATATAGTAAAAATATGAAAGAAAAATATTTTTAATAGAAATGGAAAGTATAAATGAAGTTTTTCACTGTCTGCATTCAAGAAAAAGAAAAGAAATGAAAAAGAGAAAAAAGAAAACAAGGAAATTGTTTGAAAATGTGAAAAGGTGAATACACTGAAGTAGACTAAAATAGAATGATGCAAGTAAGATAGAATTTGAAAAATTTTATGCAAAAGTAAAAAATATAGTAAAAAAGATAAAGGAAAATATTTTTTTTCAATATATGAAATTTATTGTCAAATTGGTTTCCATACAACACCCAGTGCTCATCCCAAAAGGTGCTCTAAAAGGAAAATATTTTTAATAAAAATTGCAAATGAAATGAATTTTTTCTCTCTGTAGTCAAGAAAAAGAATAGTTTAAAAGAGAAAAAAGAAAAAGAAAGAGAATTGAATAGATGGACCTGCTAACAGATTGAAATAGGACTGAAATTACTTCGTTTTCCCCTAGAAGTCAGTCTATGTAGGGCTTTATCATCCTTAAATTAAGCCGTTGGTGAGATTTCTGTTCCTGAAGAGCGAGGTTGGCCCGGTTGGGCGGGGCTCAGTGTAAGGGCTCCGCTCTCCACTAGATGGCGCTGCTAGCCTCCTGGGGTGGAGTGCTGTGGGGCTCGTGGGTGCGCCTGCGCGGGAGCGGTGAAAAATGGCGCCACCCAGCCACCCAGTGTGTTCTCCCGGATCAGCAATCGCGCGCCAGTCCTCCGTCTTCACCTCTCCTCCACTCCCCGCTTTTTGCCTCTCCGTGACCAGCCCCGGGCAGTACCTCTCTCCCGAGTTTTGTCTGGGATGCGGCTGTTTTCCCCGGCCCCTTACTTCCGAAGGACTGCGGCTTTGACCCGCTCCACCCCTCTGCGGGAGGGTCTCACCGAGCAGCGGCTGAATGAGCAATGGATGAATGCCGGCTGCACCCGGGAACGCCCCCTGGACCCCGTTGTTGCCGGTGCCCTGAGACTGCGGCCAGGTGCCAGCCCGTCCCAGAAAATGTTCACGAGACAGTGTAGAAGCAGCGTCTCAGGGATGATGGAAAATCACAACGCACGTCTGGCACCGGGCTTCACCCTTAATGGCCTTGTTCCAGCACCAGCGAATGTGGCCTCCTTCCGGGGTCTGCCGGGACTGGGAGGCTGCCACAGTCTCCACCAACTGTCCTTCCAGCAGTGGAACCGCTTTTCCCCGTGTGGCCTGAGAACCTCCCGGACCCCACTCTGCTCCTGGGGATTCGCCCTTCCCACCAGAGCACCGCCAGGTAGGGAGCTGCGGGGTTGCAGCCTTTGCGCTCCCCTCGCTTATAGTCTTAATGGGATTTAAGCCCTCTCCTTTCTCCTTTCTCCTTTCTCCCTTTTTAGTTTAGTCCCTGCGGCGGTTTCCAATTTTCCGCTTTCTGTCCAGCTGCTTTTGGGGAGGGCTGCTTGTGCTGTATTCTTCCCCCCTCCAGTCTCTTTCCTCTCTCTGTTCACAAAAGCACCTCCCTTCCTGTGCATTCCCGCTCCCCAAGTTCACCACTCCGCGCTGCCTACCTGCTGAATTCTGTGGTTCAGGTTGTGCAGATTGTTGTGTTAATCCTCCAATCAGTTTTCTAGGTGTGCGGGATGGTTTAGTGTTGGTCTGGCTGTATTTCATGGACGCGAGACTCACAAAAAGCTGCCATGCTGTTCCGCCATCTAGGCTCCTCCCCCTGTGAAGGGTCTATTCAACATTTTGATAATCACAGGGAAAGAATTTTACTATTTGCAAAGTTTTTCATTGCTTAGAATTATGCTTTATATTGTGTTTTGCCTGATAGTTTCCAGTGTACCTCCAATGTGTATTATCTTCTTATACCCACAAAAATGTCCCATGAAGTAGAAAGGGCAGAATTTTAATCCTTATTTAATGGTTGAACGGACAATGTTCCTGAGTAGCACCCAATGGCTGAACATTAAATGGAATGTTGAGGGTATTCTTAGAGCTGGAAGTCAGCTGTCCTAATATCTAGTAGCATGTTTTCGGGACACTGTCTCTAAAGAGGTCACAGACGTGTTTAGGGTATGCAGACAGAAACATTTTCATTCCATTCTTTATTCATTTATTAATGCAGTGATTATTTCATTCATTAATGCACTCATTCCTTCAAGGAGTATTCAAAGGGTGTTAAGACGATAGAATCTGGGGGCACCTGGGTGGCTTGGTCGGTGGGGCTTCTGACTTCGGCTCAGGTCATGATTTTGCTGTTGGTGGGTTCAAGCCCCACATCAGGCTTTGTGCTGACAGCTCAGAGCCCAGAGCCTGCTTCAGATTCTGTGTCTCCCTCTCTCTCTATGACCCTCCCCTGCTTGCACTTTGTCGCTCTCTGTCTCTTGAAAATAAATAAATGTTTAAAAAAATTAAATAAAGGAGTACAGAATCGGTAGCCAGTTGCCAAGGTTTATACCCCAGGGCTGCTAAGTATTTACCTGTAGGTGGTCCCCATTTCTTCACCAGCAGAATGGACTTCATCACAGAACCTATGTCATAATTTTGTAAAGATTATGGAAAAGTTAACATGTACCAAGGCTCAAGACAGTGCCTGCTTTATGGTACATACTGTAGACCAATTCTTATGCCTCTGTATAGGCAACTGAGGGTAAAAAAAAGGAAAATAAAGCCTAGATCCTAGTTTATATTTGGGAATAGAGGGAGTCAAATGAATAATCTCATCACTCTTCTTGGTTTATCTCTATAATTTTACAAACGTTTGTACAATGTTATGATGAGGTTGGGTGCACTCTGAAAGTAGGTGGCCTCTTGGTGGTTCTAAATGCTCCCCAGTAATCGTGACTTTAAATTCTGGGTTTTGTGTTCAAACGATAGCTTGGAAACTTGAGACTGTGTGTCTGTGACTGCTTCCCAGGCTCCTGCTCTCCATGATTCTGCTGCTCTCAAGGATCCCCCCTAGGAATCTCCCCCAGTAAGGAGCAGCTGCTCAGCTGCAATGGAGTCACCTGCATCCCTGTCCCCAGCAGCAGGTCTTGGTCCGCTATGGCCAGCTATGTGGTAAGCACAGTGGTGAGTCAACCTTAGGGTAAGGATAACTCCGTGGGAGACAGTAGGAAGAGAAGGAAAGAACCATATTCTTTGTTTTTAATGTTTTTAGTTATTTTTGAGAGAGACAGAGACAGAGAGTGAGACAGAGAGCAGGGGAGGGGCAAAGAGAGGGGGAGACACAGAATCCGAAGCAGGCTCCAGACTCCCAGCTGTCCGCACAGAGCCCAACGCGGGGCTCGAATTCATGGACCGTGAAAGCATGACCTGAGCCGAAGTCGGACGTCCAACTGACTGAGCCACCCAGGTGCCCCTGGAATCATATTCTTCTATGCATCTTTTGACCTGATAAATGCACCTTTACCCAACACCGACTCCAAATCTGGACTTTATAGCAAATAAGCCAATGAATCCAGTAACTAACTTCTGTTGTTTAAGCCACTGTAGGTGTGAGCTCTGGCTTAGTTGCTCTAGCGGATATAAGCTGTAACTTGGATACATAGAACTGGGAAATTAGACTTCATGGAGTCAAGCACAGAGCCTCGTAGGCATCCGGGGGGTATGGCCCACCAATACCCTCCCCGTCACCTTCCCCAGTCCACATCTCCATGTCAGGAGATGAGCAATCAACTTTGACTTCACTCATCCTTTCTCTTCAGTGTTGGGTTTATATCTGAAACAGGTGAGGGCTTGCAACTTTAATTCCTGAGTGTTTGTGACTTAAATTTCATTTATCCCCATCCCATCCTCTAGTTCGTATTAACTCTACTCTGCCATTCATATTCTCTTCCCAGCACAAAAAGTGATCTTTCTACCTCTTACCAGCATATCAGATTTGTATCTGAAGAATATAATAATATGTTAATAGTTAATAAGAATCCAAATTTCCATAAAAGAAGAACTAAAAGGTGAATGGGTTTTGAATAAATGTTTCAGCAACCATTATGATCAGTAAGAGTCAAATTCTAGAAAGCGCTTCTGGCAATTTCACTTCAAACTTTAAACTTTTTTTTCTTCTTACTCTCAGGCTTCTGATAATGTTAAAGAGATTTCCAAGTTCAAGGCTTACTTTGATTTATTTGTTTCCTGCTCATTAAAATATGTAAATAAATAATAAAAAGAACTCAAAGCAACTGACTTGTCTTATAAAGACATCTAGTCCTTTCTAACATAAGCTGAAAAATCTTGATGCTTTTTGCATTGGTTCTCCTCTGTAAAACTGGTCTCACATTTATTACTCTGTGAATTAAAATGTCTATTTTTAAAAATCTCATATTTCTTCCTCTGGATCTTATCACTATCTGGTCCTGCCTGCCTGATTTTCCATGGTGACTTAACTAATTTATTTCCATCTCCTCATAGCAAATGAAATTTCCTTAACCTTTCTCTGTGAGACATTACAAAGGATATTACTCACAGTGCTTAATTCCTTCCCACCTTTCTGGCAATTATATGCTCAGTGAGGTATCGTCAAAGGCTACAGAGAATTCTCTGGGTGGTATATAAACCCAGCTTCATCCAGAAGAAATAGATCCCCCTGTGGTTTGCCTTATTTTCAGAATCATATCTACTGCAATGTTTGTTCTATCGACTCTATATTTCACACTTGTGGGTTTTATTCCCTTTAAAATCTTCTCCTCTTGGCTTTATGTCTACTGATAGAAGAGGCTGTATGGGCATAAACTATCTTAGCCTTTCTTTGAAGACCTACTGAAATAGAATTTCACATTTTTTGAATTCCTATTAATAGATAAGCACATTACAAGTTATTTGGAAATTATAATTTTTATTTATTTTATTTTTTTATTTTTTTACTTTTTAAACATTTATTTATTTTTAATATAATTTATTGTCAAATTGGTTTCCATGCAACACCCAGTGCTCATCCCAACAGGTGCCCTCCTCATTTCCCATCACCCACTTAAATAATAATAATAATTCTGAATTATATCTCCAGGCTAGACTCTGTTCTGAATTCTAGATTTATATATCCAGCTGCTTACTTGGCCTCTCCACTTTGATGGCCAATGGCATCTCAGAGTTATCAAGCCCAGTTTAAATGTTCTCCCAATCCTGTTTTTTCCATGGGTTTCTTTATATCCATTTCTTATTTCCTTTTCCTTATGTGCACATTTAATCCATCTCCAAGTCTTGTTATGACTTTCTCAGAAATATATCCAGAATCTCATGAATTCTCACCAACTTCACCAGCATCACCCCTGGTGTAAGCCATGATGATGTCTGGCCTTGACTGACGCATTATTGTCTTGATTATTTTTTGTTCCACTTCACCAACATATCCATTCTCTGCACTTCTTTTTTGTGGCTTGAATGGTTGATGTCAGTGGTCTGTATCACCACACTGGGTTGCTGATTGTTTTCACTGGATTCAGTTAGTGGGATCACCAGGTAGAGATCAGTAGGGATAAATATGGGTAAAATTATAAGGATATTATCCTCTGCAATGTCTGCTTTGGAGCCATTAATCTCGCACTTGCTTGGTCCTCTAAGACTATGTAGTTCCTTCTGTGTGCTCTGTTCCTAAGATCCAGCCATCCCTGAGCTCTTGCACTGCTAATAACTCCTTTGAAACTTTAACCCTATGGTAGCATTGGCTTAGTGTTGTTGCTAGTCTGGGTGTTTCAAAATCCCTTACTGGTCCTTTAACTCTGCTCATGTCTCTCTTAGTCTCTTTGTTAAAGTAATTTCATTTGAACTGTATGAGACGTATTCTGTTCATAATTCTGTCTGATAGAATGGATAAAACCAAAGAAAGAACCCTCAACACTGTATCTAGATATTTGTTGAATGCATAAATGATCTTACAGATGAAGTGGGATTCTGAAAACCAAGATGTAAGTGGTTTTGCTATTACCCAGATTATCTCCAGACATGGGAAAAGGTGGAGTTTGTTTGAGGTCAAAGCTTTGGATGAGCAAATGGCCACTGAGTTTGATGGTTATAGAAACAATTATGATTATAAATCATAGAAGTTGATAGAATCAAAGAAGTTGGCTTCTTTTGACTGTTCTAGAAAGCTTACAAAGATGACAATAAACTTAAATCTACCGACTCCCTACCCAAATAAGTTCTGGAGTGACAGAGAATTTCTATGCCATCCATAAGGTTACCCATTATCTTATGCAATTTTAGCATAGTTTTATTACTGGAAGGATTTCAGCAAGTGCAGAATTTTGTGGAGTATTCTGTATGTAAATCAGACATCCTTTTTACTAAAAAAAAATGCAGAAACGTCACCTGGAACAGGCACTTCATAAAGCAATGCCTACTCTCTTTAAAATTCTTTCTCAACACATTTTATTTTTTTCAGGCCCATAATGAAAGTAAAATTCCAGTATGTTCAAGGAAACAACTGAAAGTTCTATAATAGGTGGGGGGAAATAAAATAATGAATTATAAAATCTTGTGAGCTTTTATCATGAAGAAATTGGGAAACATGAATAGAGATAGATCCTAATTGTGGAAGATCAAAAAGGATACAATGTAAGATTATATGAGAAAAAAAAAACTTTACTAATATGGGCATGTTCAATCAAGATTTAAAATCCAGTGTGTTAGCTTGAGGGACAGGTAATATTTTTAATAAATTATTTGGAGAATTAATAGGAGCCTAGATAAGCAGTGGTCTATAATCTAAAAGGTTGACACGCCAGAATTTTCCTGGCTTGCTGTAGAGGAAGGAACCATCTGAAGTGACTATCAGAGTGAACACTGAATGGGTCTAGTGTGAGTAGACTCAGTCACATCCCTAAAAATAACTTTGGGAGGGCCCAGAGGAAATTCTCTTCATTGAGTCAATAAAGATTTATCGTGGAGGAAAGCATTAGCATCATGAAAGCTCTGTGGTGATGCTCCTATATGGACTGAAAATGGTGGGGTGAAATTCTACAAGGGAATTGGGCTCTTTAATTTTAGTGAGAGTAATAGGACCCCATGGTAGCAGGGTGTGAATGCTGGTAACACTTAAGTATCCGAGATAAGTTTGGCACGTTACTGTAAAAGATTTCAAGGACAGAGTGTTTTGACCCATAGGAATCTGTGATGGTAACTAACTGATCATCTATCCAAAGTAACAGTATGGATGTGCAGCTGACTGAGGGGTTACTTGATGCACATAAATCATATGTCTGGTGAGCAGAAACCCAACATGAGAAAGTATGACGTGAAGTCTCATTCCCACGGTTAACCAGGTCAGAGCCAGAGGCCCCTGAATGAAGAGGAGACTAGATGCATTTGAAAATGATAGCAGTTGTACATAGTCCTGTCTTAAATGTGTACTGTGACTCTTCCTCTTGAGATTTTCCCCAAGGCACCTGGAGCCGTTTAATAAGGTTACTGTATACTGCATAAAGGGATATACCTGGACCTTCTGGAGTTCTGAGTTAACCCATCAAAATCCAGAGAACCTGTTGGTCAGAACAAGAGCTTACGGAGATCAGGAAATAAATGGAAACTTGGCCTAAGTCAGTCACACGGTGGGTGCAGAGAGCCCAAGAACCCATTCTGTGATTATTCCCCTAGTTCTTCAATGTACATTTGGACTAGAAGTACTCAGAACCTGGCAGAATCTCCATCTTGATTCCTTAATCTGTTGAGTTAAATGCCAAGATTGATTTTGAAACATGACTGTAGATTATAGTGAACTTTGTCAGGTATTAACACTAATTGCAGGGTGTTTTCCGAGGTTGGTCTCTTTACTCAAACAAATCAAGCAGATTCTGGCAACAGATAGGAAGCTACTAATTACTTATTAAGTAATTTATTTCTCATTCCCAATTAATATACTCAATTGGGAGTAGTCCAATTTCACCTGGCAAGGGCAGCAATATTCCTTCACTGTGTTATTTCAAGATTATGTCAACTTTAATGTGCTCTTTCTGAGCAGAATATTCAATAACTGAACATAATATTCAATAACTAATCATACTTGTCCCCCCAGCACATTGTGCTGTTACATAACAGAGATGGCATTTGCATTAGATAAGGGAAAATGGGAAACCCTAGATGCTTTTAATAGGAGACATTTTTTCAGATAAATTTCAGTGGTATTCATACATTAATGAAGTTTCTAGGGGCCTCATGGTCTGGGCCAGGTTTGGATATAGTGTCTAAAGTAAATGAAATGGTACATTGTTGTACCCTATCACATCCAACTTGGGGGAAATAAGTCATAACCCTTGTTGTGATTCTGGATCCTAGAGACAACTTAAGCCATGTACATGTGCTGCTCTGGTCCATTTATAGAATAATTAATAAACCTGACAATTTTTTTACGTTAACAGATCTTATTTAGAGCAGGTTTAAGTTTTAGAAAAATTGAGCATAAAATACAGAAAGTTCCCATATACTTCCCTCCAACACACAGTTACCTCTATTATTAACGTCTTATACTAATGTGGTGCAATTGCTACAGTTATATTAATACATCATTTTTAATAATATTAATACATCATTTTTAACTAAGGTCCGTAGGTCACTTTAGGGTTTGCTCTTCGGATCATAATGTGCTGTGGGTTGTGACAAATGTGTAATGTCATGTATCCGCCTTAACTGTGTCCTACAGAAGAGTTTCACTGCCCTAAAAATCTCCTGTGCTTCACCTACTCATCTTTCCCTAGCCGAAACCCTCGATGACCATTGGTTATTTTTCTAATTGTGGGAAAATGCACATAGCATCCAGTTACCATCTTAGCCATTTTGGCTGTAGTTCGGTAGTATCAAGTACATTCGTATCGTTGTACCGTCGGGCTCCAGAACGCTTTTCAATTTGCAAGCCCGGAACTGCACGCATTAATCAACTCCCCATTCCTCTCTCCTCTCAGACCCTGGCATCCACCCCTCTCCCTTCAGTCTCTAGGAATTCGACTTCTCTAGGTCCTTCACAGAAGTGGAATCATATAGTTTTGTCCTCTGGCGACTGGGTTCTGTCACTTGACGTGATGTGCTCACGCCACCCATGTTGTGGTGTGCGTCCGAATGTCCTTCCTTACGAAGACCAAGTAACATTCCATTGTATATTCGCATCACTTGTTTTTTATCTACTCCTGCATCAATGTGCACTTGGATTGCCTTGACCCTTGGCTATTATGAATAATGCTATGAATATAAGTGCACAAATGTCTCTTCAAGATCCGACTTTCAGTTCTTTTTGTGTATGTATTCAGGAGTGGAATTCCTGGATCATGTGGTAGTTTTGCTTTTAAGTTTTGAAAGAACACTTTTAATATTTTTTTTCCTTTCCCAAGGAATGACCCATAAGTCTGACAGATTTGGGGGTTATTATCCACCTTTATTATTTGACTCAAGATGCCCTGACACGTGGGTCTTATGATCCAAGAGCTTCAGCGGTACTTTAGGTGACATATCAGCTAGGGATGCTCTATGGTGCCTCTATCTAGTCAGGCTAAAGTAGTGATCACAGCCTAAACTATGGCTTTGGAGTTGAAAACTGTTTCCTGCACATTTGCCTTCCTTTGTTCTACCAGGCTCTGGTGGAGGTAGACTGCTTGACTGTAAAGCACCAAGAGATTATGCTTGCTGAGCTGCCCAGCATGAGCTCAGTACAATCTGATTTAAAAAAATCATGAAGTTGGGTATATACAATAGCATTCATCCACAAACACGAAGGATACGGTTGAGATCAGGCCTGTGCAGATCCGGAAATCACGAGTAGATGACACTAGTAGGGGGCTCGCGTTTCTCTAGTCCCTAATCTTGCTGTTGCACTGCTCTCCCTCAGCCTTCAAAGAGTCCTAAAGGTGGGCCTTTAAAAATTTTTTTGTGTTTATTTTTGTTTATTTTTTTATATTATTTTATTTTTTTAATATATGAAATTTATTGTCAAGTTGTTTTCCATACAACACCCAGTGCTCATCCCAAAAGATGCCCTCTTCAATACCTATCACCCACCCTCCTCTCCCTCCCACCCCCCATCAGCCCTCAGTTTGTTCTCAGTTTTTAAGAGTCTCTTATGCTTTGGTTCTCTCCCACTCTAACCTCTTTTGTGTGTGTGTGTGTGTGTGTGTGTGTGTGTGTGTGTGTGTGTGTGTTTGAGAGAGAGGGACAGAGAGAGAGAGAGACAGAACGAGAGCAGGGGAGGGGCAGAGACATAAGTGCTTTGGTGCTCTGGTACCTGCTATATGGGCCTGTATATGAAGTGACCACGGAGACAGGAGATGTTATACATGGACACCCCAACTTGGCTACTAAGGAGTGCCCAGGTTGCCCAGAGCAGAGGCCAAAGCTGAAGCCCTGTTAATGCACCATGAGTGAGTTAGTGAGTTAGTTGTGTGTGAACTAACCAGCCACCTGGGCCCAGATTGGTTATACTGGTCCCCCTTCTATCCCAGAATAGGAGTAGGTATATATTCAGGATATGGATTTGCTTTTCCTGCCCTCAGATCCTTGGCCATCTTCACTAGTAAAGCAATGACTTATTCACTTATATGTTCTTCCACTCAGTATTGCTCTGTACTAAGGAAATGACTTTATAGCCAACAAGATAGTCTGCCTTCTCATATCACTTAGTAATTTCCACATTCATTCCTTTGGTAAATTTTATAATCCGCGACTGCTCCTGGCTAGTAATTTTAGGTTCTTCCCTATTTTAGGAAGTTCTATTATTTTTATTTTTAATTCAGAAAGTGTTTTTTATATTCTTTAGCCTCTGAAGACACTTTAAAACTGATGGTATAGTGAGTTCAATGACCCTGATGCAGGGAAGAATGCTCTTGGTCTTTATTTACCCAAAATAAGTGAGAATTTGAAAAATAAGAAGAAATGAATCACCGTGTGCAGGAAGATGCACATTTGTAATGTCTCCATGGTCATAGCCCAAATCACAGTGAATTAAGGCCAGACCTTTGATCTCAGACTACTGGATGGGCTGGAGCAGAAGTTCTGTCAAAATATTCTTTACCTGAAAAGTATTAATTTAACTGTAATTCTGGTCTTAGCTGAGATTTTGAGAAATAACAACTTTGTTCTCTAGTTTGAATTAAAGCCTTAAAAAAATATCTGATACCATATCCTCCAAAGGCTCTATTGTCTTTTTAGATTTCCCTGTTTCATATAATGCTCTCTCAGTCATCCTGGGCAATCTCACTTGGGCACATTCCCATTGTCCTCTTTCCTCATTTGCACAAGCAGATGGAGACCGATTATTTAATGTCTTGTGCTTCCTCCTTTACTCTTCAATCCTAAATCCCAATCACCATTCTTAAGAGAACCCTCTCTTTTTGTTTCATGTTGTTTATCATGTACAAGAAAAAGATAAATTGTCTTTGTTCAGAGAGACAGGTTACACATAAGTTATTATAATTCACAAAAATATCCAATTGTTTTATTGAATGCCTTCTTGTTTCCATGACTTTATGATTGAATAACCAAGGTTTCTAATTAGCAGTTGATTTGTTGCTTTTAAATGTTTCTAGTGTTTCTTACTTTCTTGTTTACTTTATGGTCTTATGTCTCCTGCTGTCTTTTTTGTTGACAGTTAGGACACTAGTTTTAAAACAAGTACATCATTTCCTTGACAGTGGTTGGAAGGAAGAGTACCTGTCCAAAGTAAATTACTAGTTTTCATAATTCATCGTTCCCACACCCTATCCCTGGCAAAAAAAAAAAAAAAAGTTGTAATTATCATCGTAAGAAAGTTAACATTTCCATGAATCATAAATTATGTTTTTTTTTTTTCATTTCATATGAAAGATTATTTGGGGGAAATATTTTGTTTACATTTAGATTCCTGCATAGATATGAAGAAGCAATCTATTGAAATCTGTTTAGACGTGTCTAGAGCATATAGGCTTTAAAGATTTTCTGAACTTTAATCTTCCAATTAGGCAAGCCCTTTTTGTCAAGCTTCTCTCTAGGCAAGACAGAGAAACACAGTGTTTTTTTTTTTCTTTTTTTGTTTTGTTTTTAATTGTTAGCAAGCCTCTCAGATTGATATTACTTAGCCTTGAATTGTCTAAGTAATTCAGACCTCGAAATTAATAAATCCAACACCATGCTAGACAACTTCATTATATATTGCAGATATTTATAAAATCAGTATATCCCAAGCCAGAATCAGTGTGTCTTTTTTAACCAATGCTATCATTGGTTAAAATACTAAATTTACCAAAATACTAATTTACCAAATTTACAAATTTACCAATTTACTAATACCAATACTAATTTATTAATTTACCAAAATACCAAAATACTAAATTTACTATTTTCTTAGCCTCAAAATCTAACCAGGTTAGAGGGGAGTTTCCTTGATTTGATAAAAAATACCTATCAAAAATCCTATAGATAGTATCATATACAATAGTGAGAAATTTGAAGCTTTCCCACTAAAGTCAAAAACAAGGTAGGGATTTCCCTCTTACCGTTCCTTTTCAACTTTGTGGTGGAAGATCTAAGTTAATGAAATATGAAAAGAAAAGGGAGTAAAATGTATACAAATTGGGAGGGAAGAAATAAAACTGGAATTGGTGACAGATGTTATAATCATCTATGTAGAAAACCCAAAACACTTGATAAAAAACTCCAGAAACAATAAGTGATTGTATGATAGGATTGTATGCATGACTGTATGATATGCAAAAGTCAGTTACTTTCTTATGTACTTTTTTTTGAAATTAAAAAAATTAAAAGCACAACCCCATTTATATTAACACCCCACAAAGTGAAATGTTTGTGTGTTAATTTAACAAAATATGTATGATCTATATGAGGAAAACTACAAACCCCTGATGAACAAAATCATATAAGAACTAAATAAATGGAGAGATACACCATGCTCATAGATAATAAGACTTAATATTCAAGATGTCATTTCATTCCAAATTGATCTATAGATTCAGTGTGATGCTAATCAAAATCTCCCAGCAAGTTATTTTGTGGCTATCAATAGATTGATTCTAAAGTTTAGATGGGAGGACAAAAGACCCAGAATTGCCAACAGAGTATTGAAGGAGAAGAATAAAGATGGAAGACTAATACTACCTGACATCAAGACTGACCAGAAAGTTACAGCAATCAAGACAGTGATGTATCAGTGAAAGAACAGACACATGGATCAGTCTCTGAATTGAGAGCCCAGAGGTAGACCTACATAAATACAGTCAACTGATCATCGATAAAAGAGCAAAAAGAATGCAATGGAGCAAAGATAGTATGTTCAATAAATGGCATTGGAAAAACTGGACATATGCATGCAACTGACTTACCTGTTCTAAATACCTGAGGATTTCCATTACCATCGAGATTAACTTCCAAAGTCCAAACTTCGAGGTAGGACACCATATCAAAGATTTTACACCATCTGCACCTGCTGTTGTATAATCTGTCTTTGACACATGCAAACTTGAGTTTTCCCCATCTATGCTTTGTTCATGGTGATATGTTCCTCTTTTGACATTACATTCTATAACATCTCTGCCTGGTTTCATACTTACTCATGTCTCATAATCAAAGCACATGTGGAATTGTGCTAGATTTTCCCAGAAGTCGTTATAGCACAATCTCAAATAATAATGGTTCCCAGAAATTTGTGGCACACAATAAGACTTTGTAATTTTTGGTAACACTTTTAAAGTGACTACAGGAGTCAAGTTATCAATATTTAAAATGTAATGACTTTACTGAGTTTCTTTATTCTAACAATTTTTCCTGTTGTTGTTGAGTCTTTAGGGTTTTCTACATCTATAATTATGTCATCTGTAAACAGAGAACTTCCAAGATGTGTTGAATAGAAGTGGTGAGAGTAAGCACATTTGCTTTATACCAGATCTTAGAGTTTTATGTTTTTCTTTATTAATTATAATATGAACTCTGTGCTTTTAATGAATGGCCTTAATTATGTTGAAGTAAGTTCCTGGTATACTTACTTATTGAGAGTTTTTATCAGGAATGGATGCTGAACTTTCTCAAATGCTTCTTCTGCTCCTACTGAGATGATGATCATGTAGGTTTTAATCTTTCTTTTTTAAAAAATACTTTTTAAGATCTCAAATATATTTTTTAAGTTTATTTATTTATTTTTAGAAATCGACAAAGTGTGAGTGGAGGAGAGGCAGAGACAGAGGCTGAGAGAGAATCTCGAGCAAACTCCTCAGTGACAGTGCAGAGCCTGACGTGGGGCTTGAACTTACAAATTGTGAGATCATGACCTGAGCTGAAACCAAGAGTAAGACACTTAGCCAAGTGAGCCAGCTCAGCATCCCTACTCTTTCCTTTTGTTAATGTATTACATTGACCTCTTTGTGTATGTTGAACTGTATATGCATCCCTAGGATAAATCTCAATTACCTGGTATATATAATCATTTTATGTGCTATTGGATTTGGTTTCTAGTATTTTATTGCAGATATTTGCATCTGTATTTGTTAGGGATATTGGCTTGTAGTATTCTTTTCATGTGATATCTGTGTGTGACTTTGGTATCAGGGTGATGCTAGGCTCATAAAATGATTTTGGAGTATCCTCTATTTTTTGGAAGAGCATAAAAAGTATTTAGTATTAATTCTTCTTTAAATGTTTGGTAAAATTCACTTGTGAAGCCATCTGGTTTGAGCTTTTCTTGGTTGGGAGGTGTTTTGATTATTAATTTATTTTTTATTGGTCTACTCTGGATGTCTGTTTCTCTGTGGTTCATCTTTGGTAAGTTGTATGCTTCTAAGAATTTATGTATTTCTTCTTGGTTATACAGTTTGTTGGCACAGAGTTGTTCATAATAGTCTTTTTGGGGGCGCCTGGGTGGCGCAGTCGGTTGAGCGTCCAACTTCAGCCAGGTCACGATCTCACGGTCTGTGAGTTCAAGCCCCGCGTCAGGCTCTGGGCTGGTGGCTCAGAGCCTGGAGCCTGTTTCCAATTCTGTGTCTCCCTCTCTCTCTGCCCCTCCCCCGTTCATGCTCTGTCTCTCTCTGTCCCCCCCCCCAAAAAAAATAAACATAATAGTCTTTTATGATCCTTTTTATTTCTGAGTTATTGTTATAAGGTCTTCACTTCCATTTCTGATTTTATTTATTTGAATATTGTATCTTTTTTCCTTGTTAGCCTAGCTAAAGATTTGTCAACATTGCTTATATTTTTAAAAGACTATTAGTTTTATGATTTTTCCCACTGTTTTTCTATCCTTTATTTTATTTATTTTTGCTTTGTTCTTTCGGTGGCATTTCTATACGCTAAAAATGAATTATCTAAAGAAGGAAATTAAGAAAGCAATCCCATTTACAATAGCATAAGAGAAAAAGAGATACTTAGGAAAAACCCTTAACCAAAACGTTACAGGACTTATGCACTGGACACTATAAAACATTGATGAAGGAAACTAAAGAAGACACAGTTACTGGGAAGACATCCTGTAATCATGGAGCAGAAGACTTAATATTTCCAAAATGTCTATACTACCCAAAGTGATCTGCAGATTCAATGCAGTCTCTATCAAAATCCCAATGGCATTCTTAACATAGATAGAAAAAGCAATCCTAAGAGTATATAGAACAACAAAAGACCCTAAATAACCAAAACAATCTTCAATAAGAAGAATAAACCTAGGATCATCTGGGTGGCTCAGTCGGTGAAACATCTGACTTTGGCTCATGTCATGATCTCGTGGCTCATGTGTTCCATTGCCGCCTTGGGCTCCATACTGACAGTTCAGAGCCTGGAGCCTGCTTCAGAGTCTGTGTCTCTCTCTCTCTCTGCCCCTCCCCTGCTCAAGCCCTGTCTCTCTGTCTCTGTCTCTCTCAAAAGTAAATAAACATTTTTAAAATTTTTATTTAGAAAAAGAATAAACCTAGAGGTAATACTCTTCCTCATTTCAGGATATACTACAAAGCTATAATAATCAAAACAGTGTGGTACTGGCATAGAAACAGACACATAAACCAATTTAACATAATGGAGATTCTAGAAATAAATCCACACATTACAGAACTCATCTCCAGCAAAGGTTCCAAGAACACACAATGTGGAAAGAATGGTTTCTTTTCAATAAATAGTGTTGAGGGAACTGAATAATCACTTACATGACAGCAAACTATAAAAATCACTCCAAAATGTATTAAATATTTAAAGGTAAGACCTGAAATGGTAAAACTACTATAAAAACATAAGGGAAAAGATTCTTGACATTGATCTTGGCAATGATTTTTTGTCATGACAACAAAAGTACAGGTGACAGGGGCGCCTGGGTGGCGCAGTCGGTTAAGCGTCCGACTTCAGCCAGGTCATGATCTCGCGTTCCGTGAGTTCGAGCCCCGCGTCAGGCTCTGGGCTGATGGCTCAGAGCCTGGAGCCTGTTTCCGATTCTGTGTCTCCCTCTCTCTCTGCCCCTCCCCCGTTCATGCTCTGTCTCTCTCTGTCCCAAAAATAAATAAACGTTAAAAAAAAAATTTTTTTTTAAAAAATAAAAAAAAAAAGTACAGGTGACAAAGCAAAACTAGACAAGTGAGATTGCATCAAACTAAAAAGCTTCTGTTTAACAAAGGAAATACCGACAGAGTGAGAAAGCATCCTATGTGATGGAAGAAAATATTTTCATACCATGTACTTGATAAGGAGTAATATCCAGAATATCTGAGGAACACATACAGCTCAATAACAGCAAAGCAACCAATTAAAAAATGGACAGAAGGCCTGAATGGACATTTTTCAAAAGAAGATGTGCAAATGACCAACAAGTACTTGAAAAAGTGCTTGACATCATTAATCGTCAGGGAAATGTATCAAAACCATAATGATCTATCACATCACCCCTGTTGAAATGTCGGTTATCAAAAAGAAAAATGATAACAAGTATCAGTGAGGATGAAGAGAAAGGGAACTTGTCCTACACCGTTGGTGGGAATGTAAATTGGTAGAGCCATTACGGGAATCAGTATGGAGATTCCTCAGAAACTTAAAAATGAAAGTGCCACATGATCCAGCAATCCCACTTCTGGGTATATATACCCAAAGGAGATTAAATATGCATCTTAAACTCCTGTATTAATTGTAGCATTATTCACAGTAGCCAATATATATATATATATACGTGTGTGTGTGTGTGTGTGTGTGTGTGTGTGTGTGTATATATATATATATATATATATATATATATATATATATAAACCTCCATAATGGAGTTATATAGTTATATGTTCATAGTTATATATTCATCCTTAAAAAGCAAGGAAATCTTGCCATTTGCAGCCACATGGATAGAGCTAGAGAGTATAATGTTAAGCAAAATGAGTCAGTCAGAGGAACACAAATAGTATATGAACTCATTCATATGTGTAATTTAAGAAAGAAAATAAACAAGGAAATGAAAGAGAGAGAGAGACTGACAACCAAAAAATCAGACTCTTAACTGTAGACAGCAAACTTATGGTTACCAGAGGGGAGGGGGATGAGGGATGGGAGAAACAGGTGATGGGGATTAAGAGTACTCTTATGATAGAAAAGAAGGAAGGAAGGAAGAAGGAAAAAAGAAAAAGTTACTTAACTAAAAAATAAAAATAAAAATTATACATTTACTTTAAAAAAAGAAAGGAAGGAAGGAAGAAAAGAAAGAAGAAAGAAAGAAAGAAAGGAAGGAAGGAAGGAATCTCGTCATTTGCATGAATGTGGATGAACCCGGGAAGACATTATGGTAGGAGAAGTAGGCCAGACACAGAAAGACAAATATTGTATGATCTCACTTATATGCTAAATCTAAAATAGTCTAACTCATAGAAGCCAAGAGTAGAATGCTAATTGCCAGCAGTGACAGGGAGGGGAGGGAGAAGGAAATGAGATGTCGGTCAAAGGGTGCAAAGTTTCAGTTATGAAAAATAAATGAGTTCTAGAGATCTAATTTATGGCATGGCAGCAATAGTTGACGTTATTGTACTTTATCCTTGAAACTTGTTCAATTGAATTGAATCTGCTCACCTCATGCACACAAATGGTAACTATGTAGAGGTGTTGATGTGTTATTTATTTTGATTGTGGTGCTCTTTTCACAATGCATACATATATCAAAACATCACGATTGTACACTTTAAATATATACAATTTTTATATGTCAAAGATATCTCAATAGCATTGTTCAAATGTAATTACTACCAAGTAAAAAAATATCCTTCAGTATCTATAGTTTTCTCATACACACTTATGCCACCTATTATTTGATAGTTAACGTTGTGGTGTTGCTTTGATCTTTGAGCAGATCCCTTTCCTGCATGGCTAGTAGTTCCTTTTAAAAAAAAATTTAACATTTATTCATTTTTGAAAGGCAGAGAGAGACAGAGCGTGAATGGGAGAGGGGCAGAGAGAGAGGGAGACACAGAAACAGAAGCAGGCTCCAGGCTCCAAGCTATCAGGACAGAGCCCCACGCGGGGCTCGAACTCGAGGACCGCGAGATCATGACCTGAGCCGAAGTAGGCCACTTAACTGACTGAGCCGCCCTGGTGCCCCTAGTACTTCCTTTTATAAACACAAATAATTCCCTGGTTCTGGTTAGAAGCCACCCTAAACCTCTCACTTCTAACAGCAAGCTACCTTATCTACATGACGCTTAAAAGCAAACCAACCTCCACGAGTTATCCGATTCTTTTCAGCACAACACTGCAATTGCCTGCTTTTAGACAAAAGAAGATCAAGTTTACACATTTGTCAAGTTTTGGGATATATTTGAAAAAAAATTAAATATAACGTTTCGCTTAGCACATAGGTAGAATGTGCTTTAAGAAACTTCAACAGGGGCATGTGGGTGGCTTAGTCGGTTAAGCGTCCAACTTTGGCTCAGGTCATGATCTCACTGTTTGAGGGTTCGAGCCCCGCGTTGGGCTCTGTGCTGTCAGCTCGGAGCCTGGAACCTGCTTCGGATTCTGTGCCTCTCTCTTTCTCTGCCTCTCCCCTGCTCACACTCTTTCTCTCTCAAAAATCAATAAACATTAAAAAAAAATAAGAAAACATCAATACTCTATAATTTATTAGTTATTTTTCTGTAAGTCTTACTTTTTAATTCACATTCCAAGCTCCTTGAGGATGTGAATAAGCTTAGACACTAGAGAATACCTCTTTGGTAATCAGATCTAATAAAACTAACTTGCAAATGTCTGCCATGTAAGTATCCTGAATTACAAGCAGAAACATCTGGAATCAAGTCCCACATTGACTGTTTGATCTCAAGGTATTCAGTTCACGAAAGAAGTCCTGTTTCTTTATGTAAGAAAGCAAATAAACTCAATTGATGGATTCTTCAGCAGGTCTGGAGTGAGTTGGGAAAGAACCATTTTAAGGTGTGATTTAGCTAGCTGGGGGTCAATACTAGTTAAGAGAGGTGGCAAGCAACTTCATCAGTATTCTTTCATAGACTGAAAGATAGAAGGGGCAAAGTTATATTCAAAGAGGTCCATTGCACTATAGGTTAACATATTATGAATGAGTAGAAGAATTATATTCAATGCTCAGTTTATGGCTAGTAATCAGAACACTATATTTTAGGATATTTGGTAGCCTAATTATAGCAGCAGGTGTGTGGCCTTATAAAAGACAAAAGTGGGCAGTTTCCAAACTTCTCTATAAGATTCAAAACTCTGTTTATAAATTGCTTTTGAAAAAGCAGATAGACAAGTTCATAAAAATAACAGCACCAGGTATGAGCCTCTTGTTAATAGTTTGCTTGAATCACATCCATCTCGTAAAATCATAAGATTGCCATTGCAATTTTAATATAGAAGTTCTTTAAAGTCTGCTCCAGTTAATTTGCATATGTAATTGGCACCTCATTGGAAATGATGAAAGCATGATTATGAAAACAAATCTAAAAGAAAGGACAAAGTCTCCACTGGTAAATTATTGCTAAGTGTATATTTCACTTCAGATTGTGGACTTATTATGGACGTAAATTAGATGTTTTTTCCTCCAAGATCCCCACTTTAAGAAATTAGAAAATGAGATGCAAACTCATACAAGAAAAATGATAAGCACTGTATTCATGGTCAACTAGAAAGTCAAAGCCTCAATTTCAATTTTCAACCATGTCAAGTCTCAGATTATATATCTATTACATACATAAAATAGTAATTCTGTGATATTTAACCAAAAGAAAACACCCCAGAATTCCAGTTCAACAATAAATTGCATTGCATTTTACTGTCAGGATTACAACTATCTAATAAAGGTCTACGGACCTTCCCCATTAAGCTTTCTAAGATATTTCTGTTAACTGAAAAAGTAAATATACTTATGTGTTCATTCATTTAATTTACGTTTGTTAAATGTCTTTCACTCGAAATCCTAAAACAAGCAAAGATTTAAAATAAGATGCAATAAATTCAGGACTGCCTCACTAATATGTAAATAGCTCCTACAAAGTAAAGGAAGACCAACCACCAGATTGGCAAATGGGCAATATAGGAGCAGATAGTCCACAGAAGGGTAAATACATTTGCTGTTGAACATAAAGAAGTGTTGTGTTTTTGTTTTGCTAATATTAGGAAAATGCAAATTGAAACTACATAGAGAGACAGCTTTCACATCTGGTAGCATGGAGTATCTCCTCGTGAGTTAATTACCATGCAGATAACTAGACACTCTTGAAACATAAATAACAACTAACGAAATGCGCTTAGGAGTGACCAAAGCAAGCAGAATCTAGATGACTCCCTCAACTTGAAAGAGGAACAGCTATATTTATAACTTTTGCACTGACGGTAGTCTCTACTGGAGGCATGAGGGATACCTGGAACTTGGAGAGAAATTTAAAGTCTTTCTTTTCTAAAAAGCCATTGGGCAGAGTTCTAGGCAACTGCAACAGCTGGGAAGTGTGTGGAAATATTGTGGAAATGGGAGAGCTAAAGAGATGAGGCTAGCAATTCTGCACAGAGTCTCTGCCCAAATCTTTGGCTGACTCTCACAGCTACTCATGTGTTCTGTAGATGCCAGGCATCCCAGTTCAGGTTAACATGAATATTTCAGCTACAGCTGATTATAGTAGTGAAGACATTGGAATTTGAGTTCAACCACATTCACTGCCTGCTAAGGAAGGAAACAAAACAAAACAAAAATAATACTGCTGAAAGGAACATAAGGAAATCTAAAATATATCATTCACAAAGGCCAGGATACAATTTTAAGTTATCCAAATGATTAGGTATATTTTAAAAAAGAACCATGACCCATATGTAAGTGACAAGACAAGAAATAAAGATGAACCCTGAAATGACTCAGAGGAAGGAATGAGTAGATGATTTAAAAACAGCTATTATAACTATTCTCAAAGTATGATCATAGTGAATCAAAAAGTAATAAATATTAGCAGGAAAATGTAAACTATAAAAAATATTTAAATGGAATTTCTAAAAATGAAAAGCACTATATCTAAATTTTTTATAGACAAAAGAAAAAGATACACTGTTTGCATGAGGTTATCAACAGATGGAAAATGAAAGAACAAGCAAACTTGAAGAAAGACCAAGAGAAACTACCCAGTCAGAAGAACTAAGAACAAGTGTAGTATCCTTAAAGGCACTGTGTGGAACATTGTCAAAAATTTAACACACATGTTATTGGAGTCCCAGAAAGAAAGAGTTAAGAATGGGTAGGAACATTTTTTTATAAGAACTAATGCTCCCAAAGTTCCCCAGCTTAGTAAAGCATATAAATTTAAAGATTCAAAAAGTTTATGGGGCGCCTGGGTGGCTCAGTTGGTTAAGCATCTGACTTCGGCTCAGGTCATGATCTCGTGGTCTGTGAGTTTGAGCCCCGCGTTGGGTTCTGTGCTGACAGCTCAGAGCCTGGAGCCTGTTTCAGATTCTGTGTCTCCCTCTCTCTCTGACCCTCCCCCATTCATGCTCTGTCTCTCTCTGTCTCAAAAATAAATAAATGTTAAAAAACTTAAAAAAAAAGATTCAAAAAGTTTAATAAAGCCTAGGGAAGTGAAATTCAAAGCTAGGAATAACATAATCACATTGTTAAAGATGAAAGTTAACTTTTACAAGGATTGAGAGAAAGGTGAACCTTTTCTTAGGGAGCACTGGTGTGAATGGCCATGACTTCTCATCAGGAAGGAGGCTGAAGAGATTGAAATCACAATCTAAAATGGAACAAGGAAAAGTTCTCTCAATGAAAAAAAAAAACAAACAGTAGTGTCAAAGTTCTTTAATAATAAAGGCAAAATAAAGACATAACTAATAAATGGAATACAGGGAATTAGCTACCAGCAGACCTATACTATTTGAAATGCTAAAGGAAGTTTTTCAGCCTGAAGAGAACTATATAAATGGAATCTTCAACTGTCAGAAGAAATCCAGAGTCCTGTCAAAGGTAGATAGGTAGTGGGTGAATATAAAAGGGTTATCTCTCAATCTTTTCAAAATACAAAGTTGAAATCCAAAGACAAACATTGTCTTGTGGATTGTCTTGTATATATCAGTGTAAGTGCTATGACAGATTTGGTATAAAGGAGAGGGAGGGTGGTAAATCCACCTCTGTATTCCCTGGCTCCTATATTTTATGTTTAGTGTTTAAATATTATCCCTGATGTTGCATTGCTTTGGACAATCACTGAAAATGCAAGAAGTTATAGCCAAAAAGAAAACTGATAAAATAGTATCCTAAAACAATACTGAAATAACTGAAAATAAGTTTTTGAAGGAGAATATAGAAGCCCCCACCCAATATTTGGAAATTTAACATGTTTAAGCAATTCATGGGTCAAAGCAGAGATCACACTAGAAACTTTAAAATATTTTAAAATTAGTGATATTAAAACTAAAACATCAAAACTTATAGAATGTAAATAAATCGGTGCTCAGTGCAAAAAAAATACAGATTTTATGGCAGTATTCTGGAAAGCAAACTGTAAAAAATCTAAACCTAAAATTCCTTTCTAAGAGTCTAGATAAAGATGAGCAAAGTAAATACAAAATGAAACAGAGGAATTAATAAAGATAGAAGCAGAAAGAAGTGATGTAGAACTTAAATAATGAAGAAATTTAAGATTGCCAAATTTTGAAAATTGATTTTTAATTTAAAACCCCCTAAGTCCATGGTTTCACTAGTGATTACTTTCAAATACTAAAATAAAAAAAAAACTTATACAAACTCTTTTAGGAAATAATAGCGGTGAGAGTGCTTTGCATCTTGTTTTATGAGGCAGGTATAAGTCTTACACCAAAACCTGACAAAGAAACTACACACACACACACACACACACACACACACACACACACACACAGAGAGATAAAACTATAGACCATACCTTCCATGAATATATATGCAAAGATTCCTAACAAAATATTCACAAATCAAGTCTTGCTATGTATGCATATCACTGAAGATAAAATAGACTCCTCTTATTCAGCAAATTGGCAATTAAAGAGAAAACATTAAACACTTATCCTACTTTCTTTTGATAAATGGAAATTTCACTGAATAACTATGGTTGATGAGGGTTGGTTCTGTATACAACAATTACTGGTAATAAAAGCAGAAGGAATTACAGACTGAGTAAAACCACCTTATTGCCATTTAGCCTGCCAGGCAACAGATACCAATGGATAAAATCATTAGAGGAAATATTTATTAAAAATTAAAGTATCTATCTTCTCAACTGAGTTATCTTTCAGTCTCCTGAGATTCTGAGACCACTGATAAATTACAGCTTCATTAAAACTGGGACAGCAAAAGATTTTATGATTGCTGATGTTTGTATATAGCACAACACATGAAGTATTCTTGCCAAAAAAGTTAAACTTGAATCGAATTAACTATATAGTATTGATTTCTTTCCCTTTCTTTCTCCTTCCTTCCTTCCTTCCTTCTTTCCTTCCTTCCTTCCGTTCTTCCTTCCTTTCTTCCTTTTCTTTCTTTATTTCATGACAGAAAGAGAGAAAACGGGTCAGAGGCAGAGAGAGGAGAGAGAGAATCCCACGTTGGCTCTACACTCAGCACAGAGCCCAAAGTGGGGCTCCATCCCATGACTGTGAGATCATGACCTGAGCCCCAATCAAGAGCTAGACACTTAACCAACTGAGCCACCTAGGTGCCCACTAATTTTTTTTTTTATAAGAAGAACAGAGGACAGAGGAGTAAGTTAAATAACACTTTGAAATAGCAAACATACCAATATAGATAGAGTATGGAATAGTCCATTAGACAAGATCTAGGTTTTTCAAAAAAACAACTCAGTGATTAAAAACAAATATGTATATTAAAAATTAGGAGAGGAGTTTATATTAAAAATTTTTAATATAATTATTTTTTTCAGTGCAATAAGTAGAACCTTTTTGGATCCTAACTGTAAAAGCAAACAAACAAAACACATATTAGACTATTGGGAAAAATTGAATACAGACTGGGTATTAGATAATAGCACATAATCACTCTAAATTTCTTAGGTGTTATGTAAGAATATGTTCCAAAATCTTAGAGATTTGTGATGGCATATGAATGGGTAAAATCATGTGAGATCTGGTTTTTTTTCTTGATAATACAAGAAGATGTAAAGTGAAGAAATAAAATAAGATAGGAGATTAACAGGCAAATATACCAAAATGTTGATAATTTCTAGGTCTAGCTGATAGTTATATAGAGATGAATTAATATACTCCTCCTTCTGTAAATACTTAAAAATACTCATAATTAAGAAATATATCTACACACACATACAAATACACACACTTCTGAAATTTTGGCTTCTCTATATGCATGTCAAATCAAAATTAATTTGACATTGATTTTCACACATTGAAAAACTTGTCAATTTAACTTTTCTCCAACACCAACAAAAAACAATTAGGCAAAATTTGTTAAAAGTTTAAAAGATTTCTCAAACTACATTTGTAAATTTTTTTTTCATTAAATTGATAAAACATGTCTTATGCAAAATTTTTTATTCATTTTGAACTGAAAAAAAAAATGGATACAATTCTCTAAGTTTTCTTTGGTTCTGATCCTACCCATATTAGCAAGAGGACTTGGAGAAGTATGTGTTTCCAGGGGCATCGGTTTTTAATCTACCAAATGGGTTATTAACTATTTGCTTCATAATTTCACAAATCTTCTAACATGAATCAGATGGAGAGGTAATTGAAATGCTTTCCTAGGGACACCTGATTGGCTCAGTCAGTAAAGTGTCTGACTCTTGGTTTCTGCTCAGGTCATGATCTCATCATGGTTCATGGGATCAAACCCCACCTGCATCTGGCTCTGTGCTGACAGCATGGAGCCTGCTTGAGATTCTCTCTCTGCCTCTCTCTCTGCTCCTCCCCAGCTAGTGCTCTCTTTCTCAAAATAAATAAATACACATTTTTTAAAAAAGCAGCGTAACATTTAAAAAATAAATAAGATAAAATAATAAGATAATAAATAAAATAAAATAGAATAAAATAAAATAAAATAAAATAAAATGCTTTCCCAGACCACCAGTTCAACCATACAAAAAAAAAAAAAAATGATTGTGCCTCCGCTGTCATCTGAATGCTGTTCACTCCACACCTATGAAATTTAATTATACCATCTTCTACATTTCAGTGGCACTGCTATTATCCTCCCCTAGTCATACACCTTCACGTTCAGAGGTCTATTTTGCAGTCTTCTTCTGTCCTTGCCTAGCGATGTGGACAAGGTAAAGGAGGAGGAAAAACAAACAAAAACCTCTCATAAATTCCACATAGGAGTGAAATCATATGGTCTGCTGTCTTTCTCCAACTGACTTATTTTGCCTAGTGTGATAGTCCACTACCATCCACATTGTTGCAAATTTAAGATTTCATTATGTTTCATGGCTGAATAATATTCCATAAGAAAGAGAGAGGCAAATCAAGAACAGACTCTTAAATATAGAGAACAAACTGATGGTTAGCAGGTGGCAGGGAGTTGGGGGTTAGATAGGTGATGGAGATTAAGGAGGGCACTTGTTATGATGAGCCACAGGTATTATACAAAAGTGTTGAATCGCTATGTTGTAGACTTGAGACTAATATTACATTGTATGTTAACTAGCTGGAATTAAGATATAATCTTAAAAAAAAAACTCTCACAGGAGATCTCAATGCACTGAGAGACTGGAAGGATCAGAAGTTCATTGCTACCCCTGGGGCTGAAGGATCAAGGGGAGGAAAATTGTTACTGGAGCCCAGTGAGAACCGGGGCCAAGAGGAAGAGCTTCCCAGAAGACTCTCTGAATAATCGCCGTAGAAAGACATCGCTTTGCTAGAGAACGTGCCACATTAAGGAAGCAACAGAGAAGAAACACCCTCACTTCTGGTGTTTTAAAATCCTCCCTAGAATGGAACCCAAATAGAAACCAAGGAGAATAGAGACCAAATGAAGCAAACAAGCTTGGAAAAGCAGACTAGGAATTCCTGCAGTACATGCTCCCTCGTGATTTTGATGTCATTAAACTGAGTCACCCTAAGATGACTGGTCCTTCGTGTTCCTGAGCTCAGAAGATCTAGATTTTTATTCTCTTGCTCCCTCCTCTGTAGCACCCTCTCAACCAACCATAGGGAAACAAAAAAACAGAAAGTTCATTTACAGTAAATTCTTTAACTGTATGTTTCAAGATCATGGCACAGGCTCTTGCCTTCTTTACTGCTCTAATAATTAATGTGGCTTTTCCATCTCAGCCTCCTGCATCCTGCTGTGTGGACAGGGGTCTGGGGTGTGCATGTGGAGAAACTTGTTCAACAATTGAGGCAGGTCTGAAGATGGCAGATGTCTTCCGTTACATCGAATGGCTGCAACGGGCTTCACTCACACACAAGAGGATTAGAAGCTGCAGTCTTGTCTAGAAAACAAAATGACTTGGTGAACACAAAGCAATGACTCTTCCACTGAGGGTAGTCTTGTCCAGTAACTCTACTCATTCTTCCTGTTTGCTGTTCTGCAAGTGTACAGTTGTTATTTTGGTTTACATATCTCCCTAAAAGAGATGGATGGGGTATATCTTTTCCACAAATGAATCATCAGATATTGAAACATATGATTAAACAAAACCTGTTCTCTGTATCAAATCAACATGGATTTTATTCTAATTATACTCGGAGGATAGCTATCACGTCCTCTGCACATATTTGAATGCTAAGGAGATAACATGCTACACAAGAGAATATTTGCCAGAACACCCTGTTTGTGTATGATCCCAGATTTCGTTTTCCCTCCCATTTTTACCTACTCATTGCTTTCTGGAAATAACTCACTCGGTGTTGCTGTTCTGGGTAGGGGTTGATTTCAGCCTCATACCTGAATCACTTTCCATGAGAATTTGAGTAAAATCAGTTCGGGTTTTCTGGAGCTGTTTTTTAGTTAAAGATCTAAAAGCAAACGGTTGCTTATTGCATATATATGTACCTCCAAAACTGCTGAACATCAACTTTTTTAGAAGTGGAACAGTTGAAAAATTGTCTTAAAGCATGGCATTCAATCAAGAGGAAAATTTCATTGCATCTAAATGAGTGTTTCCACTGTCAACATTATCGGCAGGTTCATTACCGTTTGAAGTAGCTATTTTTCACTGCCTGTGGTTTCTTCCAGGATTATTTACCACCTTGTGGGTCATCACCTAGGAGGGTTGGAACAACATCGGAGAAACTGTAGCAGAGCCCTGTCAATACATAGGAGAGGGAAGAGCACCAACAAAGTTAGACCCAGCCAGGCTCACAGTATAAATCCATGCAACCCTAGGTTGGAGATAATGTCGACCTGGCTGGAATCCAGGCGCCAAAACCGTGTTACAAAACAGTGGTGGTAACAACGATGACAGTTCAGACATCTTTCCACAGCTTTGTCTGCTCTGTTCTACTCACATTGGTTACCTTGAAATTCTCTGGATGTGTCATACTCATTTTCATCCAGTTTCTTTAGTGTGTGCTCTTTCTACTCCCTGAAAGCTACCAGGACTTATGATCTTGAGTTTTACTCTGGGTGTTGACTTTTCCCTGAATCCAGGAGTCACCTGCCTTGTGTTGTTTCTGCTCTATAGACTCTCAAACATTCCGATGCACCTTCTCCCTCTCTCTCCTTCCTTCTCTCTTTCTCTCTCTCATTTTGTCCTCCTCCTCCTCCTCCTCCTCCTCCTCCTCCTCCTCCCAAACACTGGAATAATGTAGGTTTCTGTCTGTATTTTTTCACTTCATATTATATCATAAATTTCACCACTAGACATCGTAGAACCCTGCATAGTAATTAAGAGCTAAAGATTGTGAATTAGAAAGTCTCAGGTTTGATTTCTAATTCAGTTGTTTATTGAGTGTTCAGTTATTAGGCAAGTCTTAAAATGTCCTAGAGTTCAGTCTCTTAATATAAAGTAGAACAAATGATACTTTGTTCGCACAGTTATGGAGAGAAGTAAATGAGATAATTCATCTAAAGCAGGGTTGCTGTATTTAGCAAATAAAACTACTGGATGTCCAGGTAATTTGAATTTTAGATGAACAAGCAAATGATTTTTTTTAATTTTTTAAAGGTTTATTTACTTTTGAGAGAGAGAGAGAGAGAGCGAGAGAGAGAGAGCGCGCACACACGAGTTGGGGAGGGGAGAGAGAGACAGAGACACAGAATCTGAAGCAGGTTCCAGGCTCCTAGCTGTCAGCACAGAGCCTGACACGGGGCTCCAACTCACGACTGTGAGATCATGACCTAAGCTGAAGTTGGATGCGTAACAGACTGAGCTATCCAGGAGCCACTTTAAAAAAAAATTTTTAATGTTCTTTTATTTTTTTTAATATTTAATTTCTAGAGAGGAAGAGAGAGTGGGGGAGGGGCAGAGAGTGGGAAAGGGGGAGACCGAGAATCCCATTATTTTTGAGAGGCGGCGGGGAGGGGCAGAGGAAGAGGGAGAAAGAGGATCTTAAGTAGGGGCCATGCTTAGCGCAGAACGCGACGTGGGGCTCGATCTCACGCTCTCCGCACCCTCACTCAGCACAGAGCCTGACACGGGGCTCAAGATCACGAAGGGTGAGATCATGACCTGAGCCGAGATCAAGAGTTGGATGCTTTATTGGCCAAGCCGCCAGGTGCCCCGACAAATAATTTTTGTTGTTTATGTTGTACGGGTTTCCTGGGCTGCCTTATTAACAAATTACCACAATCCGGGTAGGTTAAAACAGAAATCTTTTCTCGTAGTTGAGGAGACGAGAATTTTGGAATCATGGTGTTAGTAGGGTTGGTTGTCAGGGTGTCTCTGATGGAGGGTCTGTTCCACGCCTCTGTCCTAGTTCCAGGTCACTACTGGCAATCCTTCATTTCTTGGCTCACAGGCGGTCGCCTGCCCTCTGCCTTCATGGTCACATTGACTTCCTCTCTCCTCTTATAAGGACGCCTGGCGTTGGATTTAGAACCCACTGGAAATCCGACAGTCTCATTTTAAGATCTTTAACTTAATTACATCTGCAAAGGGCCTTTTTCCAAATAAGGTGACTTCACAAGTTCTGAGGATTAAGACTTAGACACATATCTCTTTCTTAGGGTCATTCTTCACACCCAAAGAGATATGTATCAAATATTGCATGAGACTTATGCTTATTAAGACATATTTGTTGCTTATCTGGAATGAAAATTTAACTGGGCTTCCTATATTTTCTCTGGTAACCCAAAATCTAATGTTCTCAACTCAGTACTGGTCACATAGTATAGCTAAAATGAATGAACGAATACATAACTGTAGCTATGCTTTTCAATTTTTCTCTATAGAATTTGTTTCAGTAGCTTCATAACTGCATAGTATTCATATATGTTAACTAAAATTAATATGGTTGACATGACACTTTTCTGGAACTTTTGAGTTAATGTTTTAGAAAACACTTAAATAAAATTTAACATGTGGGTACTTCATTGTTCATGTCATAAACATATTTCGTTGCAATTTCTAATGATTGGCATTAACTTTCCTCCTTGAATATGGATAGAAAGTACTTGCCTTTGAATCTCTTATACTTTAGTGATAAAATATGCAAATATATTTAAAAATATTTACAATTCTGTTTAATCACTCATTCATAACCCACTTTAATGTAATAAATAATTAAAACTGATAAGAAATAATTCAGGCAAATAAACTAAAATTTGGGAATAAGGTAAGATATCATGTCTTTTTATAGAATACTTCCTAAATTGCTGATATTATTATTAAAAATGAAATCAAGAGAGAGAGAGAACACATAAGCAACAGAGAGAAAGTTCTTGATGCTCTAGATATTTTCCATAAATCTTAAAAGTATTTCTTTCATCTTTCAATTTTTCTCTTTGTAAGGGTCTTTGCCAAAATTTAACTAGGATATGTTACACAGAGTTCTTAAATTCTATATAACCACCCATCCCATATCTGCTGGCCTCTTTCTAATCCAGAACTTTAATTCTTTTTTTTTTTTTAATGTTTATTCGTTTATTTTTGAGAGGCAGTGGGGATGGGGCAGAGGAAGAGGGAGAGAGAGAATCTTAAGTAGGAATCATGCTCAGCATGGAACCCGACGTGGGGCTTGATCTCACAACCCTGCAGTCATAACCTGAGCCGAAATCAAGAGTCAGGCACTCAACCGACTGAGCCACCCAGGCGCCCCCAGAACTTTAATTCTTATGTTACCATTTTTACAGTGAACTAAAACTTGTAATTTTCTTTTCTCAGATCCTGTTAAAATGGTAACTAATTTATGTTTTTCCTGACTGACAAAATGGGTGATACCTTTCTTGTGTTTTTTTTTTCTCTGCTGCTTCCTTATAGTCTCATTATTCAAATGTCAAAGTATCACCAGTACTCTCTTGTACAACTGGAGTTTTAATTTAAAACCTCTCTATATGGATGTGCATGTTTTATGTCAAAACATTAAAGAGAGCCAGCTGGCCATGAGGTGAAAGGAGTTCACATGGAGAGAAACCAGTAGATTTGTACAAAATAATTCACCGTATTTTTAATAGTATGGTCAAGGAGTAAAAATTGAATTCATATAAATAAGAAATCACATTTTTTTCTGTGATTTAGATAACTGGAATCTTGGGGCATCTTAATCCCAAATGAAAAACCAGTGTGTGTGTCTGTGTGTGTGTGTGTGTGTGTATGATGTTTCCTATTATATATTACATATGTGTATATATGTACAAAATATTATATATATTACATTACATATTATATGTTACTTTATATATGATACGAATGGGCTTTCCAGGTTCACACAGGTAGTTTGTTTTGAAAACTTACAATCCTGTGCAGTTACTCTACCATTCACTCTCAACTCAATATAAGAAATAACTGAAACTCACACGTACCCAGGTCTTACCAAAAAGCTCAGTCTTCCTGCATAATCCAAGATTGAGAATGAGCAAATAAATAAAAAGCAAAAATATGGTAAATATACACACTTGAGGCTTTGATTTAAGTGTTCTCCTTGCATTCAGCAAAACAAAATAATATTGTAATATTACAATTTGCAAAATACAATAAAATTCTTAGGTGCCCTTAGGTGGCTCAGTTAGTTAACTTGAGGCTTTGATTTAAATATTCTCCTTGCACTCAGCAAAACAAAATAATATTGTAATATAAAATACAATAAAATTCTTAGGGGCCCTTGGATGGCTCAGTTAGTTAAGTGTCTGACTCTTGATTTCGGCTCCGGTCATGATCTCATGGTTCGGGAGTTTGAGCCCCACATCAGGCTCCACATTGACAGAAGAGAACCTGCTTGGGATTCTCTCTCGCACTCTCTCTGCCCCTCTTCTGCTTATCCTCTGTCTCGCTCAAAATAAATAAGTAAAACTTCAAAAAAGAATTAAAAAATAAAATACAATAAAAATTTTAATCTATCTGGTGAGAGAGCATTCTGTTTTTCTCACGTGCTTCAAAGTCCTGTTGAAATGCTATCTCTTTCGGGGACTGTCTCCTGCACTCTCTTAGCCAAATAGTGCATTGCCTGTCCTTGGGCACCCTGTCACCATGCATATGCCCTTTGTGACTCTCATCCACTATATTAGCTCACCCTGTCCTCCCCCAAGTAGACCGGTCAGTCCTCTGGAACAGCATATCATTTCCCTGTGTTTCCTCAGGGCTTAACCTAGTGCCTGTATACAGTGGCCACCCAGACAATACTGAAGTGATTAAACTTTGTTATCTTCTGGATGCCGCCTTCAATTATCTGCTTAATAAAATCATCACTCATCAGTAGATGTCCCTATCCCGCCATTGGCCCGATGCTGGCGCACAGTCTCAGATGAAGATCTTCCAGACAGATTTCAAGAGCCTCAGATCTTTGGGTCCATAGGTTAGACCTCCTATGTCAGATGAATTTGCTCTAAATCCAGGCAACAAGTGCTGTCTCTCACCTCAGAAAATCCTCCTTCAAGTGGGAGCAAGGAGCAGGGATCGGAAGTGAGATGACCTCAGTGTCAGGGAGGGAAAGCACAAGGGAAAGGGGGGATATGGGCTAGCTAGTGACTTCACGGGGAGAAGTATAGACTGTGTTTCTTTAGCAGCTTTATCAAGTATAATTGCCAAACACTAAACTGCAAACGTATAAACTGTACAGTTTGATAAGATTTGACATGCGTACACGCTTGTGAAACCATCGTCATGATCACAATAAACATAACAGTCACTCCCCACAGTTTCCTCGAACCTTGTCCATAGAGTCATAGGTTTCTAAGGTGAAAATAAAACAAAACAAAACAACTTTCTAACCATAGATCAAAACCAAAACCCAAATATTCTATCCATAGGTAGTTACGCATTTGAACATACTTTGCTTTCTCATGTTTGCAGATTTCATCCTTATCTGTTGTATGCTGTTCTTTATGGAGAATCTGTAAGAACAGAATTCTAGGGATAACCTAAATAGGCTTTGTATGTGACCTTGCCATAGGATTTCACAGCTCTGTGACGCTGTGTATTGTAACCATACCATGTTCTGCAAAAATAGCTGCATACTAAACATGAATGACAAAGATTTATGGACAAGTGCCAAATATTTGAAAATTGAACATCACACCTCTAAAAGATTTTTTTTAATGTTTATTTATTTTTGAGAGAGAGAGAGGGCACAAGGAGGGTAGGGCCAGAGAAAGGCGAGACACAGAACCTGAAGCAGGCTCCAGGCTCCAAGCTGTCAACGGAGAGCCCGACGCGGGGCTCAAACTCGTGAGCCCTGAGATCATGACCTGAGCGAAGTCAGAAGCTTAACTGACTGAGCCACCCAGGTGCCCTGAAGATCACACTTTTAAATGACTCAATGGGACAAAGATAGAGCAATTAAGGAAATTAGAATATGTTTGAATTTAAAGAAATAAAAGTACAGACCAAAATCTAGGTTAATGTTTCACTTAAAGGAATTTCAATACATTAAATGATTACATGAGGAAAGAAATAAATTCTCAAATTGATAATCTAAGCTTCCACCTCAAGGAATAAAAGGAAAAGTGAATTCAACCCAAAGCAAGCAGAAGAGAAGAAACGATAAAATGAGAACAAAAATCTATAAAATTAAAAACAGAAAAACAACAGAGAAAATCAATGAAATCAGTTGGCTTTTGGAAAGATCAAATTGATAAACCATGAATCAGGCTAATCAACAGAAAGAGAGAGAGATAAGACCCACATGCCTGATCTCAGGAATGAAAGTGAGCATAATAATAAAGAACTCACAGGCATTACGAGCCTGGTAGAGAAATATTATGGAAATATTATGCACATAATTTGGCAACTTACGAAACAGAAAAGAATTTCTTGGAACACAGATACTGCCAAATCTCACTGAAGAAGAACTAAATAATATGACTTGTGTCCTATCTATTAAAGACAGTGAATTTGTAATTGAAACCTTTCCGCCAATAAAGCCTTCCAACAATGAAAGTTCCAGATGGCTTTACTGGCAAATTGTACCACACATCTGTCGGTTGCAAACTCCGGAGGTTCCCAGGTGAAATGTGAAAATGGCTCCCAGAGGTCAAGAGGACACAGAGGACAAGAAGAGACCCAAGGAAGTGTCTGGACTCTCCAGATCAGTAGGTGGAAGGTTGAATAAGCAAGGAGACTTTCTTAAGAGGCTTGCCTTGAGCAGCCACAAGAGATCTTTGTACCCACCCAGGGGAATCTTAAAAGTTTATAGAGAGGCTTTGATGGGATTCATTCATGTACACCATACATCCATCAGTCTCTCAAGTCTGTGTCCTTGAAAATGGTGCTCACTGTTGGAACAGGGGTGGGGGGAGCAGGTGATATATTCTAAGGGCAAGGGAGGGAGTAAGGAGTCTCTGCTTGCCTGGGTTCTTCTCATGGGTCAGCTGGTGATCATATCCTCTCAGTGACCTCCTCCAACAACATTTAAAGAAGAAATAAACCAATTCTACACAAACTAATCAGGGTAGCCCAAAGTGTCAAACATTTTCAAAAATCGGATTGGTACTTGATAACAAAGAGAGGCATAGGTTGTCATCAAGTTTTTTTGTAATCAAGACCATCCATTGGCAAACATTTCAGGGTACCTTCATTTGAACTGTGTATTTATAAATACATGTATACATTTTGGCAACTATGATTTTAATTTCAGTGGTAGATTTATTGAAGCCTGTTCAATGCAATCATGATTATCCATTATGCAAGGAATTTTTTAAGTGTGCAACAAAATCGATTTCAAGTATATATCTGCTCTGTTGATTTTTTAATTTAGTAAGAATATTGCTTTTGCCATACAATGTGCTCCACCAAAATTGTTTATTTTTATCACTATAAAAACAAGTAGTTTGTATTTTCCTTTCAAAAATTTTGGGATGAATTTGCGGAGCACTCATATTAATGTCATGTTAATGTTCACCCTTCACAATATGAACTTCAAAAAGATTTACTTTGATTCCATGAGTTGGATGGGAAAAACAAAGAAACCAAGAAACAAAGAAACAAACCAGTATTGGAATTAACAGACATCATATTTGAGACATCTAATGACAGTAGTTTAAAACCATCATTTAACTGTCTGCAAAGATCTTCTGCTAATGTAGCCAAAGCATTAATGATTATCTTTTACTTTTCATGCTGCACAAAGAAACTTGGAGTGGAAAAATAAGCAACTTAATTTAGAACAACAGGCATTTCATTTACAGTAAGAGCCCTGTGCCACACTGTGATGAGTGAAAACAACCATATATGTGAAATTGTTGTGTTCAGGCTGCCTTAAAATTACTTCTAATGTTTTAAGTAGATTGATGATTTTTGTTTTTAATGTGGTCAAGTGCTATTATGATTGACTTCCATGATGCAAGGAAAATGCCATCAAATATTTTGTGAAAGTTTCATATTTTTTCCTCTACTTCATTGAGAAACATAAAGGTGGTGCTTGATTCTCTTTGTTAAACTTCTACTTCACTGCTCCTGAAAGAGTTTATTTCAATTAAATATAGTTATATTTAGGGGCGCCTGGGTGGCGCAGTCGGTTAAGCGTCCGACTTCAGCCAGGTCACTATCTCGCGGTCCGGGAGTTCGAGCCCCGCGTCAGGCTCTGGGCTGATGGCTCAGAGCCTGGAGCCTGTTTCTGATTCTGTGTCTCCCTCTCTCTCTGCCCCTCCCCCGTTCATGCTCTGTCTCTCTCTGTCCCAAAAATAAATAAAACGTTGAAAAAAAAAATAAAATAAATATAGTTATATTTAGACTCTTAGTCTATATATAGACTCTTCTCTATTCCAGGGATCAACAGACATTCCTTGTAAAAGGCAGATATTTTAAGCTTTTCAGGTCATATGGTCTCTGTCACAACTACTCAATTCTGCCTTTGCAACACAAAAGCGGCCAGGGATTATAAAGAAAATGTTGATTACGGGAAAAACTTGCAACTAGCAGATAAATAAGTTCTGGAGATCTAATGCACAGCATACTGATTATAGTTAACAATACTGTATTATAAACTTCAAAGTTGCTAAGAGACTAGATCTTATTCTCACCATAAAAAGGAAATGATAATTAAGTGAAATGATAGAGGTGCTAGCTAAGCTACAGTGGCCATCATACTGGGATATAAAAATGTATCGAACCAACAGGTTGTACAAGTTAAACAATGTTGCATTTCAATTATATCCCAATAAAAAAAAATTTAAAAAGAGTGTGCATGGATGTGTTCCAATAGAACTTTATTTATAGACACTGAAATGTGACCTACGTAGTTATTGTGTGTCATGAAATACTGTTCTTTCTTTGGCTTTTGCAACCATTCATAATGGTAAAGGCCATTCTTCATTGTTCAAGTTTTTATTTAAATTCCAGTTAGTTAACATACAGTGTAATATTAGTTCCATGTGTACAGTGTAGCGATTCAACCCTTCATATAACAGCCAGTGCTCATCACAAGTGCACTCGGTAAAGGCCGTTCTCAGTTTGCAGGTGATACCAAAATTTTCAGCGGGTCAGATTTGGCTTGTGGGTAGTAATTCGCTGATCCCTTCACCGTACACTCTCTAGAACAGACTTTTATCTCCCTGAATGTAATGTCCCAGATAAATCTGGATGGATGGGCCTGATAGTTACAGGTTAAAGTTGACAGCATTGCACAGGAAAGATATTGTGACAGAGCAAAGAGTTTTGGAAGCCTGGAATAACACATTATGACAGTGTCAGAGGTGGTCCTTAAGGACCCAGCAATTTGGGGTTATCAGGAGGCCGTAAGAGGATATTGATACAAATCATGGCAGTCGCATGTTGGGAGCAGGGGCAGGAAAAGATTACTCCCAATAGATTTGCGGGCGCAGGATGTGGATGAGTGGGAGTTGGAGCAGGTGAGAGACAACTGGGCCATCTGAGATACGCCTGGTAGTTGCCACTGCTCAGGAAATGGTTTATTTGACCTCTTCGTGTCTCTCAGAAATCCCAAGGGGATTTTTATCTCAGAAACTGCCGCCCTCCGTGGAGTGGACTCACACAGACATCTGTTTTTCTGGAAGGTTCCTCTAGTTCACTCCATGGATTTTATTGCTCCTTCCTCCAGCCTACTTCTACCCTCTATGTAATTATTATAGCAGGTCTCAAAGGTGGTGGTACTCATTTACTTCATGTCAGTCTCTCCAACTAGACTGAGCTCCTTAAAGCGATGGGCGGTCCTCTGTGTGTCTCTGTTAACTTCAGGACCTATGACGATGCCTGACGCGGAGTTAAGAACTCCATAAATAATAAGTTGTGCAAACCCTAATGATAGCATGAATATGATTTTGCATTCTGTTTTTGTCACTCACTATTTTATTATAAGCATTTCATTTTGCTTTATTGTCTTCATTATTAGAATTTCCATGGCTACACAAAAGTCCATCAAGTTCATGTGTCGTAGTTTGGTATATTATTGCTGCTTTGTACATTGATGTTGTCATCACATTTTTACTATTCGTTAAGTATTTAATTAGATATTACTTTGTCTTTTTTGAATTTTGAAAGCTTGAAAGCATGATTTGGATTACTCCTGCCTCAAAAAATTCTTATAATGGGGGGTGCCCGGGTGGCTCAGTTGGCTGAGCATCCAGCTTTGGCTCAGGTCATGATCTCACAGTCCGTGAGTTTGAGCCCTGCATCAGGCTCTGTGCTGACAGCTTGAAGCCTGCTTCAGATTCTGTGTCTCCGTCTCTCTCCACTCACGCTCTCTCTTGCTCTTAAAAATAAATAAACATAATTTTTTTTTAATTCTTATAATGGAATTTGCCTACTTCTCCTAAAGACATTTTCTTGTCAGTCAAAGAATTTAATATTTGCATTTATATTATATGTAAGGATATGTGTATATGAACAAGTACTATATAATATATAATATATGCAAATATATATACAATGATAAGTAAATACACAATATAAATTTTAGATAGGAATGTTTATTGAGGTATAATTGACATATAAGGAATATTTAGCTACATATATAAGAGATGTTTACCATTTAAATTGGAAAAGAATATTGGGAAAAGAAAGACCTTATAATCAAGTTGAAAAAATTCTGAAGCAAAGTCTGTCCAATCTGTGCTAAGAAATACCTAGCATCAGAGATAGAAAAGAGTCTGTCTCCAACCACCCTGAATGCATCCAATCTTCTCTGATCTTGGAAAGTAATATACAGGGTCAGGCCTGGTTAGTGCTTGGATGGGAGAGATAGGAATGAGCCCATCAGCTTGGGAACACAGTCCTCAATAATCATCCCTGGAAGCCAAGGAGCCAGCTGAGGAACATATAATTTTCTTTCTTTTCTAATCAATTTAATCCAAATATAGTTGGCTAGAAGTTTAAATTGTTTATGTGTAATTATCAAATTTCAAACACCATTTCCAGTAATTTATTTTTGAAACAATGTTATTGAGGTATAATTTATATACAGTAAACCAAATACATCGTACTGAAAATGCTTTGACACATGTATATGCATGTGAACCATTATCACAATCAAAAGTATGAACAACCCTATCACCCCCTAAAGCTTCCTTGTGTCTCACATATTCTCTCCTTCCAATCCCTCCCTGCAGCCCTTCATAACCAGAGCACCACTTTCCTGCTTTCAGTCACTATAGATTAGTTTGCTCTTTCTAGAATTTATATAAATGGAGTCTTACAGTATTCTTTCTGTCTGGCTTACTGTGTGTCAGCAACTATAATAAACATGTTTATATATGTTACTGTGTCACTGATTTTAAAGAGTGTCAAACTCTTTAGATGGAACATGACAAGAGACAGGTTTGGCATTCCACTATGAAAGTAAGAGTCTTACCTGAGTTATCATCCTATTTTATGGTCCTCTCACACTATGGACTATGGACTATGGAGATGGTCTCTGAGAACAGGAAGAAGTCTGACTGTCTCTTGTACGGGTGGTACTTATCCAGAAACCCTGTATCTGGTCCCACAGAGCACATTTGTGTTGATTTAAATCATACCGACATGAACTGAATTTAGAGGAGTAATAGAGCACTATCTAAAGAACTCATGAATTCCCAGTTTAAGAAATGTCACACTAAAGAATAATCAGTCACATTGAGTGGTCTTGATTTCTCACAAGCTTGGAAACACAAGCTGAAACATTGGTCCTGAGTATGTGTCAGCACACATTTATACTGTTCATCATTCACGTGATCCAGAATATTCTCCTATTAATTATTTTCAATATCAATTTTTGAAATCGAAAACTTGAACTTTTGAAACCTTGAGAATATATTTGCATATCTAGGTTTCAGAAATATAGACATAGAAAAGATCATCCTGAATAATATCAAAATACAAAGGTTCAAGGCCTGGTTCTAAAATTTCCTACTGTGTGATCTCTGGGATTTCTGAATCCCAGCTGCCTCATTTGGTAAATATGGATAATAGGAACCAATTCACAATTGTGAGGATTGAGTAAAGCCAGGAAATACGCATGAACATTAAGCGGAGTGTTTTGTCTATTGCCTTTGATGAGTGTGAGTCTAACCAAGTGTGAAATTAGAGGGATTCTGGGCGCTTAAATTTGAAAACAATGGTAGGGGACAGGGAAGCCAGATATAACGTCCGATAGCATTTGAAGCTTGACTTCAGTAAGCCTCTTTCAGTCAATGCTTTTGACCTATTTATGGCAAATCCACATCATTGTGAACCTAGAGACAAGAAGGCTGTTTAAGCCCCTGTTAATCAATGGCCAGCTAGTCTTGGGCAAGGCATCCAGTCTTTCTCAATCTCAGTGGACTTATTTATAAATTGGTAATAATTGCACTTACTTGTTTTATCTCACCCGGTTGTTTTGAGGAACAAACAGGATAATATAATATAAGTGAAGGTCCTTTGTAAATGACCACAAATACTGTGGGAAAATTGTCCAAGCATGGCTCTTTATTCAGCCCTAGAGCAATCATCTGGGTGATAGGCTTTATTCACATCCACCCTTTTGGAGCCAGGTACCTTTGGTTCCACTGCAAAGGGTTCCACAGCATTTGACTGACTATACCCAGTACTCATACGGGGCATCCTGACACGTCACTTAACCTGAAGTCAGGCTGGAAACTGACACGAGGGAAAAGACTCTGGTTACTGACCGAGATGCCCAAAGCAGCCGCAGGACCTCACGCCACCAGGAAGGGGGTCTGCTACAGATGACATCCCCCTCCCCCCGCCAACCCAGTGCTCGGTCCTCAGTGCCATAGCTGTCCCTGGGCAGCTGTCACAGGCGCTGACAGGCAGCATCACCTGTGTGAAACAAACTGATGTCAGAACTTCCCCCCAAAGATTGGTAAGTTTGTCAACAACCGTCACCTCTCATTACAAGTGCCACAGCCATCCAAGGGTCTTCTTTCAATGTGTCACACTCTTGAAGTCATTTTCTGATGATCTTTTCTGCCAAGTATCCTTTTGAAGGAGACAGCAGAGGCAATTGGCACAGGGATGATCATGCGGTCTTTAGTGTATTCCTAGAGCAGATTAATCAAATACAACTGAAGGAAAATGCTGCACGGATTCCCCTAGTGACATAGGCAGCAAAAAGACTAGAATATCAGGATAGTTCTACAAATGTGAAGGGGTGGAAAAGAAGTTATGTTTATTATCAAGGATATAAGTATAATAATACAGATTTTTTTAGTCATAAAAAGCACTTGATTTACTATGACTTAGTACTTAATATTTTTTTTTTTAATTTTTTTTTCAACGTTTATTTATTTTTGGGACAGAGAGAGACAGAGCATGAACGGGCGAGGGGCAGAGAGAGAGGGAGACACAGAATTGGAAACAGGCTCCAGGCTCTGAGCCATCAGCCCAGAGCCCAACGCGGGGCTCGAACTCCTGGACCGCGAGATCGTGACCTGGCTGAAGTCGGACGCTTAACCGACTGCGCCACCCAGGCGCCCCAATATTATTTTTGATAAATACATTCCAGTGACTATAGAGGCAAATGTATAGCCCTCTGTCTGTGTTGGTGAGTAGCAAATAGAACAGAAATGGTTTCTGTTTGGGGCGCCTGGGTGGCTCAGTCAGTTAAGCATCCAACTTCAGCTCAGGTAATGATGTCACGGTTTGTGGGTTCGAGCCCCTCATCAGGCTCTGTGCTGACAGCTCGGAGCCTGGAGGCTGCTTCAGATTCTGTGTCTCCCTCTCTCTCCTGCCCCTGCCCCGTTTTACTCTGTCTCTCTCTCTCTCTCAAAAATAAATAAACATTAAAAAAAATAGTTCCTGTTCCCTTGAAACTTATATCCCAGTGTAAAAAGCACACATAAATCACACATACACACGCAAACACACACATAAATGTAAATAATGAATGAACAATTTTGAGGGGGTCATGATTCCACACCAAGTTTATTTTAAAAATATACAAGAAAAGTCTCTACACAAGAAAATTAACCCTCCAAATTGAGCTAAATACAGATTTATTGTCAAATTCTAGGAGCAGAGTCTACAGCTATGATTATTTTCTATGTTCTTATTTCTCTTCCTGTGGAAGCAATCTGTTCTGTTTTGTTCCAAGAGCCTGAGGAGAGCACAGCATATTAAAGGTCCTGGAGTTCTTTTGGCCAGAGACTATAAGATAAGACTAGGCATTTAGTAGGAGCAAAAGATAGATATACCTAGATACACCCTGGACAGGGCTGGTATTTAGAACTACTGTGTTTGTGTGTGGGAGAGGGAGGATAGGAGGAATTGGAAGAAATAGATCAGACTCCTACAAATCTTTTATGATTTTGCTTTATGATATACACAAATACATCCACCTCTAGCACATGCAGCCCCCCCCCCCCCCGCCCCCACTGCTATCCAAACCACTGATGTGTCTCCAAATCATTGATGTGTTTCCAGGTAGAATAAGGGTACAAACCATGTAGGGTATTAGATTTAGGCAACTCCTGTTGTAGTCTTCCAGAAGGAAAATTAGTAGCAATTCAAGGCATTCAGAAATGTCCAGGAATAGGCAACTGGGTATAGCAGTCCAGACAAAATCATCAAGACTTCCCTTCTCTTTTGATCTTTTGCTATGATTTCTTTTGGATTGACTTCATGTTAAGGCAGGTCCTTGGGGCAGGTTTCCAGGATTAGTTTGGTTACAACATTAAAAGAAAAAAAGAAGGAAAAATACTGAGAGAGATACAGAAATAGTGAGAAACAGGGAAAGACACACAGAGACATAGAGACAAAGAGACATAGACCCCTGAACACTTGGAAATCTGGGTGTAGAATTAACATCGTTAATATCACTGCAAGGTTGTTGTATGACCAGAATGAAGCCATGCATGGGAACTCGTCCAGTCTTGTTAGTGCCAGCATTTCCTAGATACTCAGTATATCTTTACTAACTGAATCCAAGTTCAATGAATGCCTGTTCAGGAATCAAAATACTTTTCTTCATTTCCAGGTACGTTCCATTGCAGATATAAGAAATATTAATAAATGACCACTCAACTTCCAGAATCTACCAAGACAGAGAGCTACATGAAGCCAGTGTAGCTTCTAAGTTCCTGTTCAACTAACACAAATTAGGGTCACTCTAACTCCTTTTTCTAGCAATACCTGTTCCAGCTAGTCTACGCTGAAAACTTCTAGGTGAAGTAGAATAAAAGTCATCAAATATGCAATCATATATTCGTAGTTTTAATTCTGGGTCCTCTATTTCCTGTCTTTGTGCCTTTAAACAAATTACTAAGTCTTTTGAGCAGATTTCTTCAATCAGTACAATGAGGACAGTATTACGTATCTTGTCAGTTCATTGGGAGAACTAACTTTGAGAGGGTAGTACAGTGTCTATATAAATGGATGTTATATATAAATCTAAATGATAAGGTGGCATAAAGCCCGTCTCTCTAATTTTCTCACTTACTTTGATTCCGTTAATTTGCATAGCTTATGATGCTACATTCCCAAAGATTGATTAAGAATTTTTAAGTATCTATACCTTCCTTTAACATTTGCTAAACAATTTGTTACTTATGCCGTTTTAAATAAGCCTGCATTTCATAAATTGTAATCCAGTTCAGACGATAACAGCATTAGGTCGATAAAAACATTTTTTTTGGAGAAATTAAATTCTGATTTTAAGGAAGAGACCCATTGAGATGAGTTGATTTCTGATCACCATCCTTGTACTTGTTGTTATGTACTTATTTCTGAATTTCAATAAAAGCAATTCATCACAGATTGGGCAGCTCTTGAGTATTGTGGTCGTGAAAACGGATCCTGATACTAGTCTTCCTGTGTTCACATCCCAGCATTCCTACTTAATATTTCTGTAATTCTTAATATTTCTGTAATAATCTTGGGCAAATTGACCATGCAGTTTTTGTGAATAAGCTTTCCCGGTCCTCCCCTACCCCAGCTTCAGTTAGATGCCATACCTCTGTACTCTTCTTCTCCTAAATAACTTTGCAAGTAACATTGTGCACTGTGGAAAACAAATGAACAGTATTTTATCAGTGTTTCTGTCTTGCCAGTAGGCTGGAAGGTACCAGAAGGGATGACTTTATCTCCTAGTCTGCCACAGAGGAGGTACTCGGTAAATAATCATTGATTGGATGAATGCACATTACACTTGAAAATAGTAATGATAACACATAACAGTAACTATAGTTATAGCAGTATAAATTATAGTAATAATAATAATAATGTAAGACAATTAACATTTAATTAGTGTTAAACACTTACAATTTGCCAAGCACTGTTTAAGGGCTTTATATGGTTTAATCATATCCCCATTGCAACAGCTCTATAAAGCATTCATATTATTTTTCATTTTAGAGATAAGGAAGCTGATACAAAGGAAACTTTATACCCTGCCTGGGATCACACGATTACTGAGTAGTGAAGCTGGGATCAAAATGCGTGTCACCTCAGTTTTCTGAATATCCTCACATGTCCAAGGGCCCAGTTAGTGTTAGGGGTTTATGTGTCTGAATTTCTTGGCCTCAGTTTTCTCCAGTGAGGAGTCTGGAGTCTGACATCTCGAGGATACGGTCCAACTCTGACTTCATGACTCTTTCCTTTACTCTCTTCTTCCATCTCCATGGTCCTGGGGCCACCCACCCCCACCTCCTGCCTAATCCGTTCATGGTCACCTTTACAGTGGGTGGCGGTCTCCATTCCCCTTGGGCTCAGAATCCTGCGTCAGCGTGAGTGTGCTGCTGTTTAACCTTCTCCTGCTCATTGCTTACTCCAAAACTTGGAAAAATCAACTGCATTCAAGGGGATAATTAGCTACTGATTACTGCTGATCTATTAATTGGGAAGTGCTGTAAGCCCTATTTAGAGTGATCTGACTAATGAAATCACAGTATCTTTAATCAAGGATTCAGTGATGCTTCTAGATAGAGGATGGAAATTGGATATATGTCACTGGTGAAAATACTCCTCCTCCTCCACCGTGATGTTTGCTGGATGGAGCTCCCCATCCAAACTCCTGGCCCCCAGACTTTCTGCCATTGCTTGTATGTTCACATGATTGCATCTGAGTCCCCAGGATCACTGCCTCGTGCATGACAAGGACTCAGTAAATATCAGCAGGATAAGTAAATGGGCTACTTAAGCCTAAGTTTTTCCATTTTGTACAAGGAAGAAAATAATAGCTACTTGTTGCATTATTAGATGTATGTCAAGGAGCATATATAATGAGCCTGGCCTGGCCATCATATAAGAACTAGATGGCAAAAGGTGAGTGCTTTTCATATCATGATTATGTCTGATGAAGAAATTATTAAGATATCACGAATGACTACCAAGGAGTGAATCAATAAGTGAATTAATATATTATTGAATGAAAGACAAAATAAATTAAGCCAAGGGTGACCTGTAAGTCTAATCTTCCTGGTTATTGCAGATACTAATTATAACAGATGATGTTATAATTCCTTTCTTAATAAAACTTTTCACCTCTTCTCATTTTAGCTATGATGTCCTAACACATTACTTCTTTAATTTTTGTTCTCCCTTGAGGAAGCCTAGTGTGTAGAGTTTCGTTTTGTTTTGCCCCTTGTGATAGTGAGTAACCCACATTCCTCAAAGAAAGCAAATGCGTTTGGAGAAGTGAGTTAGTATATGTAGGCCTGGGCTAAGCTGCTTTGCTTGTTTCCTGAGAGAGAAGACGCTAGTATTCTGGGTACGAGGCATTATTACTTCCACCTTTATCCCAACCTCCTTGTCACCACAGGAGTTAAAAACTCGAAAGTGGCATTTCATAGACTTCCTGTCCTGTGACCTGGATTCTGGATATAGAATAGTTCCCACCAACTAAATACACTTGTGTGATATTCAGCAAGCAGAGTGGGGCCAAAACCACATTTCAATTTTCTTTTTTCTGATGCCAAGCAAAACCGCAGAAAACGGGAGGTTTTCTGTGACCTTACTCCAGTGTTCATTACCCACCTTCCCGGCTGTGGGGGGACACTGGGAAGGCTTCAGTGGCAACAGTTTCTTGGTGCCAGACAGGAGCTGTGGGAGCGTCCGGTGGTTGCCTCAGAGGGGGTGGCCCCGTGGTGGATCTCTTCTGGGTCAGCGTGGGAGTCATTCCTGGACACAGGGCCTACAAGCCACTCTTTCAGGCCCAATTGCCTGTATTAAATCACTTCCTGTTTAAAACAGCTAGAGTTACTTTTCTTCCTTGCCCCTAATTCTGGCCAATATGGAGAACAGTCTCCCCATTTTGCAGAGCCCAAACCTATGCCTCTCAGAAATCAATACACATGTCCAATGTCACATGGAAGTGAGTGGGAGAGGCAGTATTTGAAACTAGAGTTCTCTGACTCCTTTCTCTGGTTTTTTTTCCCTTCTGTACGTCTACGTCAAAATGACACACTGGAAAAACGGCATATAATATTGTAATTTTCTTTCATCTTTGCACAAGAGGTAGACAAAAATAGGTCTGTAGAAGTTCCAAGCAGAAGACGTTTACCAAATTAGTAGGTCAGGGAAAATAATATCCTTGAAGAATGTATAGGCTTTGGTCATACAGATAAAAAAGATGGGAGCACAGTCAGGAGGTCTGAAAAGAGGGACAAATGTGTGGGGACAACACCAGCTCTTCTCAGATTGTGCATGGGAGGAGCCATGGAAACATCAACAGAAGAAGAGCATTACCTGGTTGGGTTCGCTCAGACCCCCAGAACAAAGCACCACCGGGTGTGGGGGGAGCTTAAGCAGAAACGTATTTTCTCCCGATTGTGAAGACTAGAAGTCTGACGTGAAGGTGTTGGGCAGGTCTGGTTTCTCCTGAGGCCAATCTCCTTGGCTTGTGCCTGGCCGTCTTCTCTGTGTCTTCACACGGTCTTACTTCTGTGTGTGTCTGTGACCTGATTTCCTCTTCTTACAGACACCGGGCACTGGACCATGGTCCACCCTCATGACTTCATTTTAGCATAATTACCTTTTTGTTTTATTTTTTTTAAGTTTGTTTTTTATTTATTTTCAGAGAGATAGAAGACAAGGAGGGGAGGGGCAGAGAGACAGGGAGAGAGAATCCCAAGCAGGCTCCGTACTTCCAGCATGGAGCCTGATACGTGGCCTGAGTTCACCAACAGTGAGATCATGACCTGAGCCAAAGTCAAGAGTCAAACGCTCAACTGACTGAGCCACCTAGGCCCTCCCATAATTATCTTTTTAATAATCTTTAATAATTACCTTAACGATTATTAAGATAATAATCTTAATAATTTTAATAATCTTTTTAATAATTTTTAAAGATTTGTCTCCAAATACAATTACATTCTGAGGTAGTGGGGTTAGGACTTCAACATATGAGAGATTAAAGGTGTTTCAACTAGTTTCTAAGTGAGAAGAAATGAGAACTAGCAAATTGCTTCATATATGTATGTCTTAATGTCTATGAAGAGTTTAAAATAACTGCAAAACTGCCACGTATTTCTCTTTTTGGAGCAGTGGTTCTCAACAGGCGTGACTTTACGCCCACTGAGATACTTGGCAGTCTGAACACATTTTTGGTGTCACAACTGAGAGCCTGCTACTGGAATCTGTTGACAGAGATCAGGAATGCTGCTAATTCCTCTCCACTGCGCAGGGCAGCCCCTACCACAAGCAATTATTTGAACCCTCATATCAATAGCTTTGAGGTTAAGAAACCCTTTTTTTCCAGAGCGTGAGTATGGTTATTTTGAACAAACCCACATTGAACTGCTATTAAAGTTCTTAAATTTCACATGTTTCTAAGAATCCCTAGTAAAAATAGTTTAAAAATGGTATTTGACAATCTCCATTTCCCCCCCACCCCAGAAATGTAAATACTGTGTGGAGGTTTTGTTGGGGCCCAAGTATCTGAATAAAAAACCACAAACCAAAACAGATAACCAACCCCAAATGATTCTAGTGCAGAGAATCCCTGGATCTTACTTTGATATATAGCCCCGGAAGAAAAATAGTCTGAATAAGATGATATGCAGCACAATTTTTGCTCATATATCATAATTATTTGTGTGTCTATCTCCTGTTCTGAATTGCAAAACAATTCTGTTTATGAAGAACCTCTAACTTTCCAGACACCACAAACTTATTGGAAATACAGCAGTAAAGTACTTGGAGAAAGCCCCAACCCCCTAATACTTCAAGGTGAGCAGACTGTCTACAAGGTCACAGAACATGCTGAACAAGGGACTAGTGAATTCAACTGCATTTTGCACTTCTGCATCCCATCAGTCCCTAGAAGTGCCCTCACTATCCAAAGACCCTCATTGTCCACTGCTCACCCTTTCTTTAACAGGCCCAGTGTGTAGAATTGTGTAGAATATGTGTCTTCCACATACTCTTGCAGACCCAGAACAAATATACCTGGACACAAGCATAGCAACATTCTTTCCTATTAAGTCTTGTTAATAGGGCATTCACATGTTTGTTCTCGAAGAGTCCTGGCCCATTAAAAGAGTTCCTACCTCCCAAGTATCATAAGATTCATAAACAATATGTTCCATAACCATCGTAATTGTAATTCTAGTTTTTGCATAATCTTTCATCCAGTTGAAAAATCATCCCTTAGTTAAACATTTCTTTATTGGTGGGCATTTAATATTGTTTTGATTTTTAATAAAATAGAAAAACAAATGTTTTGAGTATATTCTCTTTTTCTTTTAATTTATTTTCCCTTTAGGGTATAATCCTATAAAATTAATCAGATCAAAATGTGACCCGTAATTGATGTAAAAATAAAGTCACTTACCTTCCGCCCAGCCCTCCAACTTAACAATGACTCGGTGGTGGAGAGAGAAATAGATTAATCTCTAAATTGCATGATTCTGTTGCAAATCTTTTCCATAATTTTCTTCTCTCCCTGTGTTATCTTGATGCCTGGCAACAAATCCCAGGGTAAGAGATATTGTGAGAAAAAGCATTTTTTTCTCCAGAAATGTTCTTTGGGATTCAGTGAAGGTAAAATCTTTCACTAACAAGAGGATGTTCTCATAAACTTTTCATTCATTTCTCATAAATGGTTATGGAAATTAATGGATAGCTATTTTTATACTTTGAATGTGGCTTTCTGTATAAAAATTATCTGTTATTTGTTATTCGCCTAAGATTCAATATTCTTATCTTGATATTATAAACTATCAGCCTATAGAACCATTGTTTTAAGGCCAAACTGGTTGGCCAGGTTCATGGAAGCAGAATATGGATGAGGGCAGAGGGTAAATGGTATGGATGGGGCTATTATTTCCATTTGGTACATCGAAAATGAATGCATAGATAGGTTACAAAATGGGCCAACCATCACACAAATAGTTGCTAGAGGGATCAAGGATCCAAAGACCTGGCTTTAAAGAAGGAAAACATACCACAAAGGGAGAGAGGAGGAGTGAAGGAAGAGAACACACTCTTTAATTGGAAATGAAGTTTTCCCATGGCTGTATTAAAACATGCTGTTAGATTTTTAACACGAGACCAGTAAGCCTAGAGACGTCATTTGAACTTGCGCTGGACGTAGTTGCTGGGACTTGTACAGGCTACTTGGGCAAGCTTGTTTAAGATCTTGTTCTCGGGGCACCTGAGTGGCTCAGTCAGTTGAGCATCCGGCTCTTGATTTGGGCTCTAGTCATCATGTCACAGTTTTGTGAGATCGAGCTCTGCATCTGACTCTGCGCTGACAGCACGGAGCCTGCTTGGGATTCTCTCTCCCTCCCTCTTGCTGCCACTCCCTTGCTCATGCTGTCTCTATATCTCTCAAAATAAATAAATAAACAAAAAGATTTTTTAAAAGCTATTTCTCAGGGCGCCTGGGTGGCTCAGTCGGTTGAGCATCCAACTTCGGCTCAGGTTGTAATCTCGCGGTTGACGAGTTCGAGCCCCGCATCGGGCTGGCTCTGTGCTGACAGCTCAGAGCCTAGAGCCTGCTTCGGATTCTGTGTCTCCCTCTCTCTCTGCCCCTCACCTGCTCGCGCTCTGTCTCTGTCCCAAAAATCAATAAATATTAAAAAAAATTAAAAAGATATTTCTCTCAAACTGCTCTTAATATCTTTGCATCCTACTCTTCACAACCAACAGGCCAACATCTTACCTTAAAAACACTGAAAGAGCATTCCTTTTGGAGATTGTGCTAGAGAAGGCACCGCTCCCACAGCGTATGTATTCTCTCAGGCAAATGAAGCTCCATGGCTGAATATTTGGGGTTAATCCCTTGGGAAGTTCTGTCTGAGTGAAATTCCTAGGAGCACAAAGGCAGAGACTCTGCCCTAAATGTTAGCCAGCATGGAGGAAGGAGGCAAAGATGCCATCGGGTTCTGACAAATGCAGCAAATGCAAGGCACCAAGAAGCAGAGCTTGCAGGTAGCACAAGGGAGGGAGGAAGAGCTCTGTCCTGTTGAGGCACCGACAGGCTTCTGAGGAGCATGGCATCTGGCACTGTAGTGAAGGTACAGAGAGGTTGTTCGGATAGGCCGGGCGTAGACAAAGTCTTGGCTGAGTGGGGATGAGGTATGCGGAAAGGTGAGCACCGGTGAGGCACCGTGTCGTGTTAGTGCACCATGGATGGTTAGGGTCCAGTGAAACAGACGAGCCACGGTTCCCAGTGGATGAAAAACCAGTGGTGCACTTTTTCCCTTCTGTTTTCGTATTTCTTTCCCCTTAATTTGAGCTTCTGGCTATTTACGAAAACTTTTCCTGATTTCAGTTGCTTTTGCAGTCTTTCTGGTAGCATAGCTTTGGTACTCTGCGGCCCAAAGGGAATCACAGACTTACTTGATTCTGAGCACTGTTGATTCTAAACTCCATTTGTACTTTTTAGTTTTGGTATTCAATATTCTGCTTTCCTCTCTATATTCCTGTACTGCTATCCAAACGAATAACCATGCCTTTCCTAAGCACCCCTTACTGAAGTGTAACACAAGGGGTTCTGGACAAAGCAATCCCTGTGTACCACTCTAAAGTGCAGATTGAAGGGAAGGAGAAAATGGGGAAGAGAGATAATGAAACGTTATTTTCTCATTCCCTGGAATTTCAGGGTTTGAAAGCCAACAGGCATTTAAAAGGAAAAGCACTAGGGGGAATGATTCCATCGTTCGTATCTTATAATCTCATTTTAAGAGAGTGACAGTTGCAAGTTCTCTTTGGCACTAATTGCCTTTCTCCGATCAGGCTCTCCCGTCTCTAACCCTGACAGTCTGTCTCTGGTCAGGTTTATATCTATATCTGCATTCCACAGCCCTGACCAAAAGCTCTTCTGCGTTCAGTGGTCAAGTTTGTCTCTAAGAGGAGTGACTATCTTGTCACAGCATCTGTGTTTCAAATCACACTTCTTCAGAAAAGTGGATTTCTAACTGTTGGATATTAGATTGAATTTATGGTAGATTGTATGTCCTCTTTTTATTAGATTTGGTAATATTTTGTGCAGAGAGGAAAAAAATTGTTATGAAAACGAGAGACAATATCGGATATGAACTGGCATCAAATGAGAATCTTTGAGCAGCGCGATGAACATGAGTTTTTACTCTTGTCCCTAATCAGACATCCAATGGATTTGAATCTCAGCTTGCTGTTTAATTAGGCAAATTAACCTCGTTTTTCTAGCAACCTGCTCTTCCCTTCACCCTCCTGCTCTGCATTTTTGGTTTCAGGCTATGTGTCTGCCTTGCCCGCTAGACTGTGAGCTTGGAAGGAGAGGAATGGAGTTCCCGTCACCTTTAAACCCTGCCACCCAGCTCAGTGCCTGCTCAAGGATGTCCATAGGACACATGCTTCCTAAAAGAGCAAACTATCCTGTCATGTTCCCCTCATTCTGCTTCAAGTATACGAAAAAGTCATCGATCCAGTTCCTCAATATTACTGAATACTTTCTTTTGCCCCTCCCCACTCCAGAACCCTCAGGAAACACTGTTTGGCACGTTGATTCAGGAATCTTTAAAAACAGAAGAATTTCACCCAACTCCCAACATCGTGTTACCGCCTTAAGGGTAAACTGTGCTTTAGGCAAATGTAGTATTGTCATCTCCATCAGGAGGAATAAAGTTGTGGACAAGAAAGTTCTTCTCTTTGGACATCTGAGATAATAACATAATTTAGAGTTAGTCATGCATGTAGCCAGGGACTGCCACGCAGAATTGATGGGGTTGACTTTCAGCACCGTGGTGATCTGGTCTCTGAGACGAGCAGTCCTTGTTCAGTATGGGAAAGACATGATCTGCTTACCCTCCACGGTGTTTATCATCAACTTCAATTTTTATTCCAGCGAAGTCTGGGTACTTCATCTTAATAGGTACTGATGAAGCAAATGACACAAGGAGGCTAGCTTGATTTTGCATCACCAATTGGCTGTGTTGAAAATTTTGAACTCTCATTTTTGACAATTATAAAATGTTTAAGTAGGAGCTACAGAAGGGATCTGCACTATTATTATATATTATAATTATATATTGTAATTAAATATATGTTGTATTATATATTATATATCTATTGTAATAGATATTGTAATTACAAAATATAATAAATTATACCTATTATATAATATATATATATATGAAAATGCATAATCTTTCATTTAATTATCACATGGAGGATCTATTAAGTGTTGGGCCAACCGCTACCCTGAAGATTCCCAGATCCATAGGATATAGCTTTGGCCTTAAAGGAGCTTGTAGACTAGCTGGCAAGACATGTATTTAAAGGAATGATTGCAAAGGACTGTGAATAAAAGCTTTGGTGACCAACTGTGTAGGATTCAAGCATCACACAAATGCATTAACTATGCTCAGGGGAAGGGAAGTCAATAAGGCTTCACCAAGAAGAAGCTGCTGACACTTTAGAATCAGGACATGACGTTCAAGCTATACAAAGAGTCTAGGACATTTCAAGAAGAGGAATGCAGGTTTGCAGATCCAAAGATAAGGAAAGCATGTGTGTTATTAGATGTCTAAATAAGTGAAGTAACCAGAGTATAGGGTATATGCAGACAAGCAAATTTCATTATGGAAGTAGATAGGGTGCATGCAGTTCATAAAGGGATTTGGACAACACACAGAAGAGTTGCAATTATATAGAGATTAAGAATAGCTGGGCCTATTTTCTGCTTTCATGTGAAAAGAACAAATCCCCTATTTTTCTAAGGAGAGCTAATAGAAACACTCAAGTTGCCGAATACAGAGAGGCTCTTGGCCAATGAAGACTTTCATATAAGTACGTTCAATTAGCTTTACTAAATCCCTATACCTGACCTGGCCTGAACTTAGCTGATTGGACAACCATAATGTGGTCATAGACAGTGAGAATGTATTGAATACATTATTAATCACTGAGAGAACAGAATCTAGTTTTCTGGTCTTGGGCTTCAGAATGTACCTTGTTACTAATTAAAAGTAAAAAGATGAATAATTCACTCCACACAGATTGCAAACTTGCATTGAAAAGGTCAGCATTTCATTGGCTGTGTGGCTTAAAAAAAATCATTTCCAACATTTAAAAATTAGGAAATTTAATACAGACAACCTGATTTGGGGCTTCTCCTGGAAAAAGTCATGGTAAGATGGAAACAGATGCTCTCAGGCAATAGTGAGCGAGGAGTGCAATAGAGCTGCCAACGTAGATGGAACATGAGTGTTCTGGTTCGCCACGATCCCTTCCACTTCCTGTTGAAAACTCCACACTCAGACCGAGTGTCATGCATCACTTACCATCATGGATGCTTTGTTGACTTTCTCAATTCAGAGTTACAAGCAAAGGGAAATACTTGCTGAACTCAGCCCTCCATTAAATGGAGTGGGGAAAGAAAGTTCTGGATATACTGAGTGTTTTTGAAAACATGTATCTTTCTTAAAGTGAGAAATATTTCTCAGATTTAAATGTATGACCCAATGGAGCAAACATGAGATAAAGTTGTGAGCACTGTCCTTATTCATTCCTTTCCTTCCTCATTGACTGTTGGAACTGCCATGACTGATTGAAACTCTCTGGTGTCCCTCTCCAGCTGGGGCCCCAGGTTCAGTCTCAGGCACAGTTCCACCACCGCAGAGTTCTAGAGTTCTCACAGAAAGGAACAAGGAACTTCTGGGACTGACCTTCAGCTAGTTGGTAAAATGTTATTGTATTTTTTTTCTGGTTTTTCTTCATTCGTTTCATGACATGACTTTTATTTTTAATTTTTTTAAATGTTTATTTATTTTTGAGAGAGAGTGCAAGCAGGGGGAGGGGCAGAGAGAGAGGGAGACACAAAATCTCCCAGGCTCCAGGCTCAGAGCTGTCAGCACAAAGCCGGACGCAGGACTCAAACCCACGAGTTGTGAGATCATGACCTGAGCCAAAGTCTGACGCTTAACCAACTGACCCACCCTGACGCCCCCATGACATGTGTTAACATTCTTTAACACAAAGAATGTTGATAAGCCAGGAGGATTTTTTTTCACTTTTAAAAAATCTTTCAGTTTTTCTTCTTACATTGTCATATAGTATAGTTAAAACAACATACATCAGATCTTAATGATCAAATGTAAGGATTCTTGAGAGTCTTAATGGTCAAATATGGCTCCTATTTGTTGGAGTAATTTATTGATCAGCTTAGAACTGCTGAGTATTCTGTGATATTATTTATCAAAATAAGCACATGCAGATGGGGAAACTGAGACCTAAGAGTCAGTAGTTAATTTAAAATTCTACATCCTTTCTGTAGTAAATCTTGTAGTCTTTTAGTTAAATTAAAAGTGTCTCGGGGCGCCTGGGTGGCTCAGTCGGTTAAGCGTCCGACTTCAGCTCAGGTCATGATCTCACGGTCCGTGAGTTCGAGCCCCGCGTCAGGCTCTGGGCTGACGGCTCAGAGCCTGGAGCCTGCTTCAGATTCTGTGTCTCCCTCTCTCTCTGCCCCTCCCCTGCTCATGCTCTGTCTCTCTCTGTCTCAAAAATAAATAAAAACATTTAAAAAAAAAGTGTCTCTAATGCAAAACTAGTAAATAGTGAGTCAGAATTTGAGTCAAGTATGAATGGTGTTAGCTGTAGGGCTAAAACTGAATTTTGCATTTTTTTCATGCCTTGTTTGCCTGTTGTCAAAATCTAATGTATAAATGAAGACTACTTCAGTGAGTACATAGATGGAATACATATAGAATACTTAAAATATGTATGTACAATGATGATTATATGTACAAATGCGTGTTTGTAAACGCACATATAATTTTGGGGGGAAACATTCTAAAATTTCTAAATTTATAGTTTAAAAACATAACCTAGGAAACGTGTCTGGTATTTGATGTATTACGTTAATGGCACTGTCTTAATATCTTCTTTGCTCGTGTAATTTTGAGTATAAAGATACAATTTCAAGCTCACTTAAGGCTTCTAGCAAACATCCCACATTAACAAACTGCAATAACCATCATTTCCTGAGACACCTATGGAGTGAGGTAATTTATATTCACTGTCTCTATTAATATTTGAAGCTTCCTTATGAAATTACCGTATGAAGCTTGTCCGCTCATCTTTATTTTACACAAAGGAAACCGGAGTTGAGAAAAGTGGGCCCATTACCCCAAGTTTCCCAGTTAAAAATTTGCAGAGTTATATTTTCACCCCAGGTATCTGACTCCAAAGATGTGCGGCCTCCACTTCCGGGAGTGCCACCAGTCGGCGTCCAGTACATGATATAGATTTGCTGTGTGTAATGTCCAAGTGTCAGTTACAGATAAGCAATCTTGGTCGAGCTGGTCCCAAAGGAAGATTTGACCGTAGAAATGGACATTTTTCTAGTGTGATTTTAAAACCGTTTTCTGTGTATAATCTACTCTCTCAATCCACTTTCCAGCTCAAGGGCTCTCAGATTATCAGACCAGAGGAAGGTTGTGACAATTCGTCCTGATAAATCTGTTTGATCGGGGCTAGTGCAGTGAGGCAAGTGGACATTAAACTCCCCTTCTCTCTGCCTTCTATCTTCATTTGCCCCTTCACCTGAAAATTCCCAGCTCAATTTAACTGAAGGCTGCACTGGGACACTACAGGCCAGGACCCCAGTAACTCAATGTGCAATATGAATGATGGCAGATCTTTGATGAATTGAACAGATGAGCAGTGCTCTTTGAAGGAACTCTTGCCCAGCCCTGCAGAATGGCAGTGAGGGATGGTTCTAGTTCATCCATGGCTTGCTGCAACTTGAGCAACTCCAAGTAGTGATGAAAGAGGGAAAGGTTGAGATGAACCAAAGGTGGGGCTTCAGAACCACAACCTTAAGGGGTGAGTGATGCCTGGCCACGTGGCCATGCAGTCTTGCACACAATGCCCACTGGTCAGTGCTTTCCGAAGATTCAGCTTCCTCCTCTCCTCCAGGAAGACTAAAATATCTCCCTCTGAGAATCTTTGGGATAAGATGAAATGATTGCTTTGAGATGTCCAGTTTCGTAAACAGAACATAACAGCTGACCATTAAATGGTAGATAACATTATGGTTAGATGAGATTAGGCGATGCGTATTTCCATTATATAATGCCAATGAATGATAACAATAACAAGTGCCAGTTCAGGTAGAATTAGACAAAACTAGGTACCAAGTCCAATATGGTGGGCAGTCGCAGAACAAAACGCATCGGGGAAAGAGCAGAGAGTAGAATTGTATGGTGATTGAGAACTAGGACTCCTGAGTTAGCCAAACGGTATATTTGCCATTTCAGAGCTCAGTGATCATCCAGTTATTTAAACTTTAAGCCCAGTTTCCCTGTCTCCGAACTGGGCACAATAACAATTTTATCTCTGAGGTTTTAAGCAAGAGTGTATATTTTTCACTGGTTTAATTTTATCAATTTGTGGGAACCACTTAATTCAATGCCTGACACACATTGAATCCTCAATCGATATTAGATATTACCATTATTATTATTTATTAAAAACCACACAATACCCAACAGTTGTTTACAGTAGCAAACCTCATTCTCTCCACTGTCCAGACCACTAAATCCGTGTGTTTTTCTCTAAACCAAGATAATTTACTCATTATACCTGTGGCTGGTTTTCTCTGGAACAAGTATTCCAGGAGAAACTGGAAGAAAACCATCAGACTTGTTACGGTCCAGCTGGAGAAATCACACATTACTTCTCTTGCATTCTATTGGCCAAATAAGTCCTTAAGTCCCACCCAAGCTCAAGAAGATAGAAATTATACCCCCCTCTCAATGAGAGTGGTAGCAGTGAATTTGTAGCCTTTGACCTATCTCAAGGAGTAAATAATGAAAAGCTTTCAGGAACTATTTTTTCATAGTTCTGGAGCCTGAAACACATCAGGGTGCCCGTATGGTCAAGTTCTGGTGAGGATTCTTTTCTTGTTTTGCAAATGGCTACCTTCTCATTGTGCCCGCACATGGTCTTTCCTTAGTATGTGCGCACGGAGAGAGAAATCTCTCTCTCTCTTCCTAGAAAGACCCAATCTACCAGATTAGAACCCAGTCCTTGCAATCTCATTTAACTTTCATTAACTCCTTAGAGACCCTGTCTCCAATTAGAGCCACATTGGGGGTTAAGGCTTCATGATATGAATGTGGGGAAGGAGGGCAAAATAGCAAAAACAAGATCCACATGCCATCTACTGATGTAGATATATCCAGCCATGCCTAAAATTAAGTTTACTCGGTCACATCGCAGTAGTTGAGAACCCATAAGCCATGCTTTGTTTTATATAAGACAATTTTGATCAGATCTTTTATTTGTAACACAAAATGCCCTGGTTGATATGACTGCCTATTATTTTTTTAATTTTCTTTTTTTGATGTTTATTTATTTTTGACAGAGACAGTGTGAGCAGGAGAGGGGCAGAAAGAGAGGGAGACACAGAATCGGAAGCAGGCTCCAGGCTCTGAGCTGTCAGCATGGAGCCTGACATGGGGCTCGAACTCAAGAACCATGAGATCATGACCTGAGCCTGAGTCGGTCGCTCAACTGACTGAGCCACCCAGGCACCCCATGACTGTCAATTATTTGGTGCAGTTATTTACAAAGGCAGGAATAGGATTGATAAAAAGGAAGCTGAGGCCTGAAACAAAGCATAGGCAGGACATGATAACATTGGTGGGTGTGCAGGATCCGAGGACTTAAGGTATAATATGACCAGTTCCCACAGGTAGTCTCTAACTAGCTTGAGGATACCTTTAGAAAACAAGATATGAACTCTTAAATGCACTGTAGAGAATCTTAAAGCCATCGTTCGGTATCTGAGAAACAAAAGCACAAACATGCCATAATGGAATCAAAACACCTTCTGGAATGTAACCATAGATGCCACTTAGAGACTCTCGAGTTTGATTAGATACACATTTATTCTCACCAGTGATTATTTCACTTCCCTCTCTTTAGGGAAGGGAAAAAAAAAAACAATGACCAGAGAGACAGCAATTTTTGCATCCTGGAATACAAAAACACGAACTTTCATAATAAAGATCTTGGCTCCTATCTAGCAGGAGGATGGTATTTCCTGCTCTTCAGGAAGCAGAAACTCCTCCGTATTTATGACAGCTCTGTCCTCCCTCTGACTATTCACTTCAAAGGAAGGACAGTCAGGGTGAATCAGTGGCCCCCAAGGCAAAGACTGGTGTTGTCACGGGCAGGGAGGGACATCAGGGAGTATCTCCAAACAACAAAGGTGACCTCAAGTTCAGTAAGGTAAGATGCCAAGAATAGATGCCCATTAATCCCTGTCACACGGGTCACGGGCACCTCTGTCAACCAAAACACGGGGCTGTCTACCTAACGGTGTGCGTTCAGCCAGGATATTATGGCACAGACAGCAATACATCTCCCTGCCGCTCCTCCCGCCCCTCCTGAATGCTTTGGGTCAGTGTCCCACTTTGCCTGTGAACGGGAAAATGACACTTGCACAGAAGAGCACGGAAAGGAAATGAAAGCGGCTGAACACAGACGAGAAAAGAGATTATATTATATGATATATTAAAGAAGAGAGAAAATTCAGCAAGTGACGACTTTTCAAGCTTTAATTTACCAAAAATTAAAGTCTTTATCTTAATGGTGTCCATATGCCAGTCTTCTCTTCCAAGGGCTCTCTTGGCTACTTCATGCCTTGTACTTGGAGATCGCTTCTTCTTATAAAAGCACGAATTGTGTTGCATAGAGATCTGCTGATTAACCCAACTTTCCCCTCCCACGCTCCCCGTTTCAACAGGCAGTAGTTTGTCCTTACAAAAAACATGGTTTCCTTTAAAAATAGAGTGCGTCCTGGAGAGGATGTGGAAAAACGGGAACCCTCTTGCACTGTTGGTGGGAATGCAAACTGGTGCAGCCGCTCCGGAAAACAGTGTGGAGGTTCCTCAAAAAATTAAAAATGGACCTACCCTATGACCCAGCAATAGCACTGCTAGGAATTTATCCAAGGGATACAGGAGTACTGATGCATAGGGGCACTTGTACCCCAGTGTTTATAGCAGCACTCTCAACAATAGCCAAATTATGGAAAGAGCCTACATGTCCATCAACTGACGAATGGATAAAGAAATTGTGGTTTATATACACAATGGAATACTACGTGGCAATGAGAAAGAATGAAATCTGGCCTTTTGTAGCAACGTGGATGGAACTGGAGAGTGTGATGCTAAGTGAAATAAGTCATACAGAGAAGGACAGATTCCATATGTTTTCACTCCTATGTGGATCCTGAGAAACTTAACAGAAGACCATGGGGGAGGGGAAGGAAAAGAAAATGGTTAGAGAGGGAGGGAGCCAAAACATAAGAGACTCCTCAAAACTGAGGACAAACTGAGGGTTGATGGGGGGTGGGAGGGAGGGGTGAGTGGGTGATGGGCATCGAGGAGGGCACCTGTTGGGATGAGCACCGGGTGTTGTATGGAAGCCAATTTGACAATAAATCTCATATTAAAAAAATTGTGGCAATATGATATTTTCACTTGGTAAAGAAAAAAATAAGGTGCATCTCAGGATAGCTACTGGAAACTCTTTGTGCATTTGTTTTGTGGAAGGTTCGGGAGCCAAATGATGTTCCAGAGAGCGACTCTTACTGGTAGCACATGATGGTCTCTGGCTCACCTGGTGCTGGAGCTCCCCTTACCCCGACCCAACGCGCACACACACGCTAAATGCAAAGTGTTTGGGCAGTGCGAAAGAGAGTCCATGCATGCACTCTAACATGAATGAATGAAATAAAACACAGGGTTTAAAGTTGTGTATTTTGATCTCACCGGTTGCTTTTCCATGAGTAGAACAGCTCTGAGGTTCCTTTATGTGCTAAAATTGTATGGATGTTTTTCTAAGTTTCCTTGGTTCCTTTATCCTCAGGAAGCTCATCTTTTAACAAAATTCTCTTTAACATTTATTCACTTTTGAGAAACAGAAAGAGACATGGCATGGGCGGGGGAAGGGCAGAGAGAGAGGGAGACACAGAATCTGAAGAAGGCTCTAGGCTCCAAGCTGTCAGCACAGAGCCTGACGCAGGGCTTGAACTCAAGAACCATGAGATCATGACCTGAGCTGAAGTCGGACAAAATAACATTTCTTTAAATATATTTAAATTTTCTTTAAATACAACATTTAAATAAGATCTGAGAAACACATGTGAATGAAATTAAGAAGTGCATGCATGAATACATATTGTTTGAACTGTCTACCCAGCCCCTTTATTTCTGCCTGTATTATTTCTCTCTATTAAAGCCCTGATTTGAAAGTTGCCAAAAATTCTGTACTTTAAATGGCTTCAGCTGTGAACCAAAATTAAGGATGGGATTGAAATGGCTGGAGGGGTGCAGGCAAAGTGTGTGTATTTGAGTAAGAACTCAAAGTCACTGGAACGTTTGGGGAATTGAGACCCTAGAGATTTGCATTTGGGTGAACTTTTATATTTCAGTTCTTATCAAATGATTGCAAATATTTATGTTCCCAGTCTTCCTTCATCAACCTGGCTGATTGCATCTTTTGCCTAATGACTCTGGGGGTTTCCAGATCTTGGGCTCATCAGTGTTCGTTGTGTGGAATTTGATGTTGGTACGAATGTTTTAGGGGGTTCTGAGTTTAGAATGCAGATACCCATGAACTTGTATGGTTTGGGCAGAATTCCAGAAAATGGCGGAGAAATGCAATAATAATGTAATCCATACTGTTATTTGACTTGCATGATCCCATTCATTTCTAAAAACCACACGAGGAGGTTAATGCCATGAAACCCTTTTTACAGATGATGAGCTACTGGCTTGAGGCGGAGACTCTTAGATACTGATATTCCTGCAAATCGCCTGGAGATCTTATTAAAATGCCAACTCTGATTCACGTACCTGGAGTAGAGCTGGAGATTCTTCATTTCCAGCAGGCTTCTAGACAATGTCAATGATTAACACCTCGAGTAGCAAAGACGTAGAGAAATTCCAGCCCATTACCTAGTTTAAAGGGTATGTTGGCATTTGTGAGTCTAGACCACTGTCCTTGACTGCCACCAGGTTCAGCAACCGTACCATGGAGAGGCTATGGGTTTCCTTTCTTCTTTATGGCAGACACTAAGGTTGCCCTCAGAATTCTTTCCCGCCCAGCCGGGACATACAGTCACATTTCTTCTCAGTACGAAGCTTCAGAAAATTCGCTGGCAGTCAACCCATCAAATTTGGTTTGCAACACAAAGTATATGGTTTCACAGTGCTGCTGATTTTAGTTTGGCCCAAAGGTTTGCCTGTCCCTTTCCCTTGAAAAATGATACATTTGATTGCTTCTAAAAGTCTTACTTTAACACAAATTCCGTGAGAAGCATACATTCTTGTGGCAGTACATAAAAACAAAAGGAAAAAAAGGTCTATAACCCCACTATCTACATGGTGATTTCCTGTCTGTGATTATCTTATGCACGAGCTTTACTTACTATTTTTTCTTTTGCATAGATTTGATGAAGTAAAGCAGACTTTTGTGTTCTAATAAGTTACATTGTTTGTCTCTTTAAAATGAGTCCAGGGGCGCCTGGGTGGCTCAGCAGTTGAGCATCAGACTTCAGCTCAGGTCATATCTCACAGTTCCAGAGTTCGAGCCCCGCATCGGGCTCTGGGCCGACAGCTCAGAGCCTGGAGCTGCTTCAGATTCTGTGTCTCGCTCACTCAGCCCCTCCCCTGCCCGCTCTCTGTCACTGTGTCTCAAAAATAAATAAAAAACATTAAAATTTTTAAAAAATGAGTCCATACTACTCAATAAAGTAGATATGTTATAGATTAGTTAAACATTTTCATGTGAGTTCCCCCCAAATTTTACTATTAATTGATTTATTTTCACTCTTAATAATAATACCGGAAATGACATATTTGTGCTAGGTTTTTGTTTTTTTGTTTTGGCTTTATTTTTTACTGTACATCAATATTACGCTGGGTTGGGGGCGCCTGGGTGGCGCAGTCGGTTGGGCGTCCGACTTCAGCCAGGTCACGATCTCGCGGTCCGGGAGTTCGAGCCCCGCGTCAGGCTCTGGGCTGATGGCTCGGAGCCTGGAGCCTGTTTCCAATTCTGTGTCTCCCTCTCTCTCTCTCTGCCCCTCCCCTGTTCATGCTCTGTCTCTCTCTGTCCCAAAAATAAAATAAAAAAAAAATTAAAAAAAAAAAATATTACGCTTGGTTGCTGATTTGTAAATTCTAAAGTCATTCTCTCTTACAGTTTGTGCTTCGAAAGAGTAGGACTGGCCACTTAGGATAAGCATTTGGCCGATCTTACGTTTTCCACTGATCAGACTGCACGCACAATGTTCTCTTCCTGCTCTCTGATTCACACTTGGCAGTTTTCATACCCAAACACATACCTTATCTCAGAGATTATGCTTTAACACAAAAACTTCTGTTTGAAGAGAACTCCAGGTAACAGAAGTAAAATAATTGAAATAATTATCCTTTTCAAACCCTTAGTTAAAAAAAAATCACCTCTAAATGAAGTCTCTACTCGAGTTGCACTTCAGCATCTTCCCCTGCTGCCCAAGACTTGATTAAAACACAAGAATGTAATTATCTGCTAATTTGGAGTCTCCACTGATTAAAACAGAAAGAATTCGCACAGGTCAGAGGTTATCGCGGTGCATAATTAATTGTCCGACATCATCTTAGTCAACAACTCTTCAGTTGGAGCATCTTGCATTTCTTGGGCAGGAAGCGGGAGGAGAGAAGTGTGATTTAATCAACTCTGCCTGCGTTGTCAGAAATGGATCTGGGGAGGCGCCATCCCCGGTTACGGGAGAAGGAGCTGAAGTGTTTCAGCCTTCAGTGATGGGTCATGCATGACCTCATCTGTAAGATACAAAGTGTGTTATTGAACACAAGGCTTCTAGTAAGTGTCTCACTGCAACTTGATTAATACATTGAAGTTGAATCTGAGAAGAAAGGTATGCACATACACACATTGTCTACCCTGACAGGAATCGTTAGCCACAAAAAACCATTGATTTGCACCAACACTAGATTGTTTGTGCCATAACCAATGTGGGTTAAACTGTAGAATCTGTCCTTTAAAAAAAAAATCACAGTAATGCGCCTTTTCATGTTTCCATAAAGATGATGAAAGAACCGTGAGGAATATGTTCCAGGCAAGATCAGTCTGGGCTTACACACTCAGAAGAATATTGAACTCTAGTCCACGCTCAAAAACAGAGCATGGGATAGCTCTGGAACTTTCAGCAGTGGGGCAGGAAATCAGTATACATTTTTACCTTATTTAATCAGAATAAGGTGGTAAGGTGGAGGTTACTGTGGCCATGTCACAGATGAGGAAACTGCAATTCAGAGCGGTTCAGTCTTTCCTACTAACCTTGAGCTTAGAAACGGCAGAGCCAAACATTGACCTTGCTGCCCTCTGCCTCCCGCCAGGCCCAGACACGGCGTGGCCTTGGCTGCCGCCAACATGCATTTCCACCTTGCTGGGTCGTCCTTGCATGCCACGGTTCTCTCACTAGGGCTGATCTCTCTTCTCTTTGTTCCGCAAACTTGCCATATGTGTCTCCTATCATCACGTGTTTGAACAACTGTCATTGGAGTTCCGGAGTCATTTTCCTGAGGGAGAATTATTGCTATTTTTCCACTTCCACATTCACTCTGAGTGAATGTGAGCTGTCTTAGGGTGACTTTCATGTCGTTACTTTCTGATACTTCAGAGCTTACATCAGCATCCAGCACAAATAATATACGCAGTAAGTGTTTGGGGAAGAAATTAATGAAAACAAGGAATATATGAATGGGTGGATAGATAGACAGGTGGATGGACAGACAGATGGATGGTTGGATGAACAGATGGATGGGCGGGAGAAAAATAGTCAAGTTTCCAGAAGTAAATTTAGAAGTGGAATTTGTTGAATTTGCCTTGTGATTTGATGTCAGATGAAGGAGAGCTGCCAGTGCAGTCGAAAGTTTAAGTCAAAAGGCTTTGAAGCACCTGGTGGCTTAGTCGGTTAAGCATCAGACGTAGGCTCAGGTCATGATGTCACAGTTCGTGGGCTCGAGCCCCACATCGGGCTCTGTGCTCACAGCTGAGAGCCTAGAGCCTGCTTTGGATTCTGTGACTCCCTCTCTCTTTCTGCCCCTCCCCAGGTCACGCTTTCTCTCAAAAATAAATGAACATTAAAAATCTTTCCGGGGCACCTGGGTGGCTCAGTGGGTTGAGCGTCCAACTTTGGCTCAGGTCATGATCTCACAGTTTGTGACTCTGAGCCCCACATTGGGCTCTGTGCTGACAGCTCAGAGCCTGGAGCCTGCTTCCGATTCTGTGTCTCCCTCTCTCTCTGCCCCTAACCCACTTGCCTTCTGTCTCTGTCTCTCTCAAAAATAAATAAAAAACATTAAAAATTTTTTTTAATCTTTTAAGTAAAAAATAAATTTAAATAAATAAATAAATAAATAAATAAATAAATAAAAGTTTAAGGCTTTTGAGGGTTCTCTCCCCTCTGCTGATTGTTGGCAATTACCACTCTCGTTGATAATGCAGGCAGTGGTAAGGGTTGTCATTTTATTCCATTGTGGTAATCATTAAAATAATAGTTTTCAGTCTTTAATTAGTTGGTGGATAATTTCATTATTTACATATGAAAGCCAATAGGCTATATCTATGATTTATATTTGTATAGAAATATGTGTGTGTGTGAATATATATGTGTATAAGGAATTGGCTCAGACAGGTACAGAAGCAGATAGATCCCAAGATCTGCAGAGTGAGTCAGCAAAGATGGACACCCTGGGGAAACAATGCTATAGTTCTAGTCCAAATCTGAAGGACTGAGAACCAGGAGAGTCTATGGTATATTTTCTATCCAAAGGTCATCAGGCTTATGCCTCAGGAAGAGCTGATTTTGGATCAAGCCTGAAAGTGCTAAAAAAGATGATATTTTAGTTCAGAGACCATTAGGCAAGAGAATTATCTTTTATTCAAGAGAGAGTCAGTCTTTTGTTCTTTTTTTTTTTTTTGGTTCTTCAACTGATTAGACAAGGCCCACCCACATTATGGAGGGCAAACTGCTCTACTCACTCTACTAATTTAAGTGTTAATCCCATCCAGGGGCACTGGGTGGCTCAGTCGATTAAGTGTCCAACTCTTGATCTCAGCTGAGGTCTTGATCTCAGGGTCTTGAGTTCAAACCCCATGATGATCATTAAGCCTACTTAAAACAAACAAGCAAACAAACAAACATGTTAATTCCATTCAAAGACATCCACATATCTAGGATAACATTTGACCCAACATCTGGGTGCCTCATGGCCCAAACATGTTGACACACACATCCAACCGTCACCTCATGTGTTTTCTTTTTTTTTTTTTTAATTTTTTTCTTTAACATTTATTTATTATTGAGAGACAGAGGGACATAGAGTGTGAGCAGGGGAGGGGCAGTGAGAGAGGGAGACACAGAATCTGAAGTAGGCTCCAGGCTCTGAGCTGTCAGCACAGAGCCCAACGCGGGGCTCGAACTCACAAACTGTGAGATCAGGACCTGAGCTGAAGTCGGTCACTTAACTAACTGAGCCACCCAGGCGCCCCTCATGTGTTTTCTTAATTCACTTTCTTTCTCCCTCGTTGGTTGAGAAATATACTGTTTGAGCAAAAGTCTGGGGGAGGGTGTCAAAGCAGGTTGGCGTTTTGGGGACTGAAACTGAGTCAAGCTGAATGGTAACTGAAGCCAATGGTCAGAGCAGGGGAGAACCAGAGAGGAAATGCAGTAGCATTCTACATAAGAAAGTGGTGCAAGCCGAGAAAGCCTCATGCTATTAAGTCTAAAGTCCGTGCAAGGACCAGAACACACAGAAAAAGTTAAGTGGTTAAAAATAGATGGAGCATAAAATGGACTTGCGGAAGAGAAACGAAGTAACGCAGGCAGGCACGCAGGTGCAAGAATCGGGAGAGACAATTTCGAGAAATTACACCGTTTCTCTGGTTTGTAACCAGCACTGTGGACGAGTTTTTGGAGAGCTGGGACCTGTCTCTTGTTTATCACATTTCCCTTTCTGACTTATGTTGCCACCAAAAGCACATGCAAATATCCATGGTTTCTTTAATTAGTGAGTGCGTGGATTTATATTAACCTATCATCATATGCCTTCTTCAAATACTAATGAGGCTTTCAGCATTCTGCCCATCACCGTTTATATGGGGCTCCTCTCCACGGCCATTTTCATGGCTACCTCCTTGGCTTTCAGTTAACGGGGGACATTTCCGACTCTCTGGGGTAGATCCCCCACCACACGACTATGTATTTGCCTCTTATGCAAAACTACCCCTTTATAGGACTCTCTACATTTAATGGTGTTGATTTGTTTCAATGTCTATAAGCCCAACTGAAGCCAGCAACCATTCATTCGTCAAATATTCCCTGGGTGCCTACCACATGACACAGGATCTAAGAGTGAGGAAGCCGAAAAGGTCCCTGCTACTGCATTTTATCAGGGACACACAGAAAGTGTCTTTGAAAATGCAAAGTAGGGGTGCCTGGGTGGCTCAGAAGGGCTAAGCATCTGACTTCGGCTCAGGTCGCAGTTCGTGGATGGGTTCAAGCCCCAGGTCGGGCTCTGTGCTGACAGCTCAGAGCCGGGAGCCTGCTTCCATTTCTGTGTCTCCCTCTCTCTCTGCGCACCCCTCCCCCCCCTCACTCTCTGTCTCTCTCTCCCTCGAAAATAAAGATTTAAAAAAAATTTTTAAGAAAGGAAAAAGAAAATGCAAAGTAAACTTGTAATATTCAGAAAGTGAATGATTACAGAAAAGGAATAAAACCCTGGAGCATCTCGTGGGCCACATGACACTGAAGGGCCAGGTGAGCCCTTTGAGAAATAAATGACAAAAGATTTGGGGAAATGACACTCTTTGCAAATAGACCGATTCTCCTGGTTCAGAGCCAGAAGGCAAAAGCCCTAAGATGGAGACAAGCTTTTCCAGTCAAAGTAAGAAATTTGGATTACGTTTTAAATGTGATCCAATCTATGTCCTTTAAAGTTCACCCTGTCAACAGAGTGGGGGATGGTTGTTGGGGCCCACAGGAAGAGTTCCAGCCGGATTCCTGATCTTTCCTTTAGGGGTGATGGTTGGCATGGTGCCAGACCCCTAACAAATGCTTAGTATTTGTTAAAGGAAGTGATTTAATAAATCATTCTCAAAAAGCTCATTTCCTTTTATTGTAGGTCATCAGTGCTCATATAGTTGAGCTTTTTTTTTTGCTTTTTAACTCAGTTTTGTTGGAAAGGAAAGACATCAGAATATATTCAGAAACGGGCACCTGGGTGGCTCAGTCGATTGAGTGTCTGACTCCTGATTTCAGCTCAGGTCATGATCTCACGGTTTGTGAGCTCCAGCCGCAGGGCGGGCTCTGTGCTGAAACTGTGGAGCCTGCTTGGGATTCTCTCTCTATCCCTCTCTGCCCCTCCCCCACTATCACACACAGGCTCTCTCTCACACAATAAATACACTTAAAAAAAAAAAAGACTATATTCAGAATCATAGGCCACCTCGGCCAAACCTGTTCTCACAACCCTCATTCAGAGTCCTGGCCTCCTATAACACTTACGAGCACCATTGTTTTCTGCCATATAAGTTTTTCTTGTTCACGTTTTCAAGTTGCACCTAATGTAACACTGCAAAAGTAACTGTCGCCATCCACATGATTTGCTTAAACTAACACGACTCACAATTTTTTTTCTCCTATTTTTATTTAATAAAATGCTCCCAATACAGATTAACTTTATTCCCCAGTATTCGTTCTTGTTTTACCGGCTCGAAAACACAAACGGAAGGTTCTTTGATAAACGATTGTAAAAACTCACTGGGTTTCAGTTTAGCGTTGGCAACTTCCAAATGTTTTCTCATCCAAAATGCAATTTTATAACCTTCAACAATACAGCTCAACAGAACTCAGTCAATACCTGTATCACCGAGTTTGTTATCACATGGACTCTCTTGCCCTCCATGCTGGAGATCTGGTTGCCCTGACCCAATGGGGACTTTCTCTGGTGAGGATGCGCTGAGCACGGGGCACCAGTAGAGACCTGGGATGAGAGGAGACTTGTCAGTTGGGGTGGAAAGAAGGTCTGAGTCCAGAATCTGTCCTTGGAAAGACTTCTCCAAGGTTAATAGTACCCAAAGATGTGATAAAGTCCAACAGGATGCAGGATGGGGGGGAACTGAGTTCTGCAAACTGAAAGCAGTACAAAGCCATGCAGTCTGAAATGAGATTTTGTTCATTTGTTTCTTTTTAAGTAACAGCTTTATTGAGATGTAATTGACATGATGTGAAATTCACCCCTTTGAAGTGTACATTTCAGTGGTTTTTAAGATATTTACAGAGTTGTGTCAACATCAGTGTTGTCTAATGTTAGAGTTTCTCTGTGTCACCACAAAAGACACCTGTTACTACTCACTTTTCTTGTCTTTTCCTTCCATCCTCTGGAAACCACCAATCTCCTTTCTCTCTATAGATTTGCTTATTCTGCAATTTTCACCTAAATGGGATCGTACAATACATGGCCTTTTGTAGCTGGCTTCTTTCTCCAAGCATAGTGTTTTCAAGATTCTTCTGTTTTGTAGCATGTTCAAGGACTTTATTGTACTTTATTGATGATCAATATTCTATTCTGTAGATATATCACATTTTGTATCTATTTATCAGTTGATATGCAAGTGGGTTGTTTCTATTTTTTATTATGAGTAATGCTGCTACAGATATTTGCATACAGGTCTTTGTCATGACATGTATTTTCAATTTTCTTGAGTATACCTAAGAGTGAAATTGCTGAATCATATGGTTTACCATTTCAAAAAACTGTCAAACTGTCTATGGAGGCTGAAACATTTTATATTTTCATCAGGAATGTATGAGAGTTTCAATTTCTCCATAGCCTCAGCAAATGTTATTGTCTATCTTCTTGATTTTAGCTCTTTTAGTGAATGTGAAGCAGGATCTCATTTTATTTTCAGTTTCAGTTTCCTGATGACTAATGATTAAGTATCTTTACAAGATTTATTAACCATTTGTATATCTTCTTTGAAGAAATGTGTATTAAATCCTTTGACCATTTTATTTCGATTAACTACCTTTTTATTACTAAGTTGAAAGTGTTCTTTCTATATTCTGGACATAAGTCCTTTATGAAATATATGGATTGAAAATATTTTCTCCCATTCTTTGGGTTGATTTTTCACTTTATTGGTGGTTTCCTCTGAAGCACAGGCATTTTTTTCCAATTTGTACAAAATTCAGTGTATCTACTTTTTCTTAATTGCTTTTGCTTTTCTTGTAATGTCTACATAACTATTGCCTAATACAAGGTCATGAAGGTTTACTTCTATATATCCTTCTAAGAGTTTTATGGTTTTCAGTCTTATGTTTAGGCCTATGACTCACTTTTAATTAATGATAGTATGTAGTATGAGATAGGAGCCCAGCCTCATTCTTTTGCTGTGGATATCCTGCTGTCCCAGCACCATTTGTTGAAAAGACTATCGTTACCCCATTGACTTGTTTGGGTACTCTTCCTGGAAGTCAGTTGACCATCAGCGTCCTGGTTTTATTTGGAGTCTCAATTCCGTTTTATCTGTGTGCCTATCCTTATGACAATACTACACTGTCTTGGTTACGGTAGCTTTATGATAAGTTTTGAAATCAGGAGTATCTCAAATTTGTTCTTCTTCTTAAGATTACTTTGGCTATCTTGAGGTTTTTGAATTTCCACATGAATTTTTAGAACCAGTTTGTCAATTTCTGCAAAAAAGCTACCTGGTATTTTGATAAGGATTATTTCTGGGTGTTGTGAGCTTAGTTTGCTTTTTATTGTTGTTGATAATGTTTTGGTTTCTTAAGGTGAAGACTTATGTTATTGATTAGCCACACTAATTTTTAAATATAGGTATTGACAGGTCTAAACTGCCCCCTAAGCATTGCATCCTATAAGTTTATGTGCATCCTTTAAGTTTCGGTACATTGTTGTCTTTATTTTCATTCACTTAAAAATCCTTGATAAGATCCCTTAAGGTTTCTTGTTTGACCCACGGTTTATTTAGGAATATATTGATTAATTTCCACGTATTTTTTTAAGGTCCAAAATATTTTTTTCTGAAATTGATTTGTAATTTCTTTCCATTCATGTCAGAGAACATACTTTGACTTCAATCCTTTTAAATTTATTGAGACTTGTTTTATGGCATAGCATATGGTCTATCTTGAATAATATTCTATGTGCACTTGAGAAGAATGTGTAGTTTGCTGATTTTGAGTGGAGAATGTCAGTCCTGCCACTTATTATCTATGCTTTTTTGGAAAACGTATTTCATTATTTGTTAATTGAAGGTGCTCAATTTTTCTCAAGCTATTTCCTCAAATAGTTATGTCAGTTTGGGGGGATGATAATCTTATAGGAAATATTTTATTGTTGATGCTGTTTTTGATGTGCTTCTGGATTTACTTTGTTTTATCTGTTTACTTTTGAGCATTAAATAACATTATATATGTAATAGAGTGAGTGTCCCTAAGCATATGGTAGACTCAGCATAATTAGTACCATTAGTCTACTCCTGTGTAAGATTCACCTTTGAAAAACTATTTCTCTGTCCAAGCCAGCATGGTCTTTCTTAAAGAAATTCTGTGGTGATAAATTGACATCAGAAGATCAAATGGTTCTCTCTGCTCTGAAGGAAGGAAATGTCCGATTTCCAGTTGACACAGAAGGAAGAATTGTTTATTTCTTGAGAATATATCAGAAACTCATTGAGAAGTTTTGGATGCTTAAAAAAAACAAAACTGTTTTGAGCAACTTATTACAAATCCAGAGGAGCTGGATGGTACACAAGCATTCGCCATGACCAACTAAGTTTGAGGCCCTCGTTGCCCAGGAGGAGAGACAACATGTGATGCAAATAAGCCCACAACCTTTTGTTCCATTCTTCCTGGGCTGAGAATGCCCTCTTCCCTTGTATCACATGGTTAAGTGGCTATGAAATGTTTCCCTCATTTCAACTATTACTTCTTTCATGAAACTTCTCACAATTAAAAATATGAGGCTTCCTTCAAATAAACCAGTGTTTATTGAATTAAGTCTCCTTCAAGTGAGCATCTGAATTTTGTTTTAAGGTGTAAGTATTGACTTAGTCTATGAAATGGGAGTCTGAAAAACAGAGACCATGTTCTGGATTTCTATGAGCATCTGTATAGTTTATGTAAATTCTTTTAAGCCGTAGTTTCTACCTCCAAAAAAATGGAGATAATTATCTCTTTTCAAATTTCTACCACCATAGTCCAAAGGGCCCTGTCATTTAGTGAGCAAAATAATAGTATTCTGATTGTAACTAAAAATGTATATCCCTACCAGTGAGAACTTCTGCCCTGCCTGAATCCATAGGCTACTATGTCATGTTGACTTAACTCCATTCCAAAAAAAAAAAAGAAATTATTGCATGTTTAAGTCACCTGTTGACAATAAATTTGGTAAGTGATATGGCATAAAATCTGGAGCCAGATGTTTTGTTTTTAATTCTTACTCCGTGACTATGTGACCTTTGGCTTGTCTTTGCCATTTCTGTGCCTCAGTTTACTCAGCCTTATGAGCCATATTCTAATTGCCTACTTCATAAATTTGGTATGGAGACCAAATGAGAAAAACAGATAAAGAGCTTATAACAGTGCCAGGCCAAATAAATCATTATTGTCATTATGATCTTATAGCCATTTTTTTTAATGTAATACAATTTACATTTTTCCATTTTTATGATCTCTGGAAATCTGAAGACCCAGACTATGTACCCTTAGACCAATTTGACTGTGAAATTTCTAGTAGCTCTCTTAGATTCTGTGACTGAGTGCAGAACATCTGACCAGTGGGTGGGGCCATGGCTTTGTGGGGAGCTGATGGTATTTTAGACTCAGGTATTTTACTAGAAGCTTTCCCAGATAAGAATATCCAAGTGGTAATCGAGTTCCCCCTCCTAGAAAAACAGTTGAGAGTCAAAGCCCAAAGTGGAAGGGCTGTGTTCAATAAACAGGTGATAAAGATTTAGACTTGAAGAAACCAAAGGGTAAGCAAATGTTGTTTCTTTACCCCCATCTTTGCATACTTGTGACTAAGAAGGTAATTATTTAGAGTGATGCATCATACACATGTCTTTTGCAGCGCATGTTAAGCCAGGTAAGGACACAAACTGCAACTTTTCTGTTCATCTCCGTCTGTGTGTTCAGGGTCCAGCACTCGTCATTTGTGCCATGTGGATTGATTTAATAGATGAAGCACGGTGAGTTCTTTGTAATTTAGGAGAAATAGCATGGGTATCTAAGGTTTCTCCAAATGAACTGGCATTTTCATGGTCCTTGCACTTGTTCTGTTCCCTAAAACAGCAAGATTAAGACGGACACCTATGAGCCACAGGCACAAGGGGACCAATATGAGACCATAAGACTGCAGTGGAAGCAGAGACCTTCCATCGTGTTCAACATCAGGTTAAAACTAGTTTGTACTTTAAGAGCATCATTACATTTCAAATTGGTCTGGTTTGGGAAATGCCCGTCTGAATTCGGAAGCTCGATCCACTTAGCTCTGTGGTGAGAATTAAATTTGATAATGTATGTAAAGCACTTAGTTCAACACAGAGAAAGCAGCCACTCCTGGGGACTACGTGCTTCTTTTATATGTGTTTTTTGTGCTTGTTTCCCATCTCTTTATTTCCACAGCGTAACCCAAAAGCTCAAAATATGCATTTGGTAAATGAATGAATCAGTGCAAAAATGAATGGATAGACGGTTGGATGGATGAATTGGTGAAGGGAAAACTGCCTGCTATTCTAAGATTATTATTTGCTTTCATGTCATAGCAGGGAGAAAAGGATTATTCAGGACAGGATTCAGTGGACCTCTTGACTTTGCAAAATCCCTAAGAATGAGCATGTGGTCTTCTCTCTGGCCTCATTATGCAGGTCTTGTACTCACTTGGGCAGAGGCCAGGTTACACCTGTCCCCATTCTGTACCCAGCTGGAAACTGCTCTCTCATGATTTCCTGGCTATTAAAAATCTCTTGCTGAAGCTTACAAATCTAGTGTGATCCAGATCAACATGCTCAGACACATGGAGTAGTTCCAGTGATCTCAAAGCCAAGCCAGGAATGCCATAATAACCCCTGTGCAGGTAGGAAACACGATTTCCTTGGAAGCCAGTATGACCGGGCTGTTATCAGACTTTCTCTGCTTTGCTGGTCTACTACTTGTAATTGAATGTTGACTTGCTCCTATGAAGCTTTTGAGGATCCCTCTCAAACAATTTATTGGCCTCTCTATGCTCTCTGTAAGGGTTTTTCCTGACAGTTGTCATGCAGTCAACAAATACTTACTAGCATACGTTGTTTGTTGGGCCTCGTGTTAATACCTTAGTTTAAAAAATGAAAAATTCGATTCTCCAATTGGACAATTGTCCTCTTGGATAGAATGAAAACAAGACTTAAAAACAGCGCAAATACAGCACGTTCATTAATACAAGAGAAGCATCACAAACTGAGTTACTATTATGCCAATGTGTATTTCTTATACTAAAAATAACTTATTTGCATAATACATATTCATTTTTAGAAAACATCTCAATTAATTTTGCATGTGGGATTGTCACAATGTAAAAGGACTACTATTATCTCCATATTTGTTCGCATGAGAATGTAGTCTCAGAGACGTTCTGTGAATTACCCAGAATGGCAATGAGTGAATGACAAATGGGTTCAAAACCCAGTCTTCCAACACCAAGTGCAGTGCTCTCTCCTTATTTCCATATTTGCACAGGATGTGCACCATTTTGAGGACCCCCTAGAACCTGGCACTGTGCTGTTTGGGTATGTAATATGTAGACCAATGCTGTGAACTATGAGATTAGGCCTGATTTTGAATCCTGGTGGGTCTAACTTACCAAGTGGACAGACTTGTCTATAGGTGATTTGAGTCTCTTGCCCCTTGCCTGCAAGATGCAGATAAGAATATATATCTGTCTTTCTCTGCATGACTTACTTCACTTAACATAACACTCTCCAGTTTCATCCACGTTGCTACAAAAGGCCATATTTCATTCTTTCTCATTGCCAAGTAGTATTCCATTGTATATATAAACCACAACTTCTTTATCCATTCATCAGTTGATGGACATTTACATATGTTTTCACTCTTATGCGGATCCTGAGGAACTTACCAGAAGACCGTGGGGGAGGGGAAGAGGGAAAAAAAGTTATAGAGAGGGAAGGAGGCAAGCCATAAGAGACTCTTAAAAACTGAGAATAAACTGGGGTGCCTGGGTGGCTCAGTCAGTTGAGCATCCGACTTCAGCTCAGGTTGTGATCTCACGGTCCGTAAGTTTGAGCCCCGCGTCGGTCTCTGTGTTGACGGCTCAGAGCCTGGAGCCCGCTTCGGATTCTGTGTCTCCCTCTCTCTCTGACCCTCCCCCGTTCATTATCTGTCTCTGTCTCAAACAAATAAATAAACATTAAAAAAAACTGAGAATAAACTGAAGGTTGGTGGGGGTGGGAGGAAGGGGAAAGTGGGTGATGGGTATTGAGGAGGGCACCTGTTGGGATGAGCATTGGGTGTTGTATGGAAACCAATTTGACAATAAATTTCATAGTAAAAAAAGAATATATATCTCTACAGTTATTACGGAAAAAATGAAATGACAAAAAGATAAATAAAAAATAAAGTTCAGGGGCACTTGGCTGGTTCAGTCAGTAGAGCATGTGGCTTTTGATCTCAGAGTCATGAGTTCAAGCCCCACGCTAAGCATAGAGATTACATAAAAAATAATAAGTTTCAATACGAGTTGAAGAGAAAAAAAAATATATATCTCATTGTATTCTGAAGATTGAACGCCAAAGTATGTAAACACTTCAGTGTACCTCCTGAGCTGATGGAGGGAACTCTAAGAAATTTGCTTCCTTTATTTTCCTTCGTATCCTTCCTTTCAAATTGAGGCAGTGAACTCGAAGCGGTCTCCTTGTTTCTAAGTTCTATGATACTGCTTTTGTTCTGTGTCATTTCCACAGGAAAGAATAGGAATGTGTGTCCCTTGAGAAGCTCAAGGTCAGAGAGCTGGGAGCTGAAGCCAGGCCCCTTAACTGGGATCCAGGCAGCCTATGGGCCCCTGTGCTTTGACCAAGGCCCAGCAGAGGAATCCATCCATTCTGAAGTGTGCCTGTATCTTTCCCCAGTTTGCTCCAATCCTTATTGAAAAGCCGATGGTCCAGAGGTGATTAAATGATGGATGGTGACAGTGCTTGACTCACGGTCCTTTATATCTCTTCCTATTTCTTTTTCAACTGACAGTCTGGGCAACCCGATTCTAAGATTGCCAAGGCAGTGACAATTTTTCTTATAAGCCTTTTCTTGAGGACTTCAAACCCTTCTGTGCTGAATGACATGGCTATCTCTTAGAAACGTGGAAATGTGATAGCCTGCGTTTCCCCATTTGCCCATATCCATTAATTTCTCCCTTCTATATGTACAGTACTTGCAGGAGAGAGAAAGAGATTAAATCTTTTCCAGACTTTATTGTTTGCTAGGTACTGGCTCAGCATGAAGACATTGTGCAAAGTTCTAACACAAAAGTGCTGTATTCCATATACAGCACTGCTATCCTGCTATTTCTTCAAACAAACGTATCCAATATCCATATATCCATATACGGGATGCGGTCTGCTGTCCTGCTGTTTCTTCAAACAAACATGATCATCTAATGAGTATATACTAAAGATCTGTCTGGGTTAATGTAATCCACACTGACACCTGCATTTGGTGCTGGTTCAACCACTTGACATCCTCTTGGATGATTAATAACAGGTATGGATGTCAGCGTTAGAGTTTCCTGAGAAGGATGGTTTTAACCCCGCCCACACTCAGCATTTCTCTGCTCCTCCCCTCACTGTGTGTTTGGCATTCAGTGACCCTCTGTAGCCCAGACTGGCCTGGCACGTCCCTTAGAGTACTGTCTTTTCTGTGCACACCCTGTCTACCCAGGAAGGCTACTAACCAGTCAGGCCCAGCACCCATCAAGTCCCGTCTGATTCACAGAGACAAAAGATTCAATAAGAAAATGAGTAGAAAAGCCTTTTGAGTGGGGATTCTCTCTCTCTCTCTCTCTCTCTCTCTCTCTCTCTCTCTCTCTCTCTTTCCTTCACTTTCAGCTCCTCCTTTTTTCTCTACCTTTTCCTCCTCCTTTCCACTTTCTTTGATGTGCTGTGCTGATGGTTGACAGCAGCAACAGCAGCAGCTATAAGCTTTACTCTCGGACTGTCCATGGTTCAAATCTTACCCTGTCACTGTTTGGTTATATAAACAAGTGATTTACCTCAACCGAGATGTTTTGATCTGCCAAACAGGAATGATGCATATTTCAAAGGGCTGTTTTGAAGAATAAGTAGAAACATAAATTCTTATTAGTATAGTTTGGGCACAGCAATATTTCAATAAAGGAAAGCTGTTGTTACTAATGACCTCATCATTCTTATCTTCTACTCACGTATTCTCAGGAGAAGCATTCTTGCAATTCTGAATCAAGTCAATTTGCAGCATCACTGAAACCCCCTCTGCCAAAGCAGTGTTAGGACACCCATCTACAGGAAATGTGGAGGCTCCAGATGGAGATGGAAAAAGATTGCATTTACATAAGAAAAAAAGCTGGGGAGGGGCCCCTAGGTGGCTCAGGGGTTTATAGTGTCCAACTTCAGCTCAGGAAATGATCTCACAGCTCCTGGGTTTGAGCCCCACATCGGGGTCTGTGCTGACAGCTCTTAGCCTGGAGCCTGCTTTGGATTCTGTGTCTCCTTCTCTCTCTACCCTTCCCCCACTTGTGCTCTGTCTCTCTCTCAAAAATAAGCAAAAACATTAAAAAAAAAAGATAACCGAAGATATACTAGGGAAGAAAAGAAATCCCACAAAATTAGCTGGAGACTTCCAAAGAGAATTAAATTCAAGATCTTTGCACTACTCACATTTCCTACTTTCTTTTTAACTTCTGCACTTTTAATGTACTTTCAGGAAACAACACTGTTTCCTCTGTGCAGGCAAGAAACCTGTTTCCACTTTTCCTCTGTCCAGGCAAGAAACCTAGGGCTTGGGGGTCTGGTTTTGAGTCTCATTCTAGAGCTAGCCTTCTTCAGGATGTCAGGCCTGTCACTCCCTTCATCTGCAAGGCTGTGGGTATTCCTCCGAGGGATAGTAACTGTCCTGCCAACGAATGGTCCAACCAAATATGCAGAAGCAGTCAGTATTTCTTAGAACCGCTGTTATTAGAGGTGATACATTTATTTTAGCTCTTTTTGTCAATGAGTAATTGAATGGAAGCAAAAACTGAGAACATAATAAGTATAAGTCTCTATGCACCTTCCTTTATCTTGAAGAAGACAAAATAAATAATTAAATAAATAGAAATGATTTCAGATACTGAAATCATCATCATCATAAAATAATTAACCCAAAAACATTTCAATAGGAAATAATGGGATTCGTGAGCACCGGGGACTTCACATAGCACGTGAGGAGGAAGCCTCTCTGACGGAGTAAATGTAAACTGAGAGGTGTTGGGAGATGACGTGGGGAAATCAGGCCCATGACCATTGGGCACAAGTGTGGTGAGGCAGAAGAGGTTGTTCTTTGAGGAGCAAAGTTAACATCTGTGTGGCTGGAGGAGACTATGTAAGAGGGAGATTGATGAGACATTTGGTCAGAGCCAAGAGAAGGTCATAAGGGGCATTAGAAACAACCACTGTAAGATGTTTCAATGTCACTATATTTGTCATGGGAATTTGGGAGAAAAATTTAGTAGGGGTATGCCATGATTAGCTTGGAATTTAGAAAGTTCATAGTGGTTAAGGAAGATCATGGATTGTAGGAGCAACTTTAACACCAGCTTTAGGAGATAAACAATAGAAATGATAGGAGCTACCTCTTGGCATGGTAGCCGGGTAGATAATGGTGACAGGATTCAGGACATATTCTGAAGCCACAGTTTACAGGACTAGTTTATTGATGTGATGTGCCAGTCATAACAAAGAGGAGAATCACAGATGATTTCCAGTCCATTTATTGTCCTTATTTCCAGGCATGGTTTTCATGGATCTTGATGGAAGTGTCCACTTGGTTCTGAAGGAGAAGGGCAACCTGAGCCTTGGCTCTTCCCCGAACACCCATGAAGCATTCATCCAGGGTCATTTGCCATGGTGTTTTTCTTGTCTGGTCCTCCCCTGCTGTACTTTTCCTCTGGGGATTCCACATAACCACTCTTCAAAAAATCAGTGTGGCATCACTAACCTACATGGTCCTTTCCAGTGGGAGACACTCTGATTTAATGAGAGGTGAATGCCATGGACTAGTCCAGAAGATGGGATATCTCATGTAGCAAAGCCTAAGCAGTATACAGGAAATACTTCTGTTTATTGGGATGTACATCCTGTGATTTTAGGTCAGGGGCAGAAACTGAGGAGAGTCCACATCTTTCTATCTTCCTTCAATGTTACAGATTATCTCTATGCAGATATCAAATAAATACACACACTGCGATGCATATGTTAACTATTCTTGGTTCTGCTAGTCTCTAATCTGTACATCTCCTTTTAATGCTATATGATTTCATTTTAACATACCGTGCATATATTTTATTGAGAAGATAAGAAATCCTGAAACAAAGTCCTCACTGAGATTTCTGGGGGCAGTTTCTTCGTGTTATGCAACTCTGAACCCCATGAAGCACCTAAAATAAAGGCTAACCTGGCATAAAGAAAACACACAGTAAATAATTATTTGCTTTAATAAGTTGTTAAGGTCTGCTAAAATTATTATCTGCATTAATTAAATATCAACATACTAGCCAAATTTGGAAGAGAGCACATCTAAAATACATTGCATTTCCTGATTCTCTAATTAAAAATAATTATTCACTCAGTGCAGAGACAGACGAATACAAAATCTAATTTTAATTAAAACCAGTGGAAGTGCATGTGTGTAAAAGTGGACTGGCTTTGGAAAGATGACTTTGAATTTTAAATAGAAAAACTAAATGAAATGTGTTATTACTCTTCTGGTGATAAAATACATACACTTGTAGTCAGGAAATAAGTTTTTAAAATTACCCTATTTTTTTTTATCTCCATGGATATTTTGATTTGTAAGCAGTCTTACTACAAGGAATATCTGGTGTCTGATATTCTTCTAGATTTTGTATTTTTTTCTTTACTTGATGTCGTGCCATCTTTCTCTGTGTGTTACATTATCTGATTTTTATAACAACCGTGTTAGGTAAATCAGAAAGTATCTTTGTCCTCATTTTATATGAAACTGACTTCTCCAAGGTTAACATGGAATGGAAGGGGCAGAGCCAGGACATTAATCTTATAATCCTGGGGGAATTTCCTCCCCTTAATTCTTTTACATTTTATGTGATGCCATAGCAGGTACCCCAGCTTTTTCAAGACATTTAGATAATCTGTGTCACTGTTCCCACTAGAGTTTTCTTGGCACATACATACTTGAAGTATGTTTTCGCATGGGAGACTATGGTGACCATAATATATTACTGAGAAATAGCATTCATTTAATTAGATAACTTCCCCCCCCCCAACATCATGGATTGAGAAACTACAATGTTATAAGCATCACAGAATAATCAGATCCAACTTCATTTTTTAAAAAAAAGCAAAGTCGGGGGACTTATAAACGAGTGTCGTTGATCTCAGTTGATCAATTGATTTTTCTTGTTTCACTTGGAGAAATGCTTTCTACATAATTCTGCAGAAAAGACTAACAATTTAACGTATCAGCAGCTCCATGAGATAAGCTGTAACCTTTGAATAATCATCCTGTCACCTGGGTCCTCAATGCTCGAATGCTAGAAATATTAACAAAGATTTAATTTCCACATTAAAATTCTTTTTTAAATAGTTTAATATTTCATTCTATCAATTTGAAAAGATTAATATTTACTAGAATCTGCTTTATCTTGAAATCCAATACACTGTGTTCTAAGGACATTATAATTTAGTTGCATTTGACATGCTCTGAGAAGGGCATAGATTAAATCCCTGATGTCTGGCATTAAACATTAGGAAAGTGGCTGATATTTCTGAGGAAGAAGAATACCCAGTTATGATTTGTTATTAAAAGAATAGTAATTTACAAATGCATTCCTGTTGTCTGGGAATACATAGAGAAATAGCATAGGATAAGGCTTCCGCTGAATCATGGGAGCTGTGAAAGCAGATAGGCTTTCAAACTCACCCTTAGAAGATGCTGCTTCTTACTTCTTGCCCATCCTGTGGCTGAGGGGATGGGCTGAGCGATTTCAGAGTTGGGACCTTGTAAGGTCTGCTGTATGGGAACTGGGAAGACCAATGCCTTGGCATCAATCTTTCTTCCTCTTGGTGACAAACACGCCCCGTGAATACCACCACCATGCCTTCCCAGGAAACCTTATGATTAAGTATCTCTTTCCTCCTCACTCTTCTTGGAGATCCTCTGAACAGGTGAATGCTACCTGTGTACTTTTAGGCAGTTGGAGGACGTTCGTTGAATGAGTGAGTTATGAATGAGTGGAATAAAAGTCCTTGTAAGACTAAGACTGTTTTAAGTATCTATTCCATTCCCATCATTGGATGGAAATACTAATGTAAGAGTACCTATCTCAAGCACTGGTTTAGTTACAAGACAAACAAAACCCACCATAAAGAAAAGTCTTGAATCGGTACCTGAAGTATAGAAAGCACGCAAAGTTCTCTTATTATTTTTCAAAGGACAATGGGAGCCAGTGTGGGCTCTGAGTGTCGAGGATAACAGGGGAGAACAGACTCAACAAATGGGAAGGAGGGAGAGAAGCGCGTACTACAGGCACCTTTGCTGAGTGCATCTGGAGGTGGGTCTCAACTGTGCCGCAGAAAATTGTTGCAAACCCTGCTCTGAGTCAAGAATCTTTGATTCTAAAATGCATTCGGTAATCTTGGCACTGAATCTCTCTAGGATTCAGTTTGGGGTTTAGTTTTGTTTAAGTTTTTGGTTTTTATTGTTTTCGTATGTTGAAAGAAGAAAGGATTGGGTTAAAATCTACCCTTGAACAACATGAGGGTTTGGGGCATCAGTGCCCCACACCGTTGAAAATCCACATATAACTTTTGACTCTCCGAAAACTTAACTTCTAATAGCCTCCTGTTGACCAGAAGCCTTATCAAGACCGTAAACAGTCAATTAACACACATTCTGTATATTGTATGTGTTATAAGAAAATTATAAGGACAAGGAAATACTTTTGCAAGACTGAACTGTACTTATTGGGAAAAACATCCATGTATAAGTGGAGTGATGCAGTTCAAACCTGTGTTGTTGAAGGTCAATTGTTTTTTCAAAATCTTTTTCTAGTTTAAATCTCCAGTTCACTTTATTTTAATTGAATTCAGCAGTTCTTGGTATGATTTTTTTAAATCTACCTCAGGTTACAACAGAAAATGTGCCTTAAAGTGCATTAGAAAGATATGGTAGTCAGCTGGAGACACAGGACACGTACTTAATTAGTATCATGCAGTATAAGGACCTGCAAAAGCCATAGACACAGAACCTGCAGCTCTTCATTATAGCCAAGTTGCTCCTTGTACAAGGCGCCCTGGCAAGGCTGCCCAGAGACGGTGATGTCAGATATTGAGGCTGATTGCTGACCTTGGGGACATCATGGGCAAATGTACAGTGGTTCAAAATACAAGCTTTTTCCCCTCAATAACGGGTTATATGTTGGGGTGCCTGGGTTGGCTCAGTCAGTTGAGCATCTGACTTCAGCTCAGGTCAATGATCTCATGGTTCATGGGTTTGAGCCCCACGTTGGGCTCTGTACTGACAGCTCAGAGCCTGGAGCCTGCCTCAGATTCTGTGTCTCCCTCTCTCTCTGCCCCTCCCCTGTCAGCACGCTCTCTCTCTCTCTCTCCCAAAAATAAATAAACATGAAAATTTTTTTTAAAAAAGGGTTATGTTATGTACCTACTACACCACACACACACACACACACACACACACACACACACACACACATTTGGTTAAGCCCTGAGCTATGTGCCTCAAGTTCAGAAAATGCCAATTAAACTCTGGACATCTAGTGGCCATGGGCCATGGTAAGTAGTGTGATAAAACAAAATTGGAAAAGTACCTTGATCCCACATTTTGAAAGGCCTCGGATGAATGATACAAGTTTTGGATTTTATGTAGTAAATAATAGAGAACCAATGATGTTACTTGTGCAGGTAGTGAAATAACTTATATCGAAAGATGATTCTTGTTTCAGTGTGGGAGCCATACTTTAGGGGTTAGAAAGATTAGAGTCAGGAAGCCCTTGATGAACATAGTTTAAAAAGATGAAATTAAAGTTAAACCTCTTCCTGGAATTATATCTCTCTTCTAATATTGGCCACAAAATCCCTTCTCCTGGACATAATTTTGATTTGTGATTTAACTTAAGACATATGACAAAACGTTACTATTGACTGCATAATGCATGTCACTTCCTCAAAAAATTCGGTATATCCTTTTAAGATTATTCTAGGAGAGTTACCATGTCTTTCTTGTAGTTCTTCCAGTTATTTTTTCTGATAATATCTGCTGTCCATCGAGTTCACTTTTTCCGCATAAATTATTGCTTAAAGTATTACTTACTGAGCACTTCCTATGGATTAAAAACAATGTTCAACATTTTGCATATATTACCACATTAATCCTCACAATAAACCTTTGGGCATTGCTTACCAGTTAGAGAGAAGGAAACAGAGAAGACACAAAAGCTTACGTAACTTGACCAAGGTCCCAAACTCTTTACAAGTGAGTGAAGTCCAAAGACCATGTTCTTTCCAGAAGATCCATGATTTCTTCCTCCTCAGAGCCAGACCCAACTAAAACAGACAAAGGAAATCATATTTTAAGTCAAAAAATTTTCAATATGTAATACTCTCTTGATCTCTCTCACATGCACATGCACGCACACACACGCGCGCACACACACACACACACACACACACACACATACACACAGAGGCTGTATGTCTTTATGAGACAATTTACGTATTCTTTTAGTGTTCTTATATATAAAATGGCGCCAACAGTGTCGTAGACTCTGGGTCTGGAGTTCTCTCTTGTCCAGCAAGAGAGTGGATGCAGGACTAAAATGCGAGAGAGGCTAATGTCAAGGAGGAGACAAGAGCCCCGAGTAAGGGTCCTTGCTCCGTTTTTATTAAGATCAGAAGTCTAACAAGCATGATGGATGTGCACAAAGAGACAACGAAACCATGAACATTAACTCATGGGCATGAAGGAATTGTGAGGGGGTATTGAAGACGTGTTGTTAGGGGTTTGGGTCAATACAAAACAAAGTTCAGAGTCAGAGAGGGGACTGAAAAATACCTAGCATGTTCTAATATGATATATAAAACAGATTAATGCCAATTCAAACAGAAATCAGGTCTTTGGAAAACAGGAATAATAAAATGCACTGCCCAAGAGGACGAGCCAGGCACCAAATTAGTCTTGAAATTTCTTGGTTACCATGGCAAAAAGTAAAGTTGGCTAAATAATTCTGATTATCAGGAAGGAAGACACCTACCTAAAATTTTTCCTGGCACCTAATTATAAAGACATGTCACAAAGGGGGCCTGTCAGATGCCAAATTCAGAGGAACATATCTTTAGAAAATTAGAGGTTCTGAGGCACAGTCAGCCCGTGGGCTTCAGAGATCTCATCCCAGCACATCTGTGGGAATCCTTTGATACCAAGTGCATCCCCTCTCTAGCCCCCAAATTAGCCTTCGCCTTGACTTATGAAACATTTGCCACCCCCACATCTTCCTCACATGCATTACTCCGCGTACTTAATCCACTTAGATTTTCTAAGGGGTTCAACTTCCACAACCTCTGTGATCCTGTCCGGATTCTCCCAGAATTCCTCTGTTTCCTGACTCAGGCATCTGACTTCCTTCTACTGAGGACACAGATTGCAAATATGTGCTGAGTTTATTTGTGTAGCTGTCTCCTTGGCAACTCTGACATTTTCATATTCAGTGCTATGTCCCCCAAACCCAGTACATTGCCTGTCACAGAGCAGGTGCTCAGGAAAGGTAGTGAATATGCTGTTGAGGGATCTAGTCTTGTTAACTGCCTGGAATGACACAGGACCCCATAGATGGGACGTAGTCTTATTTAATGGATAATATACTCGGGAATGAGTCACGAATCGGCTGCCAAAGGATAAATGCAAACTTAGAGACTAATAAGCAGCAGGACCCAAGCTGAGAGGAAATTGCTGTCCTTTATCCTGCCTAAGAGTAAACTTCAGCCTTCTTAGCCTGATATTCAAATCACTGAATAAAACTCTGAAATCGCTGTTCTGTCTCTTTTCACATTGCTCCTACTTCAACACCTAAGACTCTGGATGGAGCAGACTCATTGCCAAGAAATTTGTATTCTTCTCTGCTTGTTATACCATCTGTTCACACAGCCTTGAAGAATCTTCCTGTTTTTTTATTGTCCGGTATCTTCAGGACATTTAACGTGACACCCTCTCTGTGAAGACTTCCTTGATCTTCTGTTAGAATTAACTCCCTCTGGGCTCCTACAGACATTTTGCGTATACTTATGGTTACATTCTTCTTTGGATGTGCCTAATCAGATTTTGTTCTACTAGATTGAAAAATCTTAAAGACGAAAACTAAGTGTTAAAAGAAAAAATCTCCAGGCTTCCTCTCACAGCTCAGTAGCTTCAGCCTTAGAGATTTGCACACAGGAAAAAAAAAAAAAACTCTATAAATATTTACTGAATTAATGGATTTCAGACCATAGTTGTGGTACTTGGGTTTTTTTCTGCATAATTATTTCATTTATATTACGTACACTTATTGTTTTAAGTGGGACGGTCTGACTAAAACGATTTCGGTGGGGGAGCTGGTGTGCGACCGGGCACCAGAGGCTGGATTATTATCTTCCTCATTAGCCGTGGCTGTGGTCGAGGATGCTTGTCTCCTCTTGGTTTTTCCTCCAAGTCCTGGTCACTTTTTTTGGTTTACATATATAAAAGCTGTATGTATTCAGTGTATACCACTTGATGAGGTTGTCCATAAGTAAACACCCATGAAACTGTCACTACAACTTATACCAAAAAATTATCCATCATCTCTAGAAATTTCTTCCTGCCCTCTTTATCATCATTAGCGGCAGCAGCAGCAGCTTATTTGTGATAAGAAATTTTTTGTGTAGGTGATAAGAAAATTTAGCATAAGATATATCCTGTTAGCAAATTTTAAAATATACGAGTTAATAATATTTAGGCACCATCTGTACAGTAGATCTCTAGAATTCTGCTCACTTTCTTTCTTTTTTAAGTTTATTTATTTATTTTTTGAGAGACAGTGCAAGCAGGGGAGGGGCAGAGAGAGAGGGGGAGAGAGAGAGAGAGAGAGAGAGAGAGAGAGAGAATCCCAAGCAGGCTCTGTATTCTTAGGAGCTCAATTCTGGTTTCAGACTCATGAACCATGAGATCATGACCTGAGCCAAAATCAGGAGTCGGATGCTCAACCCACTGAGCCAACTGGGTGCCCCAGTTGTGCTCTCATTCAGTCTTCTTGGAAGCACCTTTTCCTCTGCTGGGCCCTTGATATTGGTTTATTTTGTGGCTCTCATATTTGTTCCTCACTTGTTATACACTTTCTGGATGATCACTTTCTTTCTTCTATTATTACTCCCTTTTCTGGCTGCAAATTAATATGAAATACTACTTTGGTTTCCTGGGTGAAAACAAAAGAAATTAAAAGAAACAAAAAGCAAATAAATAAATAGAGAAGGGAAGGGAAGGGAATAATACCAAAACAAGGCAGGGATGTAGGCTTAAGAGAATTCATCTTTCAAGACAGAATGTCAGTCCATACCCAGGACGGACCTGGAACCAGAAAATGAATTCATGTTGGAAGCCTAATTGTGTATCATTCTCCCTCCATTTCTTTCTCATTTCTCTTTTTATATATGGCTTATTCTCTTTCACTGGTTGCAGTTCGTACAGAAGAAATTGGCATTCACAGCTCCTGAGCTTATCCTTGTTACACATCCAGCCACACTGAACATCTGACTTTCTCTTTGGATCCGCTCCTCATTCTTTAATTTTTTTAACATTTATTTATTTTTAGAGACAGAGAGAGGCAGGGCATGAGCAGGGGAGGGGGAGAGAGAGACACACACAGAATCCGAAGGAGGCTCCAGGCTCTGAGCTGTTTGTTAGCACAGAGCCGGACACGGGGCCCGAACCCATGAACCGCAAGACCATGACCCGAGCCAAAGTCGGACGCTCAACCGACTGAGCCACCCGGGTGCCCCAAGATCTGCTCCTCATTCTTAAGGGAAAAGATTCTGGCATAGCCCAGAATGGCTGCCCACTTGTCCAATCAATTCTGGCCAGGCTCACAGGCTCATCCTACATGCAAGGCTGCTGGAAACCCACTCCTGTGGACTTGAAATACTTCAGGAATTCTGCTTAGCTAGGTAGACAGTCCAAAATTGCTGTGGCTCCAGTAGTTTCTGTTCTCATTCTTGGGCTGGGATCACTCATCACTGGTTGTTAGCATGAACGCATCAACTCATCATGTCAATCTCCCGGGTATTTTAACTGAGGTATCCTATGTTCACATAAACCTCAGTATCTAAAGTGCACCTCAATTTCTATTCTCTAACTTGTTCTCTTGCTCTGATCTAACCAAGAAATCAGGAGATTAAATTCTCTCTCATTTTTAAATCTATCCACTTGATTACAAGTTTCTTAATGTATACATATGATGTATAGAGTGTATATAATGTCCATTTGTTTCTTTGAGTTCCCAGCATTAGGCCACCATAATTTCTAACTTAAATTCAGTAGTAAAATGCATTCTCCCTTCCTCCAATCTCTTTGCTTTGACGTATTTGCAAATTTTTAGTATATATGCTTTAGAGCAAATTTTTAAAAGCTAAAGCTATTTGCAGCTGAAAGCCGCAATGCATTTTCTCATCATTGTGTTGGCTCTTTGTAATAGTCCTTTGAAGAAGGTAGGAAAGAAACTCTGTTTTATAGAGAAAAACACCCCAGTCTCTGAGAGATGAGCTGGCTGACAGACATATGGCTTGTTAAAGGTGAGCACAGGTGGGCAAACAACACCTTGATGATATAACACATCAAAAATGTGGTTGGCTTAGGTGTGGAGTTTCTGAAGGGGGGTACTGGAAGAAAGCAGGAGATTCATTATCAATAAAAATTATGCAACCTCGGGAGGTGTATCCGACAATGTTAAATTTTGGTGTGGCCTACAACCTGACGGATGTTTAAATGGCTGGTGAGGATGTTTTCTACTATGGATTTGCATAAGACTCAAATAAGTCAATGATCCTAAATTCTAAGAACAATTCTTTCCTCACATTAATTGTGAGAAGCAGTTAGCTTAAACTTAGAATTATTTCACTATAGTCTGTGATACTCCGTTAACCTTATAGGTTACCTTAGGCACTCATCTGAACTTTTTAGAATTTTCCTTGTTTTTTTTTCTCCCAAATGGAGATGTTGGGGGAGCTGTCTCCCATAACCCACTCCACTCTTACCTTGCGTGGTTCCATTTTGACATTCAGCTGGTAAAGTATAGGTGTTAGATAAGAGGTGACTTTTTCTTTTCAAAATGACTCATTTTTCCTGATAAATGATTTATCCAACCTAGTTCCCAAGAAGAGTTTTTATTTCAGGCTGATGATGTACAGCATGCATTTTACCAGTAATATAAGTTTCAATAGTTAATGAGCTATGGCTATTTCTAAGAATGATACATCTCTGTCTTTCCACAGCTTCAGTAAGAGCACCTTGCTGTAATTCAGCCATACTTAAAACTAAGGTGGCCCCCTTTTCGTTCAAAGCAAAATTTCTGAAGCCTCAAATTCTAATAGAAATTGGCTGGCGGTTGGAGTTATTTGTAATTACGTATGTCACTTTTGACTCATAAAACTCATCGCAATATGAAACCGATATTAGCAAACCTTGTTCCGACTTAGAATAAATGAAGAGAAACACTGTGTGTCCCAAACCCCGGATCTTTAGCTCAGATCAATGCACACGCAAATTATGTAGCTGGCAATTGATAAAATAGGGTGGTAGGTGGCCAACAGGTCCCAGTTCTGGACAGAACATGGAATGAATCATCTTTTCTCGGCCTGCCTTTTTGACCTGTTCCTTTCTCCCTGTTCTTTGTTTATCTCTCTTATAACTTCTGTTTCCAGATAATACATTCTTTCCTTGGACCTGACGGCATGTTTGGCTTTTCTGGTGTGATCATATGTTCTCTGTCCTGTGCCCAGTTTTGTTTTCCTAATCATCTGAGGACATTACTCTGGCTGTTGAACCTTGCAATAGAAATCGCCCCTGGTACCGGTCAGCTTGGCGAGCTTTGTGCCGTGTATTCTGTAACCCACGGAAAGAGGATTTGGTGACCATAGCACTTTAATCCTGTTGTCTGTGTCAATGAGATAATGTATCTGAGAACACTTGTAAACGACAGGGAATTAGTCAATTATTTGCTTTGTAAAACCATCTTTGACTTTACTAAATACATAGATGTATGTATGAGTATATATGTGTGCATACATGCACGTGTATATGGACATGCATATTTCTGTGTGTGTGTGCATATTCATGTACACATGTGTGTGCATGGCTAGGTTTATGTGTATGCTTTATTATACATGCACACGCAAATAATTACGTGCACATTTGTATGCATATGTTCTGTATGTATATGTGCATGTGTTTATATTTGTGTTTTTGTATGTGTGCATGTCACAAATTTACTGAGTGTACCGGACCTTTCCGTGCTGAGCAACTATTACTTGCCCATTTAACCTCAACCTTGACCCACATTAAGAGTACGTCTGTTCATTTCTTGGTCTCCTGTCTCTGCATATCTGTTCTCTCCAGAGATGGGACTACATAATTCCCACACGGAGACAATCCTGCCCATTCTCTAAGAGAGGTCCCGGGGAGGGGGTTGGTGAGGGTTTTTAACATTTACTTCTCTCCGACAGAGCGTTTGATGTTCCTGACAATATTTGAGCAATTCCACATCCCATTTGGAGTACCTGGCTTCTTGCCCTGTCACCACATATTTCCAAACCTTTACCTCAGTTTTCACTAACATCAGAATTTTCCCTCCGGCCAGCCCAACCCAGGCCTGTGGCTGGAACCAGCCCTCCCATGAGAATTACACATCACCAGCTCGGGGTTTTCTAACGTCACTGCCTGTCTGACATTGAATGTTCTTGACACTGACAGTAATCTGTTATTTAACCCTTGAGACAGCAATGGTCAAGAACATCAGGATTTCTTTGCTTCCAGCAGATACATTTTAAGATTTTTTTGAAAAAGGCAACTAATACTAGGAAGGGTGAGATCGTTGTTTGGCCTGGTTTCCTCTGACCCACAACCAAATCCTGGTGAGATCATTATCATTATTGGGTGAATCCAATGGGGAAATGATGAAAAATTAGATAGAATTCGGAGATGAAGACTGCCCAACAGATGAGTTGAAGGTGTTGAGTACATATTTACTTGGACATTTAAATAATGCTGGAAATACAGTGATTTGGCATTCTACTGTTGCAGAAATGACTGTGCTACATCTCGAATATTCCTCCAGGGTCTTTATTCTACTGCTTAAAAGGTTTCTTCTGAGCCTTACCTGCTACACAAGAAGGGGTTGCCCTGCTTCTGAAAATCTGTCTGGATCCTGAAATGTGACTGTTGCCTATTACTTTCGACAATCTGGATGTGTTGGTGGTAGCGATATCCAAGCCACTTCTCTGGAATCTGAAATTTCCCCAGGCTTTTTTGCAAAATAAGAAAAAAAATGAACCCATAATAACAGAAACAAGAAACACTAAGAACGAAAATTTGAAGGCCTTACAAAACAATCAAAAATGTTTTCAGAAACATGCACACAATTCCAGCCACACAGCGATTGGAGGGGCTTCTCTTCTTATGTGGGGACAAGGTGTCTAACCCCAGGGAGTCCAAAGCCTCTTCAAGCTCCAGTGGCCTCAGTTATAAATTTGGGATCATCACAGGTACCTTTTTTTCAAAGCAGACAATTTCTTATACTTTTGCATCTCTAATTATGCAATTCCTCCCGACTTCCTCTAATAAGAGGAAAAGGCAGAAGTAGGAACATTAGAATGCTTCTTTCCTGCCCAAGTTCAAATCAGACTCTGGTGTGCCTATTATTCTCATTGCCACAACCTGGGCGAGCTTTTCCATGAGGCACAGTGGAATCCAGTCATGCTCACCAGGAAGAAGGAAATAAACACAGGAATACAGACCACACTTCTTTCTCCACACCCATACTTTATCCTTTATTCTTAGTCTGCTGACGGCAAAGCTACTTGCCACGCTGCCTTCTGCACATCCCTAGGGGTAGATGCCTCTTCTGTGTGGTCTCCTAACAATGTGTGTTCAGCTCCCATACCCTTAACCCACTGCATTGTATTTCCATGTTTTGTTCTATCTCCACCACCACATGCTGCTTCTGGGCATAATGTGTGTTCTTTTCACTATTTCAATTGCCTTACAAAGGAATACACATAGTAGGCATTAAAGATGAGTTGTTGATGGAATTAGTGAACACACACAGAAACATGCACATATACACATGCGTCAGTTCTTACACGATACGAATGGAAGCTATAAAAGTTATAACTATCCTTGGTTTGGATTTCTTCACTGATGGAAAAAGCAAGACCTCATAGAGGGTCATCCTCATTTGTGAATGGCCGTAGTTATGACAAGTTTTCTTTATGCACTGAGACAAAATATTCCTTCCAGTAGCATTCACAAGAGATCGGAGTGCTGTTTTCTGGGTTCGTATGCGATGACTAGATCTTATTCTACAAGATTAAAATTAACAGCTTTGCTATACGTTATAATTTAGGAACCCTCTTTTTTTTTACATAGTATCATTAAATTGTTAAAGCTTTTATGTGATAGATTTCATTGATGTCCACATCATCAGCTAGGGTCTGATTAGGAGATAGAAGCCACGTTGGTTATTTTAAGGGAGGAAAATGAATATACTAATTGTTAACCATGTTTTGAGGACCTGGAAAGACAAAACAGGAACAAATGAAGAAGTTGGAATTATTAACACTTAGAGTTCGGAGGAGGGGGCACCTGGGTGGCTCAGTCCGTTAAGCCTCCCATTCTTGGTATTGGCTCAGGTCATGATCTCAGGGTTGGTGGGGTGGAGCCTCCCATCAGACTCTCTGCTGAGAGCCTACTTGGAATTCTGTCTCTCTCTCCCTCTCTCTCTCTGTCCCTTCCCTGCTCTCTCTCTCAAAATAAATAAACATTTAAAAAAAGAAATTCAGAGGAGGAAGGCTGCCGAGAAGGACTCAGATGTCTGAGCAGAGAGAACTGGTCAGTTAGTGTGGGCGTCTCAAGGGGCAGACAGGTAATGAGGGTGGTACTGTGAGTTTGGGAGACACTGACGACTGGAAGAGACTGCTTACTTCTGGGTGAAGAGCCATTGCTTTAGGGATACACACAAACACAGGAAGCAAAACCAGAAACAACAGACCTGGAAGAATGTGGTCAGGGGGCTCCCCCAGTCTTCCAGCCTGTATCAAGCACCCCCTTGTGGCAGATGGTGAAATGAAGCCAGCTTCCAAGACGGGTGTCATGGGCCAAGCAGTAGCTCAACACCAAGGAAACAGTATAAAAGGGTGGGTGCGCTGCCTAGAGACAACAGCGTAGCAACTGGCACGCTCATTCTGTGTTCCAGAGCATCGAAGATAGAGGCTCATCAAGAATATTCCCATAGACAATCCAGTTAGTAACAGGTACAAGATGGACTTGGATTTCTGTCTGTCTTCTCCAGATGCAGTGCCAGATTATTAAAGCATTCCTCATCTTTCACATCAGGGAAAAGTGTGTGTGTGTGTGTGTGTGTGTGTGCACGCGCACGCACGTGTTGGGCACCAGGTACAGTAATGATATGGAAATTGAAAGACTAGGATTTGTGTTTGTTGACAGTATGGAGTGCTCACTAAAGATACTCACATTATCTTTCTGAGCCTCAATTTCTGCACCTGCAAATGCACATACTGGGCTTTCTATACAAAAAAGATTAAGTCATTCAGTGAATAAATACTGCATATTCGCGATGTGCAGAATGCAGTGCCATGGGGACAAAATGACAAAAAGGACAACCAAGGTCGCCCTCTCCAGAGGTTAGAATCTAGTGGGGTCAACAGAATCAAGGAAACAGCCATACAAAGTATATAGAGTAAATAGGAGATATGATTTCAGTTGAGTTCATTGCTTTGGCAGAAAAGCCCAGGCTCACGAAATCATATAGAGCAAAGGATCCTGACTTGGAGTGCAGTCAGGGCACACGTCCTGGGGGAGGTGAACAGGAGTTGGAGGTGGGATAGGAGAAATATGGGGGAGAAGTAGCCCAGTGGGGGAGGGAGCAAGACTCATTCAAAGACCTGAAAGAGGGACCATGGGGCTGGGTTGGGAGACAGAGATGAGACTAGAGAGAGAGAGAGGCAGCAGCCAGAACCTTGAGTTGATAAAGGTGAGAGAGCTTTATAAACCACGAAGTGCCCATAAAAAGTATGTATGATTATTGTTCCTGATATTAAAACAAACAAGCAAAAAAAAAAAAAACCAGAACAAAAAACTACCTGGATTTTTTTTTCACTCTCTGCCATTTAGAAAGTGGGTGGTTGGAATCACAAGGAAAGGCTGCAACTGGCCAGAAATCAGAAGCATGAACATTCAGGAAAACCATGTGTGTCTCCCCCACATCAAAGGCGCCTGTCCACCCACCGCGTTGACAAACCTACGTGCAGACGGAGACCCACGCTAACACCTTACCGTATAAGGTCTTTCAGCAGATATTTAAAATGTAATAATAATGTGGGCTTAAAAGGTTTGATTGCTTGATCACAGTAGCTTGTTAATTAAAGGTGCAAAGAGGGGAAATTTGCACCTGAGGGAGAAATAGGATTAGTTTGCAGGAGAAATCAGATTAGTGTTCCTGGCCTCGGGCCAATTGCCAAGGAAGAGCACAGAATCTCAGGAGAAATGGAATCTATCTTTCCAAGTGCTCTGTGGGAGGACAGGCCTCCCCTCCACATGTCCAAGGGCAGGGGAGGAATAAACCCACTCTGACCGCTCACCCCTGCCCTTGACTGGTTTCCCCAATATTAAATGTGCGACTTGCTAATTGCTCTCGGTGGAGATGCCTGTGTTTGAAATTCATTTGGCTGAGAAGTATGTGTGGCTGTGGAATCTCTGGCAGCACATGATTAATGAGGAGGGCAGGGTTTTCGCATCCTCTGTTGGAGAGATTGGGCCTCGTCCCATCCTGAGGGCCCCTCTGGGTTTGGCTCATGTCACCGTGGCCTCCGTTTCATTAGGCTGAGCAGCTTGGTTTCCGGAGGGATGATTAGGACAGCGATGATAAGGTAGGGCAGACGGGGGAGGTGGGAGCACAATTAGAAAATCCCATCATAAGTGAGCTGGTGTGAAGAAATGGGTGCAGGACGGGCCTGGGTCAGAACCCTGCCTTCCACGGGTCGGGTTCTGTGACCTTGGCAAATTAACTTAGCCTCTCTGAGCCTCAGGTTACCTGTTGTAACATAAGAAGCACAAAACCTACCTTGAGGGTGCTCTAGAGAATTTCTAGCTAATGAAGCCAGGCCGTTTCTGGCATAAATACTCTTGTTCAATAAGAAAGGCCACTGTTACTATTACAGCAAAGTGTTTTCATACGTGTTTTTTTCACTCTGCTGAGATCAGTTCCAAAATCTCACCCCTGGGACTCCTGGGAAGCTCAGTCAGCTGAGCATCCAACTGTCAATTTTGGCTCAGCTTATATCTTGATTTCGGCTTAGGCCGTGATCCCAGTCGTGAGATCGAGCCCTACGGCAGGATCTGCTCTGATTAGCACGGAGCCTGCTTGAGATTCTCTCTCTGTCTGTCTCTCTCTCCCTATGTCCCTCCCCCTCTCAAAAAAATAAAAATAAAAAAAATCTCAGCCCCTAAAAATTTGTAATTCTTACTATACCCTGCTCACCCCACTTTGGGCATTCTACCTGTATGTTCAGTAGTGTTGCTCCCAGGCCTCTAGGAGACAGTCTCTGCCTCAGTTTCAATTATTTTAGTCAATAATTCCTTTGCCCTCCAGACAAAGTCACCTCCCTCCTAAGTCAAGCCTCCTGTGGCACACTGACGTCACCTTAGTCTCCAACGGTCATTCCTACTACTCGGCCCAATGTGACTATTAAGTATAAGGCAGTGGGCACACATGCATCGTTTTTTGTTTTATTTTTTAACCATTTGCTCATGATTGTGTCTTTTTTCCTTTCAACATAGCATCAGCAATGTATCTTTCTTACCTTACTTTTTCTTTCCCAGGGAATTATTGAACATGTGGAGCATTGTAGGAGCTCCCCACCCCCATGCCCAGACTTCTCTCCAATTGATCAGAATTTGGGAGGGCCTGGGACCCCACTGGGGCTCACTTCTCAAGTGGGGACAGTCTTGTTGGGAAAGGTGCCCTTAAACCTGTAGAACCCGACAGTAACTCTGGGTAGTGTCAGAATGGAAATGTACTACACCAGCTCGTGTCAAGATAAGTGGAAACACATCGTGGCCTGGACTGTCTAAAACTTATTTATGCTCCTTAGCTATGTGGACTTAAAAGCTTCCACTCCCTGAGTCTCAGGCTTTCCACCTGGCAGCCTGATACAATGGCAACTGCTTGCCGGGTTGTAGGTTGTAGGTGAGGGTTCCAAGTAAGGTCACTAAAGCAGCATAGACAGTGCTTCGAGGATCATCAATGCCTAATAAATGTCATTTTTGGTTATGGTTATGTCATTTTGGTCATTTTGGTTTGAATCTATCACACTGGGTTACTCAAAGTTTTCACCACCGTTTCCCAATTTGTGGCAACACAACAGAGCACTTGAAGGCTCAAGGTACTGGCCAGCTGGCCAGGTGGGCGGACAGCCCATCACTGCTATTGAGGAGGGTGGTCCATAAGCCAGGCTGGTGGATGGGGAGATGCAGAGTTGGACAAAAATAGACACAGCTATGGTTCGGCTTTGACCTTGGTGGTTTGTGTGTGGCGAGGTCAGCGGCATCATTTTAGTCTATTCTTTTTTTTTTTTAAGTTTTATTTATTTATTTTCCGAGAGAAAGAGAGAGAAGAGGGAGTGGGAGAGGGGAAGAGACAGAGGGAGACAGAGACAGAATCCCAAGCAGACTCTGCACTGTCAGCAGGGAGCCCCATGTGGGGCTCAAACTCACAAAACTCAAGATCATGACCTGAGCCGAAATCAAGGGTCAGAGACTTAATCGACTGAGCCACCCAGGTACCCCCATTTCAGTCTATTCTAAAGCAACTTGATGTTTAAGATTGCTTGCTCTAGCATTAGACAAAAACAAAACAAATCAAAAGCAGACCAAAAAATATCCTTTCTGTGCTCTGCTGTTTGAATGAAGTTACTTAAGTTCCTTAAATTCATGTGATGGGTTGGTATAAAGCCCTAAAAAAAAAAAAAGTAACATTGCAAATGAGCTTTGACTGCAATTGGTACCAAGTCAACACCAGTTAATACCATTGTAGACTCAAGGGCAGACCTGTATTTTCATCCCATAATCTGATAGCGGATGGTATGTCGTATGAGGTCGTAAAACGTAGTTGGTTTCAAGACGCTGTTCTCTGGTCCACCACACTTAGCACTGTTCCTGTCACACTGCAGGCGCTGAATAAATAATTACGAATAAATATGTTAGAATTTCTTCTTAACCTCGCAAATGCATAGTTTAAATAAATTGCTTTAATCCCCCCAGTGATACCCTGAAGATAACGTACAATTTATTATGTTTTAAGGAGCTTGAAAGGTTTCATGTTAGCACTGACAGTTGTAATATTCATCATATTCATCTGTCCCATTATGAGCCATTAACACCATTTCATGGAAGGAAATGAGAACTTCTGAACATATGAATAAGTCCAAGTTCCATTTTTTTTTCTGATTGACAGCTGGGATTTTATGTCTGATTCTGTTTATTCATCGAGGCATATTACATTTTTTTCCTAAGAGTAAATAACCTAAAAAATACTGGATTCTTTCAATGTGTTATATTCCTGTATTCCTTGCGAGGAGTCCAGTAAGGAACTAATTGAAGATAGTAAGCAGAGAGGAAGACTTGTGCATTCACACCCTGGCTTGAAGAACCTGGCTCTGTCTTAATTCACTAAGCCTATATTAAGTTATCTGTGTAGCAGGTCATTATGATAGATAATTAAACAAGTTTATATATGTCAGAATGCTTTGGTACCCAAAGAAGTTGGTCATACTAATGTGCTGGTGGGTGGGAATGATTTCCCCAGTATCCGTGTTTAATGAGATTGTGAGTTCTTCTTGGAGAACTGACTCCATTATCAGTATGTAATTAACACCCCTCTTTAGTTTTGATCATTTCTTTGTTCTGAAACCTGTTTTAAGATTAATATAGTTATATAGATTTCTTTTAATTAGTTTTAGCCTGATATATCTTTATCTCTTTGCTTTTAATGGGTCTGCATCTTTATATTTAAAGAAACATATAGCCAAGTCTTGCTTCTTTGTTTTATCTACTCTGACAATCCCTGTTTTTGTGTGTTTGTTTTTGGTGTTTGTTTTTTTGACAGTCCCTGTTTTTAATTGGTATACCTTTCAATTTTACAGTAGTTGGTGTAGTTGGATAAAATCTATCATGTTTGTAACTGTTTTCTATTCTTTATTCCTCCCTTCTTTCTGATTTCTCTGGTTTTAATTGAGCATTTTGTACTTCATTTGATCTCTCTTAACATATTAATTATACATGTAATTATACATACATATATGTTTATACATAAACTTTAATTTTAGGTGTTGTCCTGGAGTTTTCAAGTTTTCCGTATACATTTTAAACTAATTTAAGGGTGCCTAGGTGGCTCAGTTGGTTGAGCATCCTACTCTTTTTTTTCTTAATGTTTTTAAATGTTTATTTATTTTTGATACAGAGAGAGATAGAGCATGAGCAGGGGAGGGGGAGAGAGAGAGGGAGACACAGAATCCGAAGCAGGCTCTAGGCTCTGAGCTGTTAGCACAGAGCCCGATGCGGGGCTCGAACTCATAAGCCGGTAGATCATGACCTGAGCTGGAGTCAGAAGCTCAACCGACTGAGCCACACGGGTGCCCCAAACATCCACCTCTTGATTTCAGCTCAGGTCATGGTCCCAAGGATTGTGGGATTGAGCCCCATGTCTGTCTCTATGCTGAGCGTGGAGTCTGCTGAGGATTCTCTCTCTCTCTCTCTCTCTCTCTCTCTCTCTCTCTCTCTCTCTCTCTCTTCCTCTGCCCCTCCCTCCACTTAAAATAATAAAAAACATTTTAAACTAATTTAAGCCTACTGTCAAATTACACCATACCACTTCATGTTAGTGTAGGTGCCATATAACAGAATATTCCTGTTTTCTCCCTCTTATCCCTAATGATAATGCTCCATTTCTTTCCCTTACCTGTATGCTGTAGTTACCAATTACATTATTATTATCACTTTCAACAAACAGGCAAGCAGGTGCTTTTTAGATCATCTAAGTATAAGAAAAATAGAACGATTTATCTACACTTCCTTCCCTTTCTCTAACGTTCTTTCTTTTAATACGTGGATCTGAGTTTCCAACCTGAATCATCTTCCTTGCTTCTGAAGAACTTCCCTTTCTTGCAGGGAAGATCGGCTGGCAATTAATTCTCTTTTTTGCTCTTTATCTGAGATAGTCTTATTTCCCATTTACTTTGCAGGGAAATTTCACTGGGCATATAATTACAGTTTGTTGTTGTTTTTTTGTTTTCTTTTGTTTTTTGTCTGTCAACAGTTTAAATATTTCACTCCATTCTTTTCCTCTTTGCATGGTTCGTGACCAGAATCTTTCTGTAATTCTTTTGTGCTCCTCAAGAGGTAAGGTATTCCTCCCCAACCTCTGGCTTTTTTCAAGATTTTCTTTTTATCTTTGCTTATCCACAGTTTGAAAATGGTATGTCTAGGTGTAGATTTTTTTTTTTTTTTTTTTGAGACAGAGAGAGACAGAGCATGAGCAGGGGAGGACCAGGGAGAGAGGAGTGTAGATTTTTACTTTTAATTTTGTTATTTATCATGCTTGTTGTATTCTCTGAGCTTCCTGGATCTGTGCTTTGGTTTCTGTCATTAACTTTAGAAACATTTTGGGCATTATCACTTAAAGTATTTCTTCTGTTATCTTTCTTCTCCTTCTAGCATTCTAATTAGACAGATGTTACATATTTTGAAATTTACCCACCAATCTTGAGTGTTCTGTGTGTTTTTCTATTTGGTTTTCTTTCCATTCTTCACTTGTCAGTTTGGGAAGTTTCTATCAACCTATTTTCATGAAAAGCTCACTGATTCCCTCCTTGTTGTTCAGTCTACGATGAATCCATCAAAGTCTTTCTTCATTTATGTTACAATATTTTTTTTACCTCTGATGTTTCTTTTAATTTTTTTTAGAGTCTCCACTCTGCTTATGTTGCCCACCTGTTCCTGCATGTTGTCTATCTTTTTCGTTAAAGCACTCAGCACATGAATCATACCTATTTAAATCCCCATCTGATAATTCCAGCATCTGTATCATATCTGAGTCTCGTTCTGATAATTGCTTTGTCCCTTTAGATGTGTTTTGTTCCTGCCTTTTGGCCTGATTTGCATTTTTCGTTGAAAGCCAAACATGACGTATTGGATATTAGGAACTGAAGTCAGAGCCCTTTTGGTGTGAGGTTTTATGTTACTCTGTCTACGGGTTGGGCTCTTTTCTTTCTTTTTAATTTTTTTTAAGTTTATTTATTCTGAGAGAGAGAGAGAGAGAGAGAGAGAGAGAGAGAGAGAATGAGCAGAGGAGGGACAGAGAGAAATGGATAAAGAGAATCCCAAGCAGGCTCCACACTGTCAGTGCAGAGCCAGATGTGGAGCTCGAACTCATGCACCTGTGAGATCAATGCCGTGGGCTGAGATCGAGAGTCAGACGCTTAACCTGCTGAATCACCCAGGCGCCCCGGACTGTATTAAATTTTTATTGTAGTTGAGGTGTCAGAGGCACTGAATTATTCTAGTGTTCCTGTCTCTGTCTTCCCTGTTGATGTTAGGTTTCCCTAATTACTCCTCCTCAGAGAGAGCCTGTGTCTTCTGGCCCTTTCAGCTGTCACCCCCTGTGAATGTGCTGAAGTTCTGTTGACGTGGTGGCAAGGTCTGCGGGCTGGGGAGGCAACCTCTCTGTAGTCTTTTGAGTAGGTCATTGTTTCAGTGGCCCTGTGTTTTTTTGAGCTGCAGTCTTCACACATATTTTTTAACATTTTTCCCCATCCTAACAGGAGACACAAATTCTAAAAGGGGATGGAGTAGGAGAAATGCTCTTTGTGCATGTGGGACAAGGTTCTGAGAAGTTCTTTTGCTCTGGAGAGTAAGCATCTGCGATGGAGAGCACGGTAAGGTGCATTCCACAAAGATTTGCCTTCCCCTCCTCCCCCTGGCGTCACAGGGAATCTTTGGTATTTTCACTATAAGAACCTGGCAGGGTTCTTGTTGCTGAGTCATGAACATGTGGTACCCTTCTCCCCCCCCAGCCAAAAAAAAAAAAAACCAGACCCCCCCCAGGAGTTTCTCATTCTCACACTGGTCCAAATGTAGCCTCCAGCCATTCTTCAACATTCCCCTCTAACAGCTTATGGCTCCCGTAGTTTCTGTTCCAGTCCAGTAAACCTCAGCTATGACTCTGGATTCACCTGTCTCTAACATTTCAGGGTAGCAATTTGTCATGCGATCCAGGTTCTCTGATAGATTAAAAAAAAAAAAAAGTTGTTTAATATCAGGTTTTCAGGGGATTTTTTTTTTTAGAAGGACAAGAATAACAAGTTTCAAGTTCTTTACATGTTGGGAGTGTGTGGTATGAGAGTTATATCTCATTTAAGTCATGAATAGAATATAGTTCCAAATACAGTTGGTTTTATTCCAGCTCTGTGAAAAAAAATGCTCTTTAAATGAGAATGGTAATTGTTTTCATTATGTGTATTTATTTATTATGTTACAGTGAAGTATTTTGTGCCATGTCATGCTGGTCTTCCCTTTATAGTAGTAATGTAAAGTTCATTCTTTTAATAAAAACATTTAACTAAGATTTGAGTTAAATAAGGAACAATGTAATTAAGATGATATCATAAAGACTGTGCAGGAATTACTCAAGTTTTGGAAGCCCTCATTCATACCATGCTAGCCTCCTGCATTGGACTGACTTTGCAACATAGTCTGCCTGAAATATTTTCTAGAATCCTATCCACTTAGAACAGCTACTCAGAAACGAGGACAGCCCTAACCCAGTCTGGACATCTAGCCTCCTCAGATCTGGGAAGGCAGTTCTGTAATCCGTCTCATATTAAAGAAGTGTTGTCCCATGCCTGCTAAAGCTGCCAAGGCACCCAGTGGGAGCCAGGCCTGGAGGCAGCTTCTGGGGGCACTGAAGCATAAGGTTAATAAGATTAAGGAAGACTTCTCTTGCCCCCGTTAAAGTCCCCAGTCTCTTGCCTGAGGGTTGAAGCCATCAGCAGTGACACAACACTCAGAGCTTTCCTTTAAAGTCCCTGTGCTTGACAGAAATGTCTTCCTCTTGCACTAAAGTCTCACCTGTGAGTTCTCAGAAAAGCACATACCTGCTGGCATTTTGGATATCATGGGCTCTAGCGTTTGGAGTGGGAAACCAATGGGGTAGAGTAAGGTATAAGGGGTCCACCAAACTGAAGAAATTCTTACATAGAACTTTTATTTTGTCTGTTAACCAAGAATGTAATATTCAGTATCAGCAGTCTTTAGTTTGGACTAATAAAATCCTGAGGTACTTGGAAAACAAATTATGTTAGGGACACGGATGCTGAAAGGATCCTATTCCAGGAGAACATGATACCAGGATAAAATTAGTACATTTAAGGTACTCCACAGTTCGGGCTTCAACAATAGCCATGGTCAGGATGGGGGAAACAATTTCTCCTAAATGCATCAAGTCAAGGACAGAAGACAGTGGTGCGCTGAGCCAAGATCCAAGTACGAGGAGATTTCATTTTTGATAAAAGCACCAGAGCTGAAGACTTGGGACCAATGGGATAAATTGTGCACTGAAGGAAGCTCAGATCAAATCAGATCAGTGACATGTTGAGAGGAGCTGGATGGAGGAACGGTTACAGAAAACGAGAATGACCGCGAATAGTAATGTCGTACAGTAACTTCTAGAGTACAGGCAGTCCCCATCTTCCACCTGTTCAACCCTGCAACCGAAATCGCTCAGCAGAGATCATATTTGGAGTGTGGATCTTTTCCTGGGTTAGCGATATGCAGGATACCCCTTTCCCCTGCGGTCGGGTGGTGGCTGTGGCTGTAGCTCCCTGCCAGCCAGCAATCGTCACAAGGGCCAACAACCAACGCACTGGCAACCATTCTGCCCACACACAGACATTTGCACTTTCAATACAGTACTCAAAAAATTACCTGAGAGAGTCAACACTTTAGTATAAAATATGCTTTATTTGGGGGATTTTGCCCAACTGCAGGCTTTTCTGTAAGTGTTACAAGCACATTTTAAGGTAGGCTAGGCTAAGTGAGGCATGAGGTTTGGTAGGTTGGGTGTACTGAATGCATTTTGATCTTAGGATATTTTCAAGTTAGGATGTATCAGAACATACCCCCTTGTTAAGTCAGGGAAGATTTGTAGTGGGTTATGGGCTCTGGAAATGCAATCTTTAATCAACTAAGAAGACGTAAGTTTGAATCTGGTTTCAGCCTTCTTGCAGCAGAATGAAGTTGAACACTTTCGAAGAAGAAACCAACTCAGTGCTACCAAGCTCACTGAGCAGGCTGAGATTGGCTTCCAGCTTTGTCTCCATTAGACCCCCCTTCACAGGCAACAAAAATAGACACAGGTTTCAGTCTACCCGCTTAAGGGGTTTCAGTTTGCTCCTCATATTCCCTCCTTGCCTGCTGGCCTGTGGGCATCAGTCTGTAGGAAAAACACCTACAGGAATTGTTATCCAGCTCCATAATTGCATAAGCTCAATTCCTGTTAACAGATGCGTGTGTGTCTGTGTGTGTGTGTGTGTGCATGCACGCGCGCGTGTGTGTGTAGTGGTTCTGCTCCTCTGGGTGATCCCTGCCTGATAGGGATGATTAGTTTGAGTGTCAAGAAAATGAATCTGCAGCAATGTCAAGCATATGTGGGAGAGAAGATAATTCTAGAAGGTGAGTTATCAGGAGCCACTTAAGAATTTTGAACAGAGAAATGAATTGGTTCACTTCAGCTCACTGGGCATTGTGTTTGGCCCTGGAGATAAAGCAGTGAATACAACATAGTCCTGTCCTGGTATGTGAGGAACAGGAAGGGGTGGGGGGGGGGGGGCGGAAACCAAGTGGTCATAGGACATTCCAGGTAATTACCAAAAGAACAAATATGAGGTGAAAATGCCTATAAACAGGGCCATAAAAGCAAAAACTGAAAGATGATAAGTTATAGAAAATTACATAGACCTTTCTTTTTCTCATAGTAAATAAGGTGAAACCTGTGGGTATAGGAAATGAACATCCCTAGCTAATAGAAGACACTGAGCCACGAAAACCAAACCTTTTGTCCTTTCCAGCCACCTACAGCCCTAACCCTGCCTTCATGGGTGAGAGTCTTGGGTCATTAAAGGACATTCAGAATAGCTGTGTTTTGGGAAAAGCATGTGATAGGTATGAGTCTGGAAGTGTGGGTAGAGGGTCATGGACAACTGGCGTATTTTGTCATGTTGCCTCTTGGCTTTTAGTTACGGGACCAACTTTATATGCCCAAACACAATGGCTTAGGAACCAGACTTACGGGGGCATGATGATTATGTAAACTTTCCCATGTATAAGCATCAATATCTGAGAGAAAAGACATTTTTAATTCATCCAGATTCAAAAAACAGAAAGTAAAATGTTCTTCTGATTCATCTCCTAAAGTCTCATGACCACACATCTCATGGCACATGGTAAATTCACAACATGTTTTAGCTGTGATTTTGGTCATGATTACGAGTAAAACTGCATTTGAGGAACTGAGAGTTAGCAATCTTCTCAAATATTATCAGAATGAAGAGACTTGATACAGTGAGATGACATGGGTTTGAAATTTGAGGGAATATGGCTCATGTCAAGGCTCTACATGACTCAGCCATCATCTCTCTCCTCCATATGGGGAGTAGAGGAAGACATATCATTACAGTGCTTCATGCTGAGTAAATGCATTTGTTTTCGTTTACTCTCCATCCCCTTCAAATCCCCCATTTTCTTGCCGTGTGACCTTTGAAAAAGTTATCTCTCTTGGAAACAAATGTTCATCTATAAATGCTTACATTGAGAAGTTTCAAGGAAAATTGGATATATATTTAAATATAAGTGATCCAGAAGTATTTAATTATGTCAATCAGCGTCAGTAATTTAAAAAATCATTTTATCCTTTAGGAAGAAAGGAAGTTTTGTTCTTATCTGAACAGATGAGAATATTCAATCTGTAAGCACATTAGTCCCTCCAATAATGACCAAATGACTTCTACTGCAACAAGAAGGTTGGGGGGAAGAGGCAGTGATATGAGGCAAAATCTTTCAACAAATATTGTCACATTGTGATGAAGGATTCTACTAGCTCATTGTTGAAAATTCCATGTAATTGGAGATTGAGCAGACATCCTGCTAAACCTCAAAAACTTAACAGAATTTATTTATATATATAAAAAAATATCAGAAATGGAAAAAGATTCCATGCTCCTGGATAGGAAGAACAAATATTGTTAAAATGTCGATACTACCCAAAGCAATCTACACATTCAACGCAATCCCTATCAAAGTAACACCAGCATTCTTCACAGAGCTAGAACAAATAATTCTAAAATTTGTATGGAACCAGAAAAGACTCCTAATAGCCAAAGCAATCTTGAAAAAGAAAACCAAAGCAGGAGGCATCACAATCCCAGACTTCAAGCTATACTGCAAAGCTGTAATCATCAAGACAGTATGGTACTGGCACAAGAATAGACACTCAGATCAATGGAACAGAATAGAGAACCCAGAAATGGACCCACAAACGTATGGCCAGCTAATCTTTTACAAAGCAGGAAAGAATATCCAATGGAATAAAGACAGTCTCTTCAGCAAGTGGTGCTGGGAAAACTGGACAGCGACATGCAGAAGAACGAACCTGGACCACTTTCTTACACCATACACAAAAACAAACTCAAAGTGGATGAAAGACTTAATGTAAGACAAGAAGCCATCAAAATCCTCGAGGAGAAAGCAGGCAAAAATCTCTTTGATCTTGCCCGCAGCAACTTCTTACTCAACACATCTCTGAAGGCAAGGGAGATGAAAGCAAAAATGAACTACTGGGACCTCATCAAAATAAAAAGCTTCTGCACAGCAAAGCAAACAATCAGCAAAACTAAAAGGCAACCAACAGAATGGAAGAAGATATTTGCAATAACATATCAGATAAAGGGTTAGTATCCAAAATCTACAAAGAACTTATCAAACTCAACACCCAAAAAACAAATAATCCAGAAAAGAAATGGGCAAAAGACATGAATAGAAAATTCTCTAAAGAAGACATCCAGATGGCCAACCGACACATGAAAAAATGCTCAACATCACTCATCATCAGGAAATACAAATCAAAACCACAATGAGATACCACCTCACACCTGTCAGAATGGCTAACATTAACAACTCAGGCAACAACAGATGTTGGTGAGGATGTGGAGAAAGAGGATCTCTTTTGCATTGTTGGTGGGAATGAAATCCGGTGCAGCCACTCTGGAAAACAGTATGGAGGTTCCTGAAAAAACTAAAAATAGAACTACCCTACGACCCAGCAATTGCACTACTAGGCTTTTATTCACGGGATACAGGTGTGCACCCCCATGTTTATAGCAGCACTATCAACAATAGCCAAAGTATGGAAAGAGCCCAAATGTCCATCGATGGATGAATGGATAAAGAAGATGTGGTATATATATACAATGGAGTATTACTCGGCCATCAAAAAGAATGAAATCTTGCCATTTGCCACTACGTGGATGGAACTGGAGGGTATTATGCTCAGTGAAATTAGTCAGAGAAAGACAAAAATCATATGACTTCACTCATATGAGGACTTTAAGAGAGAAAACAGATGAACATAAGGGAAGGGAAACAAAAATAATATAAAAACAGGGAGGGACACAGAACAAAAGAGAGTCATAAATATGGAGAACAAACTGAGGGTTGCTGGAGGGGTTGTGGGAGCGGGGGATGGGCTAAATGGGTAAGGGGCATTAAGGAATCTACTGAAATCATTGCTTCACTATATACTAATTTGGATGTAAATTTAAAAAAATAAAAATAAAGTAAAAAAATTAACAACAACAACAACAACAAAAACCAGTATCTTTGGCACCATTTTATGAGAAGGAGAATCATTTTCAATAAGTCATGGAACAACTCTAGAAAGGGCTTAGCACTGAGCCACAGTTTAACGTCAGCTGAGATGTTGCAACTCTGAAGGGTCATCCAAGCATCAGAATTCCCCTTTGCTTGAGATCCCCAATGAGTTCACATCACAGCTGCCCATGTACTTTTGTTCAAGCTTGCTTCCTCACTTAGCTTCCACAGGTGTGGACCCCAAGAACACTTCGTATTAACCCTCCTACAGGCTACTCTCTGTCTTCTTCCTGGGAAACTCCAGGTGCTGCAAATGAGCTGAGGAAGCTGATGCTGGGATGAGATTGGAAGCAGGAGCACCTGCCTTTTGGCTGGTAGTGACTCATACACACCCCACCTTAGGAAACTCTTTACAGGCGTCCTTGGTTTCAAATACCCATATGGTCAGCTGAGAACCCCACTGAGACTATATTATGGCTCACCTTCTTCTTCTGTGCAAACGTGCTTTCTTTTCATGGTCATTGTTTCCATAATCCTGAGATTTCCATAATAAATATCTCACTCATGCAAACCTGTCTTTATCCTCCAAGGAACCCACTCGGTGAGAGATACCACCTAAATCTACATCCGTAACACTTCTCTGCATCATAAATTTGTTTCTGTCTTACTTTCTCAACTCTCTAAAGGACACTTGCACTTCTGTGTCCCCAGAGGCCTTTAGTTATGGACATTGGAAATACAGGTGTCACCCTTAACCCTTCCCCTCATCTGATTTCACCTTCTTGCTTTGGTAAGAGGCTAATAATAAAATTTAGGATTTAATGAGTATTCAGTATGTACCAACACTATATCGAAATGAAGAAACTCAAATGGGGTTCTCATGTGTCCCCACCATTTATAGAGCTTGAGACCCCAGGTGCATCACAAACTCTCTGAGTTCTTTTTATTTTACTATAATTTAATATAGACAATGTCTCCTTCACAGTAATGGAGAGGTTTACGCTTATTTGTATATGACAGTGAACTGGGTACCTCTCTAAGTAGTAAGGGGACACTTAACGACTATCAATGTCACAGACATTTGTTAGCCATGAAAGCAGCATGAATCACCAGATCCCTGGGGAAAATGATGAATGTAACAACACATTCACATTAATAATAATCCAGGTAATTTTTTTTTAAAGTTCTTACCAACAGCTAGAACATAGTCTTTGGATTCTGAAAACTTTTTATTTGATTCCTGCTTCTGTGACTTAATTTCTAGGTGTATTTGGAAAACTAGCTTAACTTTTTGAGGCTGGTTTTCCTTACCTATAAGTCTGTAAATAAATAGTACCTGTTTCACAAGGCTATTGTAAGGACTGAAGGAGAAAAGTACTTAGCACAGAGCACACTTACAGGAAGCCCTCAAGGAATGAGAACAATTTCTAGTTTTATTTTACTACTTGTTGCTATTACTATAAAAACTTACATTACACCTATGAGATAGGGTGAGATTGTTACTTCCATTCATGGAAAAGGACAAGAAATGGAAGTCAACACATCATATAATGAGAGAGAAAGCAGTGGTGCTGCCTTTTGAGTCATGCGTTCTATTTATCTGCATGTCTGCTAATTGTACTAGGCCCAGACCTATTAGAGACGTGGGATGTAAATGATAGCGATGAAGAGCAATTCAGATTATCTTGAGTGTTCAAGTGTTGGGTGACACAGAGGCAAAAGGTGTCGGCCCTTAACGTTTGGTAAATCTGTCCATTTCTCAGGGGTCTCTACCATCCACCACACAGTCCTTTAGGGGATAACCTGACTTCACAAGCCAATCATCTGAATCCACAGCACCTTCTTACATTAACTGTTTTTCTGAACCCTGCAATTGCCGTCTGGTTGATGCCTTTTTAAGAATACCTTTTCTACAGAGTTGTTTGGCTGGACCTAACCCAGTAGAAAACTCCCCTCACAAGGAAAATAGGAAATAAAGAAGCAACATGTCTTTGATTACACACTACACCTTATAGGGGTCATCAGGGTGATGGTTGATACAGATGCCTGATTCAGAGGAACAAGGGAAAAAAGAAAGAAAGAAAGAAAGAAAGAAAGAAAGAAAGAAAGAAAGAAAGAAAGAAAGAAAGAAAGAAATAAAGAAAGAAAGAAAAGAAAGAAAGAAAAACAAAAATACCAAGTGCTGAATGGCAGTCTATTTATAGCATCTCAGATGTCTCAACATACTTGGAGCGGTTCTGTTTATGCTTCTTATTCCAGCGTAATTCTTGAAAGTGTCCCCCTATCACTTTCAAACTGGTTCTGGTATGGTATGCAAGTGGAGGAAATAGAACATACGTGTAAAAGAGAGACAAAGGCTATTTTATGGACCATTATAAATTTCTTTAAAGAAAACGGAACAGAGAATTAACCAATCAATATACAATTGGAAATGAAAGAACTATAGGCAAGGTAATGACAAAGTAATTACCCTGGTTTGAACTCAAGGTCTAAACTTTTCTAATCTATTTTAATGAAACACTGTGTTCTGCCTACATAAATCATATATTTCTATTAAATGGTTTGTTATAAAATGCCTATTTAAATAGTTGAAAAGAATGTCTGGCAGCAAGTAGGTGCTGGTGGGGATAATTTTGGGTCCAGACTTACTATTTGCATTAACAGAGAAAAAGAATCTACAGCATTTTAATGAAAATTTGAAATGAAACTAAATTAGGTATTGAAATTAAGTGTAATTTCTCAAATAAAGAATAGGAAAAAATATATATTAAGTGGAGCTCTTTATAGCTTAGAGACATAAGAATAAAAGTTTAACTCAATTTTGTTATTCTCGATGCTTCTCTCTAGCTAAAGATATCATCTCCCTCTTACCCTAATTGAGTTTTCCTATCTCACTTCCATTAATAACTATTCGAGTGAGATATTGGTCAAATGAGAGAATGACCATAGATATTTTCTTGTTCTATAGAGGGATTAGGCACTTCCAATATGTATGGAATGATGGTAATTATGACCCTTGTTGACCTAGTCCTAAAGGGGAAGGTGAATGACATTTTTTAAAAAAGAAAATATGTTCTCTTTAAGGTTCAGGTACAAACTCAGCTTATTGAGCAATCCTTCATTAAGCATTGTTCTGTGTTAGCTAGTCTAATAATATAAGAGGAAAAAAGCAGACAAAAACAAGTAAGAAAAAAAAACCAAAAACATTGTCTTTACCAACCCACCCCAAAACACACAAACTAGTGAGAAAGACACACGAGACAAGGAAGAAATAACACAAATACCATATGTTACATGGTCTAGTCATTTCTGTAAAATGTGCTGGAAGGTCACAAATGAGGGATGGGCCAGCTTTCCCAAGGGAGTCAAGGAAGGATTCAGGGAGGGTAGCTTTGGAGCAGGTGTCTTAAAGAGTGATCAAACATTTGAGGGGACAGAGTATCCCCCAAAAAGTATTTTCTGAGAATTCTCGGGGAATGTGCTGAGTGGGTAACAAAGCACCATAAACCTGGGGTGTGTTCAAGGAATGGAAAGGGGTTTGATAAGTCTAGAAAAGTGGCAAAGGCAGTGTAGTGTGGCAGGGACAGTGCTGTGGGTTCATCCCACCTGTGCCACTTCTACATCCTTGAGCACAAGGACAACCACTTCCCAGACCCCTGTCAGTTGAATAGGGCTGCATGACTGATTCTAGCTAGTAAAATGTGAGCAGGAATAATGTTTGTTTTATCTGAACCAGGGATTAAAAGCCCTTTTCATACATGATTCTCCTGTGTAATTCTTCCCTGAAACAATTAACCTGGGAGCCTTTGACATTAAGGTGTCAAAGGGTCAAAGCAAGTTGATTTACTGAACCACCACACAAAGGACAGCTGCATAGGGAATCATCTACCCTACATCAGAGTTCATATGAAGGGTATTGAGTAGAGCTTTGTACTAAGCCATTGAGATTGAGGGATTGTTTGTTATGACAGCACAAGCTTATTATCCTCTCTCTACCAATACTGGAGACCATGGTGAGAGTTGGACCCAGACAGTACAATATGGCAAATGGCATATCATGTAGCACTCAAATGAGCTCTTTGATTCCCTAATGAGAATCAGACTTCTCCCAAAGAATCTAACTGGCTCCTATTCAGCACTTAACTTCATTCTGAAGGTCCTAGTTCATTCTTTGCCTGCCTGTTTTCCCCATTATATTCTACCAGAACATGGTTCGAGTCATATATGATGCAGTAAAAATTCCCTATATAAAAAACACACTAATGTCAGAATAACTTTTCACCAAGAATACCTAAATGTAGAACACGACTAGAACCCTTTCAGGACTGCAAAAGAGGAAGATGGAACAGAAGAAAAGTTCGTTTCTTAGGCCAGGTATTCTCCATTGTGTTGTATTTCTCCTTTTGGCAAGCCTCAGAGACTCTTCACTAAGCCCTTTATAGGTCCCGAAGATACAAATAAACTAAAGACACAATAGCCTTACCCTTGAAGAAACTGATACCTCAGCCAACACAAGGTTTCTTAAGAAAGGATGCAAACTGTTTGCTCCACAGGTAGTATTTTAGCTTAATGTGGATCGAATTGAAACACAGAAGCAGCCTGGATTTGCAGTGTTTCAGACAATCTTATCAGAGTTTCATGGATGGTCTTTAAGAGGCCCACAAAGGCCAGCCATGCAGTAATTTCCCCAATTGGATGTTTATGCATGTAAGCATATCTATTTGGGAATTAGATTCAAAACTTCCTGTAGGTACTCTAGGCCACGGTCTAGTTCTCCAAATGCTTAAAAACCACTTTGGTAGTCAGAATCACACATATAAACTGTTATTTTCAGTATAATGTAGGAAGAAAAACAATAAATATAGAGAAGTTTTTGTGGCTTTGTAGAAGATTGATTGAGATCTTGATTACTGTGTAATCACAGACCTTTCCAGAGCCTGTTTTCATATACGATTATATCTTTAAATGTATTGATGTGAAAAACAGTGACTAATAATTCATTTTATTATTTGACATCTTGGCAGAAAACAAACGAGACTCAGATTTGCATACAGATCATTTTGAATTTATTTAGGATGCCCACTAAATGGATAGACTTCTTATCCACTGACATGCCAACATTCCTACAGGAGAAGCTCTGCTCTATAAGCAGTCAACTGTTATTGCTTGAAACATCCATTAAATATTTCCAAGTTTCAGCACAAGATGTTTTGGCCTTTAGACAGAGAGGAGTCGCCATGCCAAATCAGACCCATCTCTATTCTGACTCTATTCCATGCATTCCTGGTTTCTGAATGCAAATGGAATTTAAAGGAATCAGCAAATTATTAATAGCATTCTGCATCTTTTTTTTTTTTAATTTTTGTTTTCAACGTTTATTTTTTTATTTTTGGGACAGAGAGAGACAGAGCATGAACGGGGGAGGGGCAGAGAGAGAGGGAGACACAGAATCAGAAACAGGCTCCAGGCTCTGAGCCATCAGCCCAGAGCCTGACGCGGGGCTCGAACTCCCGGACCGCGAGATCGTGACCTGGCTGAAGTCGGACGCTTAACCGACTGTGCCACCCAGGCGCCCCGATAGCATTCTGCATCTTAAAAGAAAGTGGGAGAAGCCACATGCCTTGCCACACAAGAGTTGATAGCATCCTTGTTCCAGGCATTTTGCTCCTCTCTTTGTCAGATGGCCCCTGTTCAGTTCTTCACCAAATTCTTTTGTTTCTACCTTCAGAATGAATGCAGAATCTGACCAATATTCCACAATTTGAACAACCACCTGCAAATGTGCCTTGATCCTAGATTCCTTCCCTCACCTCCACCTGATCAAAAGCTGGTCTTAACCTTCTCTTCAAAGACATGACAAACCATCTCCATCCACTTCTCCACTTTTCCACAGGTACAGCTCTGACCATGACCTCTCCCCCAAACTACTATCACAGCCTCTGTGTTAGTCTCCACACATCCATACTTTAAAATGTCCATTCTCTGTAGACATGAAGAGAAACACATATTATAAAATGTCAATCTACTCCAGTGACATTCCAAAGGATTTAGAATAAAATTTAAAGTACTGCTATATGTGCAAGGCTTGACCTAATCTCCACTTCACCTGTCTCCTTTCTAGACACATGTCATGGCAGATCCCACTATATTCAATATATTGCAGTTATGTACTATTTTCTGTGTTTTTTAAAAAAAATCGTTAAACATGTTCCAACCTTAGGTCCCTTGCATTTAGGATCCATTGTTTCTGAAAGCCTCTTCCTATAGATTATCTCCCAGCTCATAACTTTGAAGTTCTCGGCTGACTACATGACCTAAAGTATTTCTTCTCAGATAATTACCTAAAGTGTTTCTGATTTCCTCTAATCACTGTTCTCATGTTATTCTCTTTTTTTGTAAGTGGTAGTGCTGTATGAAAAACGTGTTTACTTCCTTCTTCCTTTATTCACCATTGACTGACTTCTTCATTGCTGAGTCACTGGACAGTAGATGCCACACATGTCATAGAAGCATATAAATACCGAATAACTGAATGAGTTAGGGTGAGGAGTCAAGGATGAGGTCAAGGGAGAAAGTGAGAAGACTCCATGGGATCTTTCTAGATTCAATTTCTACGGAGCTTGGAACATTACACCTGTTCTTATAATGAGAAGGAAAAAAAAAGGGCTGAACAGAATGAAATTCAATGACTTTTTTTTTTTTGTCAACGTTTTTTATTTATTTTCGGGACAGAGAGAGACAGAGCATGAACGGGGGAGGGTCAGAGAGAGAGGGAGACACAGAATCGGAAACAGGCTCCAGGCTCTGAGCCATCAGCCCAGAGCCTGACGCGGGGCTCGAACTCACGGACCGCGAGATCGTGACCTGGCTGAAGTCGGACGCTTAACCGACTGCGCCACCCAGGCGCCCCGACTTTTTATATCCACCAAATAACAGAGGTTCCAGGATAAATCACCACCTGAAATCTGGACAAACAGATGGCTACAGGGAATAAATAACAGCCAAGATAAACTCACCTGAAGTGGAAGCCCCTGGAGCCACTAACTGGTAGGAAGATGTAAATGAGAATATTGATACATTTCTGGAGCTTGTGTGTGGACTAGTTCCAGAGTTAAAAACTCTAGGGGCCCCAGTCTTAGGGAGGTCTACAAATCATCAAAGATTTTACCTCCAGAAGCCTGACCAGGGCCAATGGCAAAGATCAGAGAGAACTCAGGGGACAAAAAAAGAAAGAAACAAAAACCCCAAGGAAGCTGGAGGAAATGAGCCTCTGGCATCTGTAGCTACAACAAACTGGAAACACAGACCAAATGCTAGCCAGCCTAACATAAAACTTACACTGGAGGGGCACCTGGGTAGCTCAGTCAGTTGAGTATTCGACTCTTAATTTGGACTCAGGTCATGATCTCACAGTTCGTGGGTTTGAGTCGCACATCGGGCTCCATGCTGTCATCCTGGGATTCTCTGTATCCCTCTCTGTCTCTGTCCCTCCCCTGCTCTCTATCTCTCAAAATAAATAAATAAACCTATTAAAAAACACCTTAACACTAGAAAAGAAATTGTCTAAACTTCTAATACCGAATACATCATGCCCAGCTTTCAATAAAATATTCCAAGCAGTGCCAAAAGACAAAAAACACAGCCTGAAGAGACAACACAAGGAACATAACCAAACTCAGATGTGATATGTATTTTTGGAATTATAAGATAGGGGATGTAAAATATCTGTGACTAATATGCTAAAAGCTCTAAAGGAGAAAGTAGACAGCACGCAGGATCAGATGGGTAGAAAGAGTGGAGATGGAAAGGTGGAGAAAAAAAATCACTATTTTAATAAATGGTGTTGGAATAATTGAATATCAATATGTAAGAAAACATAAATGCATACTAAATCTTTTACAAAAATTAACTTAAAATGGAACATAGACCCAAGTCTTGTGCACTCAAGGGCACAAATACACAACTCCTAGAAGATAACGTAGATGAAAATCTAGATGACCTGGAAGTTGGAGATGAATTTTTAGATACAACACCAAAGCATACTACATCAAAAGGAAAATTAAAAAGATCAGTTAGGCACTAGTGAAATTAAAAACTGATCTGAAAAAGACACTGTTAATACAAATGAACAAATTAAAAAAAGAGACAAAGCAAGAAACACACTCTTAAATACAGAGAACAAACTGATGACTACCAGAGGACAGGTGAGTGGGTGATTGGTGAAACAGGGGAAGGAGATTTAAGAGCACACTTACCATGATGAGCACTGAGTAATGTATAGAGTTGTTGAATCCCTATATTGTGCACCTGAGACTAATATAACAGTGTATGGTAGCAATATTGGAATTAAAATTTAAAAATAAAAAAAAAAATAACAAAACAAAAAACACTGTTGTAGAGTGAAATGACAAGTCACAGACTGAAGAAAATATTTACAAAACACATATTTGATAGAGGACTTGTATTCAAAATATATTAAAAAAAAACCCACTGAAAACTCAACAATAAGAAAACAACCTAATAAAAAATGGTCCAAAGATTTGAAGAGAAATCTCACAGAGATAAAAGATGGTAAATAAGCACATGAAAAGGCATTCAACGTTTTCTGACATTAGGAAGTTACAAATTAAAACAACAATGAGCTACCATTACATACCTACTAGCATGGCAAAAATCCAAAAACAAACAAACAAAAATGACAATACTATGTGCTGGTGAGGAGGTAGAACAACAGAACCCCTGGTTAATAGCTAACAGATTGCAAATGGCACAGCCACTTTGGAAAACTGTCCAGCAGATTCTTACAGAGCTAAATGTAATCTTATCATATGATCCAGTTGTTCTAGATACCCAATGGTGTTGAAAATATATGCCCACACAAATAGATGCAAACCAATGTTAGAGCAGCCTTATTCTTAATCATAGAAAACTGGAAACACCCACGCTGTCCTTCTATAGGTGAATGAATATGCAAACCATGGCATGTCCATACAGTGGCATATTATTCAATGATAAAAAGAATTGAGGTATAAGACACAAAAAGACATGGAGAAATCTTAAATGCATGTCGCTAAGTAAAAGAAGCCAGTCTGGAAAGGATGCATACTGTATGATTTCAACTATATGACATTCTACAGAGAGAGGAAAAAGGTCAGTGGCTCTGGAGAAGGAGCAAAGGATCAACAGATAGAGCAAAGAGGATTTTTTGGACAGGGAATCTACTCTATGATACTGTAATGGAGAACACATGCCATTATAACAGTTCTCAAAACCCACTGAACTTTACAACACAGAGTGAATCTTAATGTAAACTATATAATTTAGTTAATAATAATGTATCAACATCAGGTCCACTAATTAAAACGAATGTAGCACACCAATAAAAGATGTAATAATAGGGGGAATTGCTTGTGGTGAGTTGTATATGACAACTCTACAATCTGCTCAGGGTTTTTGTAAATCAAAAACTGTTCTAAAAAAAAAATGCTTAAAAAAAAAAAAAAAAAGGAAAAAAGACTCCAAGGCTTTGAGTCTGAAAAACTGGGGGAAAATGGGAAAATGGTATTGCCATTAACAGAAAGAGTCAAAGGAGGAAGAATTCATACATTTTTTATAATCCCTTTTTCTGAACTGGGTGCTTCAAAAATCAGAGCACAAGTCATTTTAGATATAACAGTTACATTGACAAGATGACGAATTGGTCTGATGATTCCTTTTAAGATCTTAATCCTAAAGTGTCACAGATTTTCATCCTTATAAATGCACTTGCTGCCCATTTGGTTCAGATGATGAAAACTTATTCAGAAAAACCTAGATCAGTGGAGAGCAGTAGAGATTTTTCCAACGGAACGTGGTTTGCAAAGGCTAAGAGGTTTTGTATCTGGCGTCGGACATGACCCAGGCAGCTGTAATGAGAAAAGCCAGGCAAACCTTGCTGAGGAGAAGAGTCCTAGAGGAAGGAGTAGGCATACCCAGACAAGTGGTACAGCGCTGCAAGGTGGGGCCAGCAGGGGCTGTGGGGTGGTGGCTGGAGTCTGCCCCCAAGCAGAAAGGTGTTAAGAGCTTTGTGACTGTCACTTAAGAAGAGGTGCAATTACCTAAGGCCATAGCTGCCTCCTCCCTCAGATGTTCAGGAGAGTGGGGGTTGGGATGGGGCCATTGGTTGAAGTCACGGTCTCTTTGGTCAGCTCCCTTGCTACACAGATGGACGGTGGCGATGGACGGCTACAGTTCACTTGCTAGTGGAGACTGTAGTGGATAATTCCTGGGGTTGTGCATAATTTCCATTACCTCGGAAGACATAAGCTAATTTTGAACAAATCCCTTTGCTGTCATCTAGTATTACACAGCCAATTTAGATAAATCCTTGAACTGGGATTCCACATGCATAATATAGTCCCCTAAACAAAGAAAGGCGAATTCAGGACATTAATAGTATCCAAATGATTGCTTAGTATTTCATGCCAAGCTCCTTTAAAAAAAAGTCCAATTTCTAATCTCATCTGTGCAAACAAAGACTTGATCAGAAGATTAAGAGTGTTCGAGAGACTGCTAACAGTACAAAGAGGGCCTGTATTTTAAACAACAGGTGGTACCCATCCTTCTTACCTATTTTGACCGGATAGTCTGGCTGCCGATTAGGCATTCATTAGAAGGAAAGAGCCATTTCAGTGCTTTTTGCTTCAAAATACAATGAGATAATACACCTTTGCTAGCTTTATCATCATGGCCCCATAAGCAGGGATAATGGGCCAATGACTTTATCTTGAGTCCATTTGTGACCACATATTTAGATTTAAATGAGATTGGACTTCAGTCCTCCCAAGGTGTTACACAACTAGTTCTCCTTCTCTATTTACTATGTTATGGTAGTTAAAATCATATGATCGTATTTCTTGACTCCAGTCCAGATTGTGACTCTGGGCAAATTATTTAATCTTTCTGTGCTTTAATTTCACATCCAAAAATGGAAATGATAGTATAATTTACTTCATAATTCAGTGAGAGAACTAAAACAAATGTTCATGGAAAAGATTCATCGCTAAACCCACCCGTGTACATACAGGAGCTTGTACATACATCCAGCAAAAGCTGGACCTGATAAGAATGTTGATAATTGTAACTGACAGGAGCAACCTATTTACAGGTCATGGTGCTGGAGGCTAGAAACACCCAGGTATAGCCGCAGCCCCAGCTCCTCCCCGCCTCTCCCCTGGACTTTCTTTCCTGGCTCTTCTAACCACTGAGTTCTTCCTCAAACAAACTCTTAACACCTTTAAAAATAGAAGTATAGTCATTAAAAAAAATATTTATTGAGTGCTTATAATGTGCCAGACCAGGTGCTAGTCACTGCGGATACAGGACTAAAGATGATAGGTATTTGTGTTCCCTCGTGGAACTTACAACCTGTTAACAGGAACAACCATTTCTTGGTGTCAAGGCAGACTGTGCTTTATGCTAAGAGGACTACACGTATTATCATATTTGTCTCATTGTCAGTGACTATTGCTATCTTCATCTTGTTGTTGCGGAAAGTAGGATATGAGGCACTTGCTCAAAGACACAGCAGGTGGCCAAAAGGGACTTAGAACTTACTTGCTTTGAGGCTTTGAAAGGTTGGAGAATACGCTAAGTGCTCAGCTTTTGACATATTGAGTTTTAGATGCTTATTGGACATACAGTTGAAAGCTTCAAGTAAGTAATTGCATGTATGTACCTACATCTCAGGAAAGAAGAACAGAAACATAGATATAAGACTTATCCACTCAGAATAGGAATTTGGAGACATGGAAATAAAGGAAATCACCTAGGGCGCACGTGTGAGTCCCCTGAGGGGACTTACACAAAATAGCAAATGTCAGTCTCCACCTCTAGAGATTTGTATTTAATTGGGCCTGGGCAAGAGTCTTTTTAAAGTTTACAAAATGATTTGAATGCACAGTCAAAATTGAAAGCCATTGGCTTAAAAAGACAGTGACATGTTAAAAGAAAAGAAGGCTCAGAACAGAGTCCAGAGGCTCGACTCCAACATGAGAATTCACACAGAGAGAAAAATATAGCTGAAGTGAGGGATGAGCCGTGGGAAGCAGACATACATTGCAGCTGGGACGATAGGGGATAACAATGATGTAAATGAGAATTTGAACAATAAATTGGGAAATACAGAAACGGAACTGACTGGGAGTTGGGGGAAAAGAGGAAATGATACTTCCACTGGGATAAACTCTATGAACCTTACCACAGGCTTGGGAAATCACAAGAAAGATCTATCCAGATCAATCAGCTGCTAGACACGTGTAGGTCATGAGCTGCTAGCTCCCCAGACAGACCTTGCCCCATGTCCCGTTGGCCACATCTCCGGTCACACTGGCTTCTCATCCATAATGCAGAATCAGGTGACAGTTAATTTAGGTCATCAGATATTGTCTGGGAACTTGAGATCCATCTACTTTTTCCTATCATCAATTTCAACAAACTGACATCACTGTAAATTTCTTGCAAAGAGCTGCCACTGATCGAGCAGGCAGACACAAAAGAATTCTCCAGATTGATGATTGAAATAACTCAAGAAAAAGATCTCACTCTGAATGCCTGTAGTGGGATGTGCCATGAAAAAAAAAAGTTTCATTTAGGACACGGGTGATTCTTTGACCCTTCTGTTTACCTATTGTGCTGCATGGATTTTTTGCTGTGTTTGTATCTTTTTTCTTATATTTGTGTCATAGCTTCCTCCAGAAGGTAAATTTTGCTTAAAATGGCAGTGATAAAAGTTGGCTCATTATGAAGGTAATGCTGTTTAAGGATGAATCCTCGTGAATTAATCCCAGCTCTGTCACTTACTGGTTCTGTTATCTGGGACACATTACCCAGATGTCCAAAGGCTTAGTCTCTAATGTGGAAAAAGAGTGGTAACAATGGAAATAACCTCATTTATAGGGGTTTCAAGAATTCCTGGTACATGGTTAGGATTCAATATGTCTACATTGTTATAACACTACCATTATTTGTATTGTCTCTTTTTTGTCTTGACTACCAGGAAGTTCATAATTAAATGTGTTTTCTGCAACATAGCCTTGAGGTAGCAATAGAAAAAAAATATATATGTATATATGCATATATATATGTACCTATATATAGGTATGCATATATAAGTATATATATATAAGTATATATATATGCACATATATATATAGGTATATGCATATTTATATGTACCATATATATGTACCTATATATATGTACTTATATATATATATAGGTACATATATATGCATATATACATATATATGCATATATACATATATATATTTAGGTACATATACATGTGTATACACACAGGTACATATATATACACATATATATACACACACACATTATACATATTATACACATATATGTATGTATGTATAAGAAATGTCCCTCCCCTTGAGGAACATATGGGAATATGATATATTCCTTGTGGAGGAAACTATAAGTTATTTAGTGATTAGTGTAACACAGAAGTGCCATGCACTATGGAAATCCTTATTTGTCTGTTCACTCCATAAATTGTTTTCTGGGCTTCTCATGTGCTAGTGTCCAAAGTACCTGGCACATAGTAGGGATTCAATAGGCAAGACAGACGCCCAGTGAATGGATAAATCACTAACCTAACCCGTTCATTTACAATATGACAATCCCACATAGAAGACTGCCTCCGTGTCCTATGTCACATTATATCTGATAAATGAACATTGAAAGTCCAACTTCAGAATGGAAAATTCCCGTCTGTTCCAATTTCTATCAACACGTTGTTTTGTATGCATAACGCACCAGTCTGTCATGCTAAAGTAAAGCAGAAAAGTCAGCTCTAAAGCCCCTTCATCAATACTTTTTGTCTCAGAATGAGAACAACACAGACAGATTAAACGAAAGAGGACAAAAGACCCTCTCATTTTTCATGTGAGCTCATTCTGATCCCGTGAGATAAGGTTCTGTGCTTAAAAGAGGCACTTCTCACTCTCACAAAGCCATGATGCCGCCTTCTTCCCTTCAGTATCTGAGTGTTCCTGTTCTCTTCACCTTCCCAGAGGAGGGAGGCCTTTCCCAGCTCTGTCTGAGGATGCTCTGTGTCAGTTGTCAGTGGCAGCATTGAGAGAGTGTCCTCCTTTGAAAAATGTTGTGGTCGTTACTAACAGTGTCACTTCAAGTTAGGGTTATTATTAGGAGTCAGTGGGGCCCTTGGGATGAACAAAGGTCGAGAGACGGGGCTTCAGGTGCAGTCTGAGTCTGGAAATGAGACTAATGACCTGCTTGGACCCCTGCCCATAAAACCCCCGGAGGCTGTGCACGTGCCTCACATACGTGGACAGATGTGACTGCCTGACCCTGACTCCAGCTCTTTCTTACTCGGCTACGGTTTCCTGTGATCTCGCCTGCCTTTGTTTTGGTAGCATGGTGGGGAAACCACATAATCATTCAATCCTGGAGGATGGCAAGACGGACTGGTCCAGGGGCTGCCTCCCAAGAAACAGTACGGCGAGGAGAGGATGTAGGATGGCACTTCCCAGTGGACACATGTTAGAGCAGAGTTACGGTGGAGAACCATGAGAACAGAGCACTTCTCCCCTAGACATCCCCAAACTTTCAGGAAGCAGTAAATATCCTTAAATTTCAAGTGTAACGAGATTTCTTGTGGGAAATCATGGTTGGAGGTTACCAGTGAGCTGTTTTCATGTTTTCACCTACTCCAGCTCCCAAGTTACTATGAAAAAAAGCAAGAATTGTCTTTAGAGTTCATTGCCTTCATGCAATGTGTTCATCATACAAGAGTAACGTGAGTCCCTGGTATGTGCCTTACAGGTACTTGGCCTACAGAGGTGAACAAAATTACATGTCTGCTCTCTTGGAGCCCCCGGTTCTATTGCTAGAAGAGAAGTCATCAATAATGCATTTAAAAAGTTGCAGGGGATCAAGCCAGGTGTGTAGGATTTCACACCAGAGTCCAAATTTCATTAGTCACATAAACGCAAGTCCTCTCTGGACAACAGATTCCTTGTCAGCGAAATGGGATAAGAAGGGATGAAATCAGCAGCCCCAGACATCTGTGAAATGGAAACAAGGAAACCTCATTGCACACAGAGTCGGGAGGCCAGCGTGGCAGGGCGGGGGTGCTCTACCACTGGTCAGGGCAGACCCCAACTGGAAGACAGATGATGCTTGCTTTCCCCTGCAGCTCTATCTACTACCCCAGCCAGAAGAGGACAGATTCTCTCCTGCCCCAGCAACAGCCCAGCCAATGAGAGACTGACAAGACTCAGCCAATGAGAAGCCACGACACTTCATTCTCCGTTTACTGCAATGGACTTTGAGTTTACAACAGCCCTCCCAACTCCTCCTTTCCTCTATAAAAGAGCATTCTCCTTTCTTCTGCAGACTGGCGGTGGTTTGCCATAACTGAAGTGTCCACAGTTTGCAATTTTCTGTTCATCCCAAGGAAGCCCATTTGCACTGGTAAAATAACTGACAGTTGTATTTCTTAAGGTTAACAGATCTTGCAGGGAGATGATAAAGGATAAAATCATGCAGACGTGAGAACAGTTTATATAGCGTAGTATATGTTTCCCAGTTACTGCTGTTGCTGCTGGGGGATGGTGACTGTCATGTGGCTTATGAGTCTGGGTGTGGATTATCAGTGGCTTCTGTGGGATGCAAGAAAGAGGGGGATGTTAATTATGGTAAAAGTGCTTTGGGAACCTGGGATGAGATCAGCCCCCCTGGTAATTAGGTAAGTGGTCATCAGCACTGATTGCCGTCTTTACCCCCAGCAGAGCCTGCTCCTGGCAGAGGAGGGGAGCCTTCTCTTTAAGTGGAACAGCCCTGGAAACCTCTCTTTAACTGGGAGAGGATCCTCACCCACAGAAGGGAGTGCGTAATAATCAGACTAATCAGCCTCTAATTACCGAGCCTTCATAGAGAGGTGCGTACAGCCCTAGGTCCGTGTTGTCCCTAAAACATGTTTAATGCAAACTGGCCTATATTTCCCCTTGGAGAAAGTCTCCTGTTCTCAAATCTTTTATAATCTGTCAGGGTAGATCAGGGCTGGGGGAGAAGCCGAGGGCAGCAGTTATCATATAAATAATTTAAGAACATTTTGAAGCTGAATAGTTTCAGATTTATTTACCAAGGGCACACATTTACTCACAATTAACCCAAATATGCAAATAAAAGGGGTTTTCTCCCTTTAATCTGATGTTTTTCAAAAGCCTCAGCCTTCTGAGTAGTATAGAAAAACTCTGATTTTGTCCATTTTTATAAAATCTCTCAGAGTTAATTATTAAAGCATTATCTTAGTAATGGTCTTGGGGAATTCAGCCCCCACCTCCCTCTCCTTCCCCTGGTGGTAGTATGTTCTTGTGGGTCCGGGAGGAAGAAGGCTTCTCCTCTGTGATGCCTTCTCTGGATCCACTGTGCTTTGATGTGCAGTAGCTGGCCTGTTCTCCTGTCCAGACTGGTGGCTCACGGGGTGTTCCTGAGCCTTATGCGGCGACGTTGTTAACACCCGGGATGAGAATCCATGACACCAGTTGTTTGCTGGTCCTAAAGCCCTTTAACACCAGAGCCTCTTCACTTTGACCTTGGGCTCTGCAGCCATCAGCCTTCTGGGACCTCCCAACCCCTCCCAGGAGCCTGCAGGAGACTGATTCACATGCACACATTGGAGTCAGGCCAGGCATCCAGCAAAGTGCTCTGGCCAGATTCCTGCAGGTATCCTCTCCATGCGTGCCATTGCTGTGACACCACACTGGGCATGATGGCCAGACGAAGAGAAAGGCTCTCCTAGATGACATCAAAGTGAGCAGGTGGGGTGAAGGGAAAGGGTGAAGATCCCAGCCACTGGCCTTGTTCTTCCCTGTCTCATTTATCAATGACTCCGTCACGTGGAGTCAGGAAATGTCTTTTTTTTTTTTTTGCCTTCTATCTTCTTTTCCTTTCTAAAGAAGACTTCTCATAAAAGTTGAAAAATATATTTAATTAGGCCCAATTTGAAAAAAAATATGATCATTATACTATCTTAGGGATAAATGAAGTCTTGAAAAAAATCAATAGCACAGAATTATTGGGGATAGTATTTTGGTGGAGTCAAGGCTTGTTATTTTGATGAAAAAGCTTAGGGCTTGAATCGGTGGTGGTTCAAAGGTTTTAAATAGCCCCAGAGGAGAGCTTATTGTTGGGGCAGCTACAAGAGAAAAGGAAGTGAAATCAGAGGGAAGGCTGCACTGAGTGTGATATAATTATTATATTCCAAGGAAGGGATATAGTGAAGTGGGGTATTGGATGGATCCACATATAACCAGACCCTGACCCCTCAAAGCTGAGTGACTTTGAGCAAGCTCCTGACCTCTCTGAGCTCTATTCTAACTTTGCAGTAATACCTATCCCTTAGGATGGTTGTAGAATTGCACGTACTGAGCATAGGTCCTGGCCCAGAGAATGTATTCTCTCCTTTTTCTTTTCCTAATAATGCACGAAAAGCACTGTATAGGGGTGGATAAAGGGATGACTGTGAGTAGCCCCTAATAACAGCTATTCACTTGCCTCCTTTTGTAACATTTACAAAACGAACGCTGCCTTTTTTATAAGTACCTGTTCTGGCATAGAAATTAGGGGCTTAAGGAGGCTGGCAATTTCCATCCAAGACTGCCGTCAACTTCCCCGAGCCCACCAAGTGCACTTCTGAAAATTATTCCCAGTGAACAACTTCTCCGTGTTCAAGTTCCTAATTGTGGGCTTATCCTGGAAAGCAAGTCAAGGGCATTTATTAATGATATTTCAACTGCACAAGCACCCCGATGGCAAGTGCCGAATCAATTAGAAAGTTATGTTGGAAATGCCTCACCTGGGGAGGCCACAGTGGCTTTTGGGAAAGCACATGTGGCTTAGATGAACTCCATCCCGACCCTGCCAGGGCACTGACTTCTGGACCTTCACCTCTTGGTTCGTACACCATGGATATGTTCCCCATACCATCTATTTTCGCTGTTGCAAAATTTATTACTAGAAAATTATGCAACCTAATCTGTGAAGTTCGCAAATTTCTAAATAGATACTGGAGGTAATTCACACACACCTAATGCATTATATATGGAAAGTCCTCCTAATAGTAAAGATATTGCCTAACATTTACTAGATATTTCTTGTCACCCCTAATAATATCTGCAGTCTTAAAAACAATCATCCTGGTCCCTTGTAAAAAGGAAAAGTGATGAGGAAGTAGGAGGAGAAGTAGGACAGCCGGTGAGGAAGCACAGTTCATTGGTGTCTTTCACGGGGGATGGGGATTGGACTTATGCCGTCATTTATACTCAGCACTTAAGGAGCCCAGAGCAGCAAGGAGCCACTGGGGTTGTTAAGTGAGGTAGTAGCATATTAGACCGAACATTGGTATGATAGACTAGAGGGAATAGTGGAACAATTCCTGGGTGGAATCCTTAGTTGCACCCCTACAACCTGAGCAGGTTGATCCTCACAGAAGGTCTTCAGCAATTGCACCAGCAAACTAATGCCTAGGACAGGGAGGCACCAAGAATATGGAGGAGGACCACCCAAACCCATCTGAGGAGTCAAGTTGGGTTTCCAGATGTGGTGATGAAAGCAGAATTTGAAAGCCTGGACAGGACTAATTTAGGCAAAGAAATGTAGGGGTTCACTTCTGGGAACACATCAAGGCAAGTCAGAAAATCATATGGTAGCTTCAAGGAGCCAGGAGGAGGCTCTCAGTGCAGAAGTCCTCAGTCAAACAGCAGCGGCAACATGAGTGGGGAAGCAGGCACAGACCAGGCCGTAGGAGGCTTTATACAGAACTAGGCCTGGGGTGCCTGGGTGACTCAGTCGGTTGAACGTCTGACTGCGGCTCACGTCATGATCTCAAGGTTCATGAGTTCGAGCCCCGTGTCAGGCTCTGTGCGGATGGCTCGGAGCCTGGAGTCTGCTTCAGATTTCATGTCTCCTCTCTCTGCCCCTCCCTGGCTCATATTCTCTCTCTCTCTCTCTCTCTCTCTCTCTCTCTCTCTCTCTCTCTCTCAAAAATAAAAGAATCAGGCCTAAAGATTTGTCCTGAAAGGTGTGTCCAGTTGGACCCCCCACATCATGCTCAACCTCTCTGGCTTCGTTCTAATTCTGCGAGGCAGGAAATCTATCAGCAACTATTTCAAGCTCTGTGCAATTCTGCTTTCTGTCCCTCCTGCCTGTGCTGTCACAGACCCAGTAGGAAACCTGATTTGTTACATTCACGGCATTTTTTTTCTTAAGGCAATACTGACTGCTCAAGAAAAGTAATGACTAAAAAGCACCTTCTCCCCAAACTCTCTTGTCAATAGAAGAAGGGAAAAAATAGAAAGAAAAAATACCTGCTTGGCATAGGTATTATAAATGGAGCCATTGGATCCCCTCTGGGTTTTTATGATTAATGCACACACAAGGCAGGTATTTTGGTGAGAAACTGCTTCTATTTTCATGCAAGAAAGACAGACTGGTCCATCAGCCTTCTGCCTCTTAATTCTCATAACGTCTTGCCTCATTTTGCCCAACTTTCCTCTTTGCTGTAAGACGAACTCTTTCCATGTGTTCGTGGCATGCATTGGGCCCAAGTTACGCCTCAGTTCAGGGCATAACCCTACAGAGCAGTTTTCCTGTAACATCCAGAATGAACTGAAGGTCAGCGAAGAAAACAAAACTCTGCTATACCATTCTCCGAACTCCTGGTGACTTTGTATAAGCTGATAACCCCTGCAGCGAAGATTACTTTTGCCCCCCACCTCCCACCCCTGATTTCTAAACCTGTCTTTCCCAAGTCCCTTGTTTGGAAATCCCAAGGAACAGAGTCTCGATATGGCTATTCCTCCTGGAATGGCTAGGATTCTCTGAGTTTGAATCCACAACTAATGATTGATTTCCTGGGCAAGACACATTACACCAATGTTATTGGGAGATCTATGATAGATCGAGGCATAAGCATACTTTCCTTTAGAAGGTAAGATGCTTTCTCTTGGTCACTTTGTTTGGTCTGAAGACAAAAACTGGAGAGAAGGAGGGAAGGGAGTCTGCACAGCACTTCCTTTCAGCGTCTTGCACCCCTTTGCTTTATGGCAAGATGGGGGTGTATGCAGGGCAGGCCTGAGCAGCACTCGGTTTCTTGGAAAAGTAGAGCAAGTAGTCAGGGTGGCATCAGAGATTTCTAAAGAGCCAGAGTTCTAGAAAGATATTTTATCTTGGGGTGACTGAGAGTTTTTCATGTGCTCAGTAGGGTATTGCTGTGACTTAGGACATAATTGTTAGAAGCTGAACCACCCTTTCCAACTGTTGGACTCTTGGCTCAGACCAAGACACCGAGTTTTCCCTCCCCACTTTCTTAGTACCCTGGGGCCCCTGACTTGACAGGTGATCCTCCATCTGTATCCTTGATAACTTTCTATACGGATCGTCACAGCTCCAAATTACACTTAAGGCCTTTGGCAATTCTCCATTAACATAAGGTTATTCACCTATGTGAATGTGCACATATTGTCTTAATCTGTTCAGGCTGCTATCACAAAACCCCAGAGACCAAGTAGCTGATAGCCTACTTTATTTATGTGCTGTTGTTGTTGTTTTAAGTAAGCCCGATGGCCAATGTGGGGCCCAACCCTAAGATCCAGAGTCACATGCTGTGCCCACTGAGCCAACCAGGTGCCCCTGAGACCAAGTAGCTGGTAAACAACAGAATTGCTTTTCTCAAGTTCTGGAAGCTAGAAAGCCAAGATCAGGGTGCCTGCAGATTCAGTATCAGGTGAAAGCCCACTTTCTGGTTCATAGATAGCACCTTGTCACTGTGTCCTTACATGGTGGAATGTATGAGGGAACTCTCTGTGGTCTCTTCTTTAAGGGAGAGCTCCAGCCTCGTGTCCTAGTTTCCTCCCAAAGGTCCTACCTCCAAGGCATTAGGTTTTAACACATGCATGTTGGGGGTACACATTCAGTCCAAAGCACATGGCACATACGGGTGCATTCACATTGGATCAACAGAGATGGAAAACACATACTGACGCATATATCTGTGTCTACATGCAGATAGGTGGATAGATAGATAGATCTACATACATAGAAAGGAAAAGAGGTGATGCATGGGGACAAGGAGAACAGATGATGATATTCTTATAAAGTCAACATTTATGAAAATAGAAGGAGGTGGATTTAAGAAATATGTAGAAACAACATACTCGAATTTGTTGACTGACAAAATGTGGGAAATGAAAGGGGAAAGTTTTTACCACCAACTAGAGTATGAGAAGAGCTACATATTTGGGGATATGTAGAACATAAATCCATCTCTGATATTTTGAATTCTAAGTCCTTCTTGGGAAGAAAATGTTTGGACTGAGATGTGCAGAAGGCCGTTAAATATGTGCTTCTGAATTTTAGGAATGGGGAAGGAACTAGAAATAGTGATTTTAGCATTAACATAACTGAACATAACTACATAGTTGAAAGTAGGGTAGCAAATGGTTAAAGCTTTTCCATGAACATGATGGTCCATGTGTGCATCTCTGGGAAAGGTAGGAGGAAGCAGCCAGTGAAAGGAGAGGAACAGGGGAAGCAAATTAGGTGAGAGAAGCATACAACGCTGTGAGAAGGAAGAGAGCGCTATTGAACTGGGAAAGATCTACAATGAAAGGCATTATCAATATCCAGGACTGATCCTATGTTCACTTAAAATATTGATATTTTGTTCCTCATGCATTTTTCCATTAATTTTGATTTTTTAAAAAATATTGCATTAAAATCTATCTTGACTACTATCTATCTTGACTACTGACTCATTTGGTGTGCCCCCTTAAACTTTGCACCTGAGGCGAGGCCCTCCCTCACCTCACTGACCTTCCAACCATGCCAGTAAGCTCTGGGTCATCTGTGACTCTAGTGAGAGCATTTTCAGAAGGGAGAAGGGACAAATGCCGTATTTCAGAAGCTTAGATGTGAACAAAAGGGAGTGAGGAAATGAAATCATGTAGTATAGCTTATGTTTTTGAGAGGTCTTAAGGTTTAAAGGAAAAGGTGGGGCAACTGATGCTAGAAAGATCTGCACGATTCACAGAGAATCAAATGAGGAGTCACTTTCACAACACAGTGCATCTTCTGAGGCCCCCCACAAGAAAGTGGTAAAGCTTTTCTCACATGTCTACCCCTGCTATTGGGCTAAACCAAGGACCTGTCTTTCCTTTCTCGTATGAGAACAGAACAGCCTCTAGAAAAAAGTCATAGCAGTGGTCCCACAAATTGAGGATGCTTGTATCCTTACCGAGACATGTGGCCTCTTCTGAGTGGCAGAGTCACTCTTCTCCAAAGCAATGCCAATGGAGCCCAGAATCCTTCCACTGTTCAAAGTCTCAGCATTCATTTCTCAGATGGCTTTTGAGGCTGTCAGCCGGCCAATGCACTGCCATGTTTTCATGACTGGGCATGTGCTGACAATGTCTATATCTGTGTGCCCAACCAGAACTCTCTCCTGAAACTTAATTCTGTGTCCCTAAACACATCACACACACCCACCAAGCCCTCAAGCTCAACATGGCCATGCTGAAAAGTATCTCCTGTGTTCCTGCAGTAGTGACAACACATATGATCCCATGTCAGTGCATGAAGAAATAGCAAATTGTACCCAAGTCCACTTTTCTCTCTTCCTGAGCCCCCAGCTCTACTACCATTGCCACCCTCCCTGGCAGTTTGGTGACAGAGAAAGTTTCTGGCTAGTAATGTGCACTGATACACTCTGCTTCCATACCTGGCTCATTAAAAAACAACAAAAACTACACCTTCTCTTTTCTACCAACTGTTGGTCAAAGGGAGACCATTCACAGAGGATCCAGAGGCCTTTGGGGATAATGGAGCCACAGGATGAAAGAACCTGTGCTCAGAATCACCACGTGGAAAACAGACCCAAGTCCTTCATGTAGCAAGGAGAAAAGATGCTGTGTGTACTCTATTGATTCACTAGATTTAGGAGTTCATTGTTCTAACAATTAGCAAACTTAATACACAGCATACTATGGGAACTGAGTGTTCAATTGAAAAAAATGAACGTTAATCTCAGATTCTGTTTTGATTAACCCTCTACATTTAATTAATTCACTTAAGTCTGTAACAACCCTTCGATTTCTTTTTCCACTTCGGTGATCTGTTTATTTTACTACCATATCTCCTCTAGATTATTGTAATAGTCTCTTAACTGACATCATTGCCTAAAGCAGCACTGTCCAATAGGAGTGTAACTCAAGCCACATACATGATTTTACATTTTCTACTACTACCTTTTTTTTCAAGAAGTAAAAAGTAACACGTAACATTAATTTAAATAGTATATTTATTTGAACCAATATGTTCAAAATATTATTTTACTTTGTAGTCAATATAAAGACATTAACGAGACAATTTACGTTTTTTACTAAGTCTTTGAAATCTGGTGTATGTTTTACACATAGAGCACATCAATTCAGACTACACACGGTTCAAGTACTCAGTGGCCACACCCATACAAGCAGGCACCATAGCCCTGGCGGATAGTATAGGTCTCCCGTCGTATTCCCTTCTGAATAACTATTTACATTATAGTCAGAAGATAGAATTTAATAATTACACTCCCTGCCTCTAATATTGAAAAGACCTTACCAACTGGGCTTCCATCAGCTCTGCCCAAAACCATCCCAAGTAGATGTTATAAAACACCAATGCGCTTTCTAAGCAAATGCAGATCCAAGAGTGGCTTCTCATCTGTTCTCTCTCCTTTCATGCTTCCTAGAAGGGCTGTCATAAATGGGTGCGATCCAGAAAATTTTGTATTTCCAGCTTTCTCATTCATTCCTTTCTCTTTGTGGTCAAATCCCAGAGAATTTCTAATCCTTCTCATGTGAAAATCTCCTTTGTCTCCTGTCTATCGCATATATCAGTCCCCATCTTAAAACACATATGTATTCCCACATACCCTTCACAGGGCATTATGTAGTGCATTTTTGTTTGTTTGTTCAAGAAATAGAACACTTGACTTAACCTGGATTGAATAGTGCATTTTTATTTCACACATCAGGGATTTCTGAAATTTCAGGACCCTGTAAATTCAGCAGCTCAGGGACAATGCCGTCACTTCTTTGAGCTGTCTTTTTCTTTCCCCTCATTGTCAAAAGATGGTTGCCACAGATCCAAGCATCACGTTCTCAGACAGCAGCATCTAAGCATGGGAAGAGATAACTTGGGTAGTTTCCATGAAATTCTTTTTTAGGAGGTAAACACTTCCCACAACCCTCCTCAGGTCTCTGCCAGGATTGCACCACATGCCCGTGAGGTAGCTGCAAGGGAGGCTAGGAACGCAAGCATATCACCTTTCAATCCTTTTATGGTGAGAGCTGAGAACTACAAGTGTGGAAGAAAGGAGAAAACTGTAGGGTAGTCAGCCACCAAGACCATCCACCATATTCCTGGATTTGTCTGGTCACTCAAGGCTCTCTCAGACACTACCACTTCTGAGCTCACCATGAAACCACATTTCCCAAAGGGGACCTGTGCCACTCATCTTTGCTTTGGTCATGCCCTGTGCCTACCATCACCACACCCCTTATGACATTGTTCTGAAATTGCCTGATTGTGTGTCTGTATCTCCTGATAAAGGGTGAACTCCTGGAAGGAAGTGAAATTGTCTGGCTCATTATTACATGATCACTGCTTGGAACGCTGCTTGGAATTTAATAGACATTAAAAAATAGATAGTATTTAATTGAATATTTTTATGATACATCTCACTTCTAATTTGACAGTATTTGGATTGCATACTGAGGGATAATTTGTCTATAGGTTTTGATTCTTCCGACCTAGCTTTTAAACAAAAATAATATGAAACTGAAGGAATAATTTGTTCCAGGTCCCTGCATTTAATCATTTCATTAGTCTCACTAAAGAGATAAATTAACGGAGGTCTCAGAGAGAGACTGGCTCTAGCAGTTTGGGCTCACTGCAGGAAACAAAACACTCTACGTATTTTAAGCTGAACGTGAATTAATGCAAGGAATTAAGTGCTTATGGAATCCTGGAAGGACTAGAGGAGCAAGAGTCAGGGACGTGGAACAACAGGTTGAACACACTCCAGCACAGGGACTGGGGGATCAGAGAGTGCTGATACAGCTGCCACGGCCATTATACAACTGCTCTGGGCAGCCACATTGCCATAATGTGGCTGGCCAGCGGCCAACAGTAGGAAGGTCGCCTCTTCAGTCTTCTCTTCTAAATCACTTAAGTGCATACGATTGGCAGAACCAAATTTGCACGCAGAAGGCTTGTTACTATTGAGCCAAGGTATGTTGATTTCTGCTTTCCAGCTTCTGTTATACAGAGAACGGCCAAGAAAAACGAGAGTGGATGCTGAGTGTCAATTGACCATATCCAATGTACTTACCTAGAGTTATACAACTAGTAATTGCTAGAGAAGGGACTTATCTGCTGACCTCCAGACATAATGTAATATTGACAACATCCACTGAGCTTGCTCTCTGGTATCTCTCAATATCATTACACAGTGGAAAGATCTTTTAGGGTAGAAAAGCCAGCCTCGGGTTTCCAGATAGAGATATTCTTGGCTTTCCTTTCTCCAGTTAGTGGCTTTGCTACTCAGATGAGAGATCACAACACACATGTATGTAGTTGGAAACTTAAAGTTTGATGTTACAGTCTATTTATGCCTACTAGGCAAGGTGGAGAAATAGATATAAAAAACCCAATTGACATTATTGGATTTAAAGAGGTATTTATGTTAATTTAGCATTCTAGAAATTAAAGCATAAGGAGGAAAATGGAAAACTAGGTCTTCTAAACAAGGCTCACTCAGTGAAAACCTGGGGCGATATGGTCACTTTGCTTATATCATCTTCTTAGATCCCCATTTGCAGAAGACACAAAGACTAGAGGAAGCTTTTGCAGTGAGTATACCTAGTTCTGAAGTCCAGTCACCATGGGCTGTGGGCACTGGGAAGGAGGGCATGTTTCAGGTACCTGATTTGTCAAGGGTCCAAACTGACATAAAAATTGAGAAGCCAGAGGTGATATCTCAGAGTGTTCTGGCATTCTGTTCATTGCCTACAGTTGTAACGCCAGAGTCCTTCTGACTCTGCCTTTGAAATGCTGCTCATGTCTCTACATATGACATACCCAAGCTTGTACCTAGCTTGTTCAATTGTCCACTCATTCAGCTATTAATTAAAAATCAGGGGCGCCTGGGTGGCGCAGTCGGTTAAGCGTCCGACTTCAGCCAGGTCACGATCTCGCGGTCCGTGAGTTCGAGCCCCGCGTCAGGCTCTGGGCTGATGGCTCAGAGCCTGGAGCCTGTTTCCGATTCTGTGTCTCCCTCTCTCTCTGCCCCTCCCCCGTTCATGCTCTGTCTTTCTCTGTCCCAAAAATAAATAAACGTTGAAAAAAAAATTTTTTTAAAAATTAAAAAAAAATCAGATAATTGAGCACAGAAAAAAAAATATCTCTTTTATTTTATTTGAGTAATCTCTACCCCAACATAGGGCTCAGATTCATGACCCCGAGATCAAAAGTCACATGCTCTTCTGACTGAGCCAGCCAGGTGCCCCAAAGAGATCGCTTTAATAGACAGTCCATTCTCTGTATCAGGCAGTTCATTCTTCCATTAGTTCTAGAGATTATTTCTTAAAGCAGAGGCCCAAGATTTCAATATTTTGTCTACTTATGACCCACAAACTATTTGCTAAAAAGCAAATAAAGCTCCATCCCTGAAGAAATTCACAGCTCGATGAGGAGATAGCAGATGATTAAACAGAAGAACATGAATGAACAGACCTATCCTCTACTTAGCAGCCACGTGGCCTAAGTAAGTTACTTAAATGTTGTCTGCCTCAGTTTCCCAATCTGTAACATGAGGATACTAATAATAACAACAACTACAGTTTTAGGCTAGTAGGATAATTAGGTAATTTAATGCATGTACAGTTGCTTGGAACCATGGCAATCACAGGGAAATTGGCCAATGTATGTTGGCTATCAATGACCAAAACATTGTACTTCTGCCTGAAGGGTATAAAACCACACTAGAAGTAGTCTATTCAGTCACTTTGAATTCCCCTAATATTTTCCCCTTTAAGTGGAAAGTAAGTGACTTATTTTTTATTAATTTCAGTTTATTTTTCATTCATAAATTCAGTTCATTCATTTCATTGTTTCAGTTCAACAAAAATTTGTTGGGTGCACCCATCTGTGTATCTGGCACAGATGAAACATGTTTATATTTGTTATTTTAAATGTTGTCCACACAGGGGCACCTGCGTGGCTCAGTCGGTTAAGCACATGATTTCAGCTCAGGTCATGATCTCGTGGTTCTTGAGTTCAAGTCCTGCATCAGGCTCTGTGCTGACAACTCGGAGCCTGGAGCCTGCTTCAGATTCTGTGTCTCCCTCTCTCTCTGCCCCTCCCCTGCTTGTATGCTGTCTCTGTCTCCCTCAAAATAAATAAAAACATTTAAAAAAATTAAGTGTTGTTCACAGAACTGTATTATTATTAGATGAGTAAAATTATCTCTCATTCCAAACTTAGAAGACTAAGCTTTAAATTGTCTAAACTAGACAGCAAGTAGTATAATTTAGTGATTACAATTATATTCTCTGAAAATAGGAGGCAAACATTACAATCTTGTATTATTTTAGGCAAGATCTTAACTCTCCTGTGCTTCTTTAGTTACCAAACCCCCCCAAATCTCACTAAAAATGGCTCACAAGTCCTAGAATTGCTACAAGCGTAAAACAAGTAGATTTACACCATATCTTAGAGGACTTATTGGCACTTAGGAAGTGGTCTAGAGTCAGTTGCTGTTATCATGTAACTTGCCAAAGTCCTCAGTGTTCAAATGTGACGGAGCTGGAATTCGAGCCCAGACTGATCTCCTTCCTGAGCTCATATTCTTTAGACAACATCACATATGCACTTCTTCAACAGGGTTTTGTTGTTTGACAGGGAGGGTAATTAGCAACACACCCAAGCCAAATGTGCAGTCAGATGTGTGGCTTAGATAAGCCATACTGTTCCAGATTTGAGAAATTAGAAAGTCGGAGGGGCCTGGGGAAGCCAAGATCCTCTTATTAGAGCCTATCATTTGCTAGACTGTCTGCTAAATGCAGTCACAGTGAATGTCAGTTTAAAAATTAATGTTAAATTAATGACTGTAAAACATGCTTAGTAAATATCCATCAAGTAAGTAAGTAAATCAGGATTGAAGATATTCTCTTAACTGTGTTATTTTGTTATATCCAAAAATTCCCTTTCCTTAATAAGTCCATTGTCAATTCAGAGTTTCAGTTTTTCCTTGAGTCAAATTTCTAACTTAAAAAAAAAAAATTTAATGCTTATTTATTTTTGAGAAAGAGAGACAGAGTGCGAGCAGGAGAGGGGCAGAGAGAGAGGGAACACAGAACCTGAAGCAGGCTCCAGGCTCTGAGCTGTCAGCACGGAGCCCTATGTGGGGCTCGAGCCCATGAACTGTGAGATCATGACCTGAGCCAAAGTCAGACGCTTATCCAACTGAGCCACCCAGGCGCCCCTCAGATTTCTAACATTTAAAAAAATGTTTGCTTCATATAGATTATCAAATACATGATCATGATGTTTTCATGGAATTCTTTTATTGACTTAAATTTCAATGCTATGAATGTCTCATTTTGTTTATTCCTACTTTGTTTTATCAGGTTTTATTGAAGTATATGTTTATATACATACATGTATATATGAACCATTTATTTGGATTATATATATATATATATATATATATATATATATATGGAAAAAGAGTTCAAATATAGAGCTCAAAGCATTATCACAAAGTGAACATGCTTGGTGATTAGAATGCAGCTGAGAAATAAATCATTACCGACACCTAAGAAATTGTCTCATGCTTCTCCCAACCACTAACCTTTCTGTCCTACTCAGGATAGCCATTATCTTGAATTTTAACCACAAACGTACTGTTGCCATCTTTTTTCACCTTTACATAAATGGAATCACACATCACTTAGTATTCCCATTCTTTTTTATTACTATTATTTTAGTTATTTTGTGAGTGTTTTGTGGGAATCTTTTTGGTTTTACTTTACATTTCTTTGAACATGTGGTATTTATTGGACATCTGTAAATCCTCTCTTGACAATGTAGGTTTGTGTCTTTACCCACTTCCCATTTTTAATTGGGGTATAGGTCTTATTTCTTATGGATTTGTTGGCGTTCTTTATGTGCATTCCAGTTACGCGACTTCTTTATTATAGGTATTCGTAAATATCTTCTCCCACTGCGTGGGCTTACTTTTCACGCCCTTAATAAAATACTCAGATGAATAAAAGTTCTTCATTTTAGTAGAGCCTACTTTATTAATATTTTTCCTTATGTTTAAGAATTTTGTTCCCTACTTAAGAAATCTTTCATGATAATATTGTCTAAGTTGCATGCTACTTTGTCTTTTACGTTTAGATTTACGTTTTACGTTTAGATTTAGAATCAGGTTAAAATTTGTTATGAGGTTGGGTCCATTGTAATATTTTTCAGTGTCTACACCTAGTTGTCTCCACAATATGTATTGAAAACCTGTCCCTTTCCACTGCTCTATAATGCCACCTTTGTCACATGCCACCTGTACTCGGTGAGTAGGGAAAATTTTCAATTCTCTCATGTGTTACTTTTTTCTAGGCATCTGTGCTGATACCACACTGTTCTAATTACCGTAACTTTTTCAAGAGTCTTCATATTGGGAAGGATAAAACATTATATTGTGTCATTCTTCAATCTTGTAGAGATAGGTTATTATTGGCCTTTGCATTTCCACATGTATTTTAAAATTTTGGGCAAAGCCATCTGTACCTGGAGTTTTCTCTGTGTCAAGATTTTACATTATAGATTCCTTTCTTTAAAGGTATAGGACTATTTAGAAACATTCTTTTTTTCAGTGTCAGTATGTTTTTCTAGAAATGTGCCTGTTTTCCCTATTTACTCACATTTACTTACATAAAGTTGCTAATTATATTCTGAGATATTTTATTGATATCTAGTTGATCTGTAGTAATTTTTTTATTTCTAGTATTTATCTCTCCAATCTCATTCTCTCTCTCTTTCTCTCTCTCTCTCTCTCTCTCTCTCTCTCTCTCTCTCTCTTAAAATAGTGACATTAAATAGTTTTCCCCTGGGACTGGAAAAAAGACAAAGATTTCTACTTTGACCACTTCTATTTAAAACTGAATTAGAAGTTATAGGTATTTCAGTAGGCAAGCAAAGTAAATAAAAGGTGAATATTTAAAAGAAGGAGGTAAAATAGATTTTATGGTCACAACACATTATGGCATATGTAGAAAATCATATGGAAACTATAAAGAGGCTCATAGAAGTAAAATGTAAATTTCACAAGGTCGTGGCAGGTAAGTTCAGTGTACAGAAAGGAATTATACTTCTATACATAAATAGCAAGCATAAAGTTAAATTTTAAAATATTGCCAGTTCCAATTGCATCTAAAAAAAAGTAATAGGAACAAATTAAAAAAAAAAATGTATGTGTAGGACCTGTATACTGAACAACTATCAAATGCTACTGAGAGAAAAAAAATGAAATATTAAATGAAGATGCATACAATGCTTATGAATTGGAAGAACCAAAAGTTTAAAATGCCTATTTTCTCTCCTTAAGCTTTAGATTCAATTCAATCACAATCAAAATGCCAGCGGTCTTTCTTGTGGAAAAGACCGTGTTATTGGACATGTATATGATGATTCCAAATATCTGGAGTAGCCAAAGCAATTTGAATAAGGTTAACTAAGTTGGATCACTTACACTATTTGATTTTCAGACCTATGGACAAAGTTTATGAGCTGTGTGTGTGTGTGTGTGTGTGTGTGTGTGTGTGTGTGTGTAAGTATATACATATATGTGCGAAAGTTTCTAAATTGTGTGCATATTTATTTCATAGTAAAAAGTAAGTTACAACAACCTAAAACCAAACAGACTAAAAATACTGGTGGCTGAACCATTGTAAAAGGACATCACATGCCTACAGTGGATTCAATCCTAATCAGGGCGCTGAGATATTCCTTAATGCCCCCATGGCCATGAAGGATGCCCACATCCTCAGATTCTCTCCAGGGGCTGACAAGTGCCCAGGACTCTGGCTTCTGTTATTGTCTAGGTTTGGACGGGAGGCATCGCGGTCCACACTTGAAAGAAGCTGGGTGCTGAGTCCCGGCTCTTGTCCTCCTTCTAACATCTCTTCTTCCCCCTTGAAGGGAGAGGTTTCCTTTCTTCTTCCAGTCCTTGCTCTCTCTCTTCCTAGTCCTCCTCTCCAACCTTCTGTAACCATTGGGATCAATATGATTTGATCGGCACTCAAGAATCCGTATCTATCTCTCTGTTTCTCTGCAGCTTTGTTTCTGCTCCAAGGTGCTCGAAGGGTGCCCCCGGGGTACCTGTGGAAGGGCAGCAGTAGCAGAAAGAAATGGAAAGGCTGACAAAACAAACACAATCATCATTGCAGTTACAAATCTGTCTCCAAACAACAACAAAACCTGGGGAAACAATGATTGCATGGGTACTAAACCTTGCAGACACTCTCTAACTTTGTAATTCTATGGTCTTGTGAATCACATAGGTGGCATTTCGGCTACATCTGGAAAGATATTATTGACTGTGTACAGTAAAAGGTAGGAAAAAAGTCATAAAATGCCACCTAGCTAAATAATTAAAAGAGGAATAAGAAAACCTGATATAATACCTGAAATTTTCATAGATAAAATATTGACACTGTTCATTTGTTTCTGTCTTTGTTTATACCTCAGCTCAGGGAAAGAGAAAAATCCAACTTGCTTCAAAAATGTAAATAAAAAAATATGTTGTTCAGGATGAAAGCGGCCATGGTGTTTTTGAAAAAGAAAACCAATAATGTGTTATTTCTCCCTTTTATATTGGCTCCCTCCCCCTTGTCCCACAGAAATGACATTTTATAATTCATCTACTTTATGGAAATTTTGAGACTTTTTAAAGCTCTGGATTTACCTTGAGTTTCTTTTATTCAATTTCCAATGATGGAGGTGACAGAAGATTGAAGATATTTTAAATCTAATATTTTCATAACACATAGGAAATTGGGGCTTCCAGTTTGAGCACAGAATTAGAATCAGCTTTACCAGTATACAGTTTCAATCCTGCTTAAGACAAACAAACAAACAAACAAACCCACTAAAGTGTTATTGAATACTTTCTTTTTTTAAATGTTTATTCATTTTTGAAGGAAAGAGAGACAGAGTGTGAGTGGGGGCAGGCAGAGAGAGATGGGGACACAGAATCCAAAGCAGGCTCCAGGGTCTGAACTGTCAGCACAGATCCTGACGTGGGGCTTGAACCCACAAACCACGAGATCATGACGTGTGCTAAAGTCAGTCACTTAACCGACTGAGACACCCAGGCACTCCTTGAATACTTTCTAAGGCTAAAATTTGTGCTGGCTTTTTTCCTTACTTCATCTTAACTAATCCTCCTAAGAGTTCTGGGAGGTAGACCTTTTTATTCCTATTTTCAGATCCAAATATTTAGAGTGATTTCTTTATAACATAGGTAAAAAAATATAGGTAAGAGTAAACACAGAAAATCTTAAGAATAATCTATGTAAAGTTTTATTCAAAATATCTTCATTATAAAATTAAATATATATGACGATTTGGTTATTATGTGGCAATATTTAAAAGTTACTTGGAAAGCCCACCCTCCCATTAGATTCCTACTACTTATTCCTGACGTCTTACGACCTTTTTCCAAATAAAGGTGTTTTCTTGTGAAGAAGAAGGAACAGTAAATATTTTATAAGCTTAAAGTAGTTAATTAGAGTCATTCATTCAAAAAATGTCAACTGACCTTCCAAATCATATTCAAGGCATTCCTCTGGAGGATCATGTTTTAAGAGGAATTAGCTCCCATCTGATCGCAATGAAATAGCCGACAAGATCCTTTTAAGTAAGTAAGTGTGTAGTCAGGGTTCTCTCAAGATTTATTACAAGCAATTGACCCATGGGATTATGAAGACTGAGAAGTCCCTTGATCTGCCATTTGTGACCTGGAGGCCCAAGAAACACCTTAGGGGTGTAGTTCCACTCTGAGTCCAAAGGCCTAAGAACCAGGGGCCCCAGTGCTATAAGTCCCTGTCTGAGGGCAAGAGAAGACCAATGTCTCAGCTCAAGAAGTCAAGAAGAAAGCAAATTCTCCCTTCCTCCATCTTATTGTTCTACTCAGTGCCTTCTAAACAGGTTGTAAGGTACCCACCTATATTGAGGAGGATAATCTACTTTACTCAGTCTACCAAACCAAATGCCAGTATCACCCAGAAACACCCTCACAGATACCTGCAGAATAGTGTTTAACCCAAATATCTGGGCATCATGTGGCCCAGTCAAGTTGACCCATAAATTTAAACATCACATCAGGTTATCTTTTTCTTCTGTTCAAAACACTGTAATGGATTCCATTCCCCCAGGAATAGGAGCCTGGGCCTTAACCAAGGGCTACGCCATGGGGCCAGCAGATGTGCCTCTGGACATCCCAAGGCCCCCTCCCTCTCACCTCAATGTGCCCTGAGTTCACTTGGCTCACACAGTCCCATCCCCCACTTCAAGGGCTTTCCACCTGCATTTCTTGATCCTTCGGGTACCTCAGGGTTGCTTCCTCACCTTCAAGCTCTGACCAAAGTGTCACATTCTCAGTGAGGCTGCCCTTGACAATCCAACTGAAAATTTCTACCTCCCTCAACCCTCCGTCTTTCCCTTACCCACTTTATTTTCTCTTTAGCATTTATCCTTTTATACTTTTTTATTCTGCTTGAGTGTTTGCCCAGAATAGAATATAAGCTCCAAAGTGACAAGATAGGCATCGTCCCTGCCCACACCGATGCTACATTCTTTTAAGGAAAGTATACAATTAAGCTGATAATGACAATGTTCTAATTGCTATGACAGAATAAGTATGTGGTGTTAGGGGGCACCCAAAATAAGGGCTGCTAGTTCAGACTTTTTTAGACAGGTAATGAAGTGTGTTAGAGTATTTACCATTCTTCACTGTCTTTTAGGTGTGATAATCTATTCATGCTAAAGGCACAATCAAGTTTGAGGCACCCAGGATCTGAGTTTAGAAGATCCAGGATTTTGCGTTAATCAATCACTCACAACCAGTGTGAAACCAACTTGTTTAAAGTCACAGGCATCCAGTCAGATATGGAAACAGTGGGTGCTTTGGGACATGTTGTGTTGTGAGTATCAAGAGCGATCAGTGATGGATTGTTTGTAAGATAATGTAAAGAATCACATGTCATGCAATTGATAGTCATTGTTACTAGATTCAAGGGACTTTCTCAAACATTTGTGCTCATCCTCAGGTCCTGATGTGACACTGGAAAGACAATCAAATACAGATTGCATTAAAATATTCTAAAACTCTCAAGTAGCCAATAGACTTCACAGGAGAAACCAGACTAGAAGGTTCACCTCAAAGAAGCACATTGTGACCCTTTCAAAGGTTTATTGCACATTCCCTTCTTCAAAATGCAGACTGGTGGTGAGACTTTTGATGTTTCTCTTCTTTGGGACCTCATCTCTTCTGGCACCTGCCATCTTTATTTTAGATAGTCCAATGACCCCCTTGACTTTCTAGAATTCACACAGGCATTTCATTGCAGAAAATCATAGATAACCAATACGTGTAAACCAGGAGTACGGAAGTTTCTACTGGAGATTCATAAAGAAATGTAGAGAGAGGGTCTGTAAATTTATTCTAAAACAGATGGCTAGGAAATTGAAGAATTTGTTGGGGAGCGTTTATGCTGATACCTGGCCTGTAGGCTATTCTGCGTTATGATAACACAAAATCCTTTGTTGGCAATAAGTGGGAGAAGAAGGTTAATGCCGAGCAAATACAAAAATATTTTAGCACTAAGCTTCTTTGACCTCAATATGTGTTAATTATTAGAGCAGGCCTTGGGGGGAAATTAGCGTATGACTGGTGCTCATCAACAGGGCGATTCCTTAGCTACTGATCTGCTGAGCAGGACTCTTTCCTGCCATTATTTTCCCATATATTCAACCTCTTCTCAACTCCGAATGATGTCTGGTATGGGATGTTTTTCCTAAAATGTGGTGATTAACTCCTGATAATTATGAAAAAGCTTCAATTATTAAAATACTGTTAAAACATGCAAATGGGATCATATGCTGGGCAGAGAAAAAGATTAATTACCTCAATTATAGGTTATGAGAGAGTTTAGTAAGGCATTTCTCAGATGAGAATAAGTAGAGCCCACCAATTACAAGAGCCCATCTCTCTATCCCTGCGAAGTCTTCTTATCTCCTGTAGGTCACCAGAGCTCATATACACATATTTCCAGGATGTGTGATGGGACACCTGTGTCATTGCTGTAATACCAGATGCCCCTGCCAGTCTCTTAACACAAATCTGTTTGTAAGGACCTGAGAATAAACCCATTTTCAGTATGTGTTTGGTGAATGGCTTATGAAGAGTTCCTGCTTGGGTGAAGAGATATCTGAGAGGTGGGCATCCCTTCTGTAGATCCCTGTGATGAAGGCCGCCCACCTGCCACGAAGGTCAACTTTGTTTCCGTAGCTCCCTGAAAACCCCCACTGTTGTGATCATTAAGGCAATTTGTCATTGCAGTTTTATTGACAGACAGCTGCCTCCGTCTGTCCTGGAAGAAGTGACACAATGTGAGTTACTAGTGCATCTTCATGACTCACCCCTCAAATGGAATGTTTGATGAATAAACTTACATTGAATTGAACTGACATGAAATTGTCATTTCAGCCTTAATTATAGCAAAGCTATGTCTTAAAGTATGGAAGGAACAGCATGTCTTTCACTGGTGGCTGGGAAGAGGGACGTTAGTGAACGCTTTTCTCAGATCTACAGAGCAGAGGACTCTCTAGCCCAGGAGGAGAAAAAAAAAATCCACAAATGTCTGGGTCTCTGGTCACCTTTCTGTGTTTATTGTGTTTCTAATTTCTGTTAGACTGTGATGTAGAGCAGTAAAGTCCTTGAGGAAACAAACAAAACAAAAGCATGCCTTGGTTTAAAAAAATTATTTTTTGAGAAGGAAAAGGGGGTTTCTGGATCTCTCAGGTGGTCTCAGCAGTCAGTGGAGAGAGTCCAGTGCAGAAGGCTGACTGCATCCCCTGGGTGGCTCAGTCGGTTAAGTGTCCAACTTCAGCTCAGGTCATGATCTCGCAGTTCATGGGTTTGAGCCCCACATTGGGCTCTGTGCTGACAGTGTGAATCCTGCTGGAGATTCTCCCTCTCCCTCTCTCTCTCTGCCCTTCACCCACTTGCACTGTCTCCCTCTCTCAAAATCAATAAACTTAAAAAAAAAAGAGTGTTGAATGCATCCTTGTAATCTAGAATATGCGAGAGCAGAAAATTCTGCAGATCAGGCCTGGAATGGAAGGGCAGCCATCTATAAGAAAAAATTCTTGGAGCATCTACTGAAGAAGGTGGCATCTAGCATTTATCATCCAAATGTATCATTTAAAAGGGAAAAACTGTGCTTTAAGGAAAATGATGAGAAATTTTGAAAATACAGAATATGGAGCAGTTTTTTAAATGTTTCTTTTTTGAGAGAGACAGAGAGCATGAGCAGGGGAGGGGCAGAGAGAGAGGGAGACAGAATCCGAAGCAGGCTCCAGACTCTGAGCTGTCAGCACAGAGCCCAATGTGGGGCTCGAATTCACGGACCATGAGATCATGACCTGAGCAGAAGTCAGACACTTAACCAACTAGGCCACCCAGGTGCCCCTGGAACAGTTTTTTTAAAGAAAGGAAAAAAGAAAGACAGCAAATAGCTAGAGGAAAGTAAATTTCCAACTCTACCTCTCCCTCTACTAATTTTACAAACTCTGACCTCTCTGCTCTGGGGTTATTTCCTTATTTGCTCAGTAAAGGACATATAGATCACTCCATTACACTTACGGGTTTTCACAGACTCACATAGACACACACACACACACACACACACACAGAGTGATTTAAACTATTAGAATGTGCTCTGTAAACCTTAAATGATGGCGTATATTTCCCTAAAGCGTAATGAAATCATAGTTTTGCTTTAAGGATTAAAAATAATCCATGTGGAAAAACCTAGCAGCGTACGTGAGACACGTAAATGCTTTGTGTCTTCTTACTATTGTTGTTATGTATGATTATTACTATTTTTTATTACTACTAAGCCCAGTGACTTCCAGATGCCCTTGCTGAAGGACTCCCGGCGGTAAGAGGAGGTAGCCATTTGTTAGGCAGTGGTTTGGTTAGCCTGTCTACTCTGATTAAAAACAACCCCCCACACTGGGCCCTATTCAATCTGAGGCCGTGGCAGTGACAGAGTCGGTGGGATTTGGGTTCCCTCAGGGGTGGTGAACCATACTGTTGTATGGATGGATCTCTGAAAAGCCAGCTATCCTTCAAGCTTGGAGCTATTAAACATGAAAGCTCATTACAACAATAATGACTGTGTTGATATTTCCAACTACCTTCAGTGAGGTGGTCACTGGAGGGTCCTCAGTGAGGCGGAAAGCATTGGCTGTGCAGTAGGTAAGAGGACCAACTGGCCCATTGGTTTTCACAGATCTTACCCTCCAGGGATAATGTGAGTCTGGGACGACTTGGCACATAGTGGCCTCATTCAAAGTCAACCACCCATGTTCTTTCTACCGCTCACTACTGGGAAGGCTTGTGCATTATTGGGTTCTCAGCACCTCTTATACTACATAGCACTGTACATGGCCATTGTGATGCTATTATTAACATTTATGTAACTCTATGGCTGAAAACACTCTGCCAAGCCCATTTTCTCATATAATCCTCAAAATAAACCTGTGAGAACAGAACAGCTCATTATTTCTTTCTTTCTTTCTTTCTTTCTTTCTTTCTTTCTTTCTTTTGGGGGGGGGATTTTTGTTTCATTTCTTTTTTATAGTTTCCATTTCTCTGCTGAGATTCCCACCTGTTAATGCATTATATCCATCTTTTGCTTTAAATTGCAGAACAGCTTATTATTAACCACTATTATTCATAGGATGCTTCTGAGTCTCAGAAAAGTTATGTGACTCATTCACAGTTAAGCATGTAATAAGAGGCTTCAGGAAGACACATCCGTGCCCAGGATGACTGCTGTGCAGATCCCAAGAGAAAAGGGAAGGGGGATGCCCTTGAGGAGTTTCTATATCTCAGGGATGGAATGAGATTTGTTCACTTAATTTTCATGCTTCCTCTCATTGGGTTAACCTACTTTGTCCAAAGTCCTGTACGCTAAGTGTATGAAGCTAAAGGATTTGGGGTGATTCCATGTAGAGCTGACAGTTAAGGGGAGGGGAGTCACTGTCCTCTCACCTGTCAGAGGGTAGTGACCCAGCAGTATGGAAAGTGTTAATGGAGGTCGGGCGTGAGGCAATCACAGAGCAAAACCAGCTGACTACGTTGTGTGATATGTGATACATGAGAAAATGAATCTATGACAAACTGCAGTGGCCACATGATCCAGGCTTTCTGGGACAATCCCAATTTTCAATGTTCTATGACAGTGTTCAGCCATGGGTGAGATGGTGTTTTCTGAGTTCTGGTTCAGGGCATACAGAAACACCAAGCTACATTGCCAATGTAGACAAGATTAGAAGAAGGTTTGTACCTGCTGACAAAGTAAGAAAGCCATAGCGTTTGGGAGTACAAGCCTTTAGTGGAAGAATAAAAGCATTACGAATATTGAAGGGGAATGATGACATATCCAAGTGCCCTTACTGTACTATGTACTATGGCTTATGTTTCCTTAAAAACTTGGGTTCTCCTGGGGGTTCCTGGTTATCATATAAACATATCATATATTTAAATATATATTAATTATATTTATTAATTATATTATATTTATTTAGTATATTATTAATTTATTACAACTATTAATTGTAATTATTAATTATAATTATTAATTTATTGCATTATTAATTATATTAATATATATACTTTTTTCTTCCTTTGTGCCATAAACGGCCAAAAGGAGAGAGGCAGCCAAAAGAACTTGTCTAAAACTGGTCATGGTGGTAAAGATGAAAAGGGCAATTTGTTCTTGGGATGCCCATCCCTCTTTAGCCTGGAAGGGTAGAAGAGAGGGCCTGAATTCAGAGCAAATACATTTAGGCTTCCCCTCTCATCAGCCCTTGAGTTCTTGTACATTGAAATGCACTGGGAAGAAACCTTGAAAGTCGAGGGCAACCAGGCCCTTATCAAATACTAGGTTTGCAAATATTGTCCCCCTAAATGACCTTAGACGTATGTGTTTATTTATGGAAACTCAGTGTTATTCCGGTGATCTATATGATCTACCGATGACCTACCCTTATGCTGGCACCACACTATTTCGATTCCTGTAGCTTTGTGGTAAATTCATTTAAGAGATAAGGAAATATCTAATGATACAGGCCTGTAATGTTGCTTAACCGAAGAACAATTGCGACCATGCAAACATGGATTCTCAAAAGTGGAGTTAAGAATAGTCTAGTTCCAAATGATACTACCCCTAAAGCACGCTAACATAATTTGATAGTCTAATCCAGTTTGCTGTGTGATGTGAGGTGTGCAACTGGATTTAGATTTTAGAAAATAATGTTGGAGTATTTGAGGAGTGGCAGCACTTGGGAGTGGCCTCTGTGTCCTGCGCTCCACTGTTACAGGCACGCCGTGTGCACGTGGCCACGGTTGGTCCCGGATTAAGCAGTATCACAGACCTCCTGCGTTAGATATTCCCTTATATCTTGAACAGTTACCTGGTGATAATAAGCAGTCCTTCGTTGTCTTGGTCAGCTTTCCTCCTTTGTATTATTTATGATCAAAGGACGATGAAATTTGGGAAAAGATACAAAGGCCAGGCTGTTGGTCTGAGAGAACAGATGAGGAAAATGAAGGATTTACTTCAGAGTAAATACTTCCACATTAATGATAATGGTCCAGTGGACAGCTGGCCCCTTCCATGGCCGTGTGGCCATGTGATCATAATGGCAGAGTGGAGTTGAGGAAGCGAGGACGTTTTTGCTGGAGGAGGCATTGGGACCCACGAAAGTGGGTGTGAAACACTCAAACGTACTTGGTGTCCTCCTCTCTGTGCCTTATGCTATGAACCCTTTTTCACCGGGGCCATTCTGGATGAAACCTTCTTTATCCATTGTAAGTACCCTGTCCCTGTAGAGCACGGAAGGCGCCTAAAGATGACCTGGAGGGCATGTTGCATTGACCACTGAAGAGTCTGACCAGGAAGGACTAGATGAGTTTGGTGTCTGTGAGCTACAGGATCATCAGACCTTTACCTGCAAGGACCCTCCTGTGTGCTAGTCAACCTTAAATAAGTAGGGGAATAAACCAACTCCAGACTATTATATCTTTGCTCACATCTACATATATATCTAACTGTACTTTGGAATTTGACTTAATGAGATCTGGTTTCCCCTTTACTTCTGTGAACTGCATCTATTTAATAAGGGAAACAATAATTATTATATTCGCAAGTTCTTCTCTATTTTATACACCTTTTATTCATATATACCGTTCCATATATACCATTTTTGCTTCACAAAAATAAAACTATGGAAGGATGTTTATTCTGCAGTTGGCAATTTTCAGAGCAAAGTTCAGTTTTACTCCCAGCAGGGGTAAGAAAATCTAAACTCACAATTCGATTAATTCCAGCTTTTGCCACTTTTTTTCATGATGTAATCACCACATCTCCTCCATAAAATTATTGACATAGAACTAGTACATGTGTCCCCTTGAGGGGAAAAACTCACTGTAAATAACTTCTTTTTAAAGAGAAAGGCTTATTGGATTTTTATGCTGGACATCGTGAATGCTGGTTAAATACAGAATGATGTTCATGTCCCTTCTGGCATTCAAACGGTCATTGTCAAGGTCTCTCAAGTCCAAAGGTAAATCAGGGAGAAAAGAAAGCTGCTTTCATCTTATTAGGATGGAATTCTGACTGTAACTTGAAATTAAGAAAATACCTAGACAAGAAGCCTGTCTTTATTTTTAAGGTTATAATCTGCTTGTGTTCTCATGGAGCTAATGAAGGAAAAGTTTCAGTTAATTCATTTTAAATTGGCACTCACTGCTTCTCAATCACGATTTTGTTTTCTAACAAAGGGTAACTTTTCTTTTAAGCCTGGAGCTCAAAAATATTAAACTCTATGTTGACAAAGTGATTTAAAATGTTTGGAAATCAGTCTGCCATAAAGAGCAACACAGACATGGACGCTTGGGTGGCTCAGTCGGTTACGTGTCCAACTTCAGCTCAGGCCATGATCTCACAGTTCGTGGGTTCGAGCCCCACGTCGGGCTCTGTGCTGACAGCTCAGAGCCTGGAGCCTGCTTCGGATTCTGTGTCTCCCTCTCTGTCTCTGCCCCTCCCCTACTTGTGCTCTGTCTCTTTCTCTCAGAGATAAATAAACATTAATTTAAAAAAAAAAAAGAGCAACACAAACAGAAATACACCTTTTTAATGTCATCTTGAAACAGGTGCTGCTTGTCCTGCTGTGCCCTTTGTGTTTATCAAACCACTGTTTAGATATTTAGGGATCTTCTGGGTGTTTGGGTGCTTGAACGTGTACAGTAAACACAAACTTTTTCTCTGTCCGCATTCTGAAACAAATGAGAAATAACACTTAGGAAATGCTCAGCAACCTGGGGCACCTGGGTGGCTCCGTTGGTTAAGCATTGGACTCTTGGTTTCAGCTCAGGTCATGATCTCCCTCTCTCTCTCTGTCTTTCTCAAAATAAATAAAATAAAATAAAATAAATCATAAAATGCAACGCAATGAAATAAAAAAAGAAAATGCTCAGCAACTAAACAATCCACGTGCCATATTTATTGCTGATAAAGGTCTAGGCTGGAGGATGCAGCATGCCATGAGAACTAAATGAGCTGGCTGTCTCCTCACCTACTTCCCCCACAATCCATCTAGATGTGGGATTGCCCATCCAAGTGAACATGTGAATCTACAAAGTCACACTCAATCCTGTGTGTCCCCGACTTGTTCAGGTGCATGGGGATGAGGAGAGCAAATAAAATGACTTCAATTACGATATTTGATAGATTTTACGACATGCAAGCAGCACAGAGGGGCTGGGGCTGTGTTAACTCCCTTCATCTCTACATGGATGCTTTCGATGGTTCAAAATGTGAGGAGAGTTTAGGAAGATCTCTTACAATGGAAACTGGGTAAATCAAGAAGAAAAAATTCTAACACTAACCACCTGAAAATATATATTGCAAAATATCTAAATGGGTCTATTAATAAAATCACTCTGATAATAGCTAGAATTATTTCTGAGTCTTGCTAAGCTTGTGGTCTAAAATTTACCAAATATATATTTAATGTCTATTTTACTTTGTGTGCTTATAGAAAATGGACTACCAAGAATAAAAAAATAAGAGTTAACATACATTGAGAGATTACCATGTGCAACCTACTTTTCTAAGCACTTTGGAACATTCTCATTCAATCTGCTGGCAGGCCCGATAAGGAAGGTGTTATTATGTTTCCTGTTGGATATATTTGGAAACCGAGACTCGAGACTCGGGAAAGTAGAGTGACTTCCTAGGTTAGTAAATGATGGAGCTGAACCTGTATCTGGGAGGCATACTTTCCAATTCAAACTAGGTGGGTTTAGCAACAGATTCTAATATACCAGGAGGGTGAGAGAATGTTTTGTCCCCATCTGCCTCCTCATATGTGCATTCTGAGCTGCTTTTGTGTCCCAAGGAGCCCTCTGTGGTGTACGTGCCTTTTGGGTCTTATTAAATAGGTATTGGTCTTATTTACATTCTTGTAAAAATTAAGTCTGTAAGTGGCATGTTATCAATAGATTTCTAAAAATTGATTCATTCTTTCCAATGTCCTTCTGGAAGTTGTGGGCTGTCTTCAGGCTGGACAATAAGAATTGCTGTTTGAATTTTGAACCCTTGGTCTCTCTGATACGGGGTTGGGAGGGTTGTTTGCAACTGAATTTATCCCAGGTCCATGTCCTTTGGCTCAGAGGAGTCTGTGTTTCTGCCTGTTTTTCTTCAGTTAGGAAGAACATCTCCCTGAATGTTCTTAGCAAAATATGGCATTGACTAGAAATATGTCCACCCAACACCATCAGTCTGTCCTGGTGTATTGTACCAAGACTCTAGGATGCAATTGTGGCTCAAAACAATCACAGATAAAACATTCACAGAAGAGAGAGTATTCCAGTAAAGATGAACTTACACAAACAAGTGAGGGTAATTTGCCAACCTCTACTTTAAACCATACCAATGGCCAAGTTAGAAAGGCTAAGTCAAGGATTTGCACTTATGACATGGAAATTCATTTAAAGATCTGAATTCAGAAAAGAATGTGGTGGCTTTGTGTAGGCTCAAAGGTAGTAGTCCAAATACAAACTCTGCTTTTCTATTTCCTTTTTCTTTTTAACTTCCTGTCTGATTGTGGCCACCACTGAAACTCTAAGAACAAGAAATAGATTCCCTGTCGCTGGGGGGAGCATGAGTAAGGTCCAGTTGATTGGACACCCTGACCTCCTACTGACCTAAGAAATTCTGATACCCATACCTGGAATCAGAGTGAGATTCTTTGTCATAATTTTTTTTTAATTTGGAGCAAGTGGAAAATTCTTCTAAGAGCCAGACTTTCAAACTTACTATTATTTTCATCAAAAAAAAAAAAAAAGTCTTTCTGGTACAGTGGAAATACAGACATGTTGGACACAGGTGGTTTTGTGCACAGTGCGTTTATTTTCCAGAAATGCATTCATTTGAGACATTTTCTTAAAATTCCTGCACCTTGTTGTAGCACTCTTCAAGATACTGGGGATAAAATCAACAAACTGCAGTACATAGCACAGGTTCTTGGAGCACGTAGTGTACAAACTGTGTGACCTGGCTAAAATTAATCGACTTTTCTTAGGTTCCGTTTCTTCATCTGCAAAATGTGAAAAACGGTTCATGTTTTGGGAGGTGACGAGGGTTCAGTGAGCATCTACCATGGGAAGTACCTCACATAAATAAGGGAAATTACTAGACGCCCAAAAGATAGTGATTCCCTTCCCCGACACCTAGACTCCTATTCTCTTATTCCTAATTGTGGGTTCTAACAGATCCTCAGCATATGAGAAGTTGTTTTCAGTGTAGGTTAAAACCTTCGTGCATTAATTAAGTAGAAGAAGAATTACAAATTTTGTTATTGATTTTTTAAATGTAGAAGATGTAATTACTTTTTGAGCATCTTAGTTATATATATTTATAGGTTAATGAAGTGAATTATTATAAATGAATATGAAAGGTAAATCTGGAGTAAGATAACCACTACGGAAATGGAAGAAAAAAGAAACCTCTTGAAATCTGATAAGTACTCAAAACAGGCCCACAACTATGTGGGAAGATGCCTGATTGGCGGAACAGAGGAAGGGCTAACCTTTAGGTGAACAGCTCCTCCATTCTGCAGGTTTTGGGAGGGACCACTCTCCTTTGTGTGTGTGCATGTGGGAGGGAAGGACCAGGTCAGGTGGAAACGTGTTTTCTGTGGTTTACAGAGTTTCTGAGCCATAGACTCTGAGTTTGTCCAACTAATACTTCCAGACACTGCCAATCAGAATCTAAAAGAAGATTCCAGATTCTTTCTTTCGTTCTTTAAACATTATGATGTTTGGTCATCATTGCCTTACTATTTTTTGAATGTATCAGACAATTCTGAACAAAGTTCCATCAGGTTGGTTTTTGATGTTAGGAAGTCTCATGATCACAGAAAAGAGCCAATAACTTTTAGATACACATAATTCACTTAAAATTATATTTTCATTTATTCTATTTATTTTTGAACTTGAATAATTTGCAATGAATTAATATAATAAGCATAATAGATAATCATGAATTAATATCTTTTTTGTGATGACTAACATTATTACACCATTTTATTTTTTAAAGTTTGTTTATTTATGTTGAGAAAGAGAGAGAGAGGCAAAGAGAGAGGAGGAGGCAGAATCCCAAGCAGTCTCCACACTGTCAGCACAGTGTGGGGCTCAAACTCACAAACCATCATGACCTGACCCAAAATCAAGAGTTGACCACTTAAGCCGAGCCACCCAGGCACCCCTGTTGTATTTTAATAATAACACTCACAGCTATTAGTAAGTCAACAGAGTGTGGTCCTGGAAGGAGCAAGGCAGAGAAGATAAGTACATATCAATAATTTGTGCTTCTTCCAGTGACAAGACTTGCTGCTTTCATCACAGTGAGAGAGTACAGAGTTATCCAGTTGGTACCAGGGGATGCTGCCATATTGGGGACTTACCATTGGTCTATGCTATGGATGGGTTAGGCACTCTGTTTTGCTAGACCAAACCTAGAAGTCCATGTTGTTAAATCCATATCTAGCAAGTCTGCCTTCAAGGCCATTTGTGTATGTTCCTATTAAGCAAATGCAACAATGACTAGGAAGGAGGCTGACTGCTATTTCAGAACATACCGCCTTGTATATTTCCTTATTGACAGCTTTCTGAATTTGGTGAGAAGTCCTATCAAATACAAATTCTAATTTGTTACTTGCCAAGACATAACTATCTAACTGAATTATTAATATCTACTCATGAACAAACAAGCATCTGTACATCTGACCAACTTTAAGTCCAACAAAGTGGAAAATTATGTTGCTCAAAGTTCTGCCCATGGCTAGCGTGCTCCCTCATGCCAGTTTTTCAGAAACACTCCTGAAACACTTTCTAAAACTGTAACACTGATGTTTTGTTGGATGCCAGCATATCTATCTCAGCCATCTGAAGTAGACCTAACCAATGTTAGGGTGTTTATTCTTTTGTTTCTTAGTCAACTGGTCATAAGGAGTTTCCATTATGTCACAAACATGAATTGAAGGAAAAAGAGCAATGTAAATAGGATAGGCATTGGTTGGATTGTGAGCCAGCTGCTCATGCAACCATGCAACGTACTTCTGACATCTAGGCCAGTTTGAATGTGATCCCTTATATACCAGTTGATAAAGAATTTCTGCTGGGCATGCTAACTCGAGGGGCAAGATGGCACCCAGCTAAGAAAGGGCAGCTCAGACCACATGGTAATGGCCGTTGGCCAGAAATTCAGTCTCTTCAGGATACAATACCATGTCAGAAATTCTTTTTTCCCCCCCAAAAGACAGTAGTTATGTTCAGACAGAGAATATGGCTTTGTGCTGCAACACAGTGTGTTCTATGATCTTCTGATTGGAGCATATCAAATGTCAAAAGAGGAATTTTATAGAGATACATTGAATTTCATTGGATCTATTGAATCCTAATGATTAAGTAGAAGAGTTGCTCAAACTGAAGCCTGGCCTGATGCAGATTCTTTCTTTTGCCATAATCTATTAAAAGCTAGAAGTCTTATGGGTTACTTAGAAAATGAGTTAGAGTAGCAGATATGATGAACCACATATTACCTCCCAAGTCCAGAGATCCACTTAGTATTGTGCTAGTTTTTGTTACAGTGGTAGACAGTACATTGTGCAATAAGTTTTCTTTGACTTCAGGAGGAATATGCCAATATCTCCCAAATTGGATTCCCAAGAGCTTCAGTGAGATGTGGGCCACTGAATTTTTATTGGTTTATTATCCTCTTTGCAGATCATGTTCATCTTACCAAGGCATCCAAATTTCTTGGTGGTTCCTACTCAACAGACCTAATTGGCATGATGATTGGAGATAGCACGCTGGTGGAATGTTTCATGGAAAGTTGAGGTTATTAAGATTCCTAAAGACAGTTATGAAGTGGAGCAAAAGAACCGGCATAATCCTGGATAAGATGCTAAAGGTGTTCTGCTCTTTCTACCCAGTGAACATGACCCCTTTTGATAGTTTTTCAAATAGGCAGAGAGGAAAATGCATTTTCAGGATAAGTGGTAGCTAACTAGGTGCCTGGGACTGTGTTGATTCCAATAAATACACAACATCTGGATTAGCCACAGTAATTGATGTCACTACTGAATAAGTTTATGGCAATCCATAGCCATACTCCAAGATTCATCTGCCTTATGTACAGGCTAAATAGACTTAAATATGGCCATAATAGACATAAACAAGTCTGTATTTTCAAGGCTTTAGTGGTAGCCCTAATTTCCTCAGGAAGGTAGTGTTGATTTCCATGTTCTTTCTTGGTAAGGAGAGCAAATCCCTAATACTTCCACTTATCTTTTTTTTTTTTCTTTGCATAATTGCCTTGATTCAACAGGTCAGGAAGCCAGTGGGGGATTTTGGCAATTTCAGATTATTGGCTGGATCGTTAACTACACTGGACCCACTGTCAGAAGGACTTGGACCAAACTTCATTTATCACAGGATAGCCATACAGTCTCACTGCTTTGACGGTCATAAAATCAGAGTTAGGATCTGAAAAGCCTGGGCATATCTTTCTCCATAGTTACTGTAGTTAGAAAGGAAAAAACAGCAGTAACTACAACCGCGTCTGTACGTTTAAACAATGGAGGAAGTTTTACACAAACTTGTTCAGAGAATAAGAGATGAAAAATTCTCAACTCGTATCTCAACCCAATCTAGTGCTAACAGCAAAACCCAGAAGTACTTTAAGAGGAAAATTACAAGCCCATCTTCCTTGTAATTAGAAGCAAAAATCTCTCCCTCTCTCTCTCCCTCTCCTTATCTATGTATCTATCTATCATCCATCAGCTATCTATCTAAATTACATCAATTACAATTGCGTTTATTCTGGGAATGCAGAGCTACTTTAATAATCAATAATCATTTTTATCACACAGCCAAATGGAGGATACAATCATTATGTTATATTAGTAGATTCAGAATAAATTCAGATACAAATTTGATGAGTAATCTTAATAAACCAAAAAAGAAAAGTGAATTTTTCTGAATTTGAAAACTAAACCAACATCTTCCTTGATGGTGAAAGTATAAATATTGCTATATACTTACCTTGGTGAATGTTTTATAATGTATGTATTTGTTGAAGCACTGTGTTACTCACTTACAACTAATATAAAATTATTCAACATATTTAGTTTAAAAAATTTTTAAAGTGGAAATGTTTCTTTGTGAAACTTTACGAAGACAAGCATGCCTATTATCATAACTTCCATCTAAATATATACTGTAAGTCCTAGCAAGTGCAGCAAAGCAAGAAAAAAACATAAAATGTGTAAGTTTGGGGCACCTGGCTGGCTCAGTCAGTAGAGCATGCAACTCTTGATCCTAGGGTCATGTGTTCAAGCCCCATGTTGGGTGTAGAGATTACTTAAAAATAAAATCTATAACATAAACACATGCATATATACATACATACATACATACATACATAAAGTTTGTAAACTAAAAAAATGAGACATATTAATTACAGACAAAAGAACTATGTACATATACAATCCAAATGGATTTCCAAATAAATTATTAGAATCCATAAGTGAATTTTGCAAGATTATTGAACAAACATACCAAAATCAAAATATTTCTGTATACCAGTATGAAACAGTGACAAATTGAAATTTTTTGAAAAATTTGCTATCAAATTAAGAGTAATATATACAAAGAAATAGATGTGACAAAATTTCATGGCCTCTATTCAGAAAGTTACAAAGTACCTTTTTTCCCCTCAAATTTTTATTTAAATTCTACTTAGTTAATTCAAACGGTGCAATATTGGTTTCAGGAGTAGAATTCAGTGATTCACTACTTACATAAAATACCCAGTGCTCTTCACAAGTACCCTCCTTATTACCCATCACCCGTCTAGACCACCCCCACCCACCTCCCTCCATCAACCCTCATTTGTTCTCTATCCTTAAGAATCTCTTATGGTTTGTTTCCCTCTCTCCCGGTCTCTTTTTTTTCCCCCTTTACCATATGTTCATCTTTTTTCTTTCTTAAATTCCACATATGAGTATAGTCATATGGTATTTGTCTTTCTTTGACTTATTTTGCTTATTATAATATATTCTAGTTCATCCACGTTGTTGCAAATGGCAATACTCCATTCTTTTTGCTGGCTGAGTAATATTCCATCACGTACATATACATACACATGCCACATTTTTATCCATTTACCAGTTGATGGACATTTGGGCTCTTTCCATAGTTTGGCCATTGTTGATAATGCTGCTATAAACATAAACATCAGGGTGCATGTACCCCTTCAAATCTGTATTTTTTATCATTTGAGTAAATACCTAGTAGTGCAATTGCAGCACATAGGGCACAAAGTACTTCTGAAATCAATTAAAGAATATCCAAATAAATGGAAACATACCACATTTAAAAAATGGAGGACCAAAGGTCACCTTTCTCAATAAACACATCTGTAATTTAAATACATTTTCCATCAAAATACCAATATATTTGTGTGGAAAATAATAAATTTTTCCTAAATCTTATATAGGGAAAAAGGGTTAAGAATACGAAAATATTGTTTAAAGAAGAACATGGTGGGGAGATTTGTGCTCCCAGATATCAATACTTAATACAAACGCCATGATCAATCTACTATGGAATCTGTACAATGAAAGACCAACAGATGATTGGAATTGCAGAACTCAGGTAGAAACTCAGTCCTATTTGGACATTTGATTTACGGCAAAGATATCACTTGAGAGAAATACGTAAGTAATGTTGCTTTCAATAAATATTGCCTAGAAAGTTGGTCATCAATATGAGGAAAAGCTGAACATTTACGTCCACTTCACTTCATAACCAAATTATTTTTCAAGTGTCTTATAAATAAAATGTTAAAAATGAAAACTATAAAGTTTCTGTGTTCTAGAGCAAAATGCCTTCAATACATCCAGGCAGAAAAATAGTTATTAAAAGGGACACAAAAGCACTAAAAATAGAAATATATATTGATAAAGTTGACCACACTGAAATGAAGAACTTCTAGATAGGTGTATTAGTGAGGGTTCTCCAGAGAAACAGAACAACATGGTGTGTGTGTGTGTGTGTGTGTGTGTGTGTGTGTGTGATTAAACAATGTTCACATACTCTAGAACACTGATTCCTAGAATAAACAAATAAGGAGAGAGAGGGGGAGAGGATGAGAAATGGATTTATTGGATTTTAAGGAATTGACTTCATGGAAGGGCAGAGGCTAAGTGATCCCAGAGTCTGATGGGGGAGGCTGACAGTCTAAGACCAAGGGAAGAGTTGCAGTTCAAGTCCAAAGAGTACCTGCTGGCATCCCTTCAAGGGGATGGAAAGGATTAACCATCACAAAAGACAAGCCACTGAGTAGGGAAAGAAAGGTACGGTTAGCACAGATACCAGTGATCTACAATATGTAAAGAACACAAGTCAATAATAAGAAATGACACGTAAGTAGCAAAAATGGCAAAGAATTTGTACAAACACTTAAGAAATTGAAAGAGCTAATCCAGAGATGCTCAGTCGATTCACAGTCTGGAAATGAAAATCGAAACCACAGTGTTAGAATTAAGAGAGCAGAAAATCCCTCGTGAGGGTGAAGGTGCGAACACAGGGAAAGCTTGTACAGTGCGGGTGGATGAGGATGTGGTAAGCTGTCTTGGAGATTAGCCTTGGAGATGCCTTGGCATCTAAGCTGCCTTGGAGATTAGCTCACGGTCTCCTGAGGTGCACCTTCGCCCCCTTGGAGGGCTCCCAGGCCTGTGGCCTGACTCCTCAATGGCTGAGGAAGCCAGAGGCCAAAGATTCCCTCTTCCCCCTCCTCTTCCACCCACGTCCTCTCTGGGATGGAGGAGGAAGGACTTAAGGAAAGGTGTTCCCTGTCCATATTTATCTCCCCTGCCACATAGCCTCCCAGACCTTGTACGCGTTTACAGAGCTGGTCCTGTCAGTAATTCCCTTTCCCCGTTGACTAAATCCTCACTGCTGCCCTGATCCTGGCCTCTGGCCTCTCTGCAGGGGAGGGGCGGTTGCAGGGGCAGAAGATGGGAGGGGACAGGCTTAATCCTGGGAATGTGGAGGCCAGCAGGAAGCTGACCAAAAAGGGAAGGGACCTGTCACTAGGCTGGAAAGAAGGGCAGACACTTCCTGCTTGACTGACAGCCCAGCTTTTCCCATTGTTCCTGTTAGCTCCGTGTACCCATGTGCCCAAAAGTGCTCAGCCTCTCAGCTGCAGAAAACACATGAGAGGTTCCACTCAGTTTCTAAACACCCAGGACCCCTGGGCTCTGCTCTCCAGAACCCTGCTCCCCAGAGTCCTGCCCTAGGCTGTTCCCCAGGGGGACAGAGAAGGTCACCATGTACCACACTCCAAAGAAGGGAGTTGGGGAGAGGGTGGGTCACACAGGCTGTGTCTTTAGCAGCCTCATGACAGCCGACCCAGCCTTCCCAAAGCAGCAGCCAACCCCACACCCGGGCTGGGCCCAACCTACAAAGCAAGGGTCAGCGTAACAAAAACAAAACCTTGATTTTTCTCCTCTGCAGTGAGCCTTATTCTGTAACATGACTTGCAGATATTTATATAAAAATTAGTGTCACAGTGAAAAAGGGGAGGTATCTGTTAAGATTTTTGACCCCTTTTTAAAAGCTTGTTTGTTTATTTATTTATTTATTTAGAGAGACAGAGAGAGAGAGAGAGACAGACAAAGAGCAGGAGAGCAGCAGAGAGAGAGGGAGACAAAATCCCAAGCAGGCTCTGAGCTGCCAGCATAGAGTCTGATGCAGGGCCCGATCTCACAAACCATGTGATCATGACCAGAGTCGAACTCAAGAGTCAGAAGCTTAACCGGCTGAGCCATCCAGGTGCCTCAATATGGTTCTTTTTGTAGCCAAAAACTGATAGCTTCATTACTAATATTTTATATGAGACCGATGGTCAGTTCAGCTACATGTGACACTTAACGAAAACCAGAATTTGTTCCAATGCAGTTGCTGTATAAGGAAACCATTTGAGCAAAAGACTAACTTCCTCACTGATCAAATGCCATTGACAAGGGACACTTCAGCTGAACTCGGCCCCACGGGAATACAGAAAATATACACACTTCAGACACCTGTGAGCGACCGCATTTCACCACCTGGGTTATGAGCGGGACCCACGCGAAAGTGGTGTGATTATTTTCCATCTGGTGTCAGGTAACCCTCCTTGCACCTTTCATGACCTTCCAGAGTTTTTCTGAAGCCCAAACCCATCAGTAAGCTCCAGGTCTTTTTTCAAGGCAAAAGGGATACATTTGTTGTAGTATTTATGTAGTTTTCAGCCATTTACCATGTGTAAAACTTGCCATTTTTATTAGATATCTGTACTTTTATTATTTATTTATTTATTTATTTATATTATTTTTAATACTATTTTATTATTTTTTTTTGTTATGTTGTCATTTGTATGACTCACTGACAAAGTTTTGGAGTCCTGTGCTCCGATTACCATGTTTTTCCTATACATTGTACAATTGCCCAGAGTGCGATGCTTTTAAGGAACACAGATGTCTCATTATATTAATGATTCAACCATACATTACTTTGTTCAACAGCAAATATTTATAAAAACCTCTGACTCAAAACCATGAGTTTGGATATGCTGCTTTGTGTCTGACTCACGGAGTTTTGTGATCAGCGCCCCGCTTTCCGGGACAGCACGTAAAAGCCCAGCTCAGTTCCCAGACCAGGGATGGAGTCAGGCTAGGGAAGGATGAGCCATGCAAACTCAGTGTTTGAATTCCTACTAAGCATTATGTGTTTTACTTCATCAGGGTAGGGTTTAGTTGAAACCCCATGAGATGAATTGATGAGCCCATGTTTACAACCAAAGAAACAAAGTCTCCCCTAAGGGTTTCACGGTTTTATCCAGTCTGTCCAGACTCACACGTTTATGACCTGGTGAGATCAGAGCTTCACCTCTGATCCGCTAACCCATCTCCATGGATAAATGCACAATACAGTTATATCTAACTCTTAGGCATGCAGTTTTAATCAGATTCTCAGCAGCTGACACAGAATTTGTTATAAGAGAAAAATTTAAAAAAAAATTATGTGGGGGCACCTAAGTGGCTCAGACTCAGTTAAGTGTCTGCCTGTTGGTTTCGGCTCAAGTCATGATCTCACAGTTCGTGAGTTTGAGCCCTGTGTCGGGCTCTGCGCTGACAGCATGGAGTCTGGGATTCTCTGTCTCTCTGCCTCTCCCCTACTTGTGCTCACACACGCTCGCTCTTTCTCTCAAATAAATAAAAATAAACTTAAAAATAACTTAAAAATACAATAAAAAATAACGTTTGAATGAAGAGATCATTCATGGTTTTAACGCTGTGGCTCATTACTACAAGAGTGAATCGCTTTGGTAGTTTACAAAACTAAATCCAGGAGCTACCAAGTTGAGGACATCTTGATGTTCTGGTGTGTAGCACAAACCTTGGTTATAGGCAGGGAGGGATGGAGGGAGGGAAGGAGGAAGACAGAAAAACAAAGGCACAGAGAAGGAAGGGCGTGAATTAATAAGGAAATGTCATTTATCTGTAGTTTATATTTCGTATCTAAGTTCTTCCCCATGCGGGTCATGTGCTTGTGGAAAGCAATGCACTTTTCTTGTCAGAATAAATTACCTTGATTATTCATGTTGATGAATCCCAGGACTCACTCCTTGTAATACAAAGGATTTTATGGTCTCCAGCTAGTCCTTCAAATCTACAAAAGCATGCAGACCACGAAGGTTAATTACAATATGTGACTAATTGTGTTTCCTTGTCCTGTACCACATGGAGACAATGGGACAAATGTGCCTATAATTAAGGCTTGAAAACCCACCACTGAATGGCCAATGAAAGCTTCATGACGCAGGAGGCCTCAGATGAAGAGAAATCATCGTTTTTTTCATCTTTCAAAAATGAATATATATCTGCCAACAACCAGCATATTCTTGGATTCCAGATCGGATTTGTAGCTTGAATTGCTTATAGAACAGTCCTTCTTGGACTTGGAACAGTTGGAAGTTGGAGGTGGGGCAACTGGGTGGCTTAGTGGCTTGAATATCCAACTTCTTCTGAGGTCATGATCTCACAGTTCACGAGTTCGAGCCCCACATCAGGCTGTGCTGTCAGCACAGAGCCCACTTTGGATCCTCTGTCCCCCTCTTTCTGCCCCTCCCCAGCTTGTGCTCTCTCAAAAATAAACATTTTAAAAAGTTGGAGGCATTTGGGTTCTTAAATAATGCTAATAATGATGATGATGATGATAACATTATCACAATAATTTAGAGTGAAGTTAGTTCTCTCTGTTCTCTTAGAAAGTGTACCTTGATGTACAATTTACCTTTCATTTGTAATTATGATGTCATCTTGCATGACCAAAATAAAGCTATGGATTTATGCAGCTATATCTTGAAATAGAGTAAATGAAATACAAAATATGTGTACAGAAATAAAAAGAAGATGCTGAATTTTTTTTTCATTAACTCCAATTTCATTCAGGGTCACTAAGCCTCAACAATCCTTCCCCATTAATATGCAAGAAAATATCATTGGAACCAAAGCCAGCTGAGTACCAATTTTATCCTCCTGGAGATGTCTGTGATAAACAAAAGGAGGAATGAAATTGTCCACTTAAAGGAGCCAATTATTTTTGGAGGCTTGTTGTGTGAATGGAAGCCATTTTAGCTTTATCCTAGTACTTATGTAAAAACCAGCTTCTAGGCTTAAAAGAACTAACTTACAGATGTCCTCAAGTGAAGTGGCTAAATGGTGTGATTTCAGAAATAAAAGGCTTTGAATATGTGATTAGCTGCCTGTTCCTCATTCAGTCATTTGCTCTATCTAGCTGTGAATTCACCTAACTTCCTCTTTGAATATATGTGTTCTTTATCCACAAATAGGAATGCATAGCATTTTCAAAGTTCTTCAAATAACGAATCTGTGACCATTTTTGTTCCTATCAATCAGTTGCCTGATCTAAATACATTCAGTGGTTGGTTCTGCTAAACTAAGAAAAGTGTAGTAGCAGGTGCTGTAAGAGGGACTGATGGAATTGCATTTCCACACTACGTTTATTTATGGACTCTACCTCTGCTTCCCTCTGAGCTGGCTTGGAGCAGTGCGTAATAACGGGTTAGCTGAACAACGGATTTGCATAGTGAACGTTGGAAGCAAAAGTTTTTATGCTTACGTTTGACTCTGGGTCCGGTCCTATGCAGTAGGTTTGGTAGGTAATTGCTCCTGGTTTGCACATTGGAAATGAGGAAGGTAGCGATTAAATAGTCATAGTAAGATTGTACATCATTTCCCAGTGGACCCAGAGTTCACATCCACATCTGAGATAATAAATAAAAAAATGCAAAGTGGTTAAAGACAAATCTTGAAGTCAGATTTCCTGGTTTTGAAATCTGGGTACAATACTTACCAACTCTTAGCGTAGGGCAAGAGTCCACTGATGTCTTAGATCTCAGTTTCCAATCCATCAAATGGATTTATTAGTCTTAACTACTGGGATGATCTGAGGATTCAGTGACTTTATACAGGTTAAAATCTTAGCACAGTATCTGCATTTAGCATGACATACTATGAACTAAGTCATATATTCAGTAAATATTGATTTAAAAAAAAACCCTTACATTTTGCAGTTTACTTTAGAGCTTTCAAAGGAATTTTATTTAATCCTTAGGGCAAACTTTGAATCTGCTAATATCCTTACCCCAGTTTTATTCATCACCGTGGAGGCAGGAAAGGGGGAAAGGAAAGAAAAATGTCCACTTTCTATCAGAAAATAACAGGCTGTGTTCACTTCTAGGTCCCTTTTTGTGTTTGATTCTGTGACTGGCTCAGCATCTGCATTTGCTAAGAAAAACAATCCGATGTTGGGCAGGAAAGCCCCATTGCTAGGGTCACAGAGCTGTGTAAAAGTACAACCAGAACTGGGACCCAGTTTTGAACAGCTTCTAAATCCATACTCTTTCTCTACAACAGCCACTAGTAAACCTTGGCCCATGGACCATATCTGACCCACTGCCCATTTTTGTATGACCTGAAAGCTAAGGATGGTTTTTACCTTCTAATGTGGTTGGAAAACATATCAAAAGAAGACTATTTCATAACACATGAAAATTATCTGAAATTTAAGTTTTACTGTCCACAAACAAAAGTTTTCTTGGAACCCAGCCAGACTCATCATTTACATATTGTCCATGGCCGTGTTTGTGCTCCAACTATGCAACAGAGATCTTAGGATCCTCCACTTTAAGGCTGAATCATATTACATTGTATGTATGTGCCGTATTTCATCTGCCCATATTTCATGTCCATTTATAGAGCTTCTGATGTGTTAACTACATATTTGGTGGGTGAAGAAGAATTCAAACTCAGGACTTTCCACACACAGGGCTGCCTTGTTTAGGGCTGTCTCCTTATAGGATCAAAGACTCAAGCTAGTGATCTCTCAAGGGCGATCTGAATCCTGATCCACATTGCTTTCCTTCCTCTCCTTCCTGGAAATGAGCTACAATTTCACTCTTTGCCTTGGCCTCTAAAACTATTTTTCTGGGCCTGCTGAGAATAGTTGTACCCAAAAGGGACTGTTACCATTGACTTATCCCTGAGGGTAGTAATTGGCTGGACAAGGATCAGCCTCTCTGTTGGGGGCCCCAGAGAGTCAATATCCTATTCAAATCATGGCAGAAGAGAACTTCAAGGGACAGTAGAGGCTATCTTGTCCCAATCTCTTACTCTTTGGATGAGAAAACTGAGTGATGGAAAGAAAAAATAATAATAATTTCCCAGAAACACAAAGAAAATCACACAGGAAAAGCCAGAACTCTAAGTCAAAGCCTCTGATGGCCAGGCCTGTGCATTTTCTTCTAGACCTTCAACCCAAGAAGACATTCCAGGGGCAACCAAGGCGGTAGAAATAATAGAATGTCTATAGGACTTCTTGTCACAGCATCTGTCTGCTGGGATATTTAACTAATAACCAATATACATACAGATCTGCCTCCACTTACCTCGGGGTTATGTCCCAGTAAACTCATCCTAAGTGAAAATGCATGTAATACACCTGACCGACTAACTATCACAGTTGGGCCACGCCTGCCTTAAATGCACTCACAACACTCACATGAGTCTACAGTTGGGCAAAATCATCTAATACAAGTCTGTTTTATACTAGAGTTTAGGCCTTCTCATGTAATTTATTGAACACTGTGCTGACAGTGACAGACAGAATCATTGTACGGGCGCAGGACCATGGTTAGCGTGTCGGTTGTCGGCCCTCGCGATTGCTAGCTGACCGGGAGCTGCGGCCACAGCCACTGCCCAGGATTCTGAGAGGGAATCATTCAGGAAGAGAAAGCCCCGAAAGAGATCCACATTCCAGATTCCAAGTACGGTTTCCACTGCATGCAGATTGCTTTCACACCACCATAAAGCTGATAAATTGTTTAAGTTGAACCACTGTAAGTCGGGGACTGTCTGTACATTACAGAGCACAGGCTTAAATGAAGATATCAGTTCCTTATCTTCATTTCTGGCAAGATTATTTCCACCACCCACCACCCACCTCTCTAAAGCAGTGTGAGAAGGATTCATAACACTACTCTTGACATTCTTCCCACACTCAATTTAGTTTTCTTTCCAAACTATCAGCATCTTCTAGACATCTCTATTCCCCCTGCCATGTGTGATTACATCAGAGACTGCCTTCTCTTCCCTCCTACTTGTGGCCAGTAAGGACAGGTCAGAAAATGTGCTCCCTGAATGCAGACAACATTGCCTTCATCATTAGATCATCTGCAAGTAATTGGTTTATTGTTGTTATTATTGGATTTTTTTTCCCTCTATTTCTTTCTATGTGTCTGATGCTCTCCTAGGCAAGACAAAGATACATTTTGCTAAATGAGACTAATAACATCACTGGCCGATAAAAGGTACAGTTCTTTTTGCACAAATGACTTAATCCTGAGCTGAGGGTTACCTGCCTGCCTAAATGAACCTCACGACCCCCGAAGCAGTCTGTGATGATGGCCATGGCAATGGAAATACTACTGTCTGTAAAAACCTCTCCACAAATGTATAATATACCTGTGAGGCTGGTAGCATCTTAATATTTGTAAACTGTGGCCAGAGCCTTGCTCTTATGTGAACTTATAGTCCCATGAGCCTGCAGTCCCATGGTGGGTAATGATTTATCTGCTTAATAGATGAAGATAATAAGAACAACACAAAACAAAGCAAAAAACAAACCAAACGAAAGGGAACGACTATCCCCAGGTTATACAGACAGTGATGGAAAAATTATAGGGCTTCTTTCTTCTTGGGCAAAATGTTTAGTCAGATGCTGGGCGTGCAGGTAGGAAGCATGAGTGCCATCTGCCACAAGCAGCACTGCTGGTGTCCCCTGACTTGAATGATCGGATTTTCAGTGGGAACATCTGATTCACAACCGTTCAATCTCAGCTCACGTGTTCCACCCCATTTGACAAGGATGCCTATTTTCAGTTGGAGCCATTTGAGTGAATTTCTTTGCGTCCAAACTAGGATGTCTACGGATTCAGTCTATGGCAGTCCAAGTAGCTTATTTCACATTCATTCAAGGTCAATAGGGAGAAGTGGGGTATTCATTTCTCACCGAGTATCTACACGCCCTAGATCACGTCGGGCTCTGTTCCAAAAGCTGTGTTCTCCCATCAGAGGTCCTCGCTGGAGAAAGTTCTCTGCACAGCCACCTGTGTGCACCGCCACCCCTGAGTACTTCTTGGTACCCAAACCTCCGCCAGCAGCTGTCATCTCTCTCCCTCTCCCTGGCATAACCTTTACTCTTTGGTTGGAAACAACCTGTGTTCAAATAATAATCTTTTCCTCCACAATGATAATTCACTTTGTAACAACACAACCCCCAGGAAGTCTTAATTCTACAGTTTAAAGGGTGGGTTAGAACAGAATGGGGAAGACATACTGTGCCACTGGCTCAGGAATCGAGGCCAAGGTCATAAGTAACCATGAAGGTGAATATTATAGTGGAAAATGAAACATGGACCAAAGAAGAAGCACAGACAATAACCCTGATGAAAGGACAGAAGTAACAGGAGACCACTGAGGCTTCACAAACTGAAAGAAGTCTTATCAAGTGCATAAGATTAAATTATGCCCGGAAGAAGATTATAACCCAGCTGCAAACGTACCTCAGAGATATCTCGGGTCTGGTTCCAGACCACTGCAGCAAAGCACATTTCACAATAAAGGGAGTCAAATGAACTTTCGGGTTTCCCCGTGCCTATAAAAGTTATGTTTACACTGTGCTGTAGTCTATTAAGTGTGCAATAGCTTTATGTCTAAAATAAACAATGTGCGCAACTTCGTGAAAAGATACTTCATAGCTGAAACTGCTAACAAACATCCGAGCTTCAGAGTGGTCATCACTGACCACAGATCACCACAACAAAGGAGACACTTTGAAATATTATGAGAATTACCAAAATGTAACAGGGGCAGGAAATGAGCAAATGCTGCTGGAGGAGGCATGTGCCTGTCTATACACGTGCTCGCTGCAGGGTTGCCACCAGCCCTCAATTAGTTAAAAAAAAAAATTCAGTGTCTGTGAAGCACGACAGAGTAAAAAGCAATAACATGAAATACACCTGTCTATATATGAACAGTGAGAACGTTACAGGCTTGCGAAAAAGCCTAGGCAAACCCCCGACGGTAGAAAAGAGTGCGGTGTCTTTGAGCAACTGATTGACCCACTGTGCTTTGACAGAGACTTAATATGAAAGAATATTGGTTTTTTTAAAGTTTACTTATTTATTTTGAGAGGGAGAGAGAGAGAGGGAGAGACAGTGTGCAAATGCATGTGTGCTAGGGACGGGCAGAGTGAGAGGGAGAGAGAGAGAATCCCAAGCAGGCTCTGCGCTGTCAGCACAGAGCCAGAGGCAGGGCTCGAACTCACAGACTGCAAGATCACGACCTGAGCCGAAATCAAGAGTAGGACACTTAGCCAAGGGAGCCATCCAGACATCCTAATATGAAAGAATATTGTAAACTCAGATTTGAAAGATGAGTAAGGACCTCAACACAGAAGCCTTTGAACGACAGGGCTAGGTATTGGGAATGTGTGCGGGAGGCAGTTCAGAGGCTGGCAGTGTTTGAGGATGACGGTAAATGACACATGGCCAAGAGCTGGAAGCCAAGTCCGACGGTCTAGTGAGGACTGGTGGAAGACCAGAAGCATACAGGTCTCCACGCGGCCAGATTACAGAAGGCATATGAATCTCGTTGAAAACTTCCCCTTTGCCAAAGAGAACCCAACACATCCCGTAGAGGCTCTCAAGGGTACTGACAATGGCTCTGGTTTTCAGTCCCCTCCACTGGGAACCAGCATGCCTCCCATCTCATGGAAATTTCCTTTTACTTTGAACTGGCGACTCCGGGCGAAACCCAGGGCCCGACCACTTCATGGGGCTATTGAAGGAGAGTAAGGAGATGCTACCAGTAGTTCTAATGTGCATGAGGAGCTCTGTAAAGGGGAGGGAGGGTCAAAGGAATGGACGCTGCTCAGCAGCCCTAGAGAAATTTCTGGACCATGCCTGCAGTGTCAGTTAGAAGGCCCCAAACAATAAATGTCATATACTAAAAAAAATAATAAAATAAAATTCAAAAAAATTTAAAAAAATGATATTCTGTATACCTGGGGAAAAAAAAAAAAAAAAGAAGGCCCCGAAAGGACTTGACCCCTTCAATTGCAGCAAAACAACATATGGACTCTTGAGAATCAAATATCAGTGCTGTTCGGGGTCAGAATCGTTGTCATCTTCCCTTAATGGACCTCAAGTTTAATAAAGAGAAAGACAGAATTTCCATTTTCGAATTTTTATCAGAGGTCCTGTGGCTGTGAAAAATGCAGACTCTGATTCTGCGGCCAGGCGTCGGTACCAGAACATTTGTTGCAGTGAACGTTCCAGTGATTCTGGTGGCGTAAGGATCCGATACGCAGGGATCGCACTCGGAGACATGCCACTGTGCCCGCGACTTATTGCAGTTGACCCTGGAAAAGGCCATTTTACAGATGTACATGAAATATATCCTAACTCCTAACGCAAGTGCTATTTCTCTGTCTACGGCCCCTTCGTTTACAGACGCTGAAACGAAATCCGCAACGCCCGTGTAGTGCCGACGGCTGGATTAGTGTCTGTTCCAGAACCCACACTCACGCTTCCAGCTCCACAAACCCCCCCGTTACTTCCACCTGCAGCCGCCTCAGGAGTTTCCCCTGACTCCGAACGCCACATCACACCGTCCAGCACCACGATGCATCCACTCGCACAAGTTTTGCGCTTGTGTGAAAAAGCTGTGGCCCAAGAACGAAGTCACCGAAAATGTAAGCAAACGGGCATGGGTTTGGGCAATTAGAGACAGATTCAGGGAGAAGCCTGACTCCTGTCTGAAGACGAAGAGGGAACAGAATCATACAGGCCAGAGGTCAGGATACAGTTGTGGCTCGGGTCCTCCGTGCGGAACAGGGATTGAAACTGGGTTAATGGGCTGACCGGGCTGATGTACCAGCGAGGGGTGGATGCTTGTTAAACTGCCTTGGCTCCTCTTGAAATCAAGAACGCGGATCATCTGGTTGCCATGGGCAGGATGCAGTTAAGTCCAGGCTGAGGGCTGCAGCTGGCTGAAAAGTTTCTAAAAGTTTATTGTTTCTTGCGACGAGGACGTGCATGAATTCCTCCTCCCATGTGGCCTCCCGGTATTTTTAAGAAGACATCTCTTAGCTAGGCTTCCTTGCTCCTTCTGGAAATCTCCTTTCACGAGGTCCACTCCCACTGCACCCTGAAGTCCTGGCGGGGAAAACAAAGGCGGTGTTTTGCCTGTTTCTGTCCTGGTTCTGGGTCCCTCGTGGGTGGATGTGTGTGAGGCTCAAGGTAGAGGTACAGGCCACTGGGGCTCTGTTCTGGTCCATCTCGCTCATTTGGGACAAATGACTGCGCCTCTGTGTCTGGGGACAGCTCCATGAACGGGAATGGGAGAGGATCCCACGGGGTCAGGGAGACCTTAGCCGGGAAGCTGGAGTCTACCTGAGTCCGCATCTCACCCTCTCCTCCACCTTCAGAAGCGGGGGGCTTGAAGATACATTTTAGCAAAGGCGGAGCCGTGTCTTCAAAACAGATCCTTGACCCAAACGGATAAAAGTGGAATTGTAGCCATTGTAATGCAGCCCCGGTGCAGATCCTCAGGTGGCCGTTAGACTTACCTTCTGGAATGTTCCCAACTCTGAGAAGCTCAAGGGGGAAGCTTGCAGGCCTCAAATTCCGAGCAGTGAGTAGAGCCAAGCGAGGGCCCCAGGGCATCCGGGAGCGACTGGGCACCTGTCCCACTCTGACAAGAGATGCTTTGCACAGATCTAATCACTTTGCTGAAGCTGAGCTCAACTTTTAGGAATAATCGTATTGTACGTACTGAGGTTTCTTCCAGCAATTCTCTTCTACGTTGTAAATTATAATGCATACATGAGGTCAGTACTAAAGCCTGAAAATCCCCCCCGCAGATTGTGAGCCCTCCTGAGGGCATCCGCCCACGTGGGCCCAGTGCTGGCTGCAGCAGGCGATGGGGAAACAGAACAAGAATGAATCGCGGTGGCTTTAATTGTATAAAAAATGTAGATGACCGCAAATCCTGTGTGGTTTGGAAATGTTCACACTTAATTTAAAAATGTTTCTTATGTTTGGCTTTATATTGTCAGAGAATGTTTTGGGATGTGTTTTATATATCGCTCAAACCACCAGTATGAATGTGTCCATTATATTCCTTCATGTTTAAAATTTGCCATTTATAATCTCAGTTTCTGTAAATGTGTGTGTGTGTGTGTGTGTGTGTGTGTGTGTATGCCTCAATGCCTCATACAGGGCAAGCACTCAATAAATACTTGATGAATGGATGTACACTTATCTATGTACTTACATTTAGATTTAAATATGCTTATGTGTGAATGTAGCTATGTATGTGCGTGTGCATGTGTGTATGTGGGTGTGTGTGTGTGTAATGATCTGACTCCCAAGCGTGTCTCCATCTGTGGCTGGGTAAGGAAAAAGCCAGATTAACTGATCCCTGTTACAATAAATCTTTTATTCAATACCTATCTGACATCTTCTAGAAAGCCATGAGAAATGATTAATGAATCCTTAAAAGACAAATGTATGCTTTGTTCCCTGCTATTTATTTAAATAGCCCACTTTAGCTTCCAATCAAGACAGAAATCAATGCATCAAACATTGAGAGCTCACAGGTTGAAAGCGGCGTTAGAAGGCATTTGCACTCAAGCGTCCCCTCCCTCCTCTCTCTCTCTCTCTCACACACACACACACACACACACACACACAGGCTGGCATCTACATACATATATTTTTGAGTACGCAAATAATCATCCACCTGACTTAATGTTCAGGCTCTACCTGCAGAGATATTTGTGTTAGACATCCCAGTGGTTTTTAAGTGCCAAGACTGGGCCTCAGCACGGGCTTCTAAGTCCCCATTGTGATTATTTCCCGTATAACGCGCAGAGTTCTGTGTGTGTCCACGTCTGTCTCTGGGCACCCGTCACACAGGCGTGTGGTCCGGTCCTCAGGAAGCGGGGAGCGAGGGTGTGGCCATCTTCCACACCAACACCGGCCCTGACTGTCCACTGTCTATGACACTCCATACCTCAGTTCATGTCACACTTCACCTCCAGAAGTTTCAGGAATGCCTGTCCGTTAGGTCTGACTTTGGCTTTCCCCTTCTTGAACAGGATACACACTTCGGTGTTGCATCAAGAGGCCTTGTGCCTTTCTGGGTCCATTCATCTTCTGGCTTATCCGGCTTCTAGCACCCCGGTCTCTGGCACAAGCTTTCATGACTAGAATCCTTGCCAGCTTCCCTCGGGCCCTGGGAATTGGACTCGAACACCCACAGGTCAGGGGTGCCCTATAAAGGAGGTCAACGTGACACGAATGTGCGGCAGGCTCTTGAAAGACTATGAGTAAAGTCCAGAGAGGGGAGGGGACTCCCCAGATGATGCACTTAAAGTGGTTGCAAAAACTGGGTCTCCTCACTCCTAAATGGATAGCAGGCTGGTTTTTGGAGAGTTTTGGTTTCGTTTTGTTTTTAAAGCCTGCAGATATGCTTGCATAACCAGTTTCCCTTCAGGCAAGAATCAAAAGGTGGCTCTCTACTCGTTTAGCTGGACACTCCGTTAATTCTTCACCAAAGAAACCTGAAAGCTACTGGTATTTTCCAGTGAGAAAAGGTCCTAATTCCTAGCTAACTCCCTCCATCTCTCCCTCCCTCCCTCATTCTCCTTCTCCCTCCCTCTCTCTCTTTCTCTCTCTCCCCTCCCTCCCTCTTTTCCTCTCTTCTCAATAAAAAGGATCTAATTACTGCAAACGCTAGATTCCATCCTCACTGACAAGTTTGAGGAAATGGGGCAAAACATCTGATTCAGCCCCAGCTTCTCTCATTGTCTGTGATTAGCATCCCACCATCCAGATGGGTTCCCAGAGCTTTGCAGTCAAGAGTCTGTTAACTCTGTTCCTGCTGAGTTCTTCCGAGAATCTCCCCGGCGAAAGGAACATGAACCTTCAGCAGCTGCTCTCCTAGCCAGTGGAACCCATGCGGTTTGCCCTCACACCCTGTTCAGTTTGTCTCGAGGGCCAGCAAAAACGAAAGTCTGGGGGCCAAATCTGCCTCACTACCTGTTTTATACATAAAGTTTTATTGGAACAGAGCTATGCCTGTATTTTTCATGCGTGGTCGATGGCTGTGATTACACTGTAAATACAGAGAGTTAAGCAGGCCTGACTCCATAGCTCACGAGCCTGAAACACGGCCCTTTCCCGGAATGGTGTGCAATCTTGGTTGTAACCTTGTTACCGCTTCATATTTGACTGGCCACATACCAGAGAATCCGGGCACCTCGGTTTTCTCACCCAGCTTAGTCCCCTTAAGAGATGTGTCTGTCAAGGCATCGCCAGGGAATAAGAACTATACCAGTTAGCTCCTTAGAGGAGATTTGACGTGGAAAGCTTGTTGCAGGTATGGTGATACCTGGGTAATGCAGACTTCACCCTTGGGTTGGAGGGATAAGGGAGGAGCTGGCTTTACCAGAGGCTGGAGTGGAGCAAATGGGTGAAGCAGGAACCTGGGAGGAGGGGCCACCGGAGGAGGTGGGACCCAGAAAGAAGGCTGGGCGGCAGGAGCTGGAATCACACAGACCCAGCGACTCTTCCAAGGTGCCACCTAAGCTGAGAGAGAGAGACAGAGACAGAGAGGAGACAGTAGCCTGGATTTTCTGATCATCTAGGCTTCAGTGTCCCATCAGTGCCTTCCATTCGTTGAAACCAGTGGGAAATGAGAAGGCAATGCAGTCTGGGAAACGTAGTTATCAGGGATCAGAATGCCGCCAAACAGAAGAGCAGAGCAAGGGAGTGGAAGGGAACGGAGAGAAATGGCCAGGGTGGGTGGTGTGTTATTTGGGGATAAGTCACTTCAGCAATCCCAGGCCTCAGCATCCTCAGGTGCAAAACTGAGATGCCTGTTTCTTGGGCATGAAATCATCAAAAGGGTTTACCTAAGGTAACATACTCTAATACTTGTGGTGTAGAAACCCATGCCCAGCAGGTGCTGCATTTCATCTGTGGACCCTGTTCTTGACTGTGCCTTTCTGGATTATGTCTTCTCCTTTCCCCAGGGCCCCTCTGTACCCCTCAACCCTGCTCTGGCCACGGCGATGGCCGCTTTATCTTCTGCCCACAGACAAACCTTCCCAAAGATACTGTGTACCATCCCATGGCTCATTAGGGTCCATGTGAGCCCCACAGTTCCTCAGGATTAAACTTGAACTTCATCCTGCAGCTTATTTTGCTCTCTTTTCCAAGGCTTTGGGACTGCAAGTCCCTGGTTTAGGGCTTTGCGTCTGGGGAGAATCTTTCCTGCATTTATTTGTTTCTTCTACCAGAGGTCCACTTTTAAAAAAAAAAAAATTATGTTTTTACTTTGAGAGACAGACAGACAGAGTGCAATGGGGGAGGGGCAGAGAGAGAGGGAGACACAGAATCTGAAGCAGGCTCCAGGCTCTGAGCTGTCAGCTCAAAGCCTGACACGGGACTCAAACTCATGGACCCTGAGATCATGACCTGAGCTGAAATCAGATGCTCAACCGACTGAGCCAGCCTGGCTACTCTTAGCAGAGCTCCACTTCTGCGGGGCCTAGTGGGTGGTTTCCCTTTCTTAGCATTCTGCTATCTCTTCTATGAACCCATCAGAGATTAAACCTGGGGCATTCAATCACAAGCCCGTGACACAGGGCCTGCTTCCTGCTGACAGATGCTGCTAGGAGACTAAATTTTTAAACTTGCAAACAATTTCAGATTTCCCTATAAGCCGATAAAAAAGCAAATCTCTCTCGATGATTTGTTATGTCTCTGTGACTGTGCTGGATGCCTTCGGTCAGCTCAGACTGGTCAGAAACCTCAAGTAAACAAGAACCTATGACCCAATGAGACAGGTTCAGCACTCACAGCGGTGCAAGGTGCCAGGGAGGTCTAGAGCAGGCGCACACTCAGTCTATCTGTCACTGTGAAGGGGGCAGTTCAAGAAAGACTAGGGAGGGGGAATTCATTGGAAAGCAACATGAAACAAGCCTGGCCTATCCTGAGAAGGGGAGGAAAAGTGTCCCAGGTTGTAATAACATTATGTGCAAAGGGACAGGGGGAATAGCCGGGCATGACTTATTGAAACACTGGTGAGAAATATGACACATGTGGGAACACGCTCTGAGTTTCAGGTTGCATAGACAGTCTACCGTGTTGGGACCATCCCACAGGGTCCCTCACCCTGTCCTGATAAAAGGGAATCGATGTGGGGTGAGATTTGAGGCGCACACCCTCCAAGACCCAGGATCTGGTGGGCTGGCCAGGGCAACAGGATTCCTAGGAGGCTTCTCTGCTCAGCTTTTTTGCCTCCAACCTGGCCCTGATGTAAATGGCCATACCCAGCGCTCAGGAATGTGCTATGTCTCTTTCTCTCCATCACATGTGTCTCCCATCTCTGGAACTGGAATTCTGCCCCTGTCCTTTGCATTTCATCCCAGGAGTCTTGGTCTCCATGGAAGGGTTTCTGTTTCGTTTTTCTTGTCAAGATCTGTAAGCCACATAGCCATGTCTCGGTGCTCTTCTCTAATTAACATCAATTTTGGAACTAGGAAGTGATTTTATTTGAAATGTGAATTGATACTGATATTGCATTGCTATTTGAAAATCTGTTACAAAATGGATTTTGCTCTCTGTCTTTCTGTCTCATTCTGTATTTCATTTGAAAGTCCCCACAGGTTCATTCATGCTCCTGGATGTTTCAGGCTATCCCCAGAAGACCCTCCAAGGCCCACCTGAGGGAACCTCTGGAGCTTTATGAAGAGACTCAGAGTTGACTCCCATAAAACCATAGCTCTTGCATTAGCCCAATACCCCATTATCCTTATGGGGTATCCCAAATTTTCCAGTGACACAAAGAGGCTATATTTGTGGCTAATAAACTCTCTCTCTCTCTCTCTCTCTCTCTATATATATATATATATATATATGGCTAATAAACTCAATCAATAAATTGAATCCATGAAAATCTATCATTTCTCTCTCTCTCTCTCTCTCTCTCTCTGTCTCTCTCTCTCTAATGTGTGTGTGTGTGTGTGTGTATTTATATATAACATAGTAGCAATAAAATTATATTCAAGACAATTACTGTGGTCAGAAAATATACTAATGTGTCTTCAGAATTTAAGTCCTCTCAAACGTCTTAATAAATCTTTTTCTTGTATCTCAGTGGTCAGCCAAATTAAATGACGCCTCTTATAAACTGTGCTGGGTTTTAATTACGGCATGATCAGTGGTAGATCGGAGCTAAGTGCCTTCGCAGGAAGACAATATGTCAGAGCTGGCAGGCGCACTCCGTGCAGGTTACCCTGGATCCCTTGCAATCTGTGTCTTGTTGGCCAAAGGCCTGTTCTTGAGCTGGGAACTCTTATTCTGGCTGCCTGTCCATGGGTGTGTGAAAAATAACACATGTAATCATTCTCTCAGGGAACGCAAAGCTAAATTTACGTAGAAACAATGCAGTTCGTTGCCTCAGTTCTACCCTGAATCTGATACACCTGGAAACACACCGTAACTTAGTTTCCCGGTGACTCCGATTCTGCACATATCTACAGGGTTGTGACCACCCCACTGGGGTTCCTAACCCTGTCCTGCTAAAAGGGAGTAAATATGAAATACCCTGGACTTTCTTAGATTCCATAATTGTATATACCTGTAGGCTCAGGCTAATCTGAGTTCCTGGCTCTGGTGCAAAGAATACCAAACGTTAGTGAAAGAACATGAATGTTTCTATCATCCCAGAGTCATGGGACCTCATATTCCGTGGCTAAGCCACACGTAAGAGGAAGTAAGGAAACAAAACTACTGTTGCTTGAAGCCACTGTGTCCTGCTCAATGTGTATTTGTAATTCTCCTAGTAGCCAGAGAAGAAGATATTTGTAGCGTCGTGTAAAGAAAACTCATGTTAACAGATTAAAGGTTAGTGAGATTAGGAAAAATGCCAAATCATCACCAGTAAGGAATGACTAAGGATTGAAGTCTATGTCTGACCCCAAGCCTGCACCTCTCCCAGTGGAGAGTCGTATCCCAGGGCTCAGAATCCTCCCTCCTCTTCAGCTTGGCTAAGTTCAAAGACAGTGTTTCTTTTGGAAGGACATTTTAGGGCTTCTGCTTCACACATGACGAGAGCTTTGCCAAGAGCTTGGAGGACAGAATCTCATAGAATTGCCAGCACAAACTTGTCAGCTTGTAAACTGGAGATTGCCATTTTACAGATGCAGAGACTGAGGCTCAAAGAGTTTAAGCAAATCCCAGAGGGTCATGGTCAGAGGAGGTTCCTGGACTTTATCTAAGGGTTCTGTTTCCAGAGCTAATCTCTTTCCATTCTACCGCTCACCCCACCTGCTCAGGGGTGCGCTATTATTAACACTTTTGAAGAGGCTCTTTGCCTGTTGCTAGATCTGATTTCTTAAATTGCTTTAAAGTAGAAGATGGAGTGATTTCAAGGATGATTATGCCATCTGCAAGACATAGGCTGTGTTCTAAGAAATGTGGGCCATAGTCAGATGGCTTTTCTTCAGAGGACCAAAACGTTATAACCCCTTCCCAACACAATCACAACAGGAGACGTTTATAGCATTACGTGTAAGAAAGGGTAATTAAAATATTGTTGGTACTCATTTTCCCCCCTCCTGGTGTGTTTCATGCCCACTGTGCCTTGGGCATCATCTGTTGCCCTGCAGGATATAGGAGCATCCTAATTTGTTTGGGCTCTGGTTTCGGTTGGAATTTTGATGAACTACAACAGAATCCTCTAGCTCTGAGCCCTGCTTGGGGGTAGCTTCCCCCCAGACACTCACAGCCAGCCTACTGCTCTTCTAACCAGTGACAGGCATTTTTAGTCAACTCTTGTCTGGTACCTTGCAAATTTCTAAAGTAGCTGGGGTCTCTGGTTATTCAGGCCCTGGGTTTAGCTCTATTCTCCAAACCTAAGTGTCTGTTATGAACTGAACTGTGTACCCCCAAATTTCACACGTTGAAGCCAAGTCACCTCATTGTGACTGTATTGGGAGATGAGGCCGTTAGAGAGGTAATTAAGGTTAAATGAAGTCATTGGACGGGCCTTGATCTGATAGGAATTGGTGTCCTTATAAGAAGACAAAAGGACACCAGAACTCTCTCTCCCCATGTATACACAGAAGAAAAGCATCTGAGGACATAGCACAAGTGTGGCCTTCTATAAGCCAGGAAGAGACACCTCATCAAAAACTGAATTTCTTGGGGCGCCTGGGTGGCTCACTCAGTTGGGTGGCCGACTTCGGCTCAGGTCGTGATCTTGTAGTCTGTGAGTTCAAGCCCCGCATTGGGCTCCGTGCTGACAGCTTGGAGCCTGGAGCCTGCTTCAGATTCTGTGTCTCCCTCTCTCTCTGCCCCTTCCCCATTCACACTCTGTCTCTCTCTGTGTCTTCCAAAAATGAATAAATGTTAAAAAAAATTTTTTTTTAACTGAATTTCTTGGCATCTCGATCGTGAACTTCCAGCCTTCAGCCTTGGAGAAAATAAATTCTGTTGTTTCAATAGCCCAGTCTGTAGTGTTTTGTTATGGTAGCCCTGGCAGATGCATACTGTGATTTTAGCCCAGTGAAGCTGATTTTGGACCTCTGATGTCCAGAAGGGTTATCACACATTTGTAATCCTCACATCTTGGTGTGATTGCCCAATTAATGTCACACAGCCCTAGGCTTTGAACTGTCGGGGGGGTCCTTGACTGTGTTCACTTGCACTTGCCTTCTGATCTATCGCAGCTTCCAAGAGAGCATGTGGGCAACGGTAGGTGCCCAAACGTATGTATTGAATGAGTAAACTACCATCGAAGAACATAAAATACCTAAAATAGTGTGACGTTCAAAATTATGGGGGTGATGACATTATAGACTCTTAGGAATCCATTCTTTTTCAAAATGGTTAGGTCGAAGAACTTATCCAACGGTCTTTCACGGGCAGGGTATTATAATGGTGAAACATGGAGATTCTGGAGCTAGACAGGCTTCACGTTGAAACGTGGGTCACTTACTCAATAACTGGGATATTTTGTCATATCACGAAGTCAGTGGGAGCCTCACTTTCCACATCTATGGAAAAAGCATAAAAATATGCAGAGGGGGCATTTATCATGCCAGAAAGTAAGTGTTAAAAAAGTAAAATAAGGGGCGCCTGGGTGGCGCAGTCGGTTAAGCGTCCGACTTCAGCCAGGTCACGATCTCGCAGTCCGTGAGTTCGAGCCCCGCGTCAGGCTCTGGGCTGATGGCTCGGAGCCTGGAGCCTGTTTCCGATTCTGTGTCTCCCTCTCTCTCTGCCCCTCCCCCGTTCATGCTCTGTCTCTCTCTGTCCCAAAAATAAATAAAAAACATTGAAAAAAAAATTAAAAAAAAATAAATAAACATTAAAAAAAATTTAAAAAAAAAATAAAAAAAATAAAAAAAAAAGTAAAATAATACTAACACTGGTACATGTGGCAATTTCTGTGAAGGGGGCACAGGAACTCAGCAAAAGACCCACCCCCAGTGGCCAAAACTGTACCAAACTCAGCACCAAAAGAAATTATTGGATTACAACCCAAAGTATAAAATCAGTATCTCTGAGTCTATACTGATGTGAATAAATGACTCAATAAATAAATAAGTGGAGGAAAACAGACACATCTCCCATTCAGAAGTACAAATAATTTGTTTATTCACTTTACTCGCAAGGAGGTAGAGCATAGCCCCTCAGTCCTAAAATGTGAGCTGTGTATAGTGACTTCCTTTCAAAGAGTACAGTATGAAAGGGAGAGGGGTGGGTAAATTTGCAGTGGAGAAACCTGATAAAGACTTCAGCCATGGGAGTAAGGTTGAGTTGATATGTCACGTTGATAATATGTGCTCTTAATATGATGTGATGAAAATGGCATTTTATCTCTGTGGTCTTCCTCCCCCAAACCCATAACTAATTACGAGCAAAGCATCAGACGAATCCCAGTTAAGTGGCATTCTACAAAATACTTGACCGGTAGTCCTCAAAACTGTCAAGGTCATCAAAAATAAGGAAAGCCTAAAAACCTGTTACAGTCAAGAGGAGTCCAAGGAGACACGTAGCTAAATGTAATTTGATATCCTGGATGGGATCCTGGAACAGAAAATGGACATTAGGCAAAAATTAAGAAAATCTGAATAAATGATAAACTTTACATAATAATAATGTACCCATATCATTTCATAAATTGCAGCAAATATACTGTAAGATGTTAGTAATAGAAACTGTGTAGAGTATATGGGGACTTTCTGTACTATCTTGAGAATTTTCTGAAAATCTAAAATTGTGCTAAAATAATTTAAAAGAAGTCTGGCAAAGAGCAATATAATAAAGTTTCAGAGCACCAATTAAAAAATAGGGGCTTAGCAAAAGGCTTCATTTATAACACTTGACCTGTAGAAAATGCCCAGTTAATATCATGGTACGGGCTGGTCATGACAGAAGGGGCACTCAGCATACATATGGATGATTCCCAGAATTGTAAGCCACTTGTATATAGGAAAGGCAAGCTGCTCCTCTCTGTCATCCCCATGGTCTCAAAGACAGACTGTCCCCAATTAGATTATTATCGAATGTATTTCCTATTTCTATTGTCTTTAAAATAAATGGACCTGTATATATGCCACGTCTTTTCTTTAAAACTTGGATGATGCGTTACCACCTGTCAGAGCCCCGTGCATGTGAATCCTCCCCTAGCGTACGCGGGCAGGAGTGATTCATGCTTCCATCCACACCCTTACTCTTCTGTCTTTGTTTTCATTGTTTGATTTCGCACTTGCTGCTGCTGTGGGACTCTACCATGACTGATTCTCATTTTTCAACACATCTAACCCTCCTATTCGACCTGAAGTCTTTGGGGGCAGAGATTATGCAGTATTTATGCTCTTTTTTTTTTTAACCAAAAACTCAGTATAATACTTGAACATAGCTTATCAAGGATGAATGAAAGAATGGATGTCTGAATGGGGAAAGTGATCAAACAGATGAAATTAACAGCCTACCAACAATCAAAATGAAGATTGCATCTATCAAAGTTTGCTATTTCTTTAAACTCTGTCCTGTCAACCCCAGAGAAATGTGCAAAACGTAATACATGTTTGTTCCCTACAGATGCATCCTAAAAGCTTTCAGGAGACACTGTCTGGATTGTCTAAGAATGACTTGTCTAATCAAAAGAGGCGTCTTCCGTTAGAATTAACGAGTCAGCACATGGGGAAAGGATTGCATTTAAATGCTCGTCTCTCTTCTTATCTATTCAAGAGGCATCTTTATATTTAGGGCTGAAAATTTATGAATCGAATCCCTGGTTCACTGATCAACATTAAACAGTGTTAACAACTAATATCTTTCTCTGATGTGAAACCTCTAGTTAAAAATCACAACACAATCTTCCGCAGAAGGTTTTGTGCCTGTGGAATCACTGGATTTCAAAGCTGGTGAATGAAGTGAATTCACTCACATTACTGCATTTGAGTCAGATTATAAAGCAAATCCCTTCATTTCCTTATTATACCACGACTTTGGCTCTAGAACCCTTTAGTCTTTCTAAGCTCTTTGAAGGGAGTGCTGTGAAGAAGTCATTTGAGATATTCAGTAGCTGTGCTGCTGCTTGGAATGGTAAATGCGTGGTGAACATGAGCTTGAAAGAGACAGCGGACACCAAATCAGGACAGACACATGCCAAGAATAAGAATCCCGGCACTCTGGCAGGCACCCCAGTGCTGTTGCAAAGCATCCTACGGAAAATCAGAGCCACTGATGTCATACCCAGGGCAGGCACTGAATTAGATGTCTCAGATACAATATTTCCATTAACCATCACCACAGTTGAGAGGTAGGTTTTATTTTGCCAGTGCACAAACACCATCAGTAAGGACATCACAGGCTTAAGAAGGATCAGAGTTCGCTGGCTTTATGCCAAGGACTTCTGCTGTCACGTTGACAAGACCTTGTGAATCTACACAAATTCCATATTCATATGTGTGCACCTACACAGACACTACTTCAGCAGACAAGGAGGCAATTCAGAAGGTTCACCATTCAAGTGTAAGGTTTGCTCCAAAAACCTCCATTGACAAATTTATTAAATTTGCCCTTTGACAAAGAGCATCATATAATGAACGTTGGAAGAAATCAAGACTCTGAGAGAGGACAAGGTACCTACCCATTCTTATCTCCACCTACTTTTTCGTGGAGGTGAGAGTGCTGGATAAGGGTGCATTTGCGATGCTTGCTGGCTGTTTGAGTTTAATAAGGAAGCTAACCAAAGCACCACAGATTGGGGGCGTAAACAGAAATTTATTTTTCCCAGTTCTGGAGACCTGGAGTCTGAGATCAAGCTGTCATCAGATAGGTTCCTTCTGAGGCCCAAGAGAAGAGGACCCCCCCAACTACTCCCCTGGGTTAGTAGGTGACCACATCTCAGACCCAGTTTCCCTAAAGGCCCCATTTTAATTGAATTACTTTTGTAAAGACCTTATCTCCAAGTACACCTGCTGAGGTACTGGGCTCAGGACTTTAGCATATGAATTTCAGAGGCAAGGTGTGGGGGTAGGGTGCAAGTCAGCCCTTAAAGGTAGTTTTTATCCCCACAGAGTTAAATGGATGGAATTTGAATTCCTATGCTTTCCATTTCTTCAGGAAACTCAAAACTGATCCACGCTCAAGAGAAATACAAAAAAACTCTGCTCTTTAATAAAACAAGAGGATGAGTCATGCCAGTCACCACATCTCCGAAATCATAGAGAATTTGAAAACCATAAGCTTTGGGCATGGAAATTTACGGAAAATTGCAATTCCATCTTGCGGGGGGGGGGGGGGGTCTCCTTTCTTAAGTATGCTCCCTTTTTTCCTCTTTCTTTGTCTAGGACAGTTCATAGAATTTCCACTCATTTTGGAGTTTATTCAAATCCCTTTTGCCTTGTTGCATCATCTGTGCATGGAGTTTCTCCCCACAGAAAAATTAAGCACTCCTCAGGATAACAGAACCTCATCTTAGGTGGAAACATCGCACACAGCCCCCCACACTGGGTTGGGATCACTCTGGAAGTGATGCATGCAATTTGAGACACCTTCCAAAAGTAACATTCAGAAGAACAGTCCGGAAACTGGGCTGTGGAGAGAGAGTCTTGGTTCTCTCAATAATTTTGTTCTTTCTTCCACACCTTGGACAAATAAAAAAAAAATCACTGATAGTTATCGCCAGCCACATGTATCTCTCAATCCTTCATCACAAGGGCCCCGAGAGTGAGCTTTTAATGTGCCACATGCAGATGAGCCTCAGATGGTTGTGCAATCTATTCAAAATCAACATTTAGTAAGAAGAAGATTCCGAACAAAATAAAGTGTTGGTCTGATGAATTTCAAAGCCCAAGTTCAGGCTTTTCACACTTGCTTGTAGAATCTGGATCATCAGCTGAGATTTGCATGGACATTGACCTGTGGATAATATTTCTCTCTCTGTGTTTCACAGCCTTCAAAGCCTTCCAGAGATTGCCAGGAATGTTCCAGGCTGACAACCCATAGATTCCCTCCCTCCAGGGCCCTTTCTTGACCTCTGCTATGTCTGTTCCTCACCACTGACAGGGAATCAAACCCAGCCTTCCACCGGTTTTTCAAAAACTCACAAAGCACAGCCTCCAGGTCTATCCTAAATTGTGCTGAGGAATTGAGAAGGACCCAACATGAACCTTAAAACAAATGAATCCAACACATGCACTCAACAGGAAACAAAGGATAGAGAAAACATGGGTTTATATTAAATTTTAAGATCTTCTTGTGTTCATCAATCCTTTCTGACCACATTCCCTCTGCAGTTTCTTCTTTTGGGATCTTTGATTTGGCTCAGAGACTGAACATCATGGTTTCTTCTCCTCCACCAATCTGATCTCTTTCCTCCTCACCCCCTCCTTCACCTCCTAGAGGAATCTGCCAATTTCCTCCTAAGTCTCCCTCAGAGAAATCCCCTCCTTTTCTGAATCCTAAGGAGGAGACTGGAATAAGAATCTCATGGGAGAGGAAGACACCAAGCTCAGCAGTGCAATGAAGAGGTTCAGCCAGACGGGAGGGCTCCAGGGGGGACGGTATCTGGGTGAGATAATGACCAGATGTGTCTTAAAGAAACAGCAAGAGTTGACCCAGTGAGGCTTGGGGCGGGGAAGGAGGGACAGGCCATTTGAAGCACAAGAGACCATCTTCCAGAGAAAGTTAACACTTTCCCCTAAAGCATATTTTGCAAAGTCCGCGCTGATTTTCTAGAAAAACAAAGTAAAACAAAGCAAAACAAAACAATCTTCATACCCCCATACAAAAATTTAGGGGCACCTATGCCCAAAACAGTGTTCACTAAAAATCTGGGCACCCCTTCTTTACCTACCATTGTGGTGTGTGAGTCTCTGAGCAGTGGACGGGGTCTGTTTTTCCTCCCCCATCAAATGGGGTCTGAGCTTTTCACCCCAGCGTGTTTGCAGTGCCCTTTAAGCATGCCTCTGTCCTGTGGACACTTGAGAATGTGCTGCCGGGCTCCTGTTTGCCTGGGGCCTAAGAAAGCCAGCAGAGTTGTCTTCTACTCAACAATTTCGTGTGAAAGACACAGGTTCCATTATCTCTAATGCCTCTGAAATATTATAATTAAGGGTGACAGCACTGAAAGAGAATTTCAGATTTTCTCCGGCATCGAGGCTACAAATTGAGGCCGGTACAACATTCTGGACAATTGAACCTCCACGTGGGCACTCAGTGGTAATTGACATTGATTGAACAGCCCACAGCTCACCCCCTGCATCATGGATCGATTGGAAATGACAAGGGACTAAGATGAACACCTTTTAGGGACCACATTCTCCCTAAATGAATATCAGAAGAGATACTTCATATCTCTTTCTATCCGTGAAAATCCCACCAAAGAGCTATAAACAAGGACACCTTTCCCAGAGCAAAGTGGGCGACTTCCAGGAGAATCCAGCAATGTTAGTCTCTAGCTGAGTACAACCTGAAAGGGTTACTTAAACTGGGGGCACGGGAGGGGGGATCCTGCTCTGTAACCACCAGGGATTGAACAAGGGTTTATGTCTAGAGCACTAGTTTGTCTTGGCCATTGACGGTGATCGTTGGGGTGAAAGCTTTGGGTCTAGAAGGCCTCGGTTCAAGGGCAACTGGGTGGCTCATTTGGTTGAGCATCGGGCTTTGGCTCAGGTCATGATCTTACAGTTTGTGAGTTAGAGCCCCGCATTGGGCTCTCTGATGTCAGCTCAGAGCCTGCTTGGGATCTTCTGTCTCCCTCTATCTCTGCCCCTCCCCCTCCCGCTCTCTCTTTCAAAAATATATATATTTTTAATAATAAAAATATCTGGGCTCAAATCCATGTGTTCCTTCTATGATTCTACATCACTGGATACATAACTTACTTGATTCCTCTCAAACTTAATTGCCTCACAGTTGAAGGGACAGTAATAACAGGGACCTATCTCACAAGGAGGAGGAGGAGATTAAGTGACTTAGTTCATGTGACCCATTAAGAACAGTGTCTTTGTGCCATAAAGGTTGGCTGTTAAAATCAGCTTCCCAGTCAAGGAACCTGGGTCATGACAGGGCCTTGGGGACAAGGGGCTCTGATTAATCCCTCACTTTTTTTTTTTAACATTTATTTATTTATTTTTGAAAGAGAGAGAGAGAGAAAACAAGAGGGAGATGGGGAGAGAGAGAGGGAGACAGAGAATCCCAAGCAGGCTCCTAACTGTCAGCACAGAGCCCGATGCGGGGCTTGATCTCGTGAACCGTGAGATCATAACCTGAACTGAATTCAGGAGTCTGACTTGACTGAGCCACTTAGGTGCCCCAATCCCTCACTTTTAAGGAAGGTGAAATTGCTTTTTACATTTTGAATATTTAAAGAGTTACCTAGTCAAAATCTACAACATGTAAAAATGTACGTAAGGGAAGCTCTCACTTGTGACTTTTCTCCTGACCCAGGGGAACGGTGTGAGGTCATAAGTGTGTACTCATGTTTTCTGCCACCGGGATTGGGTTAATTTGTTACACGGCAGTAGATAGTTAATGCACACCACTAGAATTTTAAATTCAGGTTAGCTATCCTTAAGCTACTGACGTTATAGACAAAAATATTAAACATACATGAAAGCAGAGAATATTTTTCCATAATGTGAATTTGCTTTTTATGATGATTATTCTCCATCTGTTTGTAAGTTTTGTTAATCTTTTCATATTTTTTTATGGTGCATTCCAAGCCCTCTGTTCATTCCAAGCCCTCTGACAATCTCTGGTTTTCTTCTCTTCACATAAATACTGTGACTCTATTAAATATGTGATCTTGAACTAGTTGCTCAACGGCCCTGTGCCTGCCTTCCATGTCTACCCTGGACACCAGATGCCTTAGGCTTCACTTCTCCAAGAAGGTATGGAGTCAGGGATGTGATTGCAAGCTGTTGACTTGTGGGGTATTTTCAGGATACGCCAGTGGGGGGAGTGGGAGGCTAGGCAAGCCAGGGAGGGTGCAAGCCTCCAGGGGAGGGTGCATGCCAGGGGAGGGTGCATGAATGACCAGGTAACATCTGGTATAATCAGCATTCAGCCCTCCCAGGACATGCAGGAAGTTATATGTGACACACTCCAGTATTGTCCCATCTGAGAGGGGAAACTGGGGTATTTCTCTACCAATCCCAGCCGTCACTGACTGAAGGCTGCTCCAGGGGATGCTAACTGCCAGAGCTTCTGACCTTCCCCACCTCCCTACCCATAAGCCGGCCAAATAGCATCTCCTTCTCTCTCTCTCTCTCTCTCTCTCTCTCTCTCTCTCACACACACACACACACACACACACACACACACATGCGGATAAAGCCCTCAGATGGAGTGACAGGTGCTTACAGTGGAAACCTATAGGCAGACATAGGATCTAGAAGTACAGGGACATGGGGGCCCCATATGAGGCTGCTGTGAGGCCTGAAACAAGCGAAAAACTGAATCTGAACTCAGTCTGCAGATGCCAGGTCAGCTTAGAAGGAATATATTGTTACTAATACTAATCATAGTAAAAGTGGTTTGCAGGGCGCCTGGGTGGCTCAGTCAGTTAAGTGTCCTACTTCGGCTCAGATCGTGATCTCGCAGTTGGTGAGTTCAAGTCCCATGTTGGGGCTGTCAGCATGGAGCCTGCTTTGGATCCTTTGACCCCTCTTTCTCTGCCCCTCCCCTGCACTCTCTCCCTGTCAAAAATAAATAAACTTAATTTTTTTTAAAGTGGTTTTCATTAGTAGTTAAGAAGGAGCCACTTAAACAAAGAATTCTGTGATATTCCTACAAGTATCATAAACCTTCCTACAGCTGTAACTTGCTCACTCACTGCAGTGCAAGGGCTTCTTCCTTTGTGGATGATGTGTTCTGGAACATCACTAAGCCCAAGAGGGTGTGCCAGACACTTTAGTCATCTTTCCACCTAGATGCTTTGTGTCCAATACTTAGTAGGAAGGGTGGAATATTTGTTGAATAAATGGGCGCCTTCACCTTGCACCTTACTCTCTTTGATGCTCCGTATGCTTCTGTACTTCATTCATTTTACTACAAGCACACTGTCATTTCCTGTAATATGTCTGCTTTTCTCCCTCCAAGAATTGACACAACCAAATTGACTCATGCAGAAGCATCCTTTCGTGTATTCTGTGAATAATGACGTACACAATCATTAAGCTTCGGTTTTTCAAACTCCGAGAATGATTGCTCTTTGTGAGCGTCTCCTTCGGAGTTTTAGTCTGATCCATGATGGAAACATACTGGGACCCCAGAGCATACTAATCCACGTGGCCCACGGTTCCCCAGGGCTGCATAATGCCTGCAGCCTGAAGACTAAAGTCAGTCCCTGGTGTTCTCCCCACTAAATCACCCAACAGAAGGTCATGAAGAGAGTAGGATGAGGTGAAGTGATTTTTATGACAGAGTAAATGTTGTCAGGTCTACTCGTGTGTGACTTTAATTTGCAGTAATGGCAATCGTCAGGAAGGACTGTTCGCCACCCCGTCATGGAGAATGGTGCGCAACTGGGATTGCACTGGTGATCTCCATGCGCAGCGCCCTCTGTGGGAAAAGGGCTTCTGGGACAGAGGGAGCCTCCAGAACCTGTGCTCAGAAAGAGAAGGAACAATCGTGGCCATCTGGGACTGAACTGCATCTGATAACCTTAGGGAAAGAAGTCACCAGGAATACACTGCAGCGTTGAACAGACTAATGAGATGCATTTTTCCCCTCCTCTTTGCTATGAGTGCTTTTCATCACCTGCTATTATGCTCTTGAAAAATGGAATTCTGCTCAGATCAAATGTGATTAGAAGCCTTTCCTCGGTTCTTTTCCAATTTTGAGCTTTTTGCTTTTCATTTTAGCTATCCAAATGTGCTTCTTTTTGGTTCTTATTACTCCTGTGTCCTCCTGGACTTTTTGGATATGTGCTTTTGACTTCTCATTCATGGGGGCAAATGTACTTAACATACTCGATGAGATCTCATCTACCATATTTTCTTAAAATCATCTGAAAACCATTGGAAAACGACTTCTTTCTACAGATGCAATGATATATTTTTACACATTTTATATATATGAAGTGTCCCTTTTTAACATGCCGATTCATTGAAAAATTCAGTCATATCCTCCTTAGACTAACAGACCCAAGGCTAATAGACATTATGTTAGGACACAGCTTCCCCCAATCTTGTCCAGCCAAAGAAAACTGAGCCATAAAAAAAACTTTTCTCAAGTGTTTTGGGGTTCTCTGGTTGCCATTAATGATTCCTAGTGCCCTCCTTGGGAAAGTTAACCTTTGCTCTGCTTTCTAAATGTAATGTTTTTTGTGTCCGTCTATCATTAGAGAGTAATCTGCTTGAGGGAAGGATGGGATTTTGCTTATTGTTGAGTTAGTTTCTCCAAGCCCACTCTCTTAGGGGAAAACGTAAAACCATTTGTTGAGCACCGATTGGATGTCAAAAATTGGTCTTGCTCTTGAGTAAAAGGCAGTTAGAGGGCACCTGGATGGCTCAGTTGGTTAAGCATCTGACTTTGGCTCAGGTCACGATCTTCCCAGTTTATGGGTTTGAACATTGCATCAGGCTCTGTGCTGACAGCTCAGAACCTGGAGCCTGCTTCAGATTCTACCTCTCTCTCTCTCTCTCTCTCTCTCTGTGTCCCTCCGCCGGTCACACTGTATATCTCTCTCTCTCAAAATTAAACATTAAAAAATTACAAAAGGCAGTTAGATCAGCCTGCACAGATTGTGTGGCAGATTTCCCCTCCAGGGAAAAACTGTTTTCTCAGAGGCCACCCATCTCACGGCTGCTCTCCACCAGTGATGTGCATACAGCGTGGCTGGTAATGCAGACCCAGTTCTGGGAGACCTGGGCACCATCCATCAGCCAACTCTGGCTCAAGTGCACGATAGCTTTGCTTAACTTTTCTTACACTTTGCCGAAACCTGGGATGTCCCCACCTACTCCTCTCTCCTGTCTTCTTCAGTGGGAGTCAGACTGCCGTCACTCTATGGTACATCTCCCTATTACCCTACACACAGGTGTTTCCCCTAAGAAAGTCCTCATACATGTAAACCTGTTATGGCATTTGCTCCATGGTTGCCCTAGACTAACATAGCAGCTAAAAAGACACTTGTGGTTTCCACTTCTCTGGAGTATATGCTTTAGTGGAAAGAAAAAGAAGGAAGGAAGGAAGGAAGGAAGGAAGGAAGGAAGGAAGGAGAAAGAAAGAAGGAAGGAAGGAGAAGAAAGAAAGAAAGAAAGAAAGAAGAAAGAAAGAAAGAAAGAAAAAGAAGAAAGAAAGAGAAAGAAAGAAAAGAAAGAAGGAAGGAGAAAGAAAGAAAGAAAGAAAGAGGAAGAAAGAAAGAGAAAAGAAGTTGAGAGAGAAAGTAATGGAAGGAGGGAGGGAGAAAGGAAGGGAGGATTAGGATGCTCAAGTGACATTCCCAAGGGTCACACAGCTGGTAGCAGGGAAAGCCAGTATGTGCCTCACCTCTGACTCCATGCTGGGATTTCTGAATGCCATTATGCAAAGAGCACCACTGTACAGTCTCAGACTGTCTTGATTCTGAATCTATGGTCGTACATCAGTGTTACACAGGTCCGGCACATCACTTCCCGTGGCGGGCTTATGGATCCTCAGACTCCACTCAGAGCCCAGCTATGTCTCCCCTAAAGAAAACAAAACAAAACAAAAAATCCCAGAGCCAGCCCTGAACAACCAGGTCCCTCTCCACCCCTCAGCCACAACGTGCACTGCTCACAGGTCCCTCGAAGGCCTTGAGAAGATCAAAAGCTTCCATGATGACTGTCAACATGTTTATATTTATATAGGCGTGAGAACTTCCTCAAATATAATTTTGGAGAAGTCGTCAATAAAGCCTTTATATTTCTTCATGCCACCCACCAAATACCCTACTCCTGGTCTGAAGCACTTCACTGGGGGAAGGAAGGAAATGGGGGCAGTAGAGAGGAGAAGGTCTAAGAACTCCTCGCTTCCAGTTAGTTCCCTGGGCTTAGGGGTCAGCCTGGAGGGAAACAGTGGACTGTCCAGAAAGAATGCTGGCTTTGATATGAGAAAGGTCTGCAGGAATTTGGGGAAGTTAACCTCTTTTTCCTAAAATCTAAGTTGGGGGTAATAAGAGCTGAAGCGCAGTCTTGCTGAGAAGATAATAGAAAGAAGTATGAAAATAATACAAGGAAGAAGTGTGGCCGATGGAAAGTACACCATTTCAATAGCAGGCACTCCTAGTAACTCTCCCTAGTCTTTCTCAGACCAAGATGATTCTGAAACCCTGCAGTCCTCAATTCCACACCCATGTGTATATCAGCCGTGTGCTCTAAGGGGCTAAAAAGTGTAACACCTCAATAGCAATGAAAACCACTAGTGTGCATACATTGGTTTTCAGATCCATTTCCAATAAAAGAAACCAGGAAGCCTTGGAGGAAATGATTCCAGAGAAAATATAAGATAAGCCCAGAATGCACAGTCACTTCAGAAATTAAAGCAGTGCTTATACACAACGATGGGGCCATTTGTGTTGAAAGGGCACAAAAGCCAACTTGGAAATCCCAATGATGACGCCTGAGATGATTTCTGCAACGATATAAATAATGATATAAAGGGATAAAATAAATATCCACAGGGCCAGACTAATATGAATAAATAACTGAATATGTAAATAAATGGGAGAATGAGGGAGACGGTTCTTTCTTGAAATTGAATTCTACGTAATAGATGTAGACTAGATGGTAAAATTAGACAATTGTCATTTCGCAAATGTTGTAGCTGATAATGGTTGCAGATGAGAGTCGATGATGGATGCTGAAATCAGAGGGGGAGAAAATGATAAGTAAAAGAGTATTCATATGGCCTCGAGGAACCTCCCCCAAATAATGTGTTGAGTTACAAAGAGAATAATAGTAACAGCAATGGAGAAATCTGGCAGCTAACGCTTTAACTGCATGATCACAAATTACTATCATCAGGAATGAGACACAAGGACCCCATGTGCCTTCTGTGGATGTGCCAAGAAGAACACAAAATCACATCTGTGCTACTCCACCAAAGGTCCATCACCTCAGTGTAGTCAGCAAAAAGCATCAGAGGAACCCACATGGAGAAGTTACTACATAATTACTGGACAGTACGTTTGAAGAGACAAATTGTGAAGGGCAAGGAACATCCGAGGAGCTGTTCCGGGTTGAAGGAGGCTGAGTTCATGACCAATGAATGCAATGTGTCGGGAGGCCGGAGAAATGACATCGGTGAGACCGTGTAGGAACTTTGACTTACAGACTGGTAGATTTATTAATTTTATTAGTGACAATTTTCTGGTTTTGTTCATTATAGTTGCTCATGAAAGATGGAACATTTTAAGAAGATGGGTAAAGGGCTTATGGTATAAGTCTGAAATTATTTCAAAATGCAAATAAATAAATAAATATCAGATACAACAAATCATCTCACAGTGAGAGCTAAGTGAATAATTCAAATAAGATGTATAGAATGTGTTATCATCTGATAGTCACTGAAACTCAGATCGGAATGCTCATGGAGAATGACTATGCAGATTGGTGATGTTAAAGGGGGGGTAAGTGGGTAAGTGGCAACACATTCCAGGCAGAAAGTTCCGCTGGAAATGAACTTGGCATATCCTGGGTCCCAAAGAAGGCCAGTGTTGTCTGGAAGTGGGAAGGCCAGAAGGAAATGAGGCCAGAGAAGTGGTCAGGATCCTGAGTATTTAGTTTAGGACTGGAAAATAAATTTACTTCCCTCCACCCCCAGATTCTTTTTTCTCAGTAGTTGGAGAATTTCCAGTAGAGCTGAAAATCATCATGTACTCAGGAGCTACCATCACCTTATAATTTAGGTGAGCTGACCCGACCTATAATTTAGAAAGACCTCTCTGGCTACTCAGACTGAAGGGGGGGTGGGGGTGGGAAGTAGACACCGTGGATGTAGCAGGCTCTTGCTGACATTTAGGTCATGGCTGATGGCCACTTGGATCAGGCTGGTAGTAGAAACTGACAGAATCGGGTTTGAGACATATTTTAGAGGTAAAACTTGCTGATAGAGGGAATGAAAAAGATTAGAGAAAGAGGAGTCTCTGGCAGATGTTCTAAGATGAAATGAAAGGCCTTAAGAAGAGTGTGGCATAATCCAAATTGGAATTTAAGAATTCATTCTGGGAGCACCTGGGTGGTGTAGTCGGTTAAGCGTCCCGACTCTTGATTCCAGCTCAGGTCATGATCTCACAGTTTGTGAGATCCAGTAAGCCCCTCGTCAGGCTCTGTGCTGACAGCACAGAGCCCGCTTGGGATTTTATTCCTCTCTCTCTGCCCCTCCTGGCTCGCGCTCTCTTTCTGTCTCCCTCAAAATAAATAAAAAATCATTCTGGCTGCAGAGTTTCCTAAACCACTTTGATTATAATATGACCTTTATAATTTTGCTGTAATCATATAAATCTCTAGCGTCATTAAACTGATGTGAGCTGCTACCTTTAAATATATTTATACTGTTAATTTCCATGGACTCATTGTTTCTGCTTACACGTGTATTATGTTAAAATGAAACTTTCCTTCATTATGAACAAAGGTAAGCTGGTAGTAGTTTTATTTGCTGAAGATTCTACTTTGGTGTAATCAGGAAAAATTAAATACAATGTAAAAATACAAAGAACTTACTCATGCATAATTCAGTATTTGTTTAATGCCATGTCCATATGCCTATCTAAAGTCATTAAGAAACACCAATTTAATGGAGTATTATTCAGCGCTAAAAAGAAATAAGCTATCAAGCCACGAACCAAGGATGCCAGTCTGAAAATGATTCATACCATATGAGTCCAACTATATGACAATCTGGAAAAAATAGGGCTGTGGAGACAGTAAAGAGATCAAATGGTTGCCAGGGATTGACTGAAGGCCAAGAATGAACAGGCAGAACACAGAGGATTTTTAGGGCAGTGAAAATACTGTATATGATACTATAATGGTGGATACGTGCCATTGTAAATGTGTTCAAACTCACGGAATGCACAACACTAAGAGTGAGATCTAAGGTAAACTAGGGACTTGGGTGATCGTGATGTGTCAATATAGGTTGACCGATTGTAATAAATGTACTCTTCTGGTGGGGGATGTTGATATTGAGGAAGGCGATACATGTGACGGGGGTGGGGGGGGGAGGAGAAAGGATATATGGGAACTCTCTATATCTCCTGCTCAATTTTGCTGTGAACCTAAAACTTCTCTAAAAAAATAACATCTCTTTGAAGAGAGAGGGGGGCAGAGAGCAATTTAAAAGCAGGAGAGCCAGTCAGGAGATAATTAAAGCCCGCCAGCTGATGGCGTCTTCTGGTATAATCCAACACTCTATCACTGTATACTTTCTTTTTCTTTTTTAATTTCATTTTTTTAAATGTTTTATTATTTATTTTTGAGAGAGAGAGGCAGAGCATGAGTGGGGGAGGGTCAGAGAGAGGGAGACACAGAATCTGAAGCAGGCTCCAGGCTCCGAGCTGTCAGCACAGAACCCCAAGCAGGGCTTGAACTCACCAACCACGAGATCATGACCTGAGCTAAAGTCAGATGCTTAACCGACCGAGCCACCCAGGCACCTCATATTACTGTATGTTTTCTAAAACATTTCTTATGTGGAGTGGGACCCACAACAACAGAAAATGTATTGATAATTGCCCTTGTTCTCAAATTAATTTTAATAGCAAGCAGATCTATGCAATATAAAATAACCTACTGGTGTGAAACAGTTAATTCCCTAGGCTCCCAACTTGCTCACAGGAAATGAATTAGGTTCTGGAAAAAGTCCAGCTCATTTATACTTTTACTCAAGATTCATTCACTGGCCCCAGGCTTATGATTACTGGTGAAAAAAATAAATATAAAACATTTAAATTCAATATGGAAGTTAAATAAGAAGGCAAGGACGAATCCCTGTAGTTAAATCACCAACAAAATAGATTCTTGTACCATTTACTGAAAGCTGACATTGAAGCCCCAGGGAGCAGGAAAGTGTAGTATATTTAGAGAAAAACACAAACCATTTGGAATTATGATGTGTGCTGGGTCAGACTTTCAGGAGAATAGTGTTTGTGAGTTCAAAACAGACATTCCTATTCATGCCCCACTAATAGAAGCACTGCCTTCTCTTATGGGGTTCCTAAAAAAAGTGTGCGGAATGTGTGCGTATACAGAAATGAGACTCCATGTATGTGACAAAATGTGACTCTGTGTATGTGATAGGATGAGTTTATCCCTCATCTGACTATTTTGCTTAAGACATTATAGGACAGGGGCTCCTGGGTGGCTCAGTGGTTTGTGAGTTCGAGCCCCGCGTCGGGCTCTGTGCTGACAGCTCGGAGCCTGGAGCCTGCTTCGGATTCTGTGTCTCCCTCTCTCTCTGCCTCTCCCCCTCTCATGCTCTATCTCGCTCTCAAAATAAATAAACGTTAAAAAAAAAACTTTAAAATAAGAAGTTATGGGATGGTGTAGCTGGTGCAGGGGTCCCAGTGAAGGCTGTGTCTTTTCTGGTTCTCAGACCTGTGAGATTTTTATGCCAGGCATAGTACTTCCACTCTCCGCCCATCTCTTCTTATTTGCAGGTTACATTCTGAGCACCCAGCCCTCCAGCCTTTCGCAGTGCTCCCTGCAGACTTCCAGCTCTGTGCACGCGCCCTGTCAGTTTCCTCTACTTAGAAATCCCTTTCTATAACTGCACCCCAGAAGTCCTACCAGCTTTCTCACACCTGCGGAAGTCCCACATTCTCTGGAATTCTTTCCCTAATCTTATTTACCCAGTGTGTCCACACTCAGAGCTTACCCTGAATTGTGGCCTCAGGCTGAGGGAAGGGGTTGGCCCCGACTATTCTTCAGCGATTGTTATCATCAGGAAACGCTGGAAAGCAGTTCTGGAGCCAAAATCCACGGAGGAGGGCACCTGTTGGGATGAGCCCTGGGTGTTGTATGGAAACCAAATTGACGATAAATTCTATTTAATATTTAAAAAAAAATCCATCGACCAAACATTTCACCTTTGTGGCCAAAAGGGGGAGCGCTCACGCCCCGTCACTTGTCATGAATTGCAGACCCACCTGGAAAGGAGGTGCCTTGCATTGCGTTGAATTCCCAGCAGGAAGAAACCTATACTTTGCTGCAGCAGAAAGAAGGATAGATTTTTCCTTGGGACAAGCTCGAGCCAATAAGAAAATACCTCGACTGAGCCAATAAGAAACCACCAGCACCCTGAGTGAACTGTCCCTTTCCTCCAGTGGACTTTCCTTTCAAACAGCACCTCCCAACACCCTCCTTTTTCTTTGTAAAGGGAGGCTCCTCTCCATTGTTCTCTGGGATTGCCTATCATTTGCCATAGCCCGCTTGTCTGTTCCTCTCCTATTCCCAAATAAACCCACTATGCTGGTAAACTACTGGCCGTTGTAATTTTAAGGTCAATACCTGTTTTCCAAATGCTGATAAAAACTTGGCAAAATAAGAATTATAAACTCAATGTACCGAAGAGGCAACCCTTGATCAGCAAAGGTTAGTGGCTTATATGGAGCCACACAGCTAGTAAAGTGGTAGAGTATATTCTGCTCTATTTTAAAGCCGGAACTCTCCATTGACAAACATTTGTGTTACATAACAACATTTTTTATGATATTTCATTTCATTTCAAATAATTGTGCAGTGATTTTTATTTTTATTTTTTTAACGTTTATTTTCGAGAGAGAGAGACAGAGGCAGCAAGCGGGGGGCGGGGTGCAGAGAGAAAGGGAGACACAGAATCCGAAGCAGGCTCTAGGCTGTCAGTGCAGAGCCCCACGCAGGAATCGATCCCACAAACCACGAGATCCTGACCTGAGCCAGAATGAAGAGTCAGGGGCTTTAGCCAACTGAGCCGCCCAGGGGCCCCCATGCAGTTATTTTTAGAGATTAGTATCTCTGCATATTCCAGGAGAGATAATCTACCTGAGGCTTCTCAAAGCCGAAAGCATTGTGGGGGTCATCTCTCACCCCCAGAAAACACTTTTCAGATTTCACTCCAGGCCACTAATACCATGATTAAAACCCATCAGATTCTGTCAAGTTCCTGATTGAGATGGTGGAAATCTAATGTGAGGACACACAGATCTGACTGATCATTTGAAAATTATTTGATAATAAGCACCAGAAAGAAGCTCTGGAAATGTTAAGCTGCGTGTGAGCGTTCTGTAGGGGACAATTCTTCAGCCATTTCCTCTGCCCTCTGGCCCTTTCTGAATCAGGCTCCTTTTATCTGCCCAACACGCCCAGTCCCTTCAGCCATTTCCTCTGCCCTCTGGCCCCTTCTGAATCAGGCTCCTTTTATCTGCCCAAGACGCCCAGTTGATTGCTTCTCCGTGTCCCTTTTCAAGCTCATTCCCAAAGCCAAGAGTCATTGTGCATTCAGCATTGGTGTGAAAACCCCATGATCACGTTAAAGTAATTGCAGCTTTTCATTCCCTGGCAAACAAGCTTTAAGGAAACAAGAGAAAATTTCATGTCGGCTCTAAACAGCTCTCTTTTTTGTCTTTAAAACATTTATCAGTGTTTAATTTTTGAAGAGCGCATAGTCATGAAAGGTGGTGGACACAATCATGGCAAGAGAAAGAACCCCGGGAGAAGCAAAGCAAATAAACGGCAAAGCGTATAGCTGGACATTGACAGCAAAGGAGCTGCTGCAGCCTGAATTGGGAAAGCACATGGACCTGGTGTTGTGAACAACACTGGCATCCAGCTGGCCTGAGGTTGTCATGATAGGAACTAGAACTGATGGGTCAGGCTCCCTGGGTATTGGACAGCGGGATACCTGCCCTTGGCTCTCCTGCGTTGGAACTGCCTCTCTTTCTGAAAGCACTCGATCAAGGAGACAAATTGGGAGGTGCACTCACGCCCCCGAAAGAGCCAGATCGACGGATGGTACTAGCTTGAGGCTAGCCTGCACTTCTCACTCTCCTGTCGTGGATTAATCCGGGCGATGCAGAAGAACAAGAAACTAGCTCGTCTAAATCCAGGAGAAGTGATCTTGGTTGCTGTGAACTCTTTTGAGGCCAGTCAAGCAGCAGCCACTTAGTAGGCCCTCAAAGGGAGTTGAATGAACATGAATGAAACATACGGAAATGAGAAGATTTACGGTTTTACGTTATTAAAAAGATTGCTCTCATACATACTGATGGATTCTGGAAGTCAAGACTGAATATCAAGCAACGTGATTAGACAAACGGTTCTTTAATGCCTATCGTTTCCTTTACCCATCCATTCATTCAAAAATATTAAGCGAGTTTCAGATGTTAGAAATTCTAGAATTAGGCACTGGAGACATTCGTGAAAAATCTCCGTGGGACCTTGGGAAGACCTCCCTGTTTCTGTATAGCCAGCATTATCAGCACGACGGGAGAGGGATCTCCAGAGCTCTGCATTCTCACCGGGGACGTCTATCCTGATCTTCTACCAATGCTCGGAGGCATGACCGCCGTGGTCCTATTGGGGTTCAAGGACATGAAGGTCATTTGCCACCATAATGTCAGTAAGCCCACGTCCCCCTGCATCCCTTCGATTCTTGTTCCCGTATGGCTCTGTATGTTGTTAATCTGACCTTTCTTCCAATCATCACCAGTGTCCTCAATACTGCCATTCTAACTTTTGGACCTGTTAGTCACCAGCACATTCTCATAGATATACATATATATGAGAATATATATATATATATATATATATATATATATATACACACACACACATATATATGAGAATATATATATTATATATTCTTACCTTTCTTTCTTTCTTCTTTCTTTCTTTCTTTCACTCATTTCTTAAAATTTGTTGCTGTTCTTGTTCTTACTGGACTCTGGTGCACCACAGAGAACTCTGCTTCCTCTGAAATCTTCTGGAAACCACAACCATTTCCCCATCCACACCCTTCATGCAGCTCAAGGAGCTCCCCTCCTTATTGCTGTTTGCAAAGCTTTGATGTCAACTCCTTTCATTTAGCCTCCTCCCTAAAAAGTCCCAAGGTTTGGAATTCATGGAATCAAATATTACCACACCGACCCTGTTGGGTTAAGCCACCTACAACCCCCCAAATCCCTGTTCCTTATGGATTTTATCACCTGCCTCATTATAACCATCACTAATGATATACATATTTCTTGGTTAGTGTAATGTCCACATAAACCAGAGTACTAATATTTTTAAGTTTATTTATTTATTTTGAGAGAGAGAGAGCTTGCGTATAAGCCGGGGAGAGACGAGGGGGCGGGGGGGAAGAGAGAGAGAGAGAGAGAGGGAGAGAGAGAGGGAGAATTCCAGGTACGACTTGTCCTGTTAGTGGAGAGCCTGACGCAGGGCTTAGTCTCGTGAACCGTGAGATCATGACTTGAGCCAAGCTCAAGAGTCAGACGCTCAACTAACTGAGCCACCCAGGTGCCCAGAGTTCTAATATTTTAATTAGATCTATTAAGGTAAAATTTACACACGGTGAGTGTACAGTTCATAAACTGATAAATGCAATAGGTTCTGTAACCACCACCACAATCAACACACAGAACATTTCCATCGCCCAAAGTGCCATCCTTCCTCTATGCTGTCAACCTTTCCACTTACCTGCAAACCTTGCCACCACGGATCATTTCTACCTCCGCCATTTTTTCTTTTCCACAATATCCTACAAAGGAATGATAGGGTGTGGAAATATTGGCTTCCTTCACTTAATATTATGCACTTGAGATTCTTCCATGTTATTTTCTAACAAACTATTTTTGTCTGTTACCTTAGTAGTATTCCATTGTGTGGATATATATCACTGTCTATCCAGTCACCATTTTGAAAACCCCAAATCGATTCAGGTTTTCCAGCTTTGGTGATCATAATGCACGCTGCAATAGATATTTGCAGATAGATTTTTGTGGGAACTCAAGTTTTCATTTTTCTAAGGTAAATACATATAGCTAGGAGCACTAGACCATATGATAACTGTTTAATTTTGTAAGAAAATAAAAAAAAAACTATTTCTCAAAATGTTGGCACCATTTTACATTCCTACCAGCAATGTATGTGAGTTCCTCTCTCTCCGTATCTTCCCCAGTAATGGACATGTATGTGCAGGGTTTTGTTGTTGTTGTTGCTTTTTTTTCTTTCAGTTTTTCTAATAGATGTGTCATTGTACTTTACTGTAATTTTATCCTTGATTAATGATGGTGAACATTTTTTTTTCGTGTGCTTATCTGCTCTTCTTATGAAGTGTCTTCAGATCTTACACTGATTTTTTAAATTGAATTTTTATTTTCTTGTTGAGTTTTGAGAGTTCTTTACATATTCTAGATGCAAGTGGTTTATAAGATATGTGTCTTACAAATATTTTCTATCAGTCTTGGGCTTATAATTTTCTTTAATTAGCAAAGACTTTTGAGGAAGATAAGTTTTTAATAATGATGAAGTCCAAATTATAATTCTTTCACTGTAGAGATTTATGCATTCAACACTCTTCCTAAAAAATCTTTCCCTCACCAAAAGTCACAGTGATATTTTTTCTGTTTTCTTTAAAAAGTCTGTTTTTGTTTTTACATTCACATTTATCATCCATTTTTTTAGTTATATTTTGCAAATGTGAATGATACGGCTTAAAGTTCTTTTTCTTTTCTTTCTTTTTTTTTCTTTTTTTTCTTTTTTTTTTGCGTGTGGGTGGATGGTCAATTGTTTCAAGACAATTTGTTTTAAAAAGCTATCTTTTCTCCATTGATTGGCTTTTGTTGAAATCAATTGCCCGTGTATGAGTGGGATTATTCTGTATTCTGTTCTGGAAAATTTTCAGCCTATACTCCTTTCAATAGTTTTCTGCCCACTTTCTCTCCTTTGTGGGCTCCAATTGTTTATTAGGCTACTTGGAATCATGCACATACTTCACTCGTGTTTATTATTTAAAAAAAAATTTTTCCCTCTGTGTTTCATTTTGAATAGTTCCTATTGCTCTATTTTACAATTCAATAATCTTTTTTTTTCTTTTTAATGCTATGTGTAGTCTACTATTAAGCCAACCTTGTGTATTTCTCATCTCAGATCGTATATTTTGTTTTTGTCTCTGAAAGTGCAACATTAACACTTCTTATATCTTCCATAACATTCCTCATGCGTTTCTCTAGATTCTTGGACATACAGAATCTATTCATGTCAACTGTTACAATGTCCAGTAATTACAATCGTTTCGGGGTCTGGCTCCTTATCCCTGCTTCTGTGTAGGTCTGGTAATTTTTTTTATTGGATCCGGCATCATGAATTTAACATGTTTGGGTTTTGTCTGTCTATTTGTTTTGTACTTCTGTTAATAGTTGTGAGCCTCCAGAATAGTGTATAACACCTCCTTCGATAAAGACCATCCAAATCAATACTCTACCAACCATTACCAACCAGTAATGGTCATTACCAACCAGTTGCATACCCTTTGTAATCTGATTTCTACACTTTCTATCTTCTAGCCAGCAGCTCCTGCTTTCCCAATTGGTATCCAATTGGATATGAATTAGTACCCAATTCCAGCAATTCTTTCCTCCCTCAGAAACCTGTACTGCATTGATGCTACCCCATCATTTTTGCGTTTCCCACTGCCCATGACCTTACATTAATATTTAGTCCCACTTAGAGTCTGAGGTCCGTCATTAGTCTCATTCTTTTAAATCAAATTTCTATATGCCACCCTCTTTTCCCTGCATGTACCAAGTATAAACGCCTTTATACTACTCTGCACCAGCACCTGTAAGTCTGGGTGTGGCTGAAGAAAAATGGAATCAACCCGTGGTTTCATGTCAATTCTATAATCTCTAATCTCAAGATGGCTGTTAGTGTTGATCTTCTATCACTTCCTCAGTCTATATAAACTTCCACTTTCCTAGATAAGTGTCTTATAGTTTACTCTCTCCCCCTAAACCCTCCAGTGCCACCTCCAACCTTCACTCTTATGTCATAAGCTTCTACTCATCGTATTGAGGAACTAAAACATGCTCCCATTGTCACATTCATTTTCGTATGTCCCTTCCTGCACCAGTGCCGGTGTGACCCAGGCTCAGAACTCCCCAATACTTTAGGTAGACTCATACCTAGGGGATTCCACTCATTCATTTCTTTAAACTATAGCTAGCCTTGTTCACTTTTGTGATTTTAAATATCTTATGAATTCTGAAAACTCCCAAATTTGTATGTATGGTCCCCATTTCCCTCCTGATTTTATTTTAGTTTATCTTTTTAGAATGTTTGTTTTATTTTATTTTTTTATTTTGAGAGAGAGAGAGAGAGAGAGATAGAATGAAAGCACAAGAATGGGAGAAGGGCAGAGAGAGATGGAAAGAACCCCAAGCCGGCTCCATTCTGTCAGCACAGCCTGACACGGGACTCAAGTCCACAAACCCCGAAATCATGACCTGAGCCAAAAGTGAGTCAGACACTTAACTGACTGAGCCACAAGGTGCGCTCCCCCCTCCCAATTTTAGAGTCACGATTCAACTACCAGCTAAGCATCTCTAGCTTATATGCCTCAAACATACGTAGACTTATTAACATCACTGCTTACCTGACCCATCCTCCAATCATCCAGAAGACATCTGTAACTAACATCCAAACATGAACGCTTCCTTTCTCTACTCCTATCTGCCCCTTCCAGTCTTCTCTTCTTCAGTGAATTACACAACCACTCAATTTTTTGGCCTTCTCATACCAGCCACATTCACTCTATCAGCAAATTCTGTTGGTTCTACCTTTTAAATAAATCAATATATCCACTACCTGACCACGTCTTACTTGCTCCGCTGTCACCACCCTGACTCTGTCCCATTCTTTCTCCCTTTTAATGCATTGGCTCCTTTCCCTTCTAGCTGGTCTGTTTCCTCCCTAACCCCACCTCCAGTCCCCCACTCCCCCACACCCTGCCATCAACAAGGCAGTCAGAGTAGGAATCCAGTTAAATCTTAAATCAGATCATGTTACATATCTTCCGAAAATTCTCTCCTACCTTCTCATCTCTATCTACCTCTCTGTTGTCTACAAAATCCCAAGACATCTACAACCTATACTTGTCCTTGATCTCACCTTCTTGGCTCCTCCTCTCAATGGCCCTCCGGCAGCCTTGCTTGCTTCCTTGTTGTCTCTCAAGCACATTCAACCTGCTTCCTCCCCAGTGTCTGCACACCTACAACAGCCTGGGGCTTGACTCTTCTGGGCTTGCTCCCTCTTTTCCTTTAGGTCTTTGATCAAATGTGACCTACTTGATGAGGCCTCTGATGAGAATACTTTCCCACCCCTGACACTTGTCAGTATCTTCGCCTGAGCCTGCTTTATTTTTCTTCATGGTATTCATCGCAATATGTACACACAAATGCATCTTCCGGCATACATAGATGTGAGTTTATTATATATCTCCTTCCATAGAATGTGCTCTTTGAAGACAAGAAAATTTTATCTGTTTTGATTATATCTCAAATATCAAAGCCTAGAATTAAAAAAAAATAGTGTAGGGGCTTCAGAAGTATTTCTTCTTAAAAGAATGAATGGGTAGGTGAATGAATTGTTTCTATTCTCAGTGAGTCAGAGTTTAGGAGGGAAGAGGGATCTCATTGCTTTATAAACTTTCACACAAACAATTTAACAATAGTAATTTAATTCCTTCAAATTCGTCCTGCAAAAGGCACAAAACTCAGACATCAGTTAAGGCTATATTTAATGAAATGTCTTAAGTTTAAATAAGATAATTTCCTAAAATAACCTGTAGAAGCATCCAGGGTACATATGGCAAGCATGTACATATGGCTTCTAATTTATGATCTCTGTTGTGTTTTTGAAACTTATCACTTCTAGCTCAAGAAACAAAACTCAGGGGGTAAAAATTTTTTCTGGGATCTTTGCAATCATGACACCTCTTGGGATCTTCGCAATCATCCTGGTGTAAGTTCAGCTCCTACAAATTCTGCTTTCAAGGTCGCAGTCTCCCCTTCGATGCATCACACTGCCATGTCATCTTCTCTGAGCGCTCACGGACTTCTGCCTGAGCCCTAGACTAAGAGACAAAAATGTAATAAGTGAAAATGGGGGTGGGGGTTAAAATGGGATAATGGGCCCAGCCAGCACCCATAATTAATAAGGATTATGGATCACATCTCGACATAGACAAAGTGTCCTTGGTAGAGCTCTGCACATTCATCCTGACAGAGGCAAGGTAATACAGGAGGGAAGGAAATTAGCAAATAGCATGAAACACTGGAGCGTCACCAACCCTGCAACAGCCTTAAAGAAATCCTCCCGCTGCACCCAAAATGAGGGGTTATCTTCTGTGATATCATTTCGTGTCCAAGACGTAGAGTTAGGTCAACCGCTGAGTGTAGGGAGAAGTACCCTGGGAAGTCCGGGGAGAAAAGAGGAGCTATGAAATACACATCTCAGACAGCAGGAGAGCAAGGCCACAGGAGCAGGGTGATATGTATTCCCAGCTGCTCGCAGAGTCTGTTAGGAGTGTGAAATCACAAAATTAAGCAAAACCCAACTTCTAGGCTGTGCAATTTTCTCCAGCGATGTTCAGCCACTCTGGCACAAGCACACAGAGGCTTATTTTATCTGGGATTGGAGTTTTGTGAAGAAGGAAGAAAGGGGCAAGGAGATTTGAGCAGCACAAGCAGGCAGGAATTCACAGCGGGCCAAGTACTGTGAGAGTAACAGTCCTTGGGCAAGAAAACAAAGGATAATTATGGCGGCATATTTTCAATGCAGGTCTGCTTTTGAAAACGTTCTCCATTTGAGTAGCTACAACAATCAAAATACTATTGTGCTCAATATAAAAGAAAAGTACCCCGTTCCCACTAAGAGCAAAGCAGTCTAGAGCCTTGTTATTCTCTGAATGAGCTGCCAGCTTCTTAATCCGATAGGCTCTCCTGCCTGTTGGGATCCTGTGGAGCTAATGGCCCAAAGTCTCCCCTCTCACCACTTCCTGTTGGCATGGCATCGCCTCAGCTATCACTGGAATCAGACAGCTCCTGCGACCTGTTTGGCCCAAAATCTTAGTGCAGGATAGAGTTGGAGAAAAGAATTCCAATTATTAAACACCAGCTGCATGCTGGACTTTGTCAGGCAGGAACAACACATTGTACATCTCCACACATTACACGGAGACTTACACGTAGCAGATACTCAAAAGGACTTTGTTAACAACAAAATGAATGATGCTATTTTATTTGCCAACGCGTAGAGTTTCTTTGGTTGCTTGCTCACTGGAGCACACTTTGTCCTCAAAGTTAATAACTACTTTTTTTCAGAAACTCTTTGAAGATACACAGTAGCTCCTATCACTTCTGCTGTTCAGTTGAAAAAAAAATTAAATTAGAAATACATTCTGAACCTCTGCAGTTTAAAATGAATAACAAAAAAAAACCCATTCTAATCAAAAGCTCTGTGATATAATATTTAAGCTCACAACTGACTGCTCTCAAGCTCAGAAATAAAATATCCTAATGGAATAGGTGGTACTCTATAATCTTCTTCCTGGGATTCATTACATCTTGCCTCTCAGAGAGGACAGCTGGTGGATAGAAAATGAAAGTATTTCAACAGCAGATTTTTCAGCTCATAGCCAGCATTATTTACTTTAAAACTTGCGCTAAGAACACAACCGTAGAGAATTATCAATGAATAGTGCATTGGTATGCAAAGAGATCGCCAACAATTTGCTAATATTTAAGTGAAATATTATCCTACAAATAATCATAGGGACAGACTCATCAAAGAACATTTTTATCTTCAGGTTTGAGAGTTAGCATTCAATAATGAGATGTACTCGTAGACTGGGGGAGAAAAGCGCAAGCGAAAGAAAAGGAGAGTGATTAGTGTGTTTGAGGGATAGAGAAGGACAGGAGCACTTTCAATAATTTTTAAAAAGAATGAGACAAATTCCACTACATATACGTGTTGCGATTGCTACAATTCAATAAACTAATATTTAAAATAATTCAGACTAGGGGTGCCTGGGTGGCTCAGTCGGTTAAGCGTCCGACTTCAGCTCAGGTCACGATCTTATGGTCCGTGAGTTCGAGCCCCGCGTTGGGCTCTGGGCTGATGGCTCAGAGCCTGGAGCCTGCTTCCACTTCTGTGTCTCCCTCTCTCTCTGCCCCTCCCCCGTTCATGCTCTGTCTCTCTCTCTCTCTCTGTCTCAAAAATAAATAAACGTTAAAAAAAATTTTTTAAATAATTCAGACTAGATGATCTAAGCTATGACTATCTTTTTGTGCAAAGCCAGACAGTGTTGCAGTTGTAATATCTGATTGTGGCTTTGGTGTATCCTCTTGTGTGTGTATCACTGGGGTCCAGAGTGTGTTCTCCATGCAACATCCATATCAAAAGCACGAATGATCTGCCATATTGAAGAATCCACATATTTTAGCCCTTCTTTGAATACTTAGAATGTATCTGAAAGGCTCTGGGGGCTTCACGGTAAACGTACCTAATGAATTTTATTTTAACAGACTTGCAAAGAAAAAACTTCCCCTATCTTCTTTTACGCTCATTATAACACACAACACTTCTGATGCGTGGGTTTATTCCCCACACCAAGCAATTCTCTGTGACACCACCTGGGCACCCTACAATTCAATTCAATTTTGACGCTAAGTTGGCACCAACCCAGGATCCCAAGAATCGCCTTACTATAACAAAAGGCGTTCCTACTACTTGCAGAATTCCCAGAGTTTTAGGAACCCTGTCTCAGGAATTGGGAGTAGAGACCAACCTATGGATTTTCCATGATTTTACAGTACCAATTCCCATCTCGGTTGACTATGTAGGTGTGTGTCCACCTACGTATTCATCCATTCCTTTACTCATTCTTAGCACCTTTTCGCATTGTGGAAACAAGTGCTATGTGTCACAGACCAGGAGTACAAATGGACTGGCTCAATTTTTCCCTTGAAACCTATCGTTCCAGCTTCCAGACCACTTTACCTCGTTTAGCCTGTACCCTGTGGACGTATGGAAGTGTAAAATGAAGGCACATGTGGCTGGCGAATTGTAGCAAACTTTGTTAGTCACTGGAACCACCGTGTGCCCGTGGAGTAACGTCCCGGTTCTAATGATCCAGAGATATTTTCACAAGAGTTCTGAGATCCTAAATTATGATAGCTTCCAGACATCCCCACTAATCACCTCCCCTCCCTAATGTGGCCTGCTCACTTTGCCCGTCCATATCCACGTAACGGGAGACGGTGTGGGGGTGTAGGAAGAAGACACTCACTGAGGCAACCTTTCACTGGAAGGCCTCGCTCTGTCCTTGGATGAGCCAAACAAGCCATGTTGAGATAGATGTTGTTCTCTAACAATTGCACATACGTTTGTTTGGTTTTGCCTAGCTTTTGTTTCTAGATGGGAATAAGGAGTGTAGCTACTTTATACTAAGATACTCTATAGTATACTAGTATAGTATATAGTATATGGTATACAGTATATAGTATATCATTGGTGACTGCCAGTCCATAATTAGGTCTAAATACAGAGACCTGAATGGAAGAGTTCTTTCAGTGTGCTGTGAAGAGAAAGAAAGAAAGAGAGAGAGAGAGAGGAAGGAAGGAAGGAAGGAAGGAAGAAAGGAAGGGAGAAAGAAAGAAAGGAAGAAGAAAGAAAGGAGCCAGGATTGGGATTTGTAGCCTTTGGCAGTTGTTACCTTGTTTACTGCTTGTTCATACTGAGATAATACAAGGTCCTATAATGAGTGTAATGTTTTGCAAATATGAAACTCATCCATTTTAATTTATTCCCAAGCCAGGCTCCTAGGCTGTCTTCCACCTCCCTGGTTGAAGCCTCAGTTTCCTTGCTGTGTCCTAGAACAGGGGCCATGGAGAAGCTCTGAGGCTTGAAGCAGAGTTTTTTTTACTTGCTAGTTGATATGTAAAAACAAAACAACAATAAATGAATGCAAAATCAAACTGTCATGTTAGGGGAGAAAAGGATTTTCAAATTTCCTGTAGTTATGTTTTTTACACTCAAGAATGGGTCATAAAATTGATTAAGTGGCATTAAGATAAGTTTCAGTGTGCTTTTTTGTTTTGTTTTGTTTGTGGGTTTTTTTGGTGTTTTCTTTGTTTGTTTGTTTTGTTTTGTTTTTCTTTTTTGGTGCGTTTGTCCCCAGTTATTGATTAGGACACAACAGAGCCAATAGAATAGAACAGAATGCATCATTCACAACAAGAATACATACTGCTTTGTGAAGCATACGTCTGTGAAGCAGGTTATGGCAATCGGTGCAAAGGCCCAGAGAGGGAGGAGAGCAGAGGTGCTGGTGAGGAAAATGACAACTCCCGGCCGAAGGTCCCTTTCTGGGACTCTCGAAGGAGATGCCCAGCAGATTGCCTCCACATGCTCGCTTACCCATTTTCTCAACCCTTACACCAAACCGGGGGCAGGCAGGTCCCTGTGAGCTGGAGAGCAAGGTTTGGTGAGGCCGACGGGGGGCTTATGTGTCTCGCCAACAGGGTGTGGCAGGTAGCCTACTTTCTCCTCGGTCCTGTGGAAAGATACGGTGTCAAGGAGAAAATGCTAAAAGAACCAGAGTGCTGGCCATGTTGCCAAAGACAGTGCAGCAAAGCCCCTTGTCTGAAAGCCATGCAATCAAGAGTATGGGTTGAGCCGGGGTCTGCTCCACAAACGGGTTTGGAGGTTTTTCTCCTTTTCCATTTTTTATTTTTACTTGCATTTTTTTTCCTTTTTTTTTTTTTTTTTTTTTTTTTTTTTTTTTTTTTTTAGAGAGAGGTGGAGTGAGGGGCAGAGAGAGAGGGAGACACAGTATCCGAAGCAGGCTCCAGGCTCTGAGCTGCCAGCACAGAGCCTGACGTGTGGCTTGAACCCAGGAACCGTGAGGTCATGACCTGAGCTGAAGTGCGACTCTTAACTGACTGAGCCACCCAGCAGGTGCCCCTGAATGACAGCATTTCTGAATGGATACCACCACCCAAGAAATTTATCTGGGTTTGCTTTTCTTCTCACTGTGTGTCCCTCACACCTCCACCTGAGGATTTCAAGAAAATTGGATCTGTCAGCATCGAATCCCACTCAACACTGTATCAGACCCAGGAACTCATTTTATTACAAAGGAGACAGACAACAATGCACATGATTATAATGTGCTCCAAACTCTGTGAAGTGGCCAAATGAAGTATATGACCTTTAGCTTCAGCTGGCATGTTCCTTGAAGCTGTGTATGCATGTGGCATCTATTGTATGTATTGCCTCAAGAGCTGGAATGCATGCATCTGTATTCCAAGAGGTCAAAGTAGATTGTTCCCTCTCCACAAACCACCAATATCTCATTTGTGGAACTTGTACTTCCCAACCTTGAAACTTGGGCTTCACTAGTGGAACTTGGGTCGTCGTCTCAAGAAGAGGCCGCATCTCTAGGGCCACCATGTAAGAGAACCACCGAACTGAAAACTGCCAATCCCATCCTGACATTTTGGGTGTGCAGAAGGTCCAGCAGACCAAGTTGGTGTTACTCTATTGGTAGGGGTCAGTGACCCCGATGACCTTGATTCTCTAGCATTGTTGCTTACCTACGGGGATAGAAAGGAGCGTGTCTGGAACCAGGAAGCTTGTAGGAGTAGCTCCCATTCTGTCCTTGTGGAGGACAAACATAAATGGGCAACTCTGGCAACCATGGCCCCCCCGGGATGGTAATAGAAGCCTCAGAGAGCCAGACTCATGGCCCCCCACTAACTACACGACCCACTGACTGAGGAAATTCGGAATGGCTGTTGGTGGATGTGTTGAGTAACTAACAATTGCGGGCTAGAGAATAGAGGCAGGTAGGGGGAAAGTTTGTTCTACTTTTCCCTAAATTGAGTCTTTTATAGAGGTTGAGCTGGTCACACCGTGGAAGCTGACTTTGGGAGCTAAAGGAGACACAGTAAATCCCAGCTGTACTCCCTGCCTCACGCTTCCCTGTTAAGATGTTAGGGGTTGGGAGACCCCAAGTTTCTGTTGCTTCTCCCTTTCCTAGCAGTATCATAGTCTGCACCTAGAAGATGAGGTGGCTGGTTACTGCCTTGGGTATCACAGGTTGGCCTGACCTTGCTAAACGCCCATCCATGAATTCTCAGAACCCAAAGCCTCCCCTTTGCCAGTCTTGTCGTGGGGAAGCCAGAGCAGGACAAGCCAGGATGCAAGTTTGAGTTTTTGTTTCAGAAAATTGAAAATAAGGGAAAGAATTCTAATCAGAAGCAATGCGGGAGACCCAAGAAGCCTGGGGGCACACTCATTCACTGGTGAAAGTGAGGGTCTAAATACTGAAATGTCTGAGGCCAAAAACCAAATGCAGGGGACAAAAATAGATACTCTGGTAAATGGCATTGATTCTGGAGGTCAGATCTGGGCAGAAATGTAATCTAAATGGAAATAGGTCAAGTCAAAGAAAATACAAAAGCAAAATAAAAATTGCAATAAATAGCAGAGTATATTAGTCAAATGTATACGTGTCTATCTATCGTATCTTTCCATCTATCTTTCTATCTATCTATCATCTGTCTAATTTTGGGTTGTGTAACAGAATACTCAGAATCTCAGTGGCCTACAACATCACATGTTGCTTTCCTTGCTCAGCAGGGACAAGGCTGATCTCATCTGGGTCCGGTGAACTTGTCTACAGGGTACAGGTAAGATCAAGCTTTGCTCTGCTTCTGAGGCCCAGTCTGCAGAGTCAGCAGCCACCTGGAGTGTGTGCCTCTTTTGGAGGATTACAGCAGCACAAGAGGACACATGAAACCACATAACATGATTAACCCATGTCATATCCCTTTACATTCCATTGTCCAAGGCAAGTCATGGCCAGATGCAAAGTCAGTGGATCAGGGATATACACTCCACCCCAACTGGTGAAGGAGAGGAGGGGTATTTGCCGAACAACAGTCTATCACCAGTGGGCACATTGTGGCTTTCTTGAAAGGACGGGCAGAGGTCGTGACTTGTGTATGTGTGCCGGTTTCACCAGGCCATTGGCAGGACTAGAGCGCACCCGAGGTTTGCACACCCACCAGCTCAGCTTTGTCACTTCACCAATAGTGAATCAGACATCCTGGGACTCACCTCAAGTGGAGACGAATGTGCACGTCAGGATGCCAGTTAACTAACTTATACAAGAGTTGACTATTTTTGCTAAAGTAACCTGAACATTTGTTTCGATTGATCAGAACATTTTCTTCTTAAAAGCAAATCTATGAGGATGTCAGGTTAACAACTTCTGGCTTGGTGAGTATGAACTCAGCACAGAGCTCTACTGGGTGGTGTCTCTCGTAGCCTTAACCTGTGGATCCCTAATAACGGGAGGCACCACTGGGGTGAGTGGGCTTTTGCATGTCCCCTGTCCCAGCACTGGAGAACATGATGCCAACAGGACTCTGTCATTTGGATTTATGTTGACCACCCTGCGCCTAATTGAAACGATATTTCTTTGTATATAGGAAACAACTCATTAGGATGGACATTGCCATCCTCTTAACCTAAAGGCTATATTGTTTATTTTTAAGTGAACTTTCTGTATTAGAGCATCCATATCCTTATGAGTTGCTTTCATTTGTCAAGCTGAATTGTGAAGGTGTTCATTTGCGCCATCTATAGTAGCCATGCATATGCAACGGCCTGCATGCCTTGTTCATTCTGGGTCACTGAGGTTCAAATATTCTCACTGTTCTTTCTCATACGCCTATTTTGAGTTTGGTAAATATGGCTACTCAGCATGTAAAGAGTTAGTGAGATCTTTTGGGTTAGTGAGTTTATTTTTTCAATTCTGACTTTTTATGATAGGCATGAAAATATTCGTTGATAGCTGCCTTCATGCTACCGTTTCATATTATGTTACAAATACGTTTTTGGCATTTGAGAAAGTTTCATGAGTATTTTGAATATCTTGTTTTCTCATTTGTAAATTGGCAGGAAAAAAAACCCTGCTTTACTTGTCCTATACTGAAAAGGAAATTAGATAATGTATGAAACACAGCTACTTGGTTCATGGGAGGGGCTCAACAAATGGTTGATGAATCCGGTTAAAATTTTGAGATGTTTCTATTAACTTTCAAGCAATATATATATATATATATATATATATATATATATATATATTACAAGGTAAAATGTTTTAATTCTATTTGGCATTGATTGTTACTGTTGTTTTACATCTTCCTTGTGTTTTCTGTTTTAATGTTTAGAAGCCTTTTTGTCAGGATAACAAATCAGGTTACACCTCCTTCCCTACCCTTTGTGTTTTGGACCTATTGTCCTCACACATAGAAAAATCTTGATTGATTTGTTCCTATTGTTTCATCTGTCAACACATGACAACTCAAGTCAGCAAACAATAGGAAAAGAAAATATCAAAAACAGTTGAACAATAGACCCAATTTTAATTTTACTGCAAAATCTCCCCAAGGAAGATAGCAACAGAAATGCCACTTTCAGCATTAGCAATGTGCATTTTTCTACTTTGTTCTTCTATTGTGAGCCTCCCTGGCTCATTTTATTCCTGACAGAATTCTCTAAAATGGCCATTAAATTTCAAAGTACTGCACAATTAAAGATTAGTTAACTATTAGACCATATAATGCCACTCTGATTTATGCAAGCTTCATTAAAATCTTTTTCAGCTTAAGATCTGAAGGGGATAGGAAATGCATCAGATTTAAGAACCCCAAACAGCTTAATGAGACTTTTCCTTTCTTGAACTCCAGCTATGTGCTTGTGTGGTGCTAGATGCTTCTGAGAATGCAAAGAATTATAAATGGTTGGTAATAATGCCAAAAAAGATAATTTGGTACTTACAGAAGAGAAAGGAGTTTAAATGTATGGCCCAAAAAAGGTATTTATTTATTTATTTATTTATTTATTTTTGCATTAGCATAGTGGTAGAAGGCAAAGGTTTTTGATTCAGACCAAACTGGGCAAGTTAGGCAATCTTTCTAGATTCTATTTAACTGTGTATTAGTTTTCTATCGATTTGTATCAAATCATCACAGACCTGGCAGCTCAAAGCAATATGCATGTTAAATTTCAGTTCTGTAGGTGAGATAATAGGGTCAAGGATGAGATAATAGGGACAATAGGATGGTCAAGCTCTTACCTGCACGATCCGGGAGAAGAATCCACTTTCAAGCTCCTTCAGGGAACTGGCAAAATCTAATTCCTTGTGCTTGGAGCACTGAGGTCTCTTTCCTGAGATTAGAGGGGGTAACTGAAAGTCCCTCTCTTCTCCATATCGTTCATATTCTTTCTCACATGGTCCTCTCCATTTTCAAACCAACCATGCACAGCTGGTCCTTCTTATGCTCTGACTTCCAAATCTTCCTGACTTCCCTTTGTACCTTCCTCTTCTACTGCATCCCAAGAAACTCCCATGATTTTAGGGACTCCTGTGATTAAGTTAATCCTGCCTGGAAATTCCCTCTTTCTTATGTCAACTGATAAGCAATCCTAACTACAAGTGTTAAGTTTCTTCACAGCAGTACCTACTTTATGGTTTGATTGGAATCCTTGGGGGTGGGGCAGCACCTTTAGCATGTTGCCTACCCCAAGACATACGATGGGGGTAACAGAAGGATTTACCACTGGACTCTTAAGAAAATTAAATGGCGTTAAGTAGGTAAAGAACTTATTGCTAGCGCATGGTACATTTAAGAAGAATGAGTGTCACCATTTTGGTTACTGTTATTATCGCTACTTTTATTATTATTCGGATTTGAAAGATTGGAGAAATCATAAATGGACCTTCAAAGTACATTGTGGTTCCATGCTAGGATTTGCCTCCCTCTAGCAGAGAGTTATTTTGAATAGAACCTAAGCTATGCCACCCTATAGAGAGAGAAAGAGAGAGCGCATATATATATATATATGTATATATATAATTTATATTATAAATACATATAATATTATTTATATTATAAACATAAATATAAATAATATTGTATGATATTCCGAGTTTGTGCCCTATCTGTTTACTTTAAGCTTTCAAATGAAAAGGATACCTTTTCTTTTTCACTTGTTTGTTGGTTGGTTTACATAAAACAACTTAAAAATAAAAGTATGGGAAATGGCACACCATGCAAACACTAATCAAAATAAAACTGAAATGGCTGTATTAATAGGAGAAGGAAGCTTCTGAAGAAGTGTTATTACTAGATATAGAAGGACATTCATAATAATAACACGATGATAAAGGGGTAAACAAGCAAAACAAGACAAAATAATCCTCAGCGTACATGAGCCTAAAAGCAGACCTTCCTTAAACATGACTCACAGAACTCACAGAGTGGAGAACAGAGGAATCCAAAGTTACATGTGGGCACCCTTATCCTTCATTTGAAATCATACAAGACATGTTCTCTGACCCTACAGGATTGAAACTAAAATCAGTAACAGAAAGAGAGATGAAAAAAATCTTAAGTTTTGAAATTAAACAATATACTTAAGAATAACACATGGGTCAAAGAGGAAGTCACATGGGAAATGAGAAAATAATTTTAATTGAGCAAAGTGAAAACTTAAGAAAGCAAATTTGTTGAAAGTAGCTAAAGCAGTGCTTAGAAGATTGATGGCATTAGATGTTTAAATATTTTTTAAAAATAAGTTATTTTTTTAAACGGTAAGACAAGCAATGCTCTCCATTTCCACCTTAAAAAACCAAGGAGAAGAAGAGCAAATTAAACCCAAAACAAGCAGAAGAAATGGAACAATAACGATGGGAGCAGATTGGAATGAAATGGAGAACAGCAAAACTAATAGAAAATCAATGGAACAAAAAATAAAATTTGCTAAAAAGCTCAATAAAACTGAAAAATATATAACCAGGGTGACCCAAGAAGAAAATGACAGAAGTCACATATTGCCAATATCAGAAATGCCAAAAGAGGCTAACACCAATGCAAGAAAGAAACATGGAAAAAACACAAATGATACATGCCAAACATTCTACATCTTAGATGAAGTGGACCACTTACTCGTAAGACACAAACTAGCCAAATTCAATAAATGAAAAACCGATAACGTGAATATTGCTATCACTTTTGAAAAAAAGATGGAATACCTTCCAAACAAGAAAACTACTGGCTCAGAAATCTTCGCTAGGAAATTCTACCTAACTTTTGAAGATAAATTACCCATTTTATGCAAACTGTTCCACAAAAATAGAAGAGGAGGAAACATTTCTGAATTCGTTTCTTGAGGCCAACACGATACCAAAACCAAAGACATCAAAAGGAATAAAAATTACAGATCAATATGACCTGTTAATATGAACACAAAGTATTCTTACAAAAATATTAGAAAGTGGAATTCAGAAATAGATTAAATGGAAAATATGCCACGACCAATTTGGGGGTTGTAAGGCACTAAAATATGAGAACTAATAAGTGAGTTTATTAAGATTACAGGATACAAAATCAGTATACAGAAATCCATTATATTTCTGGATACTGGTAATGAAAATGCAAAACTGGTAGAAATACACAAAAACATAAAACATTTGAAAATATATTTAATATATGTGCAAGATTTGTGTACAAAGCAGTGCTGAGAGAGTTGAAAGGAGGCTACATTAAAGGAGAAATGTACCACGCCACGTTGAATTGGAAGACTCTATACTCTTAAGATATCAATTCCAATAGCTTAGTCTGTAGATGAAACACAATCCTGAAGAGAATATTAACAAGACTTTTGGAGAAATCAACAAGCAAATTCCAAATGTATTTTGAAAAGCTAAAAAACAAAAATAAAAAACAATTTCGAAGAAAACAAAGTTGAAAGACTTAAACTACCTGCTTTCAAGATGTAGTCTAAAGCTACAGTAATCTAGACAGCCACCTATAGGCAAAAGCAAAGAGACATAAATCAATGGAACATAATAAAGTGCCCAGAAATAGACCCACACACATACGATCAATTGATTCTCAACAAGATGCAAAGGCAAGTCATTGGAGAAAGGATTGTATTTTCAACAAATGGTGCTGGAAGAATTGGTCATCCACAGGCAGAACAATAATTCCTGACCCATATCTCCATTTATTTAAAAATTGTGCATGATACTTACATATTTACCTTAGGTTGGTTCTCCCAAAAGCAGACCCTAGCGAAATATTCAGGTGCAAGTATTATAGTGAAGTTCAGTAGGGATGGTATTGGTGGGGGAATGAGGAAGGAGAACAGAAAGGAATCAGATAATTAGGACACATTTTCCATGTGAGGGCTAAGGCCCAGATGAACCCTTCAGGGATATCTGGATTGTAAGTTTTACAACAGAGATGATCCTGACTTGAGGCAAGAGAGCTGGATGTTTTATAATCATACACTGGTGATTGCTTGGCTAAGAAAGTATAAACTCCAAGGTACTTGTGGCTCTTCATGCACACAAAGCAGCTTTGGTAGCCCTGGGCCGCTTGTCTGAGTAAAATCTCATATGTGAGCCTTTAGCAGCAAAGTGCACAGAGGCTAGGAGTGGACACATAGGAAGTGTCCTACAAGGATACATGGGGACCTGTGTGGGCACTGAAGCTGTGGACAATTCCAGACCACCTGCTAGGTATACATGGGGAAGAGATAAAGACACTAATGATAAGGATTCACAGGCCAGAAAAGGGGTACAGAACACCTAAATAAAAGGTGAGATCGAGTTCCAGATCCAATATGTGAAGTACCTGTGAGTTACCACTCCTGTTCCCACAACAACAGAATCTTAAAGAAACTGAAAATCATGAGGGACTGAGACCTCAGGGCAAATTGCCACCATGAAATCCAAAACGATAAGTGAATCTGGAGAGTCACAACTCAGATTTGCTTAACCAGAGCAGAAAACACTGGAGCTTAAATTGGTAGGAAAACTTAGGTGGCAATTTTGATAAATTGCTGGGTACAGAAAGAAAAAGAAGAAAAAGAAAAATACAAATTACTAATATCAGACATCAAAAAGGTAACAAATTCCATTAGTGACTCTGTGCCCACAAATTTTTAAAATATGTTTGTTTATTTATTTATTTTGAGAGACAGTGAGTGTATGCGAGTAGGAGATGAACAGAGAGAAGGAGAGAGAGAATCCCAAGCAGGCTCTGCATTGTCAGCACAGAGCCTGATGCAGGGCTTGATCTCACAAACCATGAGATCATGACCTGAGCCAAAATCAAGAGTTGGATGCTTAACTGACTGAGCCACTCAGGCGCCCCTATGCCCACACATTTTGTACCTTAGATGAAGTGAACAAATTCTTTGAAAGTCATAAACTACCAAAGCTTACACAAGGAGAAATAGATAATATTAATAGTCCTACATCTATTAAATAAATTGAATCTATAACGATAACCTTCTAAAAAAGAAAACGCCAGGTCCGGATGATTTCAGTGAATCTTACCAAACATTTAAGAATAAATTGTACCAATTCTTCACAAACTTTTCCAGATACTAGAAGCCAAGGGAATATTTTCTAACTTATGCAATGAGTCTAGCATCACTCTAAAGCCAAAAACAGACAAAGGCGTCGCAAGAAAGGAAAATTATGGACAAGTATCTCTCATGAACATAGATGCAAATGTCCTCTGCAAAATATTAGTAAATGCAATTCAACAATCGAAAAGAAAGGACTAAACAGCATGGTCAAGTTGGGTGTAAAACACAAGGTGATACATGCTCCAGGGAAGCTCCACAGATTTCTAAGAGAGCATCTGTGAGGGTAATGTACAGACTGCATGTAAGTCGGGGAGAGCTTCCTGGAGAAGGGACATGGCCCAAGATTTGGAGACACATAGATATAGGTATAAAGAAAGATGATAGATAGATAGATAGATAGATAGAAAGATAGAGAGATATAGAGATTGTTATAGATAGGTAGGTAGATGATAGATGATAGATAGATGATAGATGATGATGATAGATGATAGATGGATAAATAGATATAGAGATAGATATAGATAGGTAGGTAGATGATAGAGGATGATGATAGATAGAAAGATAGATGGTAGAGATAGAAAGATAGATAGATAGATAGATAGAGATAGGTAGGTAGATGATAGAGGATGATGATAGATAGATAGATAAATAGATAGATAGATGATAGATAGATAGGTAATCTGTATCCAAAACACCATGCATCATATGGCTGAAGTTTAGGACCACGAACTGGCAGAGGACGCAGAGCTCAGCTTATAAGGTTAAAGTGGTTGAGTGTGAGGGGTGCCTGGGTGGCTCAGTCCATTTAGCAACCAACTCTTGGTTTCAGCTCAGGTCATGATCTCACGGTTTCATGAGTTCGAGCCCTGCATCAGGCTGTGTGCTAGCAGCACAGAACTTGCTTCAGATTCTCTGTCTCGTCCTTTCTCTGCCCCTTCCCCAGCGCTATCTCTGTCTCTCAAAAAAAAAAAAAGTGGTTGAGTAGGTAAGAGCACAGATTTTGCAATCATAACCTGAGTTTGAGTGATAGCTCCCCACTTGCTGGCTGCACGTCCCCTGGAGAATTATTTGAAACTTCTGTGCCTGAGTTCCCCCACCAGGGAAATGGAAATTTCTCCTAGTGTTTTGATGTAAGTTGATGTATGTAAACCACTCAGAACACTGGCACATAGTTAGCTCTTACCCTCTGTTTGCTACTAATGTTATTAATCTAGAATTTAAAATATATTGGCAGGAGCGTATCCTAAAGGCAGCTCGGAATCACTGAAATATTGTAAATAAGAAGTTTGCAGAGTGATATTTTCATCTTAGGAATAAATGTAATCACTCTGGAAGCAGTGTAGAGCTGCAAAATGAGCTATGGAGAGGGGGTTAGAGTCTTTAGCAGTTCTCAACCAGGACAGAAAGAATGAAGGCGATGCGCACACCATGCCTTTAGAGAGAGATCTGAGTGGGGAGACAGCTCTGAGAGGTGTTCAGGAGGGAGAATCAGCAGCACTGGGCACCTGATTTAGTGTGGAGATTGTAGGAGAAATGCCGCCTTGGGAAACAGTAAATAATCTGCAAAGAAAGAACACGCCTACCAGACAATTCTTTATTGCTGCAAACATCGCTCTGGAGTAACAGCTTTGTAAATCACTGGCGTGAATGTCTTCAGGAATGTGAAGAATTGGAACAGGAGCGGTAAACCTCACTGGTCCCTGACATAAGCAACAGAAACCCGGGAGAAGAAACCTGGAAGGCCAGCTGGGGAGTGCACAAAAGTGGAGAAGAGGAGACAGGATGGTTTCTAATAGCCACAAGGTTCTGGCAAATCCTAGCAGCTTACAAGCATAGAGACCATTAGAAGGCCCCTCTGCCCTGGACACACGGCTCATCAGCTGAGATGCAGGTTCCGAAGGAGGAAATATCACACAGGCAAACACACACACACACACACACACACACACACCTGGATCAGTGTCTCCAATACCTGCTGTAGGTTTGAGGATCTCCCTAAAATATCCAGCACCGCTTGACTTAACTGTCTTTCTGAGATGTGCAGTAACTACTCTGAAACAAATCATTTAGCTCAATGTTCTCATTTTCCAGGTAAGAAAAGCTGAGGGTGTAGACATAGTTACCAGTGCTCCGAAGCAGAGCCCACAGCGCCCCCCTTGTGCAGGGAGGCTCCTTCTCCACTGCTGCACTACTCTGCCATTTTGCTCCTCTCCCCTCGGCCCCTTCTCTCCATCCTTCCTCAAAAAATCTGATACGTACTACAGAATGGAAGGCATTTTTCCATGTGTAAGTTTTCCTGAAGTTCTTTCCTACAAGATGCCGTACTCAGCCCACAGTCATAAAAAATATATATATAAATACAGGGGTGCCTGGGTGACTCAGTCGGTTAAGTGTCCAACTCTTGACCTCAGCTTAGGTCCTGATCTCATGGTTCATGAGTTCGAGCCCTGCATCCAGCTCTGTGCTGACAGCAGGGAGCCTGCTTGGGATTCTCTCTCTCTCTCTCTCTCTCTCTGCCCCTCCACCTCTGTCTCTCTCTCTCTCAAGATATATTTCACTACACACAGAGGAGAAGAGAAGGCATTCCAGGCAGACACATGCATATCCAAAGGCACAAGGACAGGAGGGTGAGTGGTATAATCAGACAGAGGAGGAATAAGTAAACAGTCCTGGCTCACCAGGCTGCCAGCCCACCCTGCAGGCTTTGGATTCGCCAGTCTCCATGGTTGCAGGAGCCAATTCCTTAAAATCTGTCTCTCTAGGGATGCCTGGGTGGCTCAGTCAGCTAAGCATCTGCCTCTTGGTTTTGGCTCCAGTCCTGATCTCACAGTTTGTGGGCTCAAGCCCTGTGTTGGGTGGGCTCTGTGTGGACAGCATGGATCCTTCTTGGGACTCTCTCTCCCTCTGTCTCTGCCCCTCCCCTGCTTGCTTGCTTTCTCTGTAAATAAATAAATAAATAAATAAATAAATAAAACTTTAATTAAATAAATGAACGGATGAATGGATGAATGAAGGAATGAATAAATAAATAAATAAATATCCTTCAAACGTGAATGGCGTGCTTTTGCTTCACCCACAGGTGAAGAGAAACATCGCAGTCACCTAACGATCCCCTTCTGTTCCCTGAGAATCCACCTTTGGTTTCCCGGCTTCTGAGTGTCCTCCCTTATTTAGCTAATCAGTCACTTGCCGGGGACATGCCTGGAAGATGGGGCGTGGGAGCAAGCCTCCTCCCTCTGGCATGCTTCCTCTCGGCGGTCGCCCACGTGCTGTTTGCCACGACTGCCCCTGTCACATTGCACCTGCTGGGCCCTGCCAGCACTGCTGTTTCCATCTGCAGGGCCCCCATCAGCTGCCCATCGTGCCCCATGAACCCCAGATCTGCAACCACTCATTCTTTCCTTCCAGCCACAGGAGAGCCCTTGCCTCCCCAGCCCAAAGGGCGGAGGCAAGTTCCCCAGAGGCCTGGGGAGGCCCCGTGAGGTGTCTCTTTCTGGGCAAACAGGCAGAGCTGGGGCGGCCCGGAATGCCCTGCGTGCGTCCTTGAGGACTCTCAGCTTAGGCTTCTCTGTTTTCCATTATAAAACACTCACTATTTGGTCAGGTAGTATTTATTATGTCTATTTGCGTCCTGTCCACATGATTGACTCTTATTTTCTAAAATTCAGTCCTGTTGTTTATAATTCTCTTGTGAGTTCTGTCACCTAATTTCGGTGGTTTTTATCAATTCTGATGTGCATTTCCCATTCATGCCTTGTATGCATTTCTTAATGTGTTTCAGCCAGTTTTGAAGTAGTGTGTTCCAGTTTTGATCATCCAGGTCTGGCATGTTTTCCTTGTCTCCACGATCTCGTTCTGCTGCATTTTGCTCACAGTGATGTTGCAGGGAATTTGATCACGGCACTGCTCTCATGCTCATTTGAAGTCAGTTTACTTCTTCTGAAGTTTAGGTCAGACTGCTACCCTAATTTCACAAACCCCACACTCTGTCGTCATCCTGGGGTTTTAAAAATGTGGCAATTTGCTTTCTGACCTTCCAGAGACATCTTTGATCTTATGACTCCCCTTTGTAACAGCCTAAACCTCTGAGCACGGAAAAAGTGGCTCTTCCAAAAGCATTTCCCTACATCCTCTCTCCAACCGGATCTCTCACTGCCTCCCACTCTGAATGTTCCAAGTCAGTTGCCCAGGACTCTTTACTTACTCCTCCTCTGATTATACCATTCGCCCTCCTGTCCCTGCGCCTTTGGGTGGATCTGTCTGCCCAGAATGGTCTCTCTTCTCTGTGCATAGTGAGATCACGTTTCCTTTACAAGATCCAGATAAAGCAGTGTCTCCTTTGGAAAAGTCTTCTGCTGTCTTCAGGGAGATTGTCCCTCCTGAGGTAGTGAGCTCTCACCTCTATTAGCACTCAGACTGCCTGCAGACAACAGTGGGCTTTGTCGCTTATGAGCTTTGTCCTTTATTAGCTGTGTGAGCACGGATGAGTTAACTCTTTGAGCCTCATTTTACTCACACGCAAAAGGGTTTAACAATCAACTATTCTCAGAGGCTTGAGGGAATATTTTTTTAATTTTATTTATTTATTTTGAGAGAGACAGGGACAGCACAAGTTGGGGAAGGGGGGAGAGAGAGAGGGAGAGAGAGAGAATCCCAAACAGGCTCCGTGTTGCCAGTGCAGAGCCTGATACGGGGCTCAAATCCCCACAGCCTTAAGATCATGACCAGAGCTGAAACCAAGAGTTGGACGCTTAACCAACTGAGCCACCCAGGTGCCCCGAGGCCCAAGGGGATATTAAATAATATAATAGTAGTGGTAAATTTTTTCTCTTTTCTTTTTTAAAAATGTCTCCCACAGTAGATCATAAGATTATTAGGTCAGAAACTGTCCTCTCTTCCATCCCATTCAAATGCCTTTCTTTCCATCCTCCCGATTTCCTCTTGTCTTCTTCTCTGCTCTCACACATTTACTGGAAGCCTCTGCTAAGTGACATGTGGTAGGAACACAAAACACAGGAAGGCATGATCTTTTCTCTGAGAAACTAACTTCCCGAGTTAAGTTGTACGACAACTGCCACGGGGCACTAGAGAGTGTGAAAGACAGTGCTGTCATTGAGGAGATGGGGGGTGCCTCTGAAGGAGCAGTGTGGGGGCGTTAGACAGACACACATCTGGTCCAAGTGGAAAGTGGCTAGACAGAGAAGAGGGCCTTTCAGGAAGGGACACACCATGACACACACCATGCCTGACATTTGCCAGAGGTGCATGCAGAGAACACAGAAGGCTGGAGCACATGGGTGGAGCGGGATTCTGGCCCGTCTTGAGTGCCTTGGATGCCATACCCAAAACACTTGGATTATTTTATTTGCGAATAGCCAGCTAAAGAGGCCTAAGCAACATATCCAATTTTTCCAGTTAGCTCTGGCTCTCCTGCTTCTGTATACGGGACTATGGAGGAAAGACAGAGAATCAGAGACACAGAGACAGAGTCAGAGAGCTAGGCAATTCCACATTTAGGAAGGAGCTTGGGCAGCATGGCCAGAAGAGAAATGATGAGGATTTGGACTGTGTTGCAGGAGGAGAGTGTTTGCTGAATACATGAGGCATTAAATCAGTCATTAGTGCTGGGCTCAGCGGGCTCCTTCCTCCTCGAGAGCCTGCCCTTCTCCTGTATGTGTCCCTCTCTTCCTTTGGATTAACGCCACCAAAGTGGCTTCTCACTTCAGAAGTGATGATGTAATTTCCTGCCCTAGCTCAGACTTCACTCTCTTCATTATAATTGTGTTTTTATCTCTTTGGCTCCAACCATTTATGCAAGGGCTCCAAAGAATGGTTCGTTCTGCTTTCTGGTTTTATGTCTTTTTATTGCACCACGGTGCAGTCTTAAAAACCCCTAGTCTTTAACAGTTCCAAAACAATCTGCAAATATTAGCTAACTCGATTTGCACCTCGGCCCCGGGAGGCTGGGTCAGTGTGATTATTTCTGCTTTATACATGAGAGCACTGGATGGAGAAGGTTGAGGAATTTGTCTGAGCTTGCAAAATAAAGTCAAGACCAAATGCATGATTCACAGGAAGACTACTCCTGACTGATCTCTGTTCTGTTTTTGAGAAGCAACTAGAGGAAAAGAGGGGTTGGAGGCTGGTCAGGGGAATCCAAGGACAACTTCCTGGCTTGAGCAAGAGACTCCATGAACATTAGCCAGGTTTTTCACTGGAGGTCATATCTGTTTATGTGTCTCTCGCCTGTGAATGCTTCTTGAGGGCAGTAATGGACATGCACCCACCTTTACAATTAGCATGGTGCATAGTATGTGTTTAGTAATAATATATGCATCTGGCAATCCCAGTCAAAATTGCACCAGCATTCTTCTCGAAGCTAGAACAAGCTATCCTAAAATTTGTATGGAACCACAAAAGACCCCGAATAGCCAAAGTAGTATTGAAGAAAACCAAAGTGGGAGGCATCACAATCCCAGACTTTAGCCTCTACTACAAAGCTGTAATCATCAAGACAGCATGGTATTGGCACAAAAACAGACACGTAGACCAGTGGAATAGAAAAGAGACTCCAGATTTGGACCCACAAAAGTATGGCCAACTAATCTTTGACAAAGCAGGAAAGATTATCCACTGGAAAAAAGACAGTCTCTTTAACAAATGGTGCTGGGAGAACTGGACAGCCACATGCAGAAGAATGAAACTAGACCACTTTCTTATAACATTCACAAAAATAAACTCAAAACGGATAAATGACCTGAATGTGAGAGAGGAAACCATCAAAACCCTAGAGAAGAAAGCAGGAAGAAACCTCTCTGACTTCAGCCACGGCAATTTCTTACTTGACACATCTCCAAAGGCAAGGGAATTAAAACCAAAAATGAACTATTGGGACTTCATGAAGATAAAAAGCTTCTGCACTGCAAAGGAAACAATCAACAAAACTAAAAGGCAACCGATGGAATGGGAAAAGATATTTGCAAATGAGGTATCAGATAAAGGGCTAGTATCTAAACTCTATAAATAACTCACCAAACTCCACACCTGAAAAACAAATAATCCAGTGAAGAAATGGGCAGAAGACATGAATAGACACTTCTCTAAAGAAGACATTCAGATGGCCAACAGGCACACGGAAAGATGCTCAACGTCGCTCCTCATCAGGGAAATACAAGTCAAAACCACACTCAGATATCACCTCACGCCAGTCAGAGTGGCTAAAATGAACAAATCAGGAGACTATAGATACTGGTGAGGATGTGGAGAAACGGGAACCCTCTTGCACTATTGGTGGGAATGCAAACTGGTGTAGCCGCTCTGGAAAACAGTGTGGAGGTTCCTCAAAAAATTAAAAATAGATCTGCCCTATGACCCAGCAATAGCATTTCTAGAATTTACCCAAGGGATACAGGAGTGCTGATGCATAGGGGCACTTGTACCCCAGTTTATAGCAGCACTTTCAACAATAGCCAAATTACGGAAAGAGCCTACATGTCCATCAACTGATGAATGGATAAAGAAGTTGTGGTTTATATATACAATGGAATACTATGTGGCAATGAGAAAGAATGAAATTTGGCCATTTGTGGCAATGTGGATGGAACTGGAGGGTATTATGCTAAGTGAAATAAGTCAGAGAAAGACAGATACCATATGTTTTCACTTTTATGTGGATCCTGAGAAACTCAACAGAAGACCATGGGGGAGGGGAAGGAAGAAAAAAAAGAGAGAGGGAGGGAGCCAAACCATAAGAGACTCTTAAAAACTGAGAATAAACTGAGGGTTGAGGGGGGTGGGAGGGAGGGGAAAGTGGGTGATGGGCATTGAGGAGGACACCTGTTGGGATGAGCACTGGGTGTTGTATGGAAGCCAATTTGACGATAAATTTCATATTAAAAAATAATAATATATGCATCTGCAATACAGAAGGTGCCAGAGATTCCTTCCTTTCCTTGACCAGAGCAAAATGAGTAGCATTAGACACATTTTCACTTCTACTTTATTTGTGGGATCTGGAGTCAGCCTAATTCCATATCTTGGCTACACCCAACACCTTGCAATCTTTTTAATTAATATTTAATTTTTTAATATTTATTGTTGAGAGAGAGACACACACACAGAGCATGAGTGGGGGAGGGCCAGAGAGAGGGAGACACAGAATCCGAAACAGGCTCCAGCCTCTGAGCTGTCAGCACAGGGCCCGACGCGGGGCTGGAGCCCACGAACCGCAAGATCATGACCTGAGCCGAAGTCAGACACTCAACCGACTGAGCCACCCAGACGTCCCCCCACACCTTGCAATCTTGGACAGATGACTTAGCCTTCCTAACTTTATTTTCCTCACTTCTGAAACAAAAGAAAACAATGACAAACAGTAATAATACTACTTCAAGGAGTTGATGTGTAAGGGCACCTGAAATAATTAGAACAAAGCAGAACACAGCCGTTGTGAACTACGCGCTCTCCCGCCTCCCGTCTTGAACACACGCGGGCACCAAAGCATCCGTATTTCATGTCCCCTTACCGTGCCAAGTGCACAGGTATCAAATGGTGAACGTGAAATACATGTGCTTTGGGAAACTTAACTGCCTCCACCTGAAAATTAGAAATAGCTGAGCACTAGTTATGCTAAGGTAAGCTGTACAGTCATCTTTCCAGGACTAATCCAGGTGGTTGTAACTAGAATTCTTCTGAATTAACACTGAATACTTTTGGTTGGGCAAATGCTTTTTGTTTTGCCAGAGAAATTCTGGGAATAAGATTTGCCTCATACAAACATTAGGACAGCTGCATGTGGCAACAGCTTGTCCGTACCTCGTGTGGGACTCTGCACCCATGGATGCTCGTTCAGTGTTGACTGGCAATGAGGATAATTTGGCCATGAGGCAGTGTTTTTCACTAACAAACACGGAGAACTATATAAGATAAAAAATATGCTCACTGTCTCACTATGTGATACGGGAGTGGTCAGAATTGTTTTTTAAGTTTATTTATTTATTGTGATGGAGGGGGGGGTGGAGAGAACGGAGGAGAGGCAGAGAGAGAAGCAGAGAGAGAGAATCCCAACCAAGCTCTGCACTGTCAGTGTGGAGCCAGAGGCAGGGCTCGATCTCACAAACCATGAGATCATGACCTGAACCCAAATTAAGAGTTCGGTGCTTAGCCGACTGAGTCACCCAGGTACCCTGGGAGTGGTCAGAATTTTTACATCCAATTCATACTTCCTGAACTCTGAAGATAGAGTGGATTCTTTATATTCACAGATATACAAACTGGCACACTGATCTGAAGATGACTTTACACTGAATGCCAATTGTATCTATTCTTTTATTCTAAAATGTTTTCTGTGTTTTGAAATCTACAGGATGAAAAGTGTTTATCAAACTGACCAGATGTCGAATACACTATTTTTTAAATTTAATTTTTATTTGCTCTTTGTGTGTATGTGTGTGGCATCATTTCCCCTAAAGTGCCATATGGTATTCCCTTGCCAGGTTTTGAAGAGATGAAGAATTTTGTTCAAGTGTATTTTGAATCACCTGTAAGACCCTTAGAGAATGGAGGGAACCGCAGAGGCACAACCAGAATTGCAAATCACTCACATTGGAGTTTCACCGGCAAAAGAGGAAAAAATTAAGTGGGAAATGCAGAACAAAGTGTATTCCTAGTACCTATATCCTAGGCTGTCACTTTGATAATTCTGATTCAGGTTTCTGATGCATCAGGATGAATAACCAAGAAGGCAAAAGAGACAGAGTTTTAAAGGAAACATCAAGAACTTGTTTCCCAGAAGTAGATTATGCATGCAGTATGCAAATTACTTCTTGAACTTCTTGCTGAAGCAGGAACACAGAACAGCAAAGGCCATGTGAACAAGGCACATTCTCTCGATGACCTCATCCTTTAAGTAAGAAAAAGGGGAAACAGGAAGCTAAGCACGTAGCAAAGAGAACATTGCAATCTTTGCTAAAAGGGTCATTTATGTGGGTGTGTTATATTGAAATTACAAGGCTTTTTCCATCCTAAATTTGAGTGCCATGAGAGGAGTTTTCATTGGATGGGAGAAAATTTATCTCTTAGATGGTTTCATCTCATTCTTGGTTTTGAGAAATAAGAGGGGGCTGCATGAATCTCTTTAGGGTTGCTTGTATTTTGGACATACATTGACAGCAGGGAAAGCCTTGTTTTGGCTACATGGCTTTGACCATGGTCTTACAATCCAAATAAGCAGACTTTCTGTAAGTAATGCCAAATGTATGAAAGAAAATTCATTCTTTCTTATTCCATCTATTTTTTTACTGTTTATTTTTTTATTTTTGAGAGAGAGAGAGAGAGAGCGAGTAGGGGAGAGACAGAGAGAGAGGGAGACACAGAATCCGAAATGGGCTCCAGGCTCTGAGCTGTCAGTACAGAGTCCAACGCGGGGCCCGAACTCACGAACCGCGAGATCACGAGCCAGAGTCGGACGCTTAATCGACTGAGCCACCTAGGCACCCCATTATTCCATCTATTTATAGTGCAAAGGCTCTGACTTCAATATTTTTTCTCTCTCTGCTTCTATTATTAACTTGTGCATACCTCCATTGTGACAAACACATTTTAATTACATTTTCTGCTTGATGAATTTCCAATTCCCTGTCTTTTATTCTACGTAACCCCGAACATAGAAGAGGGACTGAATAATTGAAGAATCTCAAATGCTTAGTGAATTGGAGGGAAAATAAAAATGGGATGATTTTCTTCAGACATCTAAAACCTTACTATTTGCTAATTATCACTGCACCAATTGTTGTTTGGCTGGACCCCCAAACACCCGAAGTCCACACTGTTTTCGGAGGGATGTATCCAAAGCCTTAGCATGTTAATTTGATTTAGACTTTGATTTTGCTTCTTAGGAAAAGAGAGGCCATGTTCCTTCCAGCTCAGATTAAAATGGCATGGTTGTCCTTCTGTATGCCTCTAATTGGCCCTGGTTGAATTCTGTTATGGATGTGGGTGGTGGGTCTGTGCCACGAGCCAGATGCTGTGTCAACCTCTGCTGAAATGAGCTGGAATCGACATGGCCTCCGAGATGGAGATCCTACAGTGCAGCTTGGGGAATGGTCTTCCATGCAGGAAGGGGTTTATGAAAAACACGGTATCTTCCTTCTAAACTGTGTTCTTCACAAACTTTTTCCTGCCTCTATGTATGTGGTGACATAGAGCTATAACAGCACCCAAAGGGGCCTTAGCTGAGGGAAAGAGGGATAGACTTCTGGTGATGGGAATGGTCCCTGCATTGGACACCTTCTGCTTCACTGCTTATCATAGTGATAACATTGAAATTTGTCTCTGTCTTCTGTTTTGAGGCTGGCAGGGTCCAAGGGCCTAGAGGGAATTAGGAGGGATAGATTCCTAACGATGACTACTCAAGGCACTTGTAGACCTGGGAACCAGGGCTCCTCCTCTGGGTCCCCAAACACTGGAGTGCCCCATTCCATCCCTCAGCAGCCGTGTCCCACCCCACAGAGCACGGAGTCCATGGAGCCCTGGGACGCACTGCTGTACCTACTGAGAACCTAGTTCTTTCTTTTAAACCACTGTCTTGAGACACAGGCCTCTTAAATCCCCAACAGCTTCCCACCTCCTGCCAGGCCTGACTCACTTTCTAAGAGCCTTTCCTTCCAAAGGCAAGCTGCCCTAGAGGTGTATATACTTCCCAGCTGCAGGGGTAGGAAAATGTATGTGTTCTCGAGGATTGGAGTGCTGTGGGTGGGACTCAGGTTGGACGGGTGGGCAGCTTGACAACAGGTGTGCCCACAGGGCTCCAGTGAGGACAGGGTGGTGACAAGGCTGAGGTCTCTCTTGGAAATCTTGCTCCCGGCTCCGTGAGTGTGAGGGCTGGGCCTGAGGCTGTGACCTCGCTTATACAAGAGAGGGAAAAAAGGAAGGTCAGAAGCGATGCGTGGATCAAGGCCCAGAACGCTGGTAGTAACAACAGCCAGCACTTACATAGCACTTGCTGTGCGCCAGGCTCTGTTCTAAGCCCATTACAGTTACTACCCCTCCTTACCCTTACGACTGAGTCACACAGACTCTGATGTGAATGAAACCCCTTGGATTGTGCGAATCACAGCATGACTTGTGAGTCCTACAACGTTATGAATTAAGGCCACTGTTAACACCCCATTTCGTAAATGGAGACACTGGGGTGTGGAGTCAAAGCGACTTACCTACAGACACCTGGTAAGGCTTGTTCCCAGCCCGTCCGCCTACAAGTCCGTGTTGAGCCATTTCCCCGCTCTGCCAGTTGAGAATCCATATGGAAGATCCCTCTGGGACTAGGCGTGGGCTCCTTCATTCACCGGATTTCGCGTCGTATTTTCAGAACCTGTCGCTTTAAATGTCAAGGCCTAGAATTGGAGAAGCAGAGGGACTTACTGGCAGAAGAATCCTGTGTAACCTTTGGCTGAAAACCCTCAGTGGTTCCCTGCTGCCCTCGGATGAATGGAATTCCAACCACGGAAGCTGACTCACAAGCCATGTTAACATCGGATGGCCTGTTTGGCTTCGGAAGTGTGTCACATCATTTCCATTGCCTTTGGACAGCGGCACACGGGTCTCTTGTTACCAGGGTCTGTGGGCAGTACCTCTCCCCCCAATTAAATCCCACTCATTCTTCAATTGTCAGCTTCCGCATCGCTTTCCTCCAAGGGGCCTTCCTCCACCAACATCTCCCTTGTACTACTACATACTTGTTAGTGCTCCCGTGATGTTCCAGATTGTCCATCCTGGTTGGCATGCATGTCTGTTATCTGTGTCCTCCGTGAAATCGCGACTGTCTTCAGACGAGGGATCGTGCTTGGGTTTCCCATGGAGTCTGCCAGAGCCTAGCACAGGGCCGGCAAAATTCAGAGTTGAACAAAAAACTGAAAACACTCATTATTTGGTGCATAAGTTAATAAAATCGCAACAGCTTCCAAATCATTAACTGTAATTTTAGGAATAATTAGCCTCGGGTGTCTCTTTTTTCTTTCTACTTCTCTTGACAATTTGCAATGGTAGGGAGTATGGTGACAATAAAAAGAAGAAAAGTTAGAGGAAAATATGACTGCTTCTCTACATTTAGATAACAGAAGGTGTAGAATTTAAAAATGCAGGTTAGGATTTAACAAATTCCAACTTGTTCAGAGTTTTTTGGAAACCATAGTCTTATCACCACATTTTTCCTGCCTTTGCCTCCCATCCTCTATTTCAATTTTAACAGGCACGTGCAGTTCATATCCACTTTTTGGTGTGGGCCAAGAAATTCAACACATTTTTCAAAAACAATCAAATGTAAAAGGAATTAAGTTTATTGCCTCTCACCAACTTTTACCATGAAACTGAATAGCCACAAGACATCACCAAAAGGAAGAACATAAAACAAAAGAACTCACACACACACACACATACACACACACACAGTCTGGGTAGGACTGAATGTGACTAAGACAAAACCAGCTTTGATTTTTTAAAGAAAATCTCCCTAAATAACCCTAACTTCATTCCCAGTTTATAACGAGTATGAAGTGATATTATATGCAATACTAAAGAAGGTGGATGGAAACAGTGGCAAAAATGTAAAAGTGTTTCTAAATATTTACATATGCTTGGAGTTTCCCAAAGAAATCACTGATTTAAGGATTAGTAAATGAATGAGCACTTTTAATAACAATGCAGTAACGACACAAAGACAAACAATTCTGAAGACAGCTGCCTCCATTCTGAGAAGCATGTGGCGTGTACACATTTGGCTTCAAGAATAAGAGGAAATTCTTAGTGAAAAAAACAGCCCAGGAAAAAAGAACAGCGAGACGTGGGGACTGGTGGATGGAATAGAAAGCGGAAGGTTGATGAACACTGCTGTAATCGTGATACTACAAAATATGGGGACCTGGGGAGCCATCATCCACCCAAATCTGTAAGGTTGGGTTATCCCTCTCTCATTTCTCTATAAAATTTGTACATAACATTTTAAAGCTCTAAAAATTACTCTCAGACATATAATAAATAAGTTGTACTGCCGTTATCTATTTCCTAAGTGTGCTGTGTTATGAGGAAGTTATTATGGAGAAAAATAAAAGCCAACCAAAACATGGCGGAAGGAAGGGACAATGTGGTAGGGGTGGGAGCCCCAAACCCTCTTGGGGGTGAATAAGGCTGTTTGGCCATCTGTCAAGTGGGGTGATCTGGTGGCATGAATTTGTATGATCTGATTCAGACTCACTTATCATTAAGCAAGAGTTGAGTGAGTGTCTCCTGCTGGAATACACATTGTTCTCAGCACTGATACACAGTGTAGGTGCTGGTGGTAAGAAGATAATCAATCATAAGAAGCAAGTAAGTAAATACATAATAAACAATTTAAGACAGGCATTAATATTCATAATCAAAATATAATACGGTCATGTGAGAGAGTGACTTTATATAAGAAGAGGGTGGATTGATACAAGAAACCTCAACGAAGAGGTACCATAGGAGCAATACCTACATAGTAACTAGGATGCAGCTCTAGTAGAATGTTGGGGAAGAATGTTGTGAAAAGACAGGGCATCCCGTGAAACAGGCTATGAGATCAGAAAGAGCAGAGATTTTTTGACAAAGGGAAAAGACGGAAGGACAAATACTGCATGATTCCAGTTATATGAAGTGTCTAAAATAACCAAAGTCATAGAAACAGAGAATAGAATGATGGTTGTTGCCAGGAGCCGGGGGCGCAGGGAAAATGGGGAATTATTTGGCAAGTCTGTTAAGCAAGATGAATTCAAGTTCTAGAGCTCTGCTGCACAACTTGGTACCTATAGTTAACAACACAGTATTTTGCACTTAAAAATGTGTTAATAGGCTGGTTCTCATGTTACGTGTTCTTACCAAAACACACACACGTGAACACAAAGAAAGTTTTGGATATAATGGATATGTTTAGTATTTTGTTTGTGGTGATGATAGCATGAGTGTATAATACATATGTAGAAACTCATCAAGAGGTATATTAAATCTGAGCAATTATTTGTATATAAATTATATCTAAATGAAGAAGGAAGGAAGGAAGGAAGGAAGGAAAGAAGGAAAGAAAGAACAAAGGAAAGGCAGAAAACCAGTAGTATATATTGAATGGAGGAGAAAATGGTAGGAAGCAGGTTTGGCAAGGTGCAAAGGACCATCATGTTTAGATTCTTTCCAGTCAGGATGAGTAAAATAGATTTACACTTCCTATTAGAAGAAGCCACTAGAGGGTTTTACATTGGGAAATATTAATTTGGCTTAGGTTATTAAAATCCCATTCTGGCCACTGTGTGGGAAATAGACTCTAGAGAGGCAAGAACAAAAGCTGGCAGGCCAGGGAGTGGACAATTTCAGCAGCCAAGTGGGGACCATGAGCGAGGATACAGAGGGAGCCGTGGAATTAGACCCTCATCATATGTGGGATGTATTCTGCACACAGAGAAGATCAGAATTGCCCATAGATTGAAGGTAGATGCAGGTAATATGAGGGATCAGGGTAAATACAAATTTATATGCAAATGTGTTTGCCCGTGCAAGGGCATGCATGAACGTGCATGTGTAGTTTTTCCTTTCTCCGAATGAAAGGGATAAAATATAAGCATCTAGCTCATTAAGGTTGATGCATCTCAGTTAAAAGATTTTCTCATGAGAACCAACCTAAATCACTCATCTCTGCATTGCCTCGTTCTCAGTGCACACAGTCTCTTGGGATGGCCCGGTAGGTAAGGATATAATGGCGTTGGCCCTAAGCTTCAGTTACTATACTCGGGTACATCTGCCCAAATCCTATGCTACTATCTGAAAAGACCCACCATTCCCCGTCACAGACAATGAGTAGCTAAGACATTTCGTTCACAAGAAAGAATGACCTACCGCCAATTACTGTATAAGGATATTGTATGTGGGAATAATCGTTTAGGATAGTAATTCTAAATATGGTGTGCAGAAAAAATCTGCAACAGGATGCAAAAGGGAGGAAGATTGAATTGAAGTTTCAGAACAAAGAGATGAGATGGTGATATAAGACGTCTGGGTTGCCATGGGAATCAGGGAAATTAAATGAATATAAAGGTGCAGAACAAATATTAGTTAAGTGCACACTATGCATGAAGCACGCAGCTAGCACAGGAGGCCTTTAGGGAGGGATTTCAGACGGACTGACGCGGAGGCTGAGAGGTTATGCAGCTCCCTCCAAGTCTCACATCAAGGAGCTCATAGAGCCAAGGCTCCCCGCAGATCCATGGAGGTGAGCCTGTGACTGTCTTACTGCATAGTACAGTCTCTTGGTGGCGTCTTCTACTTCCCAAGGCAAATCCATTCACATGCGGTTGGTGATTGATTCTGTCTTCATTCACTGGTCTCTGCCATTGGCATGGCCCTCATTTCCACCCCTCTCGTCTCTCACCTGGTGCACTAGACATATGAGTCCATTTTCTAAAACCTAAGAAGGGAGAGAAGCCAGACATTCAGGTTTAAACAATGAAGGCGGATTTTAATATTGGAACCCAACCACCTGAGGCTTTGTGTGTGCTTTCCAAAGCATTCAGTGTGGCCCCCACACTAGAGAAACATGATTACTTAAAGGTATATTTTGCATAAAGCCGGGTTAGGAATCTGGTAGCACTTCTGCATGTTTGAGCCAAGAATGCAAATCTCCTGATAAACATTTATTCTCTACAAACATTGGCAGCAGCAGGAAAATCAGAAAACGCCTGAAATTTTGCCAGACACATCACTAGCTTGTTCACTTACTATGAATTGTAGGGAACAATTAGCTGCACTCAGTTTGAATCAGATAAATCATGTCATACTTCCGGTGTCCTGGCATCTGTATATGTTGTTTGTCTAATTGGTTGAAAAGTGCTTGTAGCTGGATTTATGGAAGCTTTGGTCTCTGTGCTTCTCCAGATAGCAGGACAGGTGGTGCCCCTGGGAGGCAGGGAGCTCTGAAGACTGTCAATCCAAATAAATCTCTCTAATGCTAAGCAAATGAATGGATGAGTCCTGTGGCTGACTCAGAGTTCCTTAAGTAATTGGAATGCTCTCAAGTTTCCTGAAGTATTTTTCTAAGGTCTCCAATTCCAAGCCTCCAATTCAGTCATGATCACACTTTATTTTCAAAGTGTCAGTTGGATGACACCTTCATTAAAACCATTAGGACCTTAATACTGATGATCATTCCGGGAAACTGACAGCCTACAGGCATTAGGAAAAGATGGACTATTGTTAATCTATAGCTCTCGGTGTTCTGTCAAAATGGAAGGCTGCCCAACCCGTCTGTCCCCGGCGTCCAGTTCTCTAACCTGAGCAAAACTGTAACTAGTCAAGAGATTGAACCTCAGATTCATTTTCTCTTTATCTTGCTTCTTTCTTCCACCAGTTATCACTTTCCGTTATTTTTCACTTGGAGAGATCTCTTAAATAATCCCCTTCTCCCATTCCCCGTCTGCTAACTTAGTGAGCAGACATCAAACTGTGCTTAAGGAGGCATGGTCCCCTCAGCTACTCCATGTTTTTAAAGTCATCTTTCAAAGTCATACTATTTAGGAAGACACACATGAAATATGTTTAAAGGCATCCACAAATAGTAACAGCACTGAGGTCCTTAATAAGAGTATGAGACTGGCTTCAAAATAGAGAGACGGAGACGAAATCAGAAGTGCAGAAACACTTCAAAGTGTGTGTGCGTGTGCACATATTTATTATTTTTTGATTGTTTTCTCTGATAAAGTGCATTAAGTCAAATCTGAGGAATGGGAGAGGTTTATCAAATAAAAAAAATCAAGGGAACCTGGTTAATTATTGGGGAAAATCTGGGACCTAATTCAAGTATCTACTAGTGTGATTTCAAGTTTAAAATATTACCAATAATATTTTTAAAGCACTATAAGGAAAATAAATAATTTTAACCACAGGGTGGGAAATGCCTCTCTAAGAATAATGCCATGGGGGAAAATCATAAAGAAAAATGTACATAGGATTGATAAAATAAAACTATAAAATTATTGTACATAAAAGGACATAATAAAATATTCAAAACCAACAGATTAAGAAAAATATATTTCCAACACATAGGAAAGACACAGAGTTGATATTTTTAAAGGGCTTTAATAAATTAGAAAAGCAATATACCAATAATAATATAAGCAAAGAAGAAATCCTCATTCTCTCTCTTTCTCTCTCTCTCTCTCTCACACACACAGACACAGTTAAAAGGTCATGGCTCAAAAGTTTATAATAAAAGTAATAAAAAATAGTTTTCAATTTAACCAGTAAAATAAATATATCTTACATTTGAAAAATTAGTTCTTTTCATTACACACCAAATTGGCAAGATTTAGAAAAAAAATAACTAGTGTTGATTCAGAATTTGTGTTTTTATCCCAATTAAATTAGAACTATCACATATAGAAGATTTATCAAGAACATTCCAAATTAAAAAAAAATTCTACCTTCATGTGTTCTCTAGAACTTAACTGTTTCTTAGAGCAACTGTCTTCATTGTCACTTGAGAATACAGCTGACCCTTGAACAACGCAGGGGTCAGGGTCACCACCCCACTGTGCACTTGAAAATCCTCATATAACTTTGACTCCCCCAAAACTTAACCACTAATAGCCTACTGTTGACTAGAAGACTTACCTGTAACACAGTCAATTAAGACGTATTTTGCATGTTATATGTATTATATACTGAATTCTTACAATAAAGTAAGCTAGAGAAGAGAAAATATTAAGAAAGTTGTAAGGAAGAGAAAACACATTTACAGCACTGCACTGCATTTATCAAAAAAAAATCCTGATATGAGTAAACCCACCCACTTCAAACCCATGTTGGTCAAGGATCAACTGCTTGAAGTCAGCAAGGAGAACTTCTAAGGGCATGTCTATGCTCATCTGTGGAGCTACTCAGTACACGGTCTTTATCCACTCTATCCGGTGCTGGAGTGGCCAGTGGCCTGGCTCATCCGGTTGCAGACCTGGGGCAGGTGAGGAGCTTCAGTGCCCATCTCCTGGTCTTTCAGTTCAACATATGTCTCCTTTCCTCCATTAGTCATACCACATAGAACTTCATGGAGGTGGAGTCTGAGCCTGTCTGGGTCACTGGTGAATTCCCAGCACACAGCACAATGCCTGGCACGCGGTGGGTGCTCAAAACATGTGTGGGTAGTTTTGCCCTTCCCTGAGCGTATTTGCAAATGGTTCAAGCTGAAAGGTCAGGGGTCTTCTACAGCAGATTTAAGAGAATCAGGGTTCCAGAGATGTGATAGAGGGAAATCACAGTCAATGCTTGGGTCCATCTAAATGCTCCCTTTACTCACGCTTGGGTGAAGACAAAGTGTAGGCGTTAAGAAAAACATCCAATGAATGATGGTTAGTCTTTTTCCAAAGCCAGAGAGGCTCAAATTAGAAAACACTGAGGAGACAATGTGAGTGGGCGGTCCCAGTCGTGCCTTTGTTGTTCTTAGAAGGGAAATGCCCTTTGGCTCAGAGGATTTGCCATCGACATTTGCTCCGTGAGAATCGGAAGACACGCATTCATTAATTGTCGTGAGAAAGTAACATAGCAAGTGAAATAAAATACAAATGAGAAATTTTATGCCGCGGAGGACATTAGGAGACTTTATTTAAAATTCCCCTCCTCTTCTGATTCATATAAAGGGAAACTAGCAATTGCAGGAGAAATGTGCCTTGAACTAAGCTCACAAAGAAAGTTGGTTTATGCAAGCAACAACAACAAAAAGAATCTCTGGAAAAAGTGCCCGCTCATAATAAATAATATTTATTTTCATTCCTCCCAAGTTCCTTCAATGTTTTTTTTTGTTTGTTTGTTTTTGTTTTTGTTTTTGATAAATGAAGTCTATAGAGAGAAAGGGAGGCTCACAGAAGTTACGGGCTCTTCAGGACTGTTTGGTGGAGGGAGTGAAAGGTAGCAGATATTGACATAAGCTTTTCATGTCATGAGGGTAGGAAGCAGGATTTACAAAAGTCTGGATTTCCTGGCCTTATTTACATCTAATAGAATCTCAGTCCACAATCGTGCCAACGCTTGTGTGTGATTTCCAGGTCCAAAGTCACCCTCGGTCTTGTCCCGCTCCTCTACCTGTATTTCCTCATTACACAAAACCATCCAGCCAAATGTGTTTCCTCTTTGTGTTGGAAAGCTTCATCTGTTCCCTAGATGATGTACATAATCTCTGATTCTTTCCTCTGATAATTGATGGCTCTCAGTTGGCAAGGATGCAAGCACTAAGATGTCTGATAAAATCTGCCTCTGACTGGGTGGGCAGGGAGGATGGCACTTGCTTATCAGGGGACGTAGGATAAGGAATAAGCACTAGGGATGGGTGATTTTTCCTTCCTTTCCTGAGAATATTTCCCCTAACTTTCCATGTTTTGGGGTAAGTGGTTAATACATTTCAGTTATTTTAATGTTTATTTATTTTTGAGAGAGAGAGAGAGAGTGTGTGTGTGTGTGTGTGTGTGAGCTGGAGAGGGCAGAGAGAGGGAGGGAGACACAGAATCTGAAGCAGGCTCTGGGCTCCAAGCTGTCAGCACAGAGCCTGAACATGGGGCTCAACCTCGTGCACTAGGAGATTATGACCTGAGCCAAAGTCAGACGCTTAACCGTCTGAGCCACCCAGGCGCCCCAAAGTGGTTAGTTAATATTTTAAGGGTGGGGGGTTACTTGGGAGAAGAGTGTGCAATCCCACTGTTGAAAGGTGTTTTCTTTAGATAAGCCTGTCTCTGCTCAAATCTTTTTTTGAGACTTGATAAACAACGTGGCCTATGTTGCATATTGCATGTGGCTTCAAAATGAAGAGAAGACCACTTTTCTACAGCCAAAGAGCTATGCCTACTTAAAAACGAGGTAGAATTTGAAGGTAAAATTAACTAAAATACCCAGAAAAAAAATGGTAAGTTATGACTCTCCTTTATTGTATCTTTTAAAAAATCAGTTATTTTGGGAAAGGGAAGAACACGTTATACAGTTTAAGTTATGAACCTGTAAATCTATCTGCTTGCCTTACCTCCCCCCAAATCCTTCATAATAGCTCAGAAAAATACAATTTTCAAGCTCTCCCCATCTTGAAAAAATTGTGATGCTGGCCTTCTTTATCTCTTGTAAGTTTCCTTCGCTTCAAGAACACTTACGATTATCTACAAATGTGGGTCCAATTCCAAGTCGATCCCTTCAACCTGGCCCTCCTGATCAATTTCCCTTAACCTCTCTGGGCTTTGATTTCTTCAGGTGCTAAGTGGTGAGAGTATTTATCAGAGGCTCATTTTGTGAAGTTTTTAAAGATGACATATGGAAAATAGTTATCGACACACGTGGCACTAAGAAGGTGATCAAACGTTTGATACAAAAAGCAAGTCTAAAAGTAACAGCCCCCCAGTACGATCAGTATCTCCCAGTAAAGAGCCCAGGAGCATCCTGCACCATTTCACGGTTCATGAAGACTCCAGGGAAATACTACACTTCCCAAAGCAGGCTCTGTGGACCACAAAGCCCAAGAATCTGCATTAAAAAAAAAAAAATTAACCCTTTATTTTTGAGAGGGAGAGAGACACAGAGTGAGAGCGACACAGAGTGAGAGCGGGAGAGGGACAGGAACAGGGAGGAGACACAGAATCGGAAGCAGGCTCCAGGCTCTGAGCTGTCAGCACAGAGCCCCACATGGGGCTGGAACCCACAAACCCTGAGATCATGACCCGAGCGGAAGTCGGACGCTTAACTGACTGAGCCACCCAGGCGCCCCAAGAATCTGCATTTTAACAAGGTCTATAGGTGTTTCCTATGTACCCCAAATTTTAAGAAGACGTGTAACTTTCTACAACAACCCAGACTTCACATAATTCTAATTTTTTAACTTGGAGTGTTTTGTTAAATGCATATTCATAATTTAGTCATTTCAAAGCCTTTTGTTTAGACTTCCCTTAAATTGAACATTAAATAAAACGTTATAGGGAGGCTGAGGAAAATGCAACTAACCCAGCTGGGGAATGCTGCCAAAGATTTTATGTCCTCAATTATCACAAACATGTTATCAAGGAAAACGGCAGCAAGGAAGCAATTATACAGAAAAACTAATGGAAAACATGCTAATTATCTGGATTGTTCAGGTGAAAGGTGTTTTTTTTTTCTTCCTTTCTTTTTTTCTGTCCTCCATTAACTGATTTATTGGCAGAAATCCCAACTTGGGTTTATTCCATTATGTTAAGTATGAACATTTTGTCTGAGGAAAATCCCCATTATGAGATAGTAGGCGAGTGCAATTCTATTTTTCAAATGATGTTCCTGGCCACTGGCTAGATGCCCTCATAGGATCCTCCCACAGTGAGACAATTGTGTTGGGAATTGGGTATTAGAGCCAGTCATGGATTCTGAAGGTCATTCTAGGCAGAGCGCCCTGCTGTGGGTGACTGTGGCCCACTCGCCATGGGGACAGGTGCCACCTTCCTTCCAAGCCAAGTTAAAGAGCCCACTGGATGCTTTCCACCTGCCGGTTGCCGGGGGGCACTGGTGAGTGGCTGAGTGGAGCCGCACCGGAAAGGGCGGGGCTTAAGAAGAGAGCCTGTTACCCAAACCAGGAGGCCAAAAGGCGTCGCAAGTCCTCTCCCAGGCAGGCAACCTGATCCAGGGGAGCTTTTCTCCAGAGGTTCCCTTGAAAGGAGGTGGGACAAGCAGGGGAGGCCGAGTGGGGCTCTGCGTGCGCAGGGCTGCGGGAGAGTGAAGACAGCCAGCCTCAGTGGGGACGCGTCCTCAAGGCAGCACATCCGTGGGGCGACACAGCCAAAAGGGCTCAACCCAGTGTCAGCGCATGCGCAGTGTCATCAAGTTCTAAACGCCACTGCGGTGCAGGACAGTTGGGAGCCTTCGGGTCCCCTGACGTCACTTCCATCCCCCTGCTTTCACTCTGCAGGGATCTGTACTAATCTACTCCTGCTACAACACTTAACACAAACACAGTGGCTTAAAACCACGCAAACTCGGGATCTCACGGTTCCAGAGGTCGCTGCACTGACATCAGGTGTTGGCAAGGCGGCGTTCCTTCTGGAGGCTCTAGGGGAGAATCTGATTCCTTGTGTTTCTCTGCTAAAAGGGGCCACTCACAACCCTTGTCTTGGCCCCTGTCCCCATCATAAAATCCAGCCGCATCCAGTCTTCCGCAGACTGCCTTCTCTCTGCGCCCCGCCCCTTCCATTTTTAAGGACCCATGTGATTATGTTGGGCTCACCTAGGTAATTCAGGATAATCTTCCTACTTTAAGGTCAGATGATTACCAGTTTTAACTCCCCTGTGCCCTGTGGCCTGACATATTGTTCATAGGTTCTGGGGATTAGGACAGAGACTTCTTGGGGGTCCGTGATTCTATCTAGCACAGGCTCCAACACCGCCATTCCAAAGCCAGGGACCAGAAGTCAAAGTTCTGCCTCAGGGGAGTGAGAATATGACAACCACACCCTCAGTCTTCCCCCTGGAGGCAGGAGGGGGGGGGGCCGGGGTCAAGAGGAGAGTTCTCTGCTGTCAACTATATTCTGAGCACTGGGGTTTACACAGGCCCACATATTTGAATTAAAAAAGAAACTTATTATTTATTTTTAATATAATTTATTGTCAAGTTAGCTAACATACAGTATGCTCTTGGTTTCCAGGGTAGATATTTATTTATTTGTTAATTAATTAATTTGAGAGAGAGAGAGAGAGTGTGGGACAGGAGCAGAAAGAGAGGGAGAGAGAATCCCAAACCGGCTCTTCACTGTCGGTGCTGAGGCCCAGGCAGCGCACTGACTCAGGAATCACAAGATCATGCCCTAAGAAGTCCCACGCGTAAGCAACTGAGCCACTCAGGTACCCCCATATATCTGAATTTGTGAATTTTGTACCTTAAAATGACCTATGAGGGTTTTTGTTTGTTTGTTTTTTTGTTTTTTAAAAGATGTGAGTAGATAAACTATAGAGCTGGCCAAAATTTAATCCACTGGAGGATTAAACTCATGAGCAAATGTAAAAGAACAAGTCATTTGATGGTTTCATGTACGTTGCTCAGGGCTCCACATAAAGTAAAACAATACCCTGTTTGAATTAGTAAAGACATGTTTCTGTGCAACACTTTGCAAACTGACAGTGTTGGTTGCTGACTGTGTTTTGTCTGGGGACATACGATGTTTATTTTTTTTAAGTTTGCTGCCCACATGTTAAAATTGGAAATTTCACTTTAACAAGATCCAGTGTTTTGACTTCTTTATGTAATTGGAAGATCTGCAAAATGTTGACCCTAATTCCCACTTGATGGCCTTTCCTGGAGAAGGACAGTGGCTGCCAATGATGCTTCCAGGTGCAGTCAGTCCTACTTGGACATCTTGACTTGTGTGGCTCAACTGTCTGACCCCTGAAGACATTTGAGCTTGTGATCTGTGTAGACCAATACAATACCTTGCATAATGTACTTTGTCAAGTGAATATATATTTAGGAACCTGGTTAGAATATTTGGTTTAGATCCTAGCTCTGCGATTTAAAGCTTGTGTAAAATTAGTCAAGCTGGTTAATCCCTCTGAAGATGAATTATTCATCCATTAATTGGGAAAAAAAATAATACCTACCCAAGAGGATTGCAGTGGACATTAAGAGAATTGTGTCATATAAATCCCTTAGCATATTGTCAGGCACATTAATAGCATTCAGCAGATGGTTTCACCAGCAACCCAAAGTTTGAACAGAATTGTCCAAGATTTTCTGAAAGATATGTAGAGTTGATGACAGTTATTTTTTTTATCACATAAACATATATACACCCTTCCTTCAAGACAACCCAACTCTAGACTAGCAAGAAATAAAAGATGGATAGAGCATTTATTTTTTTTTTAAGTTTCTTTATTTATTTTGAGAGAGAGAGAGAGAGAGAGAGAGAGAGAGAAGGGGAGGGGCAGAGAGAGCAGGGGAGAAAGAGAGAGAATCCCAAGCAGGCTCTATACTGTCATCATGGAGCCAGATGCAGGGCTCAAACTCAAGAACCCTGAGATTATGACCTGCACTGAGATCAAGACTCAGAGGCTTACCCACCTGCCCCTAGAAAGAGCCTTTAAAATCATTTATTTTACAAAGAGGAAACAGAGGCTTGCCAAGATAATGTGCTTGTTTGTGACCACCTATCAAACTATACAAGAGGTATGCCTATTATTCCCACCCCTAGCGCCCCATCAACTACTCTACATGGGAGAAATCTGGTGTATTCATAATAAGAGAGATGGTTAGCCTTGGGAGACCCTGATGTGAAAAACCAGGGGAGAACGAGAGTCTTTAAGTGCAAGTGTGACTTGTATTTCCTGCTGAACTAAGCCTGGGGCTTAACTTTGAAGGATTGTATCATGGTCCTATTTGTGGTTCTGATTCATGATAAAGTCCCACCACCTGTACAGTTTATGAAATATGTTCCCATATGTGACCTTATTTGATTCCCCATAATCCAGCGAGATTTACTTTATTATCCTCATTTTACAGATGATGGAAAATCAAAGCCAAGAACCTAAAGGGATTTTGGAAGTAAATAGACTCATTTTTAATATTAGAAAAATAATATTGGAGAAGCAAATAATCCTTGGGAAATGAAAAGACACGTGTGGCAGAATCTGGACTAGATGCCTGACTTCTAAGTCCAAGCCTTGGCCTGGATATTCATCTCTACACCTGACTCTGCTGGCATCGAATTCATCCAGGGGTCAGTTTTACAAGAGGTAAGAATACAGATTATAATAATAATAATTCATCATTTGCAATGGACTTGCCATTTGCTGAGCGTTGCTTTTGTCATGTATCATATTTGCAACCCTCAATTCCATTTGATGACGTAATTATGATGATTGTCGGTTTACAAGTAAGGCAGACTCAGACTCAGCTGTACATAGTTAGTGGGAGACTCAGCACTGGGATCCCACCTCTCTGATTCTAAAGGTCATGGGCTGAGTCATTTGCCAGTTCTTAGGTTATGTCTCCTCTAAACAAACTCTACTGGCCAACTGCCTATCAGGATGCGGGCAGGGCGTTTTGATGGACAGACTTCAACAGCAGTGACTCCCTGCCTGTCTTTCCAGTCTCTGTAGCATAGGTGGTGCAGGGCATGTTATGATGAACCTTCAAAACCCAACCCTTGTCTAGACAGAGGCCCCAGTTCCGTCAACTGCCAGGACAATGGCCTCCAAAGTCTCAGAGCTAAGCGTCTTCCCAAGTATTGGCCTTCTGTTGAAGGGGGTGCCTCGCTCAAGCTTATGCACCTTACACAGGGCCAAGCTGCAGCCACTGGCCAGTTGACATGTGGGCACAATGGCCAGGCTCCAGGCATAATTTAGGGCATCTCAAAGGCCCATCTGCACTCCAGAGCTCACATGGGATCACCTGAGATCTTTGTTGCAGCTACTTCATATTTAACTTGGGCTCTTTTAATCCAATCCTGCTTCTCGCACTTCTTCTAAAGTGTTAATTCCTTGAGAACCCTCTAGTAAACTTCTTGCACATATATCTACAATTCACAGTCTGTTCCTGGGAGAACTCACCCAGGAAAGTTGGAACTGGAAGGGACCAAAGGAATGGGGTCTGAACTGGAACTTTGGAGCTGGGTTGATTGCTGATTGGTTGGCAGAAAGGCCCTCGCTGCTCCTGGTAGGTGGGGCACTGTTGAGTCCCTTGCAGGCTGTGGTGGTGCCGTTATTAAGACTCACTAGTTTTAAAGTGGGATGGTGTCTTATCTCAGGCTGCCATGACAAAATTTCATAGATTAGGTGCCTTAAAGAAGCCAGAAATTTATTTTTGGGGTGCCTGGGTGGCTCAGTTGGTTAAGTGTCTGACTCTTTTTATAAATTTTTTTTAATGTTTATTTATTTTTGAGAGAGAGAGAGACAGAGCACAAGCTGAGGAGAGGCAGAGAGAGAGAGGGAGACACAGAATATGAAGCAGGCTCCAGGCTCTGAGATGTCAGCACAGAGCCTGACACGGGCCTCAAATCCAGAAGCCGTGAGATTGTGACCTGAGCCGAAGTCGGTCACTTAACTGACTGAGTCACCCAAGCACCCCAAGTCAATCAAGCATCTGACTCTTGATTTCAGCTCAGGTCATGATCTTGTGGTTCATGAGTTCAAGCCCCAGCCATGTAGTGCCTGTGATGCTTACTGTGCAAAGCCTGCTTAGGAGTCTCTCTCTCCCTCTCTCTCTGCACCTCCCCCCAACTCCTCAAAACAAATAAACTTAAAAAAAAAAAGAAATTTATTTTCTCATGTTCTGGCGGCTGGAAATCTGGGATCACAGTGCCAGAATAGTCAAGTCATGGTGAAGGTCCTCTTCCTGGCTTGCAAGCAGCCACCTTCTACCTGTGTGCTCATATGACCCCTTTGTGTGCTCATGGAGAGAGAGACTGAGAGGAAACAAGGTCTCTGGCATCTCTTCTCACCAGGGCACCTATCCCATCATGGGGCCCCACCCCCACCCTCTCCATCTAATCCCAATACCTACTAATGGCTCTATCTCTGAGTGCTGTCGCACCAGGGATCAGGGCTCTAACATATGTATTTGTGGGGAAACACAAACATTTGGTGCATAACAAATGGGAACCAGTGGAAAGAAAACATTAGCATCAGCAATCTCTCAGGCTGTTTGACTTCAGTCAAAAGTAGAAACTTTAAGGATCATGGATTTGAACGGCTCTTGCTGTGCTCTGGGTGTACTGGAACAGGTCAATGGAAAGTGAATGGTAATTAATCAACAATTTAGGAAAAGTATAGGAGACAGTGGACTTCCTTGGCAACATATAAAGAGACCACTAGCTAAAGAATAGAAAAAAGTGAGGGTCAGGCTAAGCATGTAATTACAAGGGTTGTGGTGCTCCAGGAAGGTTGAATTCTCAGCCCCAGTAAATTAGCTGTGCTCAGCTCATGGCCTGCTTGGGAAATAATGGGATCCAGAGACTAGGGATGGAAATTCTTGAATCAAAGCACTCAAAAACCTTGAATCTCAAATTCCCTTGACCACCCTGCATGGGTGCAGCCTAATGCTGCCCTTTTGCTTTGAGGCAATGCAGAGACATCTGACTTACAAGATGGCACATGTGTCTCTTCGGGGTCTACTTCCATTTCTCCCCCAGAGTGCCCAGCTAATAACTAGGGTCCAGCTGACTCTATAATCTGATGACTAAGTACGGGGCCTGGTAAGGGAGAGAGGAGACTTGATGCTGAAGGAGGTTCAGAACCTGGGAAACACATACTTTCTTCAGCAGGGACCATGGATAAGACATGGGATTCTGAATGTACAGAATCTAATGGCAGCAGAACATCAAGTTCAATAGGGAATGAGTTCATCAACAAAGAGCACTACCAGGACATGCAGGCTTTAGCAGCCTGGCAACGTCCCGGGAGATGATGCTAATGCATGGTTAGGATGTCAATGAAGTTTGGATATGGTGACGGCTCACACTAAGTGGAGTAGAAACTTCAGAGCAACTAAAGCAGACTGTAAGGGGAGGGATAAAAAACAGACACAGAGGGGATGCCTGGGTGGCTCAGTCGGTTAAGCGTCCGACTTCGGCTCAGGTCACGATCTCACGAGTTCGAGCCCCGTGTCAGGCTCTGTGCTGACAGCTCAGAACCTGGAGCCTTCTTTGGATTCTATGCCTCCCTCTCTCTCTCTCTTTCCCTCCCCTGCTCACTGTCTCTCAAACAAATGAATAAACGTTAAAAAAAAAAAATGAAAAACAGACCCAGAGGTGTGCTACCAAGGATATTCCATATAAAGCCAGAAAACCACCAGCTAACTGTACTCTGCAGAAATGCTCAGAGGGAGTTGTTTAACAATGCAACAGAAACGTGTTCTCAGGAGGCACCAGTATCCATGAGAAGCTCAGGAGCGGTGGCCATTGTCTCGGTGGAGACCTGGATCTCTGGCAACAAAGGAGTTAAGACTCTAAATAATAGAGGCCAAGTGTTAGCTTTCAACCATTCAGAAGCCAGGTGGACACAATTACAGTATTGAGTTGCAAGATTGGCTTGGCAGAGAGGAAGACCTGACCTACTGCGAGTCCTTGAGATAATTAAAGAACAGGGAGTTTCCATCAGGAAGAGATGGAAGTCCAGAAAGAGTATTGCTCAACCTACGTCAGTGAAAAGAAATCAAGCATGCATCATTAGCAAACTGAGGACAGTCACTCTAATAAAGAGGCATAATCTTTCACCCAGCTTCCGGACATGTGCCAACTGACTCATAAGGAAACCAGGTCCCCGTGGGGAAGGACTTGAAACACGACACTAATGTACGTGGTGGTGCTTTCTCCAGTCACTTCTCGAAGGGGTCTCTAGCCACTTATGTAATTGGGCACTTAGGAGAAATTAATCTCCAGTCATTTGAGGACCGAGGGAGACAGGATCCTAGTCGACACCAATAGCTGAAAATCCAAAGTATAATGACAGCCCCCATTCGGGTAGGACGTATAAGGGCCACATAATGAATAGAGCGCTAGAAACATTGGGGCTTACAGGGAACATATACTAAGTCCGTGAACCCACCCAGTGATCATTCCCCTGTCCCTAAGTATATAATTTAACTGGAATGGACATGCTTGAGAGGTGGCAGAAACCAGACATAAGTGTTTTGGCCTCTGGTATAAATAGCTATTGTACTTGGAAATACCAAGGGTCAGTCTCTGACATGCCCCTATTTGGTCAAGATCATAAATAAAAAATAAAAAACACTGCCTCAGGGAAGGAATGGTGGAGATTAGTGCCACCTTAAAGGGTGCAACAATTGTGGTGTTTATCACACCTCATTTAATAAAAGCAAAAACAAAAAACCAGAGTGAGCCTGCAAGATTACAGGGGGCTAATGCACACTCACACAAGAAGTGGATCCAAGTGTAGCTTTTGTGTCAATATGGCGTCTTGACCGGATCATAAACCCAAATCAGGTACATGGCGTCCAGATAGTAATCGCGAAAATAAGTGTTTCCAACCCTATGATGAAGGAGAATCCATATAGTTCACATCTATATGGAGCCAACAATACTATACCCTTGTGGTCTTGCCCTCGGGCCGTGTTAACCCACACATTCTCTGTCCTAACACACTCTGAAGGGACCCGGGTCATCTAAATATCTTGAAAGATATCATGCTTGCCCCAAATATCAAAAGCATCACGTAAATAGGGTCAAAGGAGCAAGAAGTGACAAGATGGCGGTAGGTCTTGGCGAGACACCTGCACTTCCAGGGGTGGGAGGGAAATGATACAAAGTTTCTCAGACTTACTACCCAGTGAAGTTTCTGTCACACCAGTCGCATCCAGTTCTCCAATGTGGAGGTCAAATTATTGCATTTAACGCTCCCCCCTTCCCCCCCCCCCCCCACAAACACCGTGAAGAAGGAAGCGCAATGCCTGTTCCAAGGCAGCAGGGGATTTTGGGAATTCGGGTCAGACCTGTTTTCTGAATGACAAAGAAGTCTCTGGGCTTGGAATAGGGCCAAGGGTAGTGACAGGCTTTGCAGCAGACCAAAGCCGTACTTCAAGGCAGCCCTGCCCCCAGCGTCATGCGGCCCTGCGAACACTGCGTTATCTATTGGTGGCAAGAGATCCTGCGTGCGTTTTCCAGCAAGTTCCAACAGGTGCATCACGAGAGAGAACCCCGCAATCCCACGGCAGCACTGTGCCATCTGTGGCAGAAAATTTCACAGCCGGGTGATTTTGATTCAGGGTTTCTCATGAGGCTGTGGTCAAGCTGCCAGCCGGACCGGCAGCCACATCGAGATTCGGTGGGGGCTTGAGAATTCACCTCAGGAGCTGATTAACATGGCTGTTAGCAAACCCCAGTTTCTCGTGGGCAGCAGCAATGAGCGTTTCTGCTTCTTGCCACGTGCCCCCCCCACAGGTCTGTATGAGTGTCATCCGGATACAGACGGTTTCTTCCCCCAGAGCAAGTGGGTTTGATATTAAAAAAGCAGGAACTCAGGACAGAAGGCACCGTCTTTCTATACCCACCCAACAATGGCATTTCATTGACGTAGCTGTATTCTAGTCATTACAGTAACTTTCTGTGGCCAGCCTACCTTCAAGGGGAGGAGACTGCAAGAGCTTGAAGACCAGAAGGGGTGGGGGGTGGCTGAAGGATAGCTCCCGGGCTGTGGTGGTTGCTGCAAAGCTCTTTAAAGAATGCCTCTCCCACCACAAGAGAAAGGCATCTGTTCCCCAAGCTGCCGAGGGAATTTTCCACTGATGAATTACAGTGGATCTCCTCCCCTGGAGTTGCTAGTGACCAGAGATGCCTCACCCAAGTCTGCAGCCCCTCCTCAGAGCGGGGTCTTGTACCCAGGGACTTATTCGTGTGGGCTACAAAGACCCGTGCCATGTGGCTCACCTGGGCGTTATTTCCAGGATCCACCCTAGCTGCTGAGCCCTCTGGATGGGGCCGGCGGAGGCTTCTGTTGTGGCCACACTGGACGTTACCTTTTCTTCATCCAGCCCCACTTCCGTCACATCCTAGTGAGTGTTGTGGCCGAGTCTCCCTAACCCGATAAGCAGCCAGCATGCAAATTGTCATCCTGTTTCTCTTGTCTGGGAAGGCTAGTCTGAGACGAGCAGGTCAAAACCCTACATCATCGTTCCTGTGTGTCAAAGTTAAACATCTTAAGGGCATTGTATTATCTGTGTCTGTTCATCTTTCAGTCAACAGAATCAGCTGCCTAGTAGGTAACTGGGAAATGTTTTTCAAGTAAATGTGTTCCTTTTTTGGAAACACGGAAAAAGGATGTCAAGCGTTATTCACAAAATCCTTCTTTTCTCCTTTGGGTTCTTTGGGTCCTGGTCTCTTTGCTAATCTTCTGAAAGCTAAGGAAACATCACCTTTAAGAAAACGTGGCAATGCATAAGAGCAAAATGGTATGTATGTTTTCAAGGGGTGGATTGAACTACTTGAACTTGCCCTTGGGTCAGCTGGAAGCCCTCTGATTCCCAAGTGAGATAAAGACGACGCCTTAGGGTGCGCGGGTGGCTCAGGTCATGATCTCGTGGTTTGTGAGTTCGAGGTCCACATGGGGCTTGTTTCTGTCAGCACAGAGCCCGTTTCAGAGCATCTGTCCCCTTCCATCTCTGCCCTTCTCCTGTTTGCGTGCTCTCTCTCTCTCTTTCTCTCTCTGTCTCAAAAATAAATAAATATGAAAATATTTTTTTAAAAGATGATTCCAAAAGACATAAAAAAATGAAATAAAGGCATGAAGAGAAGAGATAATGGCAGTGGAGAAGACACAGGAATGCGAGATCAAGTCAGGCATTTGCTGATTCTGAGGGGTAAAGTACAGCCTCTCCACTGTGATGTCCTGCTTGTTTCACAATAGCATTTCCCAGTACGCCTGGTGAAGACACTCATTTTATAATTTTTATATTTGAAAGAGAGATAGCACAGGCTGGGGAGAGGGCCAGAGAGAGAGAGAGAGACAGAGAGAGAGAGAGAATCTCAAGCAGGCTCCACACAGCATGGAACCTGACACAGGGCTCAATGCCATGCCCCAGGCATGTCGATCTGAGCAGAAGTCAAGATTCAGAGGTTCAACCTACTGAGCCACCCAGGTGCCCTGCTCATTTTATAATATTTCTAGGAATGCTACCTTTAACCCTTAGGCAGACTCTTTAGGGGAAGAGCCTTGATATCTGCGTTTTAAGAGGCCCTGGTGATTCACATCGGGAGAAACTTTTCTGAAGAAACCGTCCTGGACAGCCACAGCCACAGAGAGATGCTGAAGAGGAGAGGGAACATGGCGGCCCGGGCAGCGGTTGGGAGAATGCCCCAAGGTCTCTGTGGAGAAGGCTGTGCACAGTGGCTTGTGGGGAAAAGAAACGAGCACTACCCGAAGAAAAGGCAGGACGGAGTAGATAAGATGCTGGGAAGCCTGTACTGAGCGACTAGGCCCGCCAGGCCCTCTCTCTGTACCTACTTTCAGTGTCCGGAAGGACAGGTCTGCACGTGGGACCCCCTCAGCTTCCCTTCCGGCTGATGGTTTTGCGATTCGCTCTCTGAATCCCTTCTCCCTCAGGAGTTTAGAGGGCAGGGCTGCTTAGAGTCTGGCTACGTATTCACTGTGATTGTTTCAGATCCTTAGGAATCGTTTCTCTTCTCTGCAAACTAAATACAATATACCTACATGACACAGGTTTTATACCTATTTATACCTATTAGTAGCAGCTAATGCTTAAATATTCCTTACTATATGCCAGACTCTATATTAAGGGTTTTGCATGTCATAAGTCACTTAATTCTTACAAGGATCCTTGTGGTAGGTACTTTTTTTTCTTATCTTTTTATGGATAAAGAGACTGCTTTATTTATTTATTTATTTATCATTTATTTATTTATTTATTTGTTTATCATTTATTTATTTATTATTTATTTATTTATTTATTTATCATTATTTATTTATTTATTATTTATTTTGAGACAGAGAGAGCAGGAGAGGGGCAGAGAGAGACAGACGGAGATAGAGAGAGAGAGAGAAAGAGAGAGAGAGAGAATCCCAAGCAGGCTTCACACCATCAGTGCAGAACCCTATGTAGAGTTCGAACTCACGAACCATGAGATCAGGACCTGAGCCGAAATCAAGAGTCGAACGCTTAACTGGCTGAGCCACCCAGGCTCCCTGAGACTGCTTTAGAGAGAGCTAAGTATACAGTACGATCACCATCACCATCCAATAAGTGCTTGAGATCACGCAGACACCAAACTTGACCCCTTACATATAAATGCTTCATTGCCACACCTGCCTTAGGACCCAGGTATCATTTAAAATTGCCTCAGAGATAAAAACCGGAATGGGAAAGAGATGAATGGGGTTGCACCGGGTCACACAACTGGAATGAGAACTTGAAAGCGGGTCTGGAAACCTTCAAGGCCCGTGTGCATTTGGCCATAGCAATTTCTATGCCAATAGAGATACAGAGTTTCTGTCTGCTGAGTTCCTGACACACCTCGGGCCCTCAGCATGTACTCATTCTTGCCTCTGCCCACATCCGCCCCAGCAGCAGAGCTCCAAGTAAGGAGGAGCTCTGGGCTGATATTTCAGACAAGATGTGGCAATGGGGGCATGTGGTGTCACAGTCTCCCATGAGTTGAGGGGTAAGTGGCCAATTCAGGGCAGCTATACGGCCTTGAGAAATTATGAAGGTTGTTTTTTGTTTTTTTTCCGCCTTAATTACAAAATGCCATTTCGTTTTGGACCTGTTCAGAAGAAGCATAAGGCCAAGTAATAAGCTATTCCTAAATCCATTAGTGAGTTCGGGGTGCACAGTCTTCATATAAGCCACAAGGATGGCTGTTTTGGTTGGAAAGAGATTTTAGCAGAGAAAGAGTGGACTTTGCTGCCTCACCCAAGGCCCTTCAGTACGAGGACCTGCTGATAACGGAAAGGTCACTGAACATTTATCAATTTTACATTTTCTGTGTAGCTCACTGAGAATCTATGAAGCACCTCTGCCCTCCAAAATACATTTTTTGTTGTGGTTGTTGTCGATAAGCAGGCATTTCCCTATGTCTGGATTAGTCTCGCCTTGTCTAATTTGCCCATAGATGATGCTCAGTCTTTAGGCCCGCTGGCCAGTCAAGAAAGCTGCTGTTTATCTGATCCGGGAAGCATTTTACCTGTGGCAGTTTTGTCTTGGGAAATCTATTCATGGCCTCCAAACACTGTGGCTGTGACCAGGGCCCACAAAAAAAAAAAAAAAAAAAAAGTAAAAAGTAAAAACGAATGTGACCTTTTATTGGCACAGCTTTATTTATTTTTCCTTTCTTTCTTCCCCGTGGGTAATTACCTTTAGAAAACTGTACCCGTATATGTTGGGCATGTTGTTAATTCACTTTTGCCAAAAGCCATCCCTAAAAAGAACATATAAATGAGCCAATGTTTTAATTCAACAGGACGCTACGTAATGGCTGGTCCCACACTGCCCATGGTAGGATGAAGGGAAAATAGCGTGGGCTCTGGAGTGAAATGAATTAAGATTAAATTCTGGTGTGATTTAGGGAGAAAGTTCTACCTTTTGAGACCACAAATATCTCATTATGCAAAGTCTTCTAGGATGCTTTTAGATGAAAATTGGCGTAGATTTGCATCACCGTCCAGGTTAAATGTTTCAAATATGTTTAGTGCTGCTTCCTGAGAGCATGATCGAATATCAAAAGTACATCTTAGTGGAAATCTATCCCTCCCAGGCACCTAGGACCCAATCCTGAGCTTAAAGATTTTCTGTTTTCTGTGTATACCCATCTCATACATTACATCATAAATATCGATCTGCCCTATTGACTACCTTTACGGCTAATATGATACACTGTTAAATAAAGCCATCAGGTAGAGGAGCATAGTAACTATACGGTGCTCAGGCAGAGAGCAATATTGCCAGTGATTAAACATGCAATTGCTTTCAGGAAAAAAAAATAACCGAAGCAGTTTTATGCATGGACTTCAGCCTGAGTACGTCTTGTCGCCTGTAGCACTGCCAGAATAAAAATGCAAAGAGAATAACTTACCATTAACTAATATTGACTTCTAGGGGAATGATATCTCACAAAGGCGGAAGGTTCAAAGCCCTGTGTCACATTGTTTGAAAATTAGTGTCGACAGGCCCAGATGTCTACATGACATCACGTGCCCTGCTTCAGAAAATACCTGTAGAAATCATTACCAAAGTAGCGCCATTTGGACTGTGTGCTTTTAACAAACGGTACATCTGTGCAGAGGGGCAACGTGATAATGACGATGCATTTTTAATGACATGAGTTATTCCTTTTCATAGTTTCGTTTTAGAACTATAGACAATAGACATCATTTAGATTCCTACTTCATCAAAAGAAAATCAAACAAAGGTGCATGTAATGATTTCCTTCAATTCCTCCTGTCTCTGTTCTACAACGTCTTCACCCTTTCTTCCCATCTGTCTCTCTCAGAGGTGCCTTGTGAAAGTCAGTGTAAGTAGTCAAGGGGGTGGATTGGGACATCAAGCAGACGTGAATTCTCATCGTGGCACTTCCCGACACATGCCGAATGAATTTTGGCATGTTACCTAAGTTGGTGAACCCTGTTCTTCTCATCTTTCAACTGGGGATGATAATAAACACGGGCTAGTGTAGACACTTAGATGCATTAACACATGAAGACCACTTGACATACACAATGCTCAGTGTAACGGGGGTGGGGGGGGGAAGGCGGGAACACTGAGGACTGCATTAGCAGAGATGGCTGTGCCCACCTTGCATAACGAAGCATATTTGCAATTTAAATACAGGAATCTATGCAAGTCTACATCAAGTATTATACTTTTATAATGTTTAAGTCTTTGAGCACGTAGCCTCCTGGATCCCCTGGGGGTATACAGTACTTGCTATTTTCATCCTTCCTGTGACTTCAGCCTGGCTCTTTCTCCTAATTTCCAAGTATTTTGAATTCTTTCCATTGGATCTCGGTTAACTTGTATTGCTTCTTACTGACAACCACAGAGTGTTTGAAGACGTCTCGTCTTACTGTCTTCTCTTTTAATCCCACTTACATTGATTTGTTCTAATAGATTTTATTGCCATTCAAATTCCGCCCGGTTGCCCAAGACTTCAAATCTGTAATTCATGTTCCAATCTACTAATTCCTAGAAAATCCATTGCAATTAATAATTAACTGACAAATAGGTGTCCTAGAGGCACCTCCAACTCTCAAAATTAGACCTGGACAGGATCCCTGATGTATCATGCAAACAGGAAATCTCTAGACACCTCCACCTGTGCTATTCACTCAGATCCACAGTAGTCATCACCCAGTCCTTCGGGCGGCGCCTTCAGCGTCTTTCTCATCTGCCCTCTCCTTTCCATCCATGGGGGGCTGCCCTGCTTTCTCAGCATCCCTTCCTTTCACCTTTGCGTTTCTGTTCGTCTTTCCTCTCTCTTGGTGTTTTCTTGCTTAAATCACAAATCCTGTAACTTGAAGAAATCTCTCTTAGAAAATCAATAATCCCAAAACCTCATATACATTTTTGTCCATATTTTATCTATCCTTTTAAATCTAAAAAACTCTTGAATATAACAAATACATTTAATTGCTAACTAATTACTATATATTGTATGTACTTTGGGATCCACAGTCTTTGTTTCCAAATTCTATCACTCCTGAGGGATTGTGTGAATTCAAGGGGGGAAAAAAGTCAAGTATAATTCACTTGGCCATTTGTAACAAATGATAGAAAAAAAATTTAATTGCCTATTGGTAATTTTTAACTGATTTAGTTGTGATTTGGCCTGTGGATGAAGCATGAGGAACCATGGGGTTACATTAAGTGGAATCTCTGAGCCATGTAGCTCATATAATCCCATTCTGAACTCATAATATCTTTTTCTTTATCCATTTTTGTCAATATGATTCCACGACATTGTTTGTTAATCTAAGACCACCTTAAACGTATACCACCAATATGTATTTGTTTATATTTTTATAGTAAATTGAGTAAAAATGGAACTGCCATGACTTCCCCCATGGAGATGGGTAATCCAAAGAAGGAGCAAATCTGCTGATAGAGAAATGCCATAATTCTGGAATTCTCTTACAGCTGAAGGATGTGCAAGCATGAAGAGTAATGGAAGTCCTAAGAAATATTGCCAAAACAAAGATGTAAGTCGACCTGTACCTGCAGGGAGACAAGGGAACTCCCACCTAGAATGTTCATGTGAACTCCCTCTGGACGGTGTTCTTCCCTCACCCTCACCTACTGCTTGCATTGTCCTGTTTTTATCTAGAACAAGTAGAGTTGTAGTTATTTTGCAAAACAACTGTTATTGTCTTGCTGCATATCTGGTTCACTCAAGTAAAAGCAAACAAACAAAAAAATATGCTGGATTCTGTCTTACATGAAAAGAGGTAGCTATCAGGTTTCACAGAGAGGTCTGTTCTGAGGGTGCCATCCAGAAATAGCCTTTCATTCATGCATTCATTTCTCAAAAATATATATAATCAACACCTTCCATGTTCCACCTGCTGCACTGTTTAAAGGATCAGTCTGCAGAAAAATCAAATCCAGGCGCTGGCCATGTGTACTGTATAATCTGGTAAAGGAGAAAGGACAGCACTACGGGTATCCCTATTTGTAATTACATATATTTTCCACTGATGTGAATACAGTCTGCCCCCTCCACTAGACAAAAAGTCCATGAGAAAAGGGATTTTGTTTCTATTATGTTTGTCTCTATGCCCACTAAATAGCCCGGTGTCTGAAGGATAGACGCTAAAAATATTTGATCAATACTAAATAATTTTCTCCTGTGGGAAGTTACCTGCCTTAATTATCCCTCCACCAGATACCGTTGCCAAATACTTTTGCTTGTTTAGAAATTGGTCACCAGGTAGTCCTGAGTCAAATAATAGCATGATTTTTCGGTTTTAGTAAAGATTGATCCTGTCCAATCAGTTGGTTTCTCTAATGCTGCCATAGTGTCCCGGATCTGCTTTTTGGAATCACTCTACAAACACATCCCCTGGTAACTGGAGAGAGGATTAATGGTGTCTGCACAGGCTACACTTCCTGTATCTTCCTTAGGATACCATGGACCGATGAGAAGATATCACATGACGGCTTCATTGGCAGATGTAGGTCAAGTTTACAGCTGTTAGCAGAAAAACTGGGAGAATAGCCTCATGCTGTTAAGCACGAGATTCCACCAATCATCCTCCCGGACTGAGGCAAATCCCCGATCACATTTGTTGCTAGGAGACAAAAATGAAAAAGTGTGCTCCCCCCCCCCCTCAACCTGGTAGCGATTTTTAAATGGATATAACAATAAGAAGAATAATGATAATAATGATAATACCTAAACCAGATGGATGTGCAAAGGATTGTAAAATCATAATCTTTACAATTTCCAAGCCATTGAATTCCCTGGTTGAATGGCACAAAAACGGGGACGCATTTTCAAATATTGCTAAACTTAATATCTATTTGTATCATTAATATCATATTGTACAAAGTAAAATAGGACCTGGAGATTTATGCCGAGAAAATTGTTTTAGAAAATCAGGTTTGATTATGACCTAAGCATCATCTCACCTAACCTTTATTCAACCACTGAATCCAATCTGATCTCCCGAGAGACTGTTTATCCTCTGTGGGAATCAGCTGATGCGCATATGACTCATTTCACTGAAAGTTCTCTAAACATCGTAAAAACCCATCAGGGTAATTTCAGAACTCATGCTTCAACCCCGTGCTCTGATTTGTTATCTAATGGTAATAAAAGCAATGTATTAGAAATACAGAAGGAAGGAATATCAAGCCTCAAAGCGTACACATTGTTAAAGAGTTTTCCTGGCTAAATTAGCTAAAGGTACTGTGGCAGATTTTTTTTAAATTTTTTAAATTAGTTTTTTAATGTTTATTTATTATTGAGAGACAGAGAGAGACAGAGCATGAGCAGGGGAGGGGCTGAGAGAGAGGGAGACACAGAACCTGAAGCAGGTTCCAGGCTCTGAGCTGTCAGCACAGAGCCCGACGCGGGGCTCGGACTCACAAACTGCGAGATCATGACCTGAGCCGAAGTAGGTCGCTCAGCCGACTGAGCCACCCAGGTGCCCCTGTGGCAGATTTTAAGTGGCACAGAAGAACAGAAATGGGTGGGCACCGGAGTCGAAACTCCAGGCGTGCAATTTAGGGAGGGGTGGTAAACCTAGAGGGAGGAGAGAAAGTCAGTGGAAGCATGCCGAGGGATGGCACGCTGGGAACATGTGATAGCGTGGACTTGGGTTGCTATTTGTTCAAGACTCCCTTCCAGCCAAGTGAGCGCCCCTGCCCCTCATGAGCACCCCGTCAAATCAAGAGAGGTTAGGCTCTTCCTGTCTCGCTCACCGTGCCCCGAAACGGTTCTCCACCGCTGGGGTTACTGCCACTACAATATTCAAGAGATGAAACCTGAACACATCTAACTCGGCAAATGAGATGAGATGCTCGTGTGCATCAACATACGTGGCGTCATGCTGTCCCCCGTGGCATGTGAAAGCTTGCTATTTTCTGAGCACCAGCAGCCTGACTTACAATGCAGGAACTGTCCCGCTGTGTGAGTTTAGCTACCTCCCACTTGGTCACAGCTACAAATGGCTTTCACAAGACTCACTCAGCAGTTACTGTGTTTTGACATGTCTTGTGCTCAGAGCGATATTGGGAGGCTTTAGAACTAAGAAACACCGCTTTTGGATTCAGTGAGGATAAGCATGTCAGACTTCCTGGCTTCTGGAATGTAGACATTTCTTCGTGAGTGGTGGGTATGACTCTTCTACTGGTGTTCTTTAGCCCAACACTTGCCTACCATGGTTGGTTTGTATCATGGGGTCATAGAAGGTCAGCTGAACTCGGTAGGTAAGACTTAATGTTGATTCTGGGTCCACGATGTGTTCTGATCACTGAACATGGAACCCATTTCAACTTTTTATCAAAGGAGATAAAATTGTTTTTTTATAAGGTGATTACAACAATTGAATTATTCATTAGCTGTGAAAATTTTTTTTTTTTTTTTTACTGCTAGACAGGTGAGATATTTCCATACGACAGTTCCTTCTAGTTTCTTCTTAGGACGATAAACTTCTGTGGCTCACATTTCATGGGCAACAACCACACTGAGTCACATAACCATTGCTATGTCTGCATCACGCCATCAGACCTCAAGCTAGACCTCAGAATGAGGTCTTCCAACTGAGGAGAGAAAAAATAGTAACCCTCATCCGTAATTTTCTTTCCTTAAGACACTTGTGTATTTATTTACTCAACAAATTGTAATCAAGCACCTGCTGTGTTCAAGGCCCTGATTGGATTGTGTGTGTGTGTATGCACACACACAAACACATGTGCATATTTTACTTATGCAGACTTAGACATATGTACTCATAAAGGCATGTTGATTTTTTTGTATTTATACATATCTGTGCATTTATATGCATGTACATACACGTGTGCGTGTGCGATTTAACATAGGGCCCTCGACAGAGCAAGCACTTGATACACATATGCACGCTATTTTTTCCCCTTCAGCTTTGGGAGATTCTAAGGCCAGGTTAACTTACTTCTATGAGATAGAGCTGTAATAAGTTCTCCTATAAATAGACATTGAGAAGGGAGTGCACAGTAGCGTGGGATGGTGAGGCAGGTCTTCACAGAGGTTGGCATCAATGATCTTTATCTGGAAGGTTAAGTAAGAATTTGGCTCTTTGTGGAGAGTGGGGAAAGTAAGAAGGCGTATTCCGACATCAGGAATAGCAAGTTCAAAAGCACAGAGGAAGGAAAGTACGTTTTTTCAGTTTACACTGAGAAATTCAGTGAGCTTAAGCAAGGCTGGTTTGTGCAGTGATGGAAAAGGAACAAAGCTCTTAGTTCTGTATCAGAAAACCCAATGTTGCAGGGACATGATTCCCATATAAACATTAGTTAGGAGCTAGGAAGCCTGAGGCTGATACAACCAGCTTTGCAGTCTTTAAGGACTAAGATTCTTTTTCCATTTCAAACATGACTTTGTATTTCTTTTTAAAAACATTTTTTAACGTTTATTTATTTTTGAAAGAGAGACAGAATGCAAGTGGAGGAGGGGCAGAGAGAGAGGCACTCCATGACTTTGTATTTCTAAATGACTTCTGCGAATCCAATCATTATCTCCGTATTAAAAGAAGGAAGGAAGATGGGGCACCTGGGTGGCTGAGTCGGTTAAGCATCCAACTTCAGCTCAGGTCATGATTTCATGGTCCATGAGTTCAAGCCCCACATCAGGCTCTGTGCTGACAGCTCGGAGCCTGGAGCCTGCTTCGGATTCTGTGTCTCCCTCTCTCTCTGCCCCTTCCCCACTCATTCTCTCTCTCTCTCTCTCTCTCAAAAATAAACATTAAAAATTTAAAAAATAATAAATGAAAAAAATAAAAGAAGGAGGGAAGAAAGTATAAGGATGTGAGCTGCACTCTTCTTGGGCCACAGCTTCTTTAAGGAGGCTTCTGGGGCATCCCCCAAATCATAATCCACCCAAATCTCACTGGATACACCAAACTGAGGAGCAGGAATATGAGGTTCTTAACTGGGAGTAATGCAACCCTGGGTAAAATTATGGATCTGGAAGAAGTTGGAACAGAAGCCCCTCGGGCAATTTAGCAGTCTCTGGAACATGTTCCTCCAGGGACAGCCTCATCTCGAAGAAGCACCCGCCATGTGCAATGATCTAAATCGAAAGTCTTGACCTATGATGTTTCATTTAGTCTCCAAAGGAGCTCTTTGAATTATGTTCATTATTTTCAAAAAAAAGAAATTTAAATTTCAAAGAAGTTCAAGTATCCGCCCATGATCACACAACAGTGAGTGAGACGTTGCAGCCATTTTGAAGCCGGATCTGTCTGAAGCCAACTGTTCCCACCACATGATGTAGCCTCAGGAAGTTAACTCAGAAAAGACCCATAACAGGGACTAGGCTTTTCAAAACTGTTGCATAAGTAATAAATGGAACACCCTGTTCTGGCCGATGGATCACTAAATAATTTAGCTAGAGGATAATGGTGTATGTCTCCATTAAATAAAAGTTTGGCATAATTATAATTTCATTTACAGGCCACTTAACTCATGCTCACTGGAGCATTTTTTCTCTCCCTAAATTGCCACTGCGTATTCTCATATTGCTCATTGGGATATTTTGGTGGCCATAAGGGCTGCAGAGTTTCCTGGGGAAGTGGGGTGGTGCCGGTATGGCCCCTGGTAGAGTTTCTGGGCACTGAGGTGTCCCGGCAAGTGATGGAGACAGGACCACCTCCTGCAGGCTGGGGCCGAGCTCAAGGAAGATTTCAGATGCTGCGCCTTTGCCGGGACCGACATATAGTTTCAGAGAGCGTAGAGACCATCTTTTCTATTTTGGGGAAGTCCTTGCAATCCCTGCCTCTCTGTCTCCTGCTTCTTGCACTTGAAACTGCCCTGTACGTAGCCCATAATGGTAGAGGGGCTGCCTCTGCCACTAGGAAGGCCTGAGGATCTCACCTCTGCCTTGGAGTCCCTTCCTGCCCAGTGTCACAGAAACACCCTTGACGTTCTCCTCTCTCTCTCTCTCTCTCAGTTATGTGTTGCACTTCCCTCTGACCTCCTCCTCTCCCTACCAGTTTTAACATGCTTTCACTCTCTCCAGTATATTTTAATTTTTAAATCTTTATTTTTGAGAGAGAGAGAGAACAGGGAAAGGGCAGACAGAGAGGGAGACACAGAGTCTGAGGCAGGCTCCAGGCTCTGAGCTGTCAGCACAGAGCCCGACGCGGGGCTCGAACTCACGGACCACAAGATCATGACCTGAGTCGAAGTCGGACACTTAACCGACTGAGCCCCCCAGGCATCCCTCATTCTCTTCAGTTTAAACACACACACACATACACACACACACACACACACACACACACACACCAAACAAAAAATATATTGACCCTACATAAGCCTCCTCTCCTGCCTCACAGTCCCAGGTTGTCTCCCGTTCTCAGATATGTCTCTCCCCTCCCAACCCGACCCCACTACACCGGTCAGCAGCTCTGCCACTCGCCCTGGTGACAACCATCCTGACCAGTGCCGGCCATGTCTTTGTACTCAGCCGCAGTGCCCAGGCCTCATGTCTCTTGGGTCCTAAGCAGGGCTTGCCCCCCACTCACGGTCTCCTTCACTGGAACACGTGCTTCCTCCCGCCTACACCACAGCCCCGTTTTCAGATTCTCCCCCCAGGATCTTAAGTTGCTTCTATGCCTGCCTTGGTCTCTTTCTCTCACTGCTTATTCTTTCCTGGGGCCTCACGGGGCTCTATACCGGGCCCTCTCTTTCTCAGGGTGACCTCAGTGAGTATCGAGGCACAGGTGAAGGCCACATTTACGAGTCAAGCCAGATCCCCATCCGGCATTTCCAGCACAGGTTACTAATTTCCCTAGTGACACATCCTCATTAAGTGCCTCAATGTCATCTAAAATCAAGACATCTAAGAACAAACTAAACATCTTTCATCCTAAACCTGGTCCTCTTGCCTGTGAAGGGAATGATGCCAGCTTCATCCATCCATTTGAGCAAACAGATACATTGGCATTGTCCCTTTTCACCCCTCCTCCAGCCCTTAATTTTATTACGTTCGCCTCCTCAATACTTCTGATCTTTTATTCTTTTTTCTCCTATCACTGAAGCACCCTGGTCTGAGTAATCATCTTCTCTCATCTGGATGCCTGCAATTTTCTCCTAATTGGACTATTCTCATTCCCTTCTCTATTTGCTAGCCCTCCCTCCTCCTTACCCTTGCCCTATTTCCATCTGTTCTCACAATACAGCCAAGAGAATTTAATCATGTCACAAACCCACACACTGACTTCAGACACAGCGATGGTTTCACACTGCTCTGAGGCTAAAGACAAACATCCCTAACGCGGCCACAGCCCCCTGCTCTCTCCCTGCCCCCCTACCTCTCCACCTCTCCCCTCACGGCATCGTCCCCGCCGCTGCATCTATCTCCCCCGCCCACGCTAGCTGGGTGTAGGACCCTGGCCACCTCAAAGCTTCTGAACCACAGGACTCCCCTCTTGCCTGGGAATGTCATTTTCCCCATCCCACCTGCATCTGTCTATCATCTATTGACTCCGCCTTGACCTGAAAGGCCTTCACTAAACCCAGGTGGTTTCCGTGAGCCTGAGTCCGCAGCAGATCCCGCCGTCCTACCACGAGAGCAGCATCACGTGTCTCCTTTCCACAGCGCCTAGGGCAGGTCGGAGGAACTTCGCGGCCAATCGCAAGCTGACGTCGCATTGTCAACAGTGTGTAGATTTCAGCGATGTAAACATCTCGTGGAGAACAGGCCACGCGCCTCTGAAACAGCGTAGGACTGACATCTCCAGCCTGCAACACTTCGTCGGAGGAAACATCACCCTGTCTTTTCCCTCTTCGCTTTGAACAATTCCCGAACGAAATGACTTTCCGGAGCTCAGAGGTTTCCGAGAGGGAAGGGCTGCCTTCCCGGTCCTGTTGGTAACTCTGCTGCTCCGGGCTCCGGTAAGCAGGCTTTCACTCCAGAACCTGGTAAGGCCAGAACCTACACAAGTGTTGAGCCTATCTTCTCCACAGGAGCAATACCGCCCCCAAGAGGACACAAGTTGGTACTGGGGTGGGGGCCCAAATCTCTCTTTAGCAGATCAGGAACAGATAAGCATACAGGACAAGGAGATACGGTATATTTGTGATAATTAAAATTTCATGAGAGGAGGTAAGGAAAACAATGTCTGAAAAGCCTCCTTAGATGAGGTGATAATGGAAAAAACGTTGATAAACGCTGAGTCAGTCCTCCAACAACCTCCGCGGTTCCCAGCAAAAGGAGTCCAACTGCTGTTAAAGACATGATATTATCAAGTCCCAAACACACACTGTTTAGGTTCTTAAAACATGATCCTGAGCCAAAGTCTGGTGCAATCCATTTCTGACCGCCTTCAGAACTGGGTGTTCAGCAAGGTGATGTGCACCAAAGCAATGTCTACTCCCAAAGATTTGTCAACACTCCGGGCCTGAATCTAGAACACCTCCTTAAATTATATCTGCCATCACGGGGATTCATGGAGCTTGCCAAGAGTCTGGATATTAAGCTCTATTTCCACCTTTATACTCACATTTGTTAGCAAAGGCCCTGACACCCGGCCAGGGCTAGAACCAGACAGTAAATAAGATGGGAGCTACAGCTTATTGAATACCTACTCTGTGCGGAGACTGGGAAGATACTGCAATTAATCTTCTCACTTAAAATACCCCTTCTATGTTGGTTTTATCATTCCCTTGTCAGAGACGAGGCTTATTAAATCAAGAGGCTAAGTTACTTCATCAAGGCCACACACCTAGAACACAGCAGACCTAGGATTAGGATGAAGTTATGCTGGTCTCCAAGTCTTAACACTTTGCATTTTAGGATCAAACACCGCCACCTAAAAATGCAGTGATTCCATTCTATCAAACTTAATAGAGTCACGCACCGTGCTCAGTTTGTTGTCATTTATGAAAAGCCACCTCGCAATCTAGTTTCTATGAAGGGAATCGATACCTGCACTTTAACTAGATTCACAGGGATAAAAACTCTTCATCTGATGAATCAATAATCAATTTTTAGTACTCTAGAAGGCTGAATGAAAAAATACAGTAGAACTATTGAGAATTAGCTTTTGTCAATCCAACGTGGTCTTGTTGCAAAGGGCAGGGTGACACTTGGTGTTGAAAAATGGACATATCAGCCTGGGGAATTGGGATGGGGGAGGGAGGCTGGCCAACTCTGCAAGGGTCATCTCCTGGCCCATTCTTCCCAAATAAATTCAAAGAAAGGGATATCAACACACCAAGAGCATGCTGGGGGAATTTCCACTGCTTCTTTTGGACCCAGCAAAACACAAGATCAATAAAGTTCCCCATCCCTATTTAAGCCAAAAATTCAACACCAGGCAATTATAGGCAGATTTTGACTGAGAAACCAGACCTTTAGAACTCTATTCTAGCCGACTGCATGGGATCTCTCCAGTCTACTTATTATCATTAAAATACTACTACTTTGATGGTTTAATTTTATGTGTCAACTTTCCTGAGTCATTAGGTGTCCAGATATTTGGTCAAACATTATTCTAGATGTTTCTGTGAGGTTGTTTCGGATTAGATTAACATTTAAATAAGTAGACTGAGTAAAGCATATTGTCACCTTACTGTAGGGGTCAATTTATATATATACACACATATATATAAAAATATATATAAAGCTTATATAGGTTTTTCCTGTTTTCAGACTCAAACTGAAACATTGGCTTTTCTTGAGTATACTGGTTTTCAAGCTGATGCTACACCATTGGCTCTCCTGGGTCTCCAGCTTGCTGACTTACTGTGCAGATCTTGGGGCCTGTTGCTCTGGATAATTGTGTCAGCCAATTTCCTATAATAAATCTCTGTCTCTCTCTGTCTCTCCATACATATATACTTATATATATACACATATATATATACTTATATATATACACATATATATATACACACTTGTATATGCATATACATACGTCATGTTGTTTCTGTTTCTCTGGAGAATCCTAACAAATACAGTTACCTTGCATTATTTTTATTATGTTTTTTGTGTCTTCATTATCATATTATTTCAAAGATTTACTGTATTTTCTTCAAAAACACTCATTAGTCCCACCTAAATAGCAAACAGAACCACCTTGAGCATCACCACTCAAACTATGGTCTGTGCACTAGTAGCCATTACCTAGAAACTGGTGATAAATGCAGATTTTCAGGTCCTCTTCCAGACCTACTGGATGACAACGTGCATTGTAACAAGATACAGGCAGTCTGTATAGACATTCACTTCTGAGAAACACTCCCGAAAGGCACCCGAATTTAGCTCAGTTATGTACTCTGTGACATGTGTCGGTTTAGCCATGGGACCTCATTTTCTTCATTTCTGAGGATTTGATCAATCAAATTCTCAGGACAGGGTGTGACATGGCATAGAAAACCACTGCGATATAGCTGCTAGTGATACAGAAGACGCAGTATTAGTTGTATGAGAAGTAACAACAACAAAGAGCGAGATTAACAGCACACCAGAGAGTCCCTTAGTCTAACAAGGAAGGGTCCTGCGTCTGGGTTCAAGCCCTACACTGGCTGGCTGAATGACTTTGTGTTAAGTCACTGTGGCTCTGAAATGCCACGTTCCTCATCTCTAAATCCATGTTGCTGGACTAGTCCTCGTGTATTTCCTTTAGACTATTTAGGGAGCAGTGATACTCTCTTCATCACTGACTCATTGTATCCTTCCTAGGTTTAATTTTCCTGCTTTTGACAGCATTCCCTGGGCTAGCCTGTAAGCACTGGAAAATAATGAGGGACATTGCTTAGGCGTGATTGACATCGGTGGGAAGAAAAGCAGTCGTCCATGGACTCCTTACCTTCCCATTCATTTCTAACCTGTGACGATGGACAAGTAAGGGATCCTCACTCATCGTAGCCAACGTGCTATAACATTGCACCATTTAAATAAATGTTATCGGATACTTCATTGTCCAAATTCTATTATTGGAATACCCCTGAGGAATTGTCTTACTTGAGAAATGTTATTTCAATTAGTTGAATATCATTCTTTACAGGATTTAGGTCAAACGAGGGCCAGTGCTAAATCCAAACCAAACAATATGTGTCTGCAATAAATTCCTGTTCCTGAATTATTCATACATAATGGCATAGGTGACTCTTCAAGCATTCTGAATTAAGTAGAATTGATTTCCCACTTTTTTTATGCTCTGTTGTACAAGCCTTTTTGTACTTTTACTTCTCCTTAACAAATAAAGTATTGATTCGTCTCCACCGAACATGTTTTATTTAAACTTTGGTCTTTGTCAGCAACTTCGTCCTTGGTACCTACAACTCTCTTCCCTCACTTCCCAATTGTCTTTTGATCTTGAAGGTGAAATCCTTCAACCTGGCTGCTTAGCACCAAACAACCGCGGAGGGGGTTAAGAACGCACCAAGAACAGTAACCCAATACCCTTCCGGCGTTCCTTGGGGGTTTTCACTCCATCGACACCCCCAAAGGTGGCCTATACATTTTTATTCCATATGAATGACTTCGAAATTGACACTGGATTTGAGTTGCATTGTCTCTGTGATTTTTATCCAAAAGTCATCACGACTCTTTCCACTAAATCCACGAGCAAGCGCGTCTATCGGTAGATCGAGAGGGAACCTGGGCACAGAAGTGATCCTGGCATGAAGCACAGGGCCAGAGTCAAAGTTGAGTCTCAATAAGTATTTATTAAGTAAACGAGCGAATCAAACTTTTATCAAGATTTATTCTTACCTCTTCTTTTTAAAAAAAATTTTTTTTAATGTTTATTTATTTTTGAGACAGAGAGAGACAGAGCATGAACGGGGGAGGGGCAGAGAGAGAGGGAGACACAGAATCAGAAGCAGGCTCCAGGCTCTGAGCCATCAGCCCAGAGCCCGATGCGGGGCTCGAACTCACGCACCCCGAGATCGTGACCTGAGCCGAAGTTGGACGCTTAACCGACTGAGCCACCCAGGCGCCCCTATTCTTACCTCTTCTAAAAACAGTTGCCAGAAACAGAAAGCAGGGCATAGAACTTCGATTCCTAGCTCACTTGGTACCATCAAGTTTTCTAAAAGGATGATAACAAAATGAAGAATTGAAGGAATTAACAAATAAATGAGTCACGTGACCAGATTTTGAAGCGCAGATCTGCCATTTAATTTCTGGCTACATTTCTCTACCTACATTAAGAGGAAATTCTTCTAGACCCTGTCTACTTTGCAGGGCTGGCACTGCTTATGATACAGATGTGGCCCAGCCGATTCGCTTGTGTGAACACAACTGTGCTTATTACCTACTCTGATTCCAATAGGTTCTGGAGCCTGGCTGTCTCTCCTCTCCTCCCCCATGTTCTGGGTGGGTCTGCAGCACAGCCCCCAGCAGAGGTGTCCACAAACTCTTGCCCGTATAGTCCCTTGCAAATGGCCCACAGTATGTGGCCCTCACGGCACATCTCCTCTCCTTGTCGAATTGTCTGCTGCAGATGCCCTTTGAGACACAGCCACAGTTACCTTGCACCTGTCGAAACTTCAGGCCATTCTTTGTTTTGCGAAGCCCAACCACCAAAATGAACGCTCTGTTCTTCTGTCCTGCTCCAAATATATTTAGCATGGAGCTATAACTTTTCCTGGTAAGCCAGATCCCTAGGTGTTGCACAAGCCTGTATTTTTTTTTTTTCCCCTGGCTCTTCCCTTCAGCAAAGGATTTGGTGCATATTTACAGAACCCATGCTCTGTGCTCTGTACTGTGATGAGTCTGAAGATGCAGAGAGGAACCAGGCACGGCTCCCACTCTGGAGCAGTTTTTAGTCTGGTGGGGAAGATGTATAAATGCAAACGATTTCCATGCAGACAACTGCTATTCCCATGAACGTCTCCCCCGCAAACAAGCCATTTCTCCAGGCATCTGCCTGCTATTAGCTTTAATGCTGAAAGCCAAGGTCCTCTTCTGTGCGTTATGCTCTGAAAGAAATGTTACCGAGGACACATGGCCTTTGCCCGAATCCTTTTAAGGAAACAGCACACTCTTGTCTTCTCAGCTCCCTCCTTCTACGTGGATACCTTAGAGGCTAGACCGATTGTATGCCAAATGATAAGCTCTTTCACACGCCCTCCCTCTGGTCCCCAAGACCGGGCATCGGGAGGAGTCCAGTGGCCCTGATGCTTTCTCGTGGGATGTGTTCTCTCCCTGGTGGGCGCACAGTTTTCTTTCTTGGAAAAATCACTGACTCCTTTTCTTGTCAATGCCCTACTGAGGGATTCTTACAAAGATCCAGCTTTCCCTCGGAAGTTAATCTTGCCCCATCTATGCCCTTGTATATCTTACACTTGGATTACCCCTTTTGCCCATTCGGTTGAATACTTTGGACATGCTCTCTGCTTTTCAAAACTCAGTTTTTTCTCACCGAATAGCCTTTCTAGGGTGACATTCCTTGGTGTCCTCACTCAGCCCCTCATGCCCACATACCACTTCTGCAAGACAGCGCTTTGGTTCCTGGTAGTCTCAGACCCTTTTTACTACAGGGTTCACTACAGTTCTTGCTTCTTCCAAAGAAACGACAACAGCAACAAAAACCAACACCAGCTGTAAAGGGATCTTCAAAACATGTGTTTTCATGATGCCTCCTAAAATCCAGGCAACATATCACCTACACGCAGATAATTCAAACCCCATATCCAGTGCCATTCCAGAAGAAATGATGTTCAGGTCCACCGTGCTTGGACTTAAATTTTTTTGTAGAATGTGTGTGCTAGTCAGGTTTTATGGACTTTCTGTGCATTCGTATTGTGATGCTGAGCATAGCCCCGAAAAAGCTGACCCCAGACTGCCGAAGACTGAGCTGTGGTCCGTGGGCAAATCAATTGCTCCCTCAAGAGGTGAGAGATGTGAATGGGAAAACCAATGAAATAAAGTAAAATAAAATAAAATAAAAATTGGCAGCCCTTCATGATTTACAGTCACTGTCTTTGGTGTAGTAAACCTAATCACATTGGTTACTATTTCACTGCATTCGCCGCCGGAGTCCATTAGAACAGTCTAATTTATACTGCAGTGTAATTCATCTGTTTTATTAAGGTTGTTCTTGTATTTATGTTAGAAGTAAAAGCGGCCTCTGGCTCAATGTTATACAGTCATTCTGAGAAAATGCCACAGGGCACAGCAGTTAATAAACCTGGGAACTAGATTAGAGCTCCCGTATTGTTGACATCTGACAAGTTTACTGTGAACATAGTTAGGCTGATGCAGAATCTTATAAAAATAGGCATTAGCGGCGCCATTACAGGCCCATTGCAAAATAATCGCAGATCCCATTTATGGAGGTAGTTAAAGGTTTTTGCATATACTTTACTGAAAATAATGTTGGCCTTTAATCTTTCCCCCATCTTCTTCCCAAGAAAGCCTACTCAGGGGTAGCTTGCAATGACGGTAAGAAAATTAACTTATCAAAGAATGATGATAAATTTGAGCCTGGGAGATGATTTGGTGAAGGCATGCCCTGATTCCACCAAGATTAGAATTTCCATAAAAATCAGCTTTAGGTACTGAGAAGGCTCTCTCTGTTGTGTGGAGGGCGGCATGGCCAGCTCTTGTCTGTAAATAACCAGCACTGACAGCTGACAAGGCACCGTCCATGTCACTCCCTTAGTGATGCTCACAGACATGATGCTCCTATAGTGAAGGATGCTAGTTACTCCCCAAGTGTCTGCTAGGAACTTTGCTTCCAAGAAGTCATTATTTGCACTGGTATATGGATAAAAAACATCCTCTTTTCTGGAAGGAAAAGAGAAGGAAGTGTGGTAGAGAATAACTTAATGCCAGCTATAATTCATAAGATATGGAAGAGGTGGAAGAAACAGGGGAGCAAGTAATGACTGCAAAAATAAACTGAAGACAGTTCTCAGCCTAATATTCTCTGCCTGGCAGAAAACACAGACTTTGGCTTAAAATTAACTTGAACTTGAATCCGAGTATTAAAACTCACACCCTATGAGAATAAATAGTGTTTTAAACAATGCCTGCTAAGCAGTGGGTACTCGGTGAGAAATTTATCAATATTTTAGAGCCAAAGAGACAATCCCGGGACCTAACATGATGCCTGCCGTATTGGTGATAACCACCAGTATTGGCAGAATAAGTGAACAAATGTTCTCAGCTTTGTTTTTTGAGGACATTCAAATGAACTTCAGGCGATGGCACCAAAGAACAGAAAGATGTCAGAAAAAATCTGGTGTATTCTGAAATGTGTAACGACTTAGGTTTCCTCCTAACGTAGGAACTAGGAGAGGATGACTCGTTTTTCAGCATTGATTCCACCCCCATCTGTTAAGTGACTTCACGTCACTCCCTCTGCCTACCTGGGTCTCTATCTATACATCTTTAAGGATAGAAAATGACAATATTCACATTATCCCTTCTAAAACTAAAATTCTAGGCCTTCGACATTTAGTGAAAAGTCCAGCATTTCAAGGTTCTCATGGTTTGAGACGAATCAGGAAGAAAATGACATTTTCTCAATCTGCCAAATCTTTTTTAAAAACTCTTTATCATAATCCTTATCACTCGTGTCTTCTAAACCACCAACTCTTATAAGTTCTACCTCCTACACATTGCTCAAAGTCATTGTCTCCTGCCAACTCCTACAGCTGCTTCCTTAGATCAGTCCCACATCATTTCTTGCCGGAATTACTGCAAAGACTCCTTCAATTGATTCTCTGTCTCTAATTTTCCTTCCAACCCTTACTCTCCATTCCCTACCGTTTGGAGAACTGAACAGCTTGGGTTTTCCATCATCTGTCTGTATTTTCATTCACTGACCAAATACTTTGTACCTGTCTAACCTTGAGACAATTATTAATACTCCCTATGTCTCAGTTTAAACATATGTAAAATGAGACCTCTATAGAATGAGAAAAACAATAAAAATACCCATTTCATTAGGTTATTGGGATTTTTAAAGAAGTTCATATATGAAAGAAGCTTAGAAAAGTGTCTGGCTCATAGTAAGCCTTAAGGTGACAGTTGCATGTGATGTTAGTACGACCATTCATGCAATCCTGCCACGCCGAGTCCCACAGCCTTCTGTATTTGATGTTCTCTCTTTCTGGGCCTTCCTTTTCCCAGAGGTCTCCCTATCACTTTCTCTGGCTACATTAAGGTCTCTGTTCAGACAACACCTCCCAAAAGGAATTCTTAGGTTTTGGGTTTTTTAATTTTTTTTCCCCGTGTGAAATGGCTTCCTTGTCACTCTCTGTCTTCTTTTTTTTATTTTTATTTATTTATTTATTTATTTACATTTTTTTTTTCAACGTTTTTATTTATTTTTGGGACAGAGAGAGACAGAGCATGAACGGGGGAGGGACAGAGAGAGGGAGACACAGAATCGGAAACAGGCTCCAGGCTCTGAGCCATCAGCCCAGAGCCCGACGCGGGGCTCGAACTCACGGACCGTGAGATCGTGACCTGGCTGAAGTCGGATGCTTAACCGACTGCGCCACCCAGGCGCCCCGACTCTCTGTCTTCTTTATTTAGTCTTACATTTCTTCCTGGCACTGACTGCTTAACTGAGATTATATTATGTGCTATCATTTCTCATTAATTATTTAGCTTCTGCCTTAGAATACACCTGCAGGGATCATGCTTGTTCATATCCATGTGCCCAGAACATAGAGAAACATCTGACACATAACAGGTACTCAAAATACACTGGACAAATAAATGAATGAATTGCTGCAGCACTCATTATGATTGTGATAAATGCCCTTAAAAAATAAACTAAGCCTCTAGCTTATAATAAAAGCAAAGGCCATGGAAACCTTCTCCTTTGTACTGGTGTCTACCTTCCCTCTACAAGCTGATTGTGTTGGCATCCTTCATAAATGCATTCAGAGAATCGTTACATCTTCCACAATGTGCTCCAAGTATTCCCCCATCTAGAATCTGAGATTCACAGGGGCTCTGCCTGAGTTACGATGTACTACATTTCCATATATACCCAGAAGAGTGTCTGAATTTATGAGAAATTTAACTTTGACCCCCTGGCCTTGTGTAACCTGCAGATTTAATAATTATTGGCTTTCAGTTTCTCCCAAGTTTGCATCTTCTCTATTCCTGGCATGCTTTGGCCTTAGAGCCACAACTACATTGTACATTCATTGAAGGTAGTGGCACGGTCTTCTCCTTATCATGAATCGTTCAAAAAAAAAAAAAGGGAGCTAATCAAAGAGTCAAGGTTGACTTCAACATATTGTGTCTAAACAATTGTGAAGCAGGGTTTGCTTTTTGAAAATAAGAAAGTTTCATTTACAATAGTGTCTTTACCATCATTCAGAGTAAGTGATTAGCAAATAATAATGAAGAGATCATCTGCAATAGATGAGAATTACCGAATGCTTACCACATGCAACACTGAAATGTGATGTAGGGAAGGGGGCGCTGGTTTCGAAGTCTAGAGAACTGGGTTCTCTTCTGAGCTCTGTCACTATACAATTTATCTTACACTTGGACAACATATTTACTCTTTAAAAATTCTGTGTTCTTCGGGGGGCCTCTGTGGCTCAGTCGGTTAAGTGTCTGGCTCTTGATTTCAGCTCAGGTCATGATCTCATGGTTCATGAGTCCGAGCCCGCATCAGGCTCTGTGCTGACAGTGCAGAGCCTGCTTGAGATTCTCTCTCTCCTCTCTTTCTGCCCCTACACCACTTGCTCTCTCTCTCAAAATAAGTACACTTAAAAAAAAAAAAAACTAAAAGAAGTTTCTATGTACTTATAGGAAAAACAAGGGACTGGACTAGATAAAATTTAAGATCCTTTCCCATTATAACCTTACATCATTAAATCATTAAGAATGATTAAATGGCAAAATCAACCAAAAGAACATTTTTTAGGTTTAACAAATCAAGATTTCCACATATTTAAGGAAAACACAGAGCTTACATCTCAGAGGGCATGAGGCCAACCCTGCTCCATGATGGTCTGCTTTTTTAAGGCAAATGCACCCTTTCTGGGATTCCCAGCTTGGCACACTGTATCTAAGTCTAATTAAATCCCTTTGTGTGAGCCTTAAATACACTTAATTAAAATAGGTAGACTCGGGATGATTAATTCCAAAAGTAAGTGGGTTAAAGTGCAGGCTTATTTCTTCTGCTAATTAGTTGAGGGATGATCTTCCTTGCTGAGAGGCCAAAAAAGACAGGAGATTCATTTTTTCTAACTCAACTCTGTTTTTAAACATCTTTTCAAAGCCTTTAGGCTTTGGAATTTGAGTTCTATAAAATGTGAATGTCTGGGATTATTTCTCCTTATTTTATACTTAGTTAAACCCAAAGCAGGGCTCACTAGAGATCCAAGGGTTATAGAGTAACCAATGGTGGGTGAATCCAGACACACGGTCAGCAAAACCAGCCACGTGGTAACTTTATTATCACTCCATCACTCTTGAGAGGCTGACTTAACTTCATCTCTTGTGATAGGTTTTCAGAAACTGTGACTTACTCATTAAATATTTGATTCTTTGAAATACCCGCTTTGGCGGGTAGTCAGATTTGGAGAAGTCAGATTTCCCCAGTACTGCAGCACATCCAACCTTGTGTATTTAAAACTGCTCCCATTGGGGCGCCTGGGTGGCGCAGTCGGTTAAGCGTCCGACTTCAGCCAGGTCACGATCTCGCGGTCCGTGAGTTCGAGCCCCGCGTCGGGCTCTGGGCTGATGGCTCGGAGCCTGGAGCCTGTTTCCGATTCTGTGTCTCCCTCTCTCTCTGCCCCTCCCCCGTTCATGCTCTGTCTCTCTCTGTCCCAAAATAAACATTGAAAAAAAAAATTAAAAAAAAAAACAAAACTGCTCCCATTAAGTATTAGCAGTGTGGCCGGGCTAAAATGGCTCAGGGAGGTACAGTCCCTTGATGCCTAGGGACAGGGACGAGAGACATTTTGTGCCAAATAACAGGGCCACTTTCCATGCAGCATTTTCTTACCAAATGAGCAAAGTCAAATGGCCTCACTTTCTTCCAATTTCCTTCCTACTATCTTGGGGTGATTTTAATATATCTTCTATAGAAGTGTTTCTAGAACTGGAGTAGCAGGCAGGATTATATGAGGTCTAAAGTGATGTCGAATTTCAATGCACTGATAAGTTTTTAAAAATGCCCAATTCCTTCCTTCATTTCTCAGTTATTGAACACTAGGTGCCAATCACTGTTCCAGGTTCTGAGAAGACAAAGTATCCTAATGGATGCTTGACTTTCACGGATAGAGAAAGAGAGAATATACAAACAGGGTGATCACGGAAGAGAAAAAGCACAAACGACCAACAGCTCAGCGGGCACCCAGCCTGGCCACACATCAACGATGGTCATTCTAATCTCCCCAGTGAGACGTCACTGTTTCTTCCATGAGGAAAATCAAGGTGGAGTGTGGAGAGAGGGAACGTAAGCTTCCTCTCTTCCCAACAGAAGTATTGGGCCAGATTATCCCAGCTATGGAATCAACTGTGTTATCAAAATTTAGCATTGCTAATAAGCGTGCAATCTGAGATTCCATAGAAAAGTCTGCCTTCCATCCACACTGCAAATCTTCTGCTGCCTATTTCCTAACTACATTGCCCCCTGCAGTGACGTATCTTCCAATATTTATTATTAATAACAATTTCAAATCTAGAAATGTTGATTTATAATTGATATCGCAAATACACTATCTGATACATGTCGCTTTAATGAGTTTCAATTTGGCATCCTCATGACTAATTTAGATTTCTGTACAGCAGTTGTTAACATAAGAGTAGACCTTCATGCACGTCCGTGTTGATTTGTGTGTTAGGTCTATAACTTAAGATGCTATGACTTGTCATTGAAAAATGATTATCCATAATTTTTGTAGTCTGGGTTCGATGAGAAAAAACAGACATAACTCTAGTTTTTTTTTGAGCAGCGAGACGTTTCATACATAAATGAGAAGAGGTGGAGAGCAAAGTTCAGTGAAGCCTCCACTGGCCTCAAGACACCAGGAAATTAATTAATTGATTGCAGGACGCAATGGACTTAGTGCCTGGACACTGCATGGGTGACTCCCAGGGGCACATCTGGAGGCTGTTTAGGAAAGCACTGCCCACTGTCTGTCACTGTCCTCTTGTAGATGTGGCCAGAGAATAAGGATTTGCCTTCCTTTCTGCCATTCACGTTTCACTGAAGTACTTTTAGTTAGAAGAATCTAAGCCACACCTGTTTAGCAAAGAAGCCAGGAAAGTGTATTTTCTAAGATTTAGGTCTCCAAAAGAGAGATGTTGCATATAAATTATTCCATTGTAATTGATCCTATATTTATTATAATTGAAAACTGTAAAAAATATATAAATACATATCTATATATAACATAAAACATAAAATATATGACATATATTAAGTATGTGGATTGTTAGATTATAATAGGATCCTATATATCACATATACATAAATGATATCAAAACATACAAATATTGCAAAGAAAAAAACCCATAACACATCAATTCTTTTGTGTGGAGATCCAAAAAGAAAAAACACACTGAGCAAAATCTGTAACTAACTCGTGATAAAATTTCTAATGAAGTAGTAACATAAGCAGTTTCCTCAACTTGGTCAAGGGCATCTATGAAATCACACAGCTAGCACCATACTTAATGGTGAAAGCTTGAATGTTTCCCCCCACCTAAGATCAGGAAAAAGAAAGGATGGTCAGTCTCATTAGTTTTATTCAGATTTGAGCTCTAGGTCTTGGCCAGTGCAGCAATACAGGACAAAAAGATAAAAGGCAGGAAGATAGGAGAGAAAGAAATGAAACTCGTTTCAATTTTAGATGGCATATTTGAGTACATGGAAATCTTAAGAGATCTAGCCTAGAATATTGCTACAAGGAACTAGTGGGTTTTAAAAGGTAGCAGGATACAAATCTGATTCTCCACTGTCAATGGACAACTGGAAAATAAAAATTGTTAAATATCATGTATAATGGCATCAAAATTACATAGTAAGGACAATGGACCTACTATAATGTAGCTAACAAAAATAAGTTAAATACTTAAGGAATAAAATAACAAATGATTTTTGAGATCTCTAGCCTGAAATCTGTAAAACTTTGAGGAGACGGATTTGTAACACCTAAGTAAGGAGATACACCATATTTATGGATCAGAAGCCACTGTGTTGTTAAAATGTCAATTTTCTCCAAATCTATCTATAAATTCCATACAATCCTTGATTGTAAAGTCCACGAGACAGAAGGGAATTAAAAGTATATCTACATGTGCTGGGTTAATAAATTTGTGAAAAAGTGGCCAAAGGAACTTATGGAGAAAGAAAAAAGAATTTCTTAAGAAACAGTGCTAAAAAAAAAAACAAAACATTATTCCCTATCCCATTTCATACACAAACATTAATTCAGATGGATCACAGACCTAAACATAAAATTTACAAAATAGGGTTTCTCAACCTCTGTGTTTTGTAACTACGTTTGGTTTTCAATTATATTAACTGTAATGATCTTCAACAGTTAGATGGTCACTGTGTGAAACGGGGAAGGGAATGGGAAATGAGGTTATAAATATGGTTGGCGGTCTAGTCTGGGGGGGGGCGCGGTGGAGAATTATTAGTCATGTGAGATCAAGGCAGGGGAAGTTCCTAGGAAACCACTGTAAAAATTCTGAGAGAATGGTGGTGGCCGGGAGTAAGGGTGATGTCTCTAGGGAAGAGACTGAGGGACTCCAATTCAGTGCTGAAGATGTGGAAAGAGGGGTGTAGAGCGGGAGAGAAAAAAGTAAGATTGGGTTAAATAAAAGATAAAAATGAATTTCACCTAGTGCTTTTTACTTTTTTAAAGTGTGGCCACTAGAAAATTTGAAATTACATATGTGGCTTGCCTTGATTTTCTCTTAGCACTGATCTAGAATAGATTGGGGGTCTCGAAATCTTAATTTGTTTTGACTATATCTTAATCAACTACTCAGAGATGCATTTAGAAATCTATGCAAAAGCAGATTCATCATCATAGTATTCACAGGGGCAAATAATTATAAATAATATACATATTTAATGATTAGAAAAAGCTTCGTTTTATAGGCTTATCATTTTCTGAAAATAGGGCAATCATTAAAATTGTAATATAACCAAAGACATGAGCGAATGATTAATGTTAAGGGAAAAATAAGGCAGGATTAAAAATATACAATTTGTTCATGTGTGTGTGTATGTGTATACATAAAACATGTTGAATATTTGTCTTGACTATGTATAGATAAATGAAACAAGATAAAAATAATACGTTCACTTGTTAAACATATAACACATTGAATATATGCTGCATATATACATATACATATATTTTTTTTGAAAAAATGCATGATGGTAATCTGTTTTTCCTTATGCTTATCTATACTTTTTTTTATGTTCTATGAGTGCGTATTTTCATACTCCATAAACCAGAATATGTTTTTCAGAAATTAAGAAACATTTGTGGTTTAATTCCACTATCGCTTTGCCAAAAGGGGAACTGAGGGCTTTGGAACAACCCATTGAAGGTAAAAAGCTCACCGGTGGCCGCACTGAGGCTCACACCTGTGCCTCCTGACCTGGTTCTCTTCCCCAGTACTGCAGTAGCACCCATGTGAACTGACTGGGTGCTGAATCAATCAAATGGACTGAACGCAGCTGGGAAAGTGAAGGCACCGAAGAGTATTCAAGAGATTGGTTAAGGGGTACAGGACATGGGTATCGGAATTAGAAATTTTATTGATTGGTTGTGAAAAGAAGTCTACGTACATTAGAGCCTGCCAGCAAATGGGGTGATAGTGCCACAAAATGGAGAAGACAGAGGATTAGGGAGGCAATGACCGCAAATTCAACTACAGACACGACATGTTTGAGGGGCCGGTTGAACGGCCAGGTGGTAAGGTTCATCAGGCAGTCAAAAGCACGGGATGAAAATCTTGGGGTGATCCTGAAGCATAACACAGAGATGTGAGAGTCGGTTTCAGAGGCCAGCTCTGCCATCGCATCTCTGAGGTGGGCAGATCTGAGGGCTGTAATCTGCTCACCTGAGCACGAGACAGTTTTGGAGTGCTGCGGCTAAAACAGCCTCAACGTCTTACCAAGCCATTTATGTTCTGGAAGGAACCAGTGTCTCACCATAATCAGCACGCGATGAGCAATGATGAAGGCCCCTCAGAAGGAAGGTGTGGAGCAGAGCAAATGATTCCCAAAACAACTAATAAAAATGGCATTTATTTTTCTAAATATAGCATTTGCCTGCTGTCACGTAACCTGCAGCACTAAGGTACTCCTGCTGCTCCATTATAGCTAGGTAATTCCTCCCAAGTGAATAGCAAAATAAAGTGTACTGTTTTTCCATATGCTCTAATTAATACTTCTTTAGTAGTATGCCACTTATGTTGAAATTCTTGATGTATATAAATTTATATATATATACATGGCTCCAGATTTCCCTCTAGAGCTAAGCCGTTATTAAGCAAGCATTCACACACATACACTTACATGTGCAATATGTATGAATATTTCATGTAGTTATTTGCATGCACTGATATATATGTATTAGAAATGTGTGTGTATAAATATAAATATACTATAAAATAAATATATGTAATGGGTTTATGTAGTTTTAAAAGTATTTTAAACATTAAATATTTAAATATTCACAAAATATTTTAAATATCAATATCAATATTTTAAATCTCAATATTTTTACATTTATTTCCCCCAAAATAATAGTTATTTTGAATTTTTTTTAATGTTTATTTATTATTGACACACAGAGACAGAGCATGAGTGGGGGAGGGGCAGAGAGACAGAGGGAGACACAGAATCTGAAACAGGCTCCAGGCTCTGAGCTGTCAGCACAGAGCCCAATGCGGGGCTCGAACTCACAAACCGCGAGATCATGACCTGAGCCGAAGTCGGACGCTCAACCGACTGAGCCACGCAGGCGCCCCAAAATAATACTTATTTTGAAAGAGAGAGAGCGCCTCCATGAGCAGGGGAGGGGCAGAGGGAGAGAGAATCTTTTTCTTTAAAGTTTATTTATTTATCTTGAGAGAGAGAGAGAGAGGTCATGATTTCATGGTTCATGAATTTGAGCCCTGCATCAGGCTCTGCTCTGACATCATGGAGTCTGTTTGGGATTCTCTCCCCCTCTCTGTGCCCCTCCCCCACTTGTATATTCTCTCTCTCTCAAAAATAAATAAACTTGTAAAAAATTGATGGTGTCTTGAGCTTCAATTTGTTCTAACATTACACATGAATTTCCTAACATGTACTTTCTCCACTTCACCCTATATTCCTGCCACTTTGGATACTTTGAAACCAGGGCGCCTGGGTAACTCAAAGCTTCCAACTTCGGCTCAGGTCATGATCTCATGGTTTGCGGGTTTGGGCCCCGCATCACGCTCTGTGTTGACAGCTCAGAGCCAGGAGCCTGCTTCGGATTCTGTGTTTCCCTCTCTTTCTCTGCCCTTCCCTCGCTCATGCTCTCTCTCTCGAAATAAATAAACATTAAAATTAGAAAAAACAAAACAGTGGACACAACATGCAGGCTTTGAACAGTAAGAAAGTAGCCCACTACCACGATTCTGAAGAAAATGGGAACACATTAGATGAACCTCATGTTTTCCTATCTTTTTGCCTGAGGGTACTTTCTGGACAGTAATGTAATTAGGTGTAGCGCAAGCCAGTAATGACAGTTTCACTGAGCTGATGAAGCAGAAACAGTAGTTGAAGGTTCCTGAAGCAACTTTCATATGCCGCACTGAGTACTGGAGGGAAGAGAGCTCGGGTAAGGACAGGGCTTGTCCACAGGTGCTTGGCCAAGAGTTGGGCCGTGTTTCCATCATGTAAACTTTGCAGCGTCTAATAGAGCGCGGATGCTGCAGGGCAGAGCTCTGAACAAAGATGCCGAAGGCCTTGCAATGCCAGGAGATACCAGATTTCTGGCCTGGCAGTCGAGCAAATTCTCAGTGGGCACCTCAGTGACAGAGCTGAGATTCTCGAAAAGTCAGACTGCGGAGGTAAAGACTACGTTCTAAATTTTTTTAATGTTTTTATTTCTTTTTTAGAGAGAGAGACAGAGCGAGTGGGAGAGGGGCAGAGAGAGAGAGGGAGACACAGAATGTGAAGCAGGCTCCAGGCTCCGAGCTGCCAGCACAGAGCCCGACGCAGGGCTGCAACTCACAAGCTGTGAGATCGTGACCTGAGCCAAAGTCGGACACTCAACCAACTGAGACACCCAGACACTCGGGTAGAGACTACATTCTAGAGTAAAAGTCACAATCTAGGACTAAGGACCACACTGACATAAAGAATTGTACCCAACCATATTCAAGAACAAACACCAGTAATTCAATAGCATGCCAGAGCAAAACATAATGCACTTTAAGGGGAGACAACATAATCTAGAGCCCCTACAATTAATCAATCACAGTGTTCAATATAAACATGGAAAAGACCTAGAAATGCTTGGAATCAGAGATGCTGGTCAAGAGAAACCATGAGTCAGCATACACAAACACAAAGACGACACAGATACTAGACTCAGCGGGCAAGGACTTCATAATAACTATCATAAATATGTTGAAGGACTTAAATGAGAGAATAAACACAAGGAGGAAGTTGTGAACCCTCTCCCCCAAAATACTATGAAAAAGATCCTAAAAAGAAGTCTTACAACTGAACAGTAGTGTATTTAAAATGAAATTTAAAAAAAATAGTAATAAATAAAATGAAATTTAAAACGCCGAGTGTAAGCATCAGATTGAAGGCAATAGGAGAAAGAGTCAGTAGATCTGAGGGCAGAACAACACATATTTTCAAATAGGAAAAATGGACAAAGAGATGACCTGTGGGATAACCTGAAAGTCAACATGCCTATAATTGGAGTTCTAGAAAGAGAAGACAGAAATAATAGGAAAGGAGAAAGATAATAAATTACCAAAACAACACAACATTTGACTTAAAAACTCAATCTACAGGGGCGCCTGGGTGGTTCAGTTGGTTAAGCATCCAACTCTAGGTTTCAACTCAGATCATGATGTCATGGGTCGTGAGTTTGAGTCCCGCGTCAGGTTCTACGCTGACAGCGTGGCAACTGCCTGGGATTCTTTCTCTGTCCCTCTCTCTTTGCCCCTCCCACACTTCTCCCTCTCTCTTTCAAAATAAGTAAACTTAAAAAAAAAACTCGACCTAAAGATCTAGGAATAATCTAAATTACATAGCAACATGGAAGCACTGAAAACATATTTAGGCATATCCAAATAAAACTGCTGAAAACAATTGAAAAGATAAACATTTTAAAGCAGTCAGGAAAAGAAAAGATACATCATGTACAAGAAATTATAAAACAAAAAAAGAATTCACATTTTATAAGGAAAAAAAAACCCTCACAATGGGATGGCATCCTTACAGTAATTATCACACACACACACACACGCGCGCGCGCGCACTCAGGCGCACACACACACACACACGCACACACACAACCCACCTAGACTTCATCACATGTCCAGAAAAAATGTAATTCAAAAGGTAAAAGAATAATAAAGACACTTGTAACTAAACAAAATCTGAGAGAATATACCATCAACTGAACAATATTGCATAAAACGATAAAGGAAGTTCTTCATGTTGAATGGAAATGGACTACAGATAGATATGTGTATGTGTATATAACAGCCCGAGGTATCAGAGGAACTCTCTGAACTATATTTATGACTTTTCTGGAAATCCAAAACTAAGTTAAAATGTTTATTATTTTCAAAGCATTCATATGGACAGGGTAGTTCACACCTCTATGCCACTAAGTTACTGGATGTATAATCTTGAGCAATCACAATTGTCCTGAGACTCAACTGTCCCACGCAAAAATAGGAAAAGTGACAAGATGAACTTGAGAGGTGCCTGTGTGTGAAAGGAGATGATCCGGGCTGAGTAATGCCAGACACGTATCAAGGAAACTATCTATTGTTTTTTGCTATTCATTTTATTGTCATGATTTTACTCTTATTTTTCTTACCATCATCATTAATCTCTTTCAAAGTTACTTGGATCACTTGGAAGCAGCCGCCCAGAGCGCAGTTGTGACAAAAGCCCCAAGGTGACTTTGGGACTAAGTATTGTGATTGATCCAAGGTTCCTGCTTCATGGTGGTTTGAGGAATGATGGGCGACAGTCCCCACATCAAGGATATTTCATTTCTGACTTAGAAGAAGTTGGCTGGTCTAAGAGGTGAGGTTTCAAAGAAATTTAAGACACTGCAGGAGCGCATTATCTCTGGGGAAAGCTCCTGATGGACAATGCAGGATTACATTCCTAGTGGTCAGAAACTTCTTGGTGAATCCATGCTTTCGACATCAAATGTCTCTGTCACAAGATTTGCTTCCAGGGTGAGATATATGGAGCCTATCCTTCTAGTGATCGTGAGCATTGACTTCAGGATCAACCCTTAATGTGGCTCACAAATGCCCCCCTGACCATCCAACTGATTTTTTTTCCCACTGCTGCTCCCTGCTGCAGGCAACATGGCCCCACTTCCTGTCCTGACATTTTCCGATACCCTCCAGGGCTGCCTATGCTTCTGCATGCAGTCCCGCCCACAGCTCACCAATGCAGATGCTCAGTCTGCAAACCTGGGAATTTTACCTCTGCCCCAAATATGCCTGTTTATTCATATATCTATTTCTTATTCTTTTTCCAAACTCCCACTAACACTTCAAGGCTCATTACAGAGTTTCCTTCTCTGTGAATCCAGGGTTACTCCCTTGGACAATGAGTCACTCATGTTTCCCCCCACAGACACACCTTCGGTGGAGTGGAACTCCTTGAGGGCAGGACTATGTCTTAAGGATAAGGAGGGGCTTAGCACTCAATACGATGTCAGGTTTAATCTTCTTTTAAATGAGGCAAACCTTACAGTGAAATGCTCAAGTCTTCATAAATTTCGATGAGCTTTTAACAAATGCATGTGCTGATGGAACTAACATCCTGCACGATGTGTAGAGCATTCACTTACCCCAGAAATTTCCCTCATGGCTCCTTTCAGTTAATCTGAAAGCCGATAAGCCACTCACAGTTTCTATTTCTATCAGTATAGTGTGACTTTCTCTGTTCTTATACTTCACATACGTGGAATCATACAGTATAGATGTTCATGCCTGGCTTCTTTTCTTTCTTTTTTTAAAAATTCATCCTTGTCATTGCAAGTATTGGTATTTCATTTCATTTCTTCTTGCGGAATAGAATTCTAGCGTACGAATATGTCACAGTCTGTTCATCTCCTGTTAATGAGTCTGGGGGTTGATTCCAACTCGGGTGTGTTATGAATAAAGCTGCCACAAACCTATGTTTTCATGACTCCTAGATATATACTTAGAGTGTATGGCTTGGGCAAGAGAGTAGGTAAATGGTATATGTTTAATTATATGTTTAATTATGTATGTGTATATTTAATTATAATATATGTTTAATCATACATTTATATATGGCCATTTTCATCACAGAATATCTAGGATACATACTAATTACATGACTCATCACTTTGGATGTGAACCTTGATCGCCTGCCTGAGGCAGCTTCTCCGTTTTCTCCACTGTCAGATCACTCATCCATGTGCCCTTTTCATGCGGAATTTTTTGGAGGAAATTTCTTCTGTGCAGCTCACACTGAATAGCCCACGATTTTATACCTACACACCTCCAGTGGTCTGCTGTCACCACACGCCAGCGAGTTTGGGCTGTCCTGACAATTGCCAACTCTTGCGTGTTTCATTTTGTTTATCTTCTGTTGCCTTGATTACCTTATGCCTCCTCAAACCGCATTTCCATTTTCTAAACTAATGCTTCTGCCATTTGACAGACTCGTTGGAATTGGAAGCATACTGGCGTAGTTAATTTACTGACATCTTCAGATAGGGAATCTGGGATCCAGTGGTTACTGGGACTCCTCCTTCCTACACCACAGCGCAAACACAGCACACTCCGTTCTAATTATGTATTCACATAACACTTCCTTATGCTAAATATAAGCCTTTTTATTGAAAACCACCATGGCCAAACGGAAGGGACATGACAGTTAACTTGAAGGATCTTTCGATGCCTTAAAATGATGAGTTGAGCATCAAAAATATATATATTGACTGCAGTGAATTAAATCACATCCAATTACAATAAAACCTTGATTCGCGAGCATAATTTGTTCCGGAAACATGCTTGTAATCCAAAGCACTTGTACATCGAAGCGAATTGCAAGAACCATTGACTCAGTTACGATGATGTGACATTTTGCGTCACCTACTACTCATATTGCAAGGCATCGCTCATTCATCACATTAAAGTTTATTAGAAATGTTTGCTCGTCTTGCAGAACACCCTCAGAACAAGTTCCTTGCAATTCAAGTATTACTGTAATTGTTAACCTATTGATTGATAATGGTACCCCAAAAATATCAGGTCAACTTTGGAAGTTGCTAGGGCACAAACTGTATCCTGTGAATTTGTAAAGAGAAAGAATAATACTTTTTGCAACAGAAGAGAGAGGTGTAAAATAAGATCAGCAAAATAGTCATGATCATTGAAGCTAGGTGGCAGCACATGGGATTCAATAAATATCCTTTCTAATTTTGCATTTTTGAAGTTTGTGCCACGATGTGTTCAATGCCGTACCCTTAAAGAATACAATGGCATGCATAAAGTGCTGGATAAATATTTAAAGAACTAAGTGAAACTACCACTGATGGATGTAACCATGTCAAACTCAGCTAATTTAATTCTTTCTCTTCACATGAATACAGCTGATTAAAAATAAATCTGTAGTCTCTACTATGTGCTACTGGTAAACAACCAAGGTACCAAGTATTAAAAGTGAGAACCTAAACATGAAAAGTATGACACTGGCTTTAAAATCAGGTTCTGGAATTTGGCACAAAAGTCCTAGTGATGAGTCCTGATTCTATCTTCGAGGGGATGTGTCATCTCTACTAGTTTAAATAAAGCCCTTCAGGGGCGCCTGGGGGCTCAGTCAGTTGAGCGCCGGACTTGGGCTCAGGTCATGATCTTGTGGTTCATGAGTTTGAGCCCCGCGTTGGGCTCTGTGCTGACAGCTTAGAGCCTGGAGCCTGCTTTGGGTTCTGTGTTTCCCTCTCTTTCTGCCCCTCCTGTCCCCTCTCTCAAAAATAAACACTAAAAAAATTAAATAAAGCCTTTCAGAGACTCTCGATTCCATGTTAACAATGTGGGAAGTAAATATCTAGGTTATAGTAGGAACGGAAGGGGATACATATGAAAAATAATCTGCAAGTAGAGTGTTGTACAGAAGCTGTTCCTTTAAAAAGGTTACAAATGGGCACTGAGGAATGCCTGCACTGGACCTAATAGAACAACAAATCACGCCAGAAAATGATACAGAGCATTTGATAAGTGCATTGCAGATAATACCAGCAATACACCTTATGATCTGATTTGACATCCTTCTGGAAAAGAGAACTGGAACTCTAATCCCAGACTGACTGCCGATCATCATTGAGCTTGTTAGAGGGACTAACATCTTTGGTCGTCCTCCGCTTTTTGCCTATAACCCAACTTCAACCATATAATAAATCCAACTTCTTTTGACTTAGTATCTGTAAATTACGGTAAAATTATATGTGTTAAAAACAAATGACCCATCTGATGAGAACTCCACTGAAATTTTCCGGAGTAGCGTTCAGAGACTTAAAGGCTCTCAAATATTCAATAAGCAATCACAAATGATACGTAATTTATTATGTATAAGAGGAAAACACGCTTGAACTGTTGACAGTGTTGAACAGGGATCTGTGGTAGTCAGTTGCCAATTGTCCCCGTGATTCTGACCTCCTGGTATTTGTGCCTTTGGGCACTTGTCCTCCTCATCACTGGTAGTGCTGACCTGTATAACCAAGATTCTACTGTGGAAATGCTATATGTGACTTCTGAGGCTAGGACCCAGAAGACATTCTGGTTTCCACCTTTCTGTCTTTTGGATCACTTGCTCGGAAAAAACAGTTGCCACGTCGTGATAACACTCAAGCATTCCTGTGGAGTGGTGCCTATGGCAGGAGCCTGACGTCCCCACAAATAACCAGAGCTAATGTCAGTATTTCCGGGTAAGTTACTGAACCACCTAACTAGTGGATCCCTCTGCTCCGGTAGAGCCTTCTGTTGACTATAGTCCCAGCCAACCAGCCGACAGCAGCCTCGTGAGACCCTGATACCAAACCACGTGGCTAAGCTGGTCCCGGATTTTGGACCCAGGGACACTGTGTGAGGTAATAAATGCATATTGTTTCAAGCCACTCATTTCAGGGTTGTTTGTTTTACAGCAAAAGAGAAGCAATGCAAAGTCTAAAATACAGTGCACAGTTTTATTCTGTGGTAAAGCGTGTATCACAGTGCAATGCAGCACATTTTTATTAATCAACTTGGTTGATGTCTAATTTATATATAACAACAGGCACAGAGTTTAAGTGCACACTTTGATGAGTTGTGACAAATGTATACACCTGTGAAACTGTCACCCATGATCGAGATGCAGAACATTTCCATCACTCAATGATGTCGCCTCTGCCCAACCCCGGTGAATTCTTGCCCCAACATGGGCGCCAGGCTGATCTGCCTTCTCTCAGGAGTGAAAGCATTTGAGTCTTCTAGATTTTCATATAAATGGAATCATACAATCTTTTGTATCCAGTGCCCATTTACTCCAAATATTTTTGAGATTCACCCACGTTGCCATGGGCATCATTAGCTCATTCCTTTTATTGACATGTAGTATTCTATTATACGGACATAACATCACTTTATTTTTTTAATCTTTATTGAGGTATAATTGGCATATAAAATGGCAACATAGTGAAAGTGTACAAGTGTACGTTGTGGTGATTTGGTATACATGCATGTCCCACCTTATTTATGCAACCTCGTGGTCTGGACATTTGTGTTGCCTCCGGGTTTTGGCTGGTATGGATGAGGCTGCTATCACCAACCACACCCAATTCCACAAATTGCAGGATAGTATGGTTAGTGGGCATTTAACTTTTAAAGAAAGGCAAACTATTATCCAAAGTCATATCATTTTGCACCCCCTCCCGCAATGTATGGGTTGCTCCACAGTGTCACCAACACTTCATATTGTGTGTGTGGTTTTTTAAGTTTGTTCATTCTACCGAGTGCGTAGTGATATTTCATTGTGGCTTTAATTTGCATTTCCTGGATGACTAATGAAGATACATACCTTCTCGTGTGCTCGTGGCCATTTGCTTTGCTGACACATAAACTCTCTTCAAATATGTTATATTTGTAGTGGGTTGTTTGTCTTTCTATTATAAAATTGTGAGAGTTCTTCATACAGTGTGGGCATAAGTCCTGTTTTGAGTATTATGTATTGTAAATAGTCTCTCAGTCTGTGACTTGCCAATTCATTTTCCCAATGATGTCTCCTGACAGGACCAAGGATGTGAATTTTGATGTAGTCTAATTTACCCTTGTTTTTTTTTTTTATGTTGATTGCATCCTGTACCCCATCTAAAAATCCTTGCCTACTCCGACTGTGCAAAGATATTGTCCTAAATTTTTGTTCAAAAATTTTATAAGTTTATCCTTTATGCATAGATGACAGAAACTAATGAGTCCTAATAGCTAGGAAAAAAAAAAGTAGCTCATGTATTTGCTGGGTAGCCTGGGGGAAGTCATTTAATATTCTGAGAACAAGATACTTCATCTCTATAACTGAGATTATAATGTTATCCAGACCTGCTTTGAAGGGTTTTTGAGAAACTCAACATGATACAGGACCCACAAGTTTTGGTAACTCATACAGACTATATATGTGGATGATACTACATAAAGCAATATCAATACCCAGAAAATGTTATTGACTAATTACAAAATAAATACCATTTCTCCCTCATGGCATTTCTGTTTTCTCTTCTCTGTTTACTGTATATGCATCGCATTCTTTAATGTCTGGGTCTTCACTAACCAAGCAAGGAGTATGACATAAAAAGCTTTTGGACCACAAGCATACTGTTCTAAGTACTACACCATATAAGAAAGCAGGAATCAATTTTTGAGTAACTCTTGTACATAAGACCCGTTGTTGGTGACATACATTAATGCTTTCTTTTAGTATGCTCTAGAGACAAATGCACAAAATTATGACTTTACTTCAAACTGATGCAATAATAGACCATTTTAAGTGATACTCAATGTTATTGTTACTTAAAAATAAAAGAAGGGGCACCTGGGTGGCGCAGTCGGTTAAGCGTCCGACTTCAGCCAGGTCACGATCTCGCGGTCCGTGAGTTCGAGCCCCGCGTCAGGCTCTGGGCTGATGGCTCAGAGCCAGGAGCCTGTTTCCGATTCTGTGTCTCCCTCTCTCTCTGCCCCTCCCCTGTTCATGCTCTGTCTCTCTCTGTCCCAAAAATAAAATAAAAAAAACGTTGAAAAAAAATTGAAAAAAATAAAAGAAAATGATTTCATCTCTGAGTAAGACTGGACTTTAGAACTTGAGCTTTGTGACAACATCTTTCTACTCCAGGATTTAAGGCAGTGATTCTTAAACCCTTTCAATTTTCCAATTCTTTGAAAACCTGGAGCTCCTGCAATTGCAAGCAATGTTTCCATTCTCAGGACAAATTTCCCCTATTTTATGGAACGTCTTAAAAATTTTTAATGTTTATTTATTTATTTTGAGACAGAAAGAGAAAGAGAGAGAGAGAGAGTAGGGGAGGGGAAGAGAGAAAGGGAGAGAGAGAATCCCAAGCAGGCTTCACGTTATTAGCGCAGAGCCCAACGTGGAACTTGTTCCCACGAACCGTGGGATCATGACCTGAGCCGAAATCAAGAGTCAGACACTTAACTGACCGAGTCACTCTGGCACCCTTCACCTTATTAAAGTTTATCAGATCTCATCAAGAAAATGAAATTATTCTCCAAAATCTTACCACGGCTTTGTGTTTATCGTTCTACCTTTTTGATATTTATTTGTGTAAATAACAATTACCTTTCTAGATATTTGTTATGGGGGAAATCAATATTTAATAGGAAAGTTTAATATTTTCCCATCTGGTTTTCCACTATTTCAAGTAGTCTTTCAGATTCTTTAGGCTATCTAACGGGTCTCAATTAAATAGTTTATAAATTCAGTAAACTAAGATTCCAAAGGAATCTTTGGTCTATTCACTCATTGGGAATGGGAACAGAAAACTCTGGTTCAGATTAGTACTCAGACATCGAGTCTCTCATGACAAAACCAAGTGCACGATTAATAGAAAAATGTCAAAGCTTCAGTCCTCACCCCTTAATAAACTGTATCTCTTCTATCAGCTCAGTAAAAGGAGGCTTCCTTTGCCCAGACTTCCTGGAAATGTATCTCAAGGAACCATAACTCCAGTTTCTTGGCCAGCTCCCTCATTACTGCAACGAACTTAGCCCTCTATCTCCTCTTTTTATGTTCCACTCCATTAGGAAAGGAGATCGTATTTTCTGAACTGATGAAATTAAACTTGCCCATATTTTCCCAGTCATCATAATTTTTACAAAGAGCTCATCTAATCAATTTTTGGCAAGAGAACGACAATACTATACTAGATAGCACCATTAAGATGAAATGGTCATGCTGTTGAATTAGAGATACTTAAATTAGGTAGACTAAAATTTAGTTTGGCTTTTATTGTCCTCATTCTTCTAACCCTTAAATACATGTTTTGCAAGGCTGGTCATTTAACTCCCATCAATATTTCTCCCAGTGCAGAAAGGAAATATCATTTTCCAGGCTTTTGCAGAGATATTACAGAGAAACTGAATTTGTAAGCTTAATGTCAGATTGTCAAAGGAGGCAATGAAAACCCTCTGCCGGTCCTAGCATACAGAATGCCAAGCACAACAGTTAAGCAGCAGCAATCTACCTCAGTGATATACATCTGATATTGACATAACCCAAGATATGCCCAAGATAACTTCTGCAGTTGGGACCCCCAATTTCTTCTGGTAACCATGCATGGAGTACTTACTATGCATATGTACCTACTAAGTGTTACAATGTTTCTATAGAGAAAGAGACTTAGTATCTATCTGTAAAGAGTTACAGCTCTGCAAGAAAGACAGGGTTATATACAAATAAACCACAGGGTGATATGAAATTTCATAGAATCCAAAGAGCAATGACTGGAAATAGCATTCTTAGACATGCTCAAGTCAGAAGCACATTGTTGATAAGTGAGCCATCCATCTCACTTATAAAAGAATATGATTGAAGAAATAAACCCAGTAAACCTATAAAAATGATCACCTTTGTAGGAAATAGGACCCGGGTCTGCAGGCCCAATCTGGGTGTAGGATGCAGGGGAGGGCAAGATGTGGGTTTGCATATCATTTATCTGTGGGATGCACTTGCAGGGCCAAAGTGGGTGATCAAGAAGCCAGGCCAGGTATGGAATGAGTTACCCATCCAAAGGAGGTAGGAAGAGAGGGTTTGCCTTGCAGGGGGAAACAAGAATTTAGGAAATCAGCAAGTGAACGCAGATTTACCAAAACCATTACGCGATGTTATTTTGGAGAATTGTGAAAATTGTTATGAGGGAAAATTACGCAGTATCATGCAAGCATGTTAAGTGGGGAAACCGGAATGATCCAGAAGGCACAGGAAGACTTCTTTGAAGATGTGATTTACAGCCAATGTCCCAGTGCCAGGATGGACATGAGAAGTCAGACATCCTGTGGCTCTAAGGATCATGGCCATATTGACTGAAGACTCTGCAGGGAGTGGTCAGAGATGAATGGAAAGGAGGCAGGAGTGAGATCGTGTGGGCCTGAGAAGCAGGGCTAACATTTGTTATTATTCCACGTTTGAGGGGAAGCTGTTAGAGGTTTGGTTTTTTTTTTCTTAAAAAAAATTGTTTTTAATATTTATTTATTTATTTATTGGAGACAGAGAGACACAATGCAAGCAGGGGAGGGGCAGAGAAAGAGAGAGAGATGCGGCATCCAAAGCAGGCTCCAGACTCCAAGCTGTCAGCACAGAGCCCAACACGGGGCTCGAACCCACGAAGCGCGGGATCATGACCTGGCTGAAGTCAGACGCTTAACTGACTAAGCCACCCAGGTGCCCCTAGAGGTTTTTGAAATGAGGATATGCATGATCAATTTATGTTTTACTATTATTATTTTGGCCAAAGTCTATATAATGAACTGAAAAGGCTTATAAGTGGTTGGCAATAGACCACTTTGGGGGCTCAGGCAATGTAGAAGGTGACAGAAGCTTGTGTTTGAGGGCTAGCAATGAATACAGGGAGAAATCAATTAATTAAAAAGCAATGTTGGGGGGCACCTGAGTGGCTCAGTCAGTTAAGCATCTGATATCAGCTCAGGTCATGATCTCAAGGTTCATAGGTTCGAATCCCACATCAGGCTCTGTGCTGACAGCCTAGAGCCTGGAGCCTGCTTCGGATTCTGTGTCTCCCTCTCTCTCTTCCCCTCCCCCACTTTCACTCTGTCTCTTTCTCTCAAAAACAAATACACATTTAAAAAAAATTTAAAAGCAATGTTGGAGTTAAACTGATTGGAAATGGAGTCTGAGGGAGAGAATCCTGTCCTGGTTTCTGACTGGTGTAAATCTTAATTGCAGCTAATTTGCAAAGTATGGAAGAATATTAAAAAAAAATAAAAAAACAAAATGAAAATTAACATACATTCCACTAGATAATCACGGTTAACTTTTTTTCTAGTCATACATATGCATTGTTTTCTTCAATCAGGGTCTCATAGTAAGTATAATTTTATATCCTGGTTTTTGACTTACGTTGTGAGACTTTTCAGATATCATAAAGAATACTTATTGCAAAATCACAATTATAATGGCTTATATTATCTTATGGAAGTATCCTCATACAAAATACTAGTCACTTTTTATTAGGCATTTTGGTTATTTCTATATTGTTACCCTTATAAATAATGCTACAATGAATATTATTGCTTGCAAACCTAGTGAACATCCCCGTGTGTTTCTTCCGTATTAAATCACAGAGAAGAAATTATGGGACGAAAGGCATTTCCTTTATTATGACACTCGCTGTGTTGCAAAACTTTTCTCCAGAAATTTTGTTCCGATGGACAGTTGCACTAGCAGCCTATGAGAGCATGTGTTTTGCAATCTGGGCACCAACAGAGACCTTTAGTTTTTAAATGCAGTAAAACCTTGGTTTGTGAGCATAATTCGTTCTGGAAACACGCTTGTAATCCAAAGCACTTGTATATCGAAGCAAATTTCCCCATAAGAAATAATGGAAATTCAGAGGACTCATTCCACAAGCCGAAAATATTCATATAAAAATGATTACAGGGGCGCCTGGGTGGCGCAGTCGGTCAAGCGTCCGACTTCAGCCAGGTCGCGATCTCGCGGTCCGGGAGTTCGAGCCCCGCGTCGGGCTCTGGGCTGATGGCTCGGAGCCTGGAGCCTGTTTCCGATTCTGTGTCTCCCTCTCTCTCTGCCCCTCCCCCGTTCATGCTCTGTCTCTCTCTGTCCCAAAAATAAATAAAAATGTTGAAAAAAAATTAAAAAAAAAATGATTACAATGCTGTCATATAATACAAAATAATAAAGAAAATACAAAATATAAAGAAGAGTAAACGGATTAGCTGCACTTCCCTTTGGCAACCTTTGTGGCTGGTGTGAGGGAGACAAGAGAGAGGAGGAGGGTGATTGTGTAGAATGACTTTCACTGTCACTAACCGAATCCCTGCCGTCTATTGGCCCAATGGAATCTTTTTCTTTTCATGCAGCTTTAACGAGGAGCCTATCCAAAGACACTTGCTTTTGCCTCCTTTTGAGGATTTTGCGGAAATGCGACACTGCGTTATCGTTAAACAGATTCATCCCTCACACTGCTATAGCTTTATTCGGGTGGTGCTTTTCCACAAAATTTTGCTCTGTTTCCCACATTCGATACATCTGTCTAATCTCATTTGAGGTGAGGGATTCCACTGCTCTTTCTCTCCTCTGCAGACAAGATGCAGACGTAGACTTATAAAATCTTGCAATTTCGACCACTTGCTTACCTTATTCGTACTTCTCGATGATTTCCTTCTCCACATCTGCCATAATCATCTCCTTACCACCTTTCTTTTTAACGTGTTTCTGCATGGGGGCCATTGTATCCACTCGCATGGATGTTGATTATGGTACCGTGTTAATAAACTCTGGTCATATACTGTATTTAATGTAACTGGCAATAAGGCAGCAGAGGAAAGGGTCTATATCTGCAGGCACCTGACCTAGAATGAAGCAGAGCATTCCTAAGCTCACTCTTGGATGGAAACGCATAGGTGCCTTGAAGTGACAAAAAACACACTAGTGCCAGTTATGGGCACCTTCCAACATTCTGAAAAATCACTGATTTCTATCAAACACCACAGCCTGAGACCGAGCATCTGAGCGTGGGAGACGATCACCCACAATCCCACAGAGAGAGAGAGAGGGAAGAACCATTAGTTCAGTTGTGATCATGTGATGTTTGGTGTCATGTAAGACTCATATTGTAGGTCATCGCTCGTTTATCAAGTTAAAATTTACCGGAAATGTGTGCTCATCTTGAGGAACACTCACAGAACAAGTTACTCTCCATCCGAGGTTCTACTGTATTCTTCATGAACTCGCAGGTGGAAAGTGTCAACACATCAGGGTCCCAGATTCTAGAGAGGAAGATTCCAGATTCTAGGGAGAAGAGATTCTCAAGACAATCTTGGGTCAGACACCTGCCCCTGCTCCTATTATCAAAGCACAGAAGTTAGATTGTGAAAGTACAGACACAACTATGACATTCACTCCCATGGGTGCAAAAAGCCTTCAAGAACAGAAAAGAAAATTGTAAACTGGGCCAAAAACCCTGAGGAAGTGGATAGCGATGATGAATAGGACTATTCAAAGAAGGAGGGATTTAAGATTTTATAAATATAGAGTCAGGCTGCCAAAATATCCTTCCAAGTGGCCTCATTAAAAGGTATTCTTCCATGAGCCTACACTCCTCTCTCCCCATAAGCTCCTCCTACCTCTCCTCAAATCTGGTAAGAACCAACTGAAAGACCTTCCAAATCCTAAAACTGGGCTGATCTGCCTCTATTGCTCTCATATTGCTCCTTAACAATCTATCACCAATTTAACAGCTTGAGACAACATACGTTTAATTGTTCCTTTCCAGTTTGGGAGATCAGAAGCTTGAAACATGTCCTATAGGGCTAAAATCAGGTTGTTGGCAGGAGTACAGTCCATCTGGAAGCTCTGGGGAAGAATCTGTTCTTTGATGTGTCCAGCTTCTAGAAGTTTCCCACATTCCTTGGCTCCTGGCCACATCAGTCCAACGTCTGTTTCCATTGCCACAAAGTTTTCTCGCTGATGCCTCTGCCTCCTCTTAAAGGACTCTTGTGATTACTTTGGACCTAATCCAGGATAATCCCACCATCTCAAGATTGCCAATTTAATCACATCTGCACAATCTCTTTGTACTGTAAGGTATGGTCATGTTCACAGGTTCAGGATTAGGATGTGGGTATCTTTGGGGAAGGGCATCATTCTGTCTTCCACACCGAACAGCCAGAACCCACAAAGGGGCATGGCCTGGGCATGAACTCCCTCACCCACAGTCCCTGCTGAACTAACCACCACAAACCAGGCTTCTGTGGGTACTGTGCTCTTGACCATTTAATCTCCTAATTGTACTGTTCTGTGATAGTCATTTGATTTGTTCACTTTGGTCATTAGCTCATCTTTCCAAAATTACCTTTGTACTTCCTCTCAAGGTAAATCCACAGCTTGTACCTTCCCCAGCTGATCCGATAGGAACTCCATGATCAGACTGGCTAGCATGACCAAGAGATAAACATTAGAGCTCATCTCACGTTCCACAAGGGCCAGCCAGGGCTTTGCCATGTGCAGACAGCCCCCATTGTGCCCATGTGCCAGAGACACTAGTCTTCTTACAAATGCTACACCTGAAATTCTTCTACTTTGACTCCACATTTTTACTCCAGTTTTCCCTTTGGAGAATTTGGGTTATTTGAAATCCTGAAATGAACATGTCCTTGGCCGTCTTCTTATGACATGTCCCTTGTGGTAATTGGTTTGAAGCTGGTTGAAAAACCCAGGGGAACCAGAACTTTATCAGAAACCTCACTTCGAGAATAAGCACTGCCTGGAAATCCCTTCCTCTGTTTCCCATCCAAAATACCGGGTCTCTGAGATAGTTACTCTCACTTTAATCCAACTGAAGTGTAGCACATCCCTGGCTTTGGGCACTTTGAGAAACTCTAGTAGATTTATACTCTACTTTCACGTTCTCAAGTAATACTGATTATTACAACCATCTTCTGTTGGATTAAGGCAAATGTTACTCCTTTCCTTTAAAGCTGGTAAAATGGATTCAGAAAAATTAAGTCACCAGCTCGAAGTAGCAGGGCTAATAAGAACAGCAGGAAATTGGACAAGAATCTTCATGTACTCTCCCACCGCAAATCAAATGCTGGTTTCTTCAAATAGTTCTACCTGAACTCTTATATAAATACTTAGTCATTGTATGATTAGCAATATATATGGGGCGGGGGGCAGGTTTCAAGTCCACTTCTGAATATTCACTTCTGGATATCGAGACACTTTTTATGAAAACACATGCTTTCTGCTTTAGTTGCCATCACCTCTTTAAGAAGAGTGCACGTATTTCTTCTAAACACGAGTGTTGTTGGATTTGCATCGAATGCACATTTTTATAAAGTGCTGTGAAAAATCGAATAGTGCTGACGTCCAGCCTAAAGTGACGAATGTTTCAAAACAATACCCATTTTTGATCGATGCTGACACACCCCATCTTTATTTTTCTCCACCTCACTTTGGGAATCTTCTCCTCTGTCAGCTATTTCAGTAGCTATTCTAGAAATTCAGATCTATGTGTCAATGCTATTGACCTGATGTTCTGGTTCCCAGAATCTGATGCTTACATAGAAATGTGAGAAGCCAAGCCCTAGAAGGCAGGCCATGGCTTCCCGGCACCCGTTTTGCCACACAGATGAACACCAGGAAATAGGCCAATGCTACTTTATGGCCTCGGCCAAGTACAATCCTCACAAGCAGACCTACCCAAGTGACACATTTATACAGCTCGGATGGGCAAATGACACATTTATATGGCTCGGATGGGAATGGCTTTAGGCTTACCGTCTCAATCACACGGTCAACGTGGGCCAGAAACATCAAAGCCAGACAACAGCACAGGGTTGTCTGAATTCAAGGGGAGGTTCTGTTCACCCTCCAGGCTGCACATCATGGCCAAATTTCTCAAATTCATTTTTCTGTCATTTCAACCTCTACCACGTTTCTTTAGCTTTTAGACTGAAGATGAGCTGGCGAGTTCTCTCCTGTTCCTTTCAAATGTAACTTGATGTTCATTTTATGTCAAGGTTAGCATGGTACATTTGCAAGAATGCCAATTTTGCAATTAGGAAAAAAGGAGCTTCTGATCTGCCCTTGCCACGAACCAGAAGTCTGTTCCTCCACCGGTCGCTGCCTCTCTGAGCCTCACAGTTTTTTTCCTGATGTGTCAAATAAGGAAAATAACTGCTCTCCCCAATTTTACAAGTATATCACACAAATCAAGATGATTTAAGTGACAATCATTTATTAGCCACAAGGGCTTTCATATGTAAAGGCTGGTGCATCAGAGGAAAGAACAGCTAATTAGGAAACAACCTGGCTTCTAGGGTTTGATCTGCAACTATTTGGGGTGAGCCCTTCACCAAGTCTCTGAGGGATTATTCTTCTCGTCCCTAAAAAGAGAAGGAAACACATAATAATCCCCTGAGGGGCTTTCAGCTCCAACACTCTAGTGTTCCAGTATTACGTTATTACTGTTTTGTTAATGTGAGTTCCGCATTATCTATTAACATTTCTACTATTTTCCTCTCAATGACTGTTTTCCAATTATTTCACACCTTCACTGTGCATATGTTTTATCTATTTTCCTCCAGCATATTTGTCCATGAGGAATAACTCTTTAGAAGCATCTCGGAGCTTTTCTCCCCCCTCAAAATTCTATTCAATCCTCTATTATTTTTCTCACTTTGTATTCACAACCCTTCCAAATTAAATACCATTGGCACATTTAATTTAGTAGGGCATCGACTTTACTCTTGGTGATAAGCTACACGAAAGGAGGTAGACTACATGAGATCTCAAAGTGAGAGTAAATAGCATGTTAATGAAATTCACAAATTATACTAAATTGGAAGATGTAGTGAGCGACAGAGTGAATAGAGACGTGATACAGATGGACTTTGAGGGGTGAGAAGCCCAGGCAGATAATAGAAAAAAATTGGATTTGGTTAAAACAAATTCACTAAGAAAAAAAAAATGCCCTAAGAATACTTGCTGGAGGGAAAGACAGGGTGAGAGGGTGAGGCACGAAACAGTACTTTAATAACCTGTAAATTGAATGGATAATTCTAAGGAAGAATGTAAATGCATCACTATACTTTTCTCCTTGCATGCAGAAAAGTCAGCTACTGATGCACTGAACAGGCATCCACTGAGTGCCCACCCTATGCTCAGCGCTGGGACAACTGTAGGTCTGGGAATAGGAGTTAAATAGGACTGCACCTTCTCTTTCCTAAATAGCGCCGGAGGGGCTGTCTGGTGGACAGGTGCCCGGCAATTGTCATACTGGGGTTAAGGACAAAACCAGAGGCCCCTCTGACCTGCAAAGGAGTGAGCGCTTTCGAATTCACATCATTCTGGAAACATGAAGCTCGACAGGTCGACAGATTGTAGAAGAAGGTGGAAAGCACCTCAGTTGGAGCAAATACTTAATGCAAAGAGTGAGGCACAAATCAGCCCAGTCCTCTCCCAAGCTCAGTCTCTGTCTCACTGCCCACCTTCATCAGAACTCTGATCTAATAACTGAGCTCCACTAACATAAACCACCATTTCCTACCAGCGGTATCCCTCTGTCCTCTGTGAAGGGCCAGTCTCGTTCTGAGAACCTTCCCATTCCCACACATCTAGAAGGCTCTGTTTATTTAAGGTATGGCTTCAGAATCACTTCCACAGAGAAGGCTTATTGCTTCTACTGCATCTGTAAGTTGGACTGGGTTAACTCTCACTCCTTTCGCCTCCCATAGTATCTGACCTTTGTTTTTACTAAAACACCTCTCACACTATGGCAAAAATGATTTCCTTTTCTGGATTTCATGCTAGTTTGTGAGAGTTTGCAGTGAAGAGCTTTTTTTTTTTTTTTCCTGTGCTCCTCGAGGGAGGTAGCCTCATGCGTAATAACCCCTGTTAGCCCTCAATCAGTATTTGTGGAATAAGTTAAGGAAGAAATAGCCACGTTCCTCCTAGCAGTCAGAGGCAAATCGGAGGCACGCTGGCCGGAGAAGCATGGTTACTGCTTGGACATTGGGCAGAGCGTGTGTGTGTGAGGGTGTGTGCGAATCAAGTGAGACTAAAATCCAGATCTGCCATTCACTCACCATGTGACATTACCTCAGTAATGGAAAATAGAGAGTTTAGTTAAAGACTCAAGAGGAAATTGTAAAAGGACACTGAAAGCTATTTGGGAAACCGAAGAGGTTAATATTGCTTATATTTCCTGTGATAATACTGTGTTTTGTTCACTCTTAGCATTTCTTTTTGAAAATGCTGCTATGTCGGGGCAGCTGGGTGGCTCAGTCTGTGAAGCATCCCTCTTCAGCTCAGGTCACAATCTCGCCGTTGGTGATGTAGAGCCCCGCACTGGGCTCTCTGCTGTCAGCACAGAACCTGCTTCAGATCCTCCGTCTCCCTCTCTCTCTCTGTCCCTCCCCCACTCATGCTCTCTCAAAAATAAATTAAAAATTAAAATTAAAAAAAAAAGAAGAAGAAAATGCTGCTCTGTCCTAGCTGCTGGAAGCGGGACTGAGAGAAGGGCCATCTGTAACCACTCAGAGGCAAAGGTTCCCAATTTTCTGATCTGCTGGTCTCACGGATGAAGGCAGTAGAATCTGAGTGCTCCCCAAGAAAGGAGTTTGGTGGGGGGATCAAAACCCAGGGCACTCGGTCAGTTTTATGCGCCTATAAGAAGAGTCAGTCTCCAGAACATAACCTGTGGAGTTGTCATTGGAATCTGTTCTCACTTAATTATCAGCAGAGTAAGAAAATAGCATCAAATGTTCCCGGTATAACATCAAGTAAATTCAATTTTGAAATTTAAAAAAAGGGGGGGGGGTAGGGGAATGAAAGCATTTTGTAGGGCTATTCTAATGGATTCAGTATCTTCACTTAGGAAGTATGTGATTAAAATAATAAAAATAATATATTTTATGGCTCCTTTTATTATGACGGTTTTATTAGAAAAGGCATTAGCTGTTCATCTGTGAGTGATAGATGCCAAATAAACTGAATTAAGGTTATTATTAAGGCTTCATTAAGTCAAGCCATTTCAATCACTCATTTATGCTCTCTTTTAACTTAGCATGCTAATTAAACTAAAAGAGTGTTAATATTTGAAAACTCATCTGACTTTTGGGACCCAGCCCAAGCCCTACCTCTTCCAAGAAGACTTCCTTGCCTACCTGGACCTTTCCAGACTGGGTAAGTACCTGGACTGTATACTCCCTGCCCCGACCCAGGGGGCTTAGCCTCTAGGGAGACATTACAGGTACTGTCTCATAATAAATTCATAATGTTAGTGGATTTTTGCTTCTGTCCATGAGGGAGTAAGACAGTCCAGGATTATACTCCTATCAAACACAACCAGAAAACAGGACAAGACACCGTGAGGAACAAATACAGCCACATACTGGATAACCGCAACAGAGGAATGCAACCCTTAGAAAGGAAACAATCAAGGAGAACCCAACCATCACCCAAGTTTTCTACCCTACGAGGTAATGCAAGAACCTTGGCACATAAACTCCAGCCATCTTGCTGAGTTGAGGAGACCGACGAAAGTTTGAGGAGGCCAGGACAACTCAAATCTGTGCATTCAACAACAACCCCTTTAGATCTCTGGTGAACACCAGGTGTGTGCATATGTGGAGATACCCCATAAAGCTAAACAAGAATGACTTCCAAGAATAATCAATTATTGAGCATATGATTATACAATTTACATAGAACACAGGGATCTATAAGAGTAGACAATTCCTATTGTTTACACAGATTGGAAATGATTGGCATTCCCTCCAGCTGGACTACAAAGACCTTGTTGAATATATGGGACTTTCCACAGAGACCCCAGAATGACCTTATGAATGTGGCTTAAATCGCTCAAGGGTGAATCTTCACCTGTCTTGAAACAGCCTAAAAGCAGAACTCAACCGACCAAATGTGTCCACAAATAACTCAACTTCCTGGTAGTCAAAGTCCAACACTCTTTAATGCAATGCATCAAAATGCTTCACAACATAAATGGGCAATGTCTGCATCCAATTAAAAGTCACTAGACAGTAAATGAATTAGGAAAATGTAACCTGGACAGCAGAGATGATAGGATTTTCAGGAAGCAGCTATTATAAATATTCCCCATATGCTCATGTATAATGGAGAACATGAATATGATGAAGAAAAATGGAAGGCATTAAAAAATACCCAACTGTAATCCTAAGGATGGAAAACAACATTTTTAATACCAGTGACTATTGTTATCACTTACTATTTGCCATTCTCCACAAATTCCTCCAGAAGGATGTTGAGAAGCTGGGCTCAGGGATCAGATGTTCAAGTTTGGGAATTGAATCCACCACATGGTGACTCTATGACCTTGAGCAAGAAACTTAAGATCTCTGTTTTCAAATTTATTATATGTAGATAGAAATAAAGTGCTGTCTACTTCATAGGTTTGTCACGAAGTTTAAATAAGAAAACCCACAAATGGTTTTAAAAAGTGATCCCACAGTTAGGTAAACACCAATTCCCAAATTGGACTGGAAGTGAGGTTTAGAGAGCATAATTCCCATTAAACAGGCGCAACAAGATCTTTGAGAGGCAGAGGACAGCCTTGCACCTGCTCTGCCTTACCCCAGATTGCATGCGCATACAAGAGGGTTCATCTCCTCATGCCATTTGTCAGCCTCTTTCTGGGCTTGAGTTCTTGGCTTTTGAGTTGCCAGATCCTTCCAGATTTTTCTTTCTGCCCAGCTTCTTCACTTTGGCAGTTTATTTTCAAAGATCAGATGCTTTCATCAAATATCCAAACTTGATCTCCAGGATTGCTTTCTTTGGCTTCAGGGTTTTCATTTCATAGGACATATAGAAGGCAATACTCTGTCCTACTCCAGACTTTCACCCTGATCGGCTCAAACCTCAGCAACTCAGAGCAGGAGATGCTGGCAGGGGAAGGGGTCGTGATGATGATGGTCTTATCTCTTGGACTATCTACTGTACTGGAACAGAACTTGATCATATAATTGAAATACAGTAAACCGTATTATCCGGTATTATCCCCAGAGTCATGGTGACAACCACAGGCTGGCTTATAGTTGTTATGTCCTGTGGAGGGGGTGGGGGACAACTAACCAACTTCCACAGCTAAATTCACTTGGTAGAGCGACTGCTGAATGGATCTGTCCTCTTCCCTAAGAAAGGAAGAGCGGCTGTAGTTGAGGGATGGAGTTGTCTGCTATGAAACACGCTCCTGCAAATACTAAGTAAATCAAGTCCTCCGAGCGATCCCTGGGTCAAGTCTTCTTGATTTTACCTGGACATAACCCTATCGCTGTATAGTCCAGACATCAGGAAGTTTGCAGTCGGGCTTCGGGCTAGAAAAGTGAACTGCAGAAGATTCGTAAACTTGTATTTGGGAAAACTAGCCTTTTTAATAGTCTTTTTAAAAAAATTGAATAAGCAAACACACACACACACATCCGTTACCTTTTACGTTCTAAAAGGTCTAACCCAATGGCATCCTCTGAGTTTCTAAACTCTATACTGGAATTAGGAAAAATGAACTATGGCTTTCTTTGCAGAAATGCCCTTAAAGTATATGTAGTCCTGCTATACTGTCTCCCTCCCCACTTTCATGTTACAACTTTCCTGAATAATGTTGTCTTTCTCCATACAGATGGTGGCGGGGTGGGGGGGAGTTCCTTCTACCTAGCCATGAATCTCCCCAAGGCCATCACCTGTCCAAGGGCACGGACAAATCTTTTCTAATCCACAGAATCTATTAAGTGAAGCAAGACATGTATCTTTCATTATATTAATAATCTTGGAATCCATAAACAAAAATATAATTCCAAATAAGATTTGCAGCCCTGCATTATATGTCATTTATTTTCATAAAAACCTCCGATGAGTTTCTCTTCAGTTGAGAACACATTTCGTGGCATTCCTATGACCTGCAGGCTACGTTCGTCTACACTGGAGCGTTACTATCCCCTTTTGCAGTCCTTCCAGACTGCTATTTTCTTGCTTGTTTCAAAGCATCCACATTTCTGCCTGAAATCCTCATTTCATGCTCTCCACAGGACAGACTCTGGCCCATCTTTGAGGCGAAGTTCAGCCTCAGACAGGCCTCTGACAAAAACATGCAGGGAAGGCCCTCCTCTGTGCACATTACTCTGCATCACTACATGTGCCGGAGAGCAATCATCACAATTCATACCGTTGTGTGTGTACTTCTTTTCTTGTTAATTTCCTGCTTGTCACACTAGAGGAAGGCTCTGCAAGAGGAAACATGTCAATAGTTCTTGCCTGTGCTCACACACCATTGTCCCAGGAAAGGGTATCGGTGATGTCTGTCACATGAAACACTGAAAAGGAAGCCCCAGGGAGGAGACATTGGCTTTGGAGGCCAGCAGAAATGGGCTCTGATACTCATTCCTTAGTTATTTTTAATGTATACTTATTTTTGAGAGAAAAAAAGAGTCTGAGCGGGGGAGGAGCAGAGAGAAAGAGGGAGACACAGAATCCGAAGCAGGCTCCAGGCTCTGAGCTGTCAGCACAAAGCGTGGAGTGGGGCTCAAACTCACAAACGGCAAGATCATGACCTGAGCCAAAGTCCGGTGTTGGGGCGCCTGGGTGGCGCAGTCGGTTAAGCGTCCGACTTCAGCCAGGTCACGATCTCGCGGTCCGTGAGTTCGAGCCCCGCGTCGGGCTCTGGGCTGATGGCTCGGAGCCTGGAGCCTGTTTCCAATTCTGTGTCTCCCTCTCTCTCTGCCCCTCCCCCGTTCGTGCTCTGTCTCTCTCTGTCCCAAAAATAAATAAACGTTGAAAAAAAAAAAATTAAAAAAAAAAAAAGTCCGGTGCTTAATTGACTGAGCCACCCAGGTGCCCCTGATACTCATTCTTTTATGAGTGACTTCATTTTACTTATCTGTAAAATAGAGACACTTTATAGCTTGGGGGTTATAGTAGACACTCAATGAAGGGTAGCTATTATTGTTATTAATTATTTCCCCCAGTTATTTTAAGGATGAAACTAATTAGAATCTGATTCACTTTTTACAATGAACTTAGGCAAAAATTCTGAAATATAATTAATTAGACTCTGAAACGTGATTACTTTGTCAGGCTTCACAAATAACAGAAACATCGGATAGTGAAGAATGGTGTGGTCTTTGGCAAATCCAATAAAATATCTCCTGATCTCAACCCATGAAAGGAAATTTAGACTGATAGTGACCAATGTATCATTTTTTTTAAATATAATTTATTTTCAAGTTGGCTAACATACAGTGTATACAGTGTGCTCTTGGTTTTGGGGGTAGATTCCCATGATTCATTGCTTACATACAACACCCAGTGTTCATCCCAACAAGTGCCCTCCTCAATGCCCATCACCCATTTTCTCTTCTCTCCCATCCCCACATCAACCCTCAGTTTGTTCTCTGTATTTAAGAGTCTCTTATGGTTTGCCTCCCTCCCTCTCTGTAACTATTTTTTTCCCCTTCCCTTCCCTATGGTCTTCTGTTAAGTTTCTCATGTTCCACTTATGAGTGAAAACATATGATATCTGCCTTTTCTCTGACTGACTTATTTCACTTAGCCTAATACGCTCCAGTTCCATCCATGTTGTTTCAAATGGCAGGATTTCATTCTTTCTCATTGCCAAGTAGTATTCCATTGTATATATAAACCACATCTTCTTTATGGAGTCATCACTTGATGGACATTTGGGCTCTTTCCATAATTTGGCTATTGTTGAAAGCACTGCTAAAAACATTGGGGTACATGTGTCCCTATGAATAACCACTCCTGTATCTTTTGGATAAATCCCTAGTAGTCCTATTGCTTGGTCGTAGGGTAGTTCTATTTTTAATTTTTGGAGGAACCTCCACACTGTTTTCCAGAGCGGCTACACCAATTTGCATTCCCACCAACAGTGAAAGAGGGTTCCCATTTCTCCACATCTTCACAAGCATCTGTTGTTTCCTGAGTTGTTAATTTTAGCCACTCTGACTGGTCTGAAATGGTATCTCACTGTGGTTTTGATTTGTATTTTCCTGATGATGAGTGATGTTAAGCATCTTTTCATGTATCTGTTGACCATCTGGATGTCTTCTTTGGAAAAGTGTCTATTCATGTCTTCTGCCCATTTCTTCACTGGGTTATTTGTATTTTGGGTGTTGAGTTGGTAAGTTTTTTATAGATTTTAGACACTAACCCCTTATCTGCTATGTCTGACCAACATATTATTTTGATGCCCAAATGAGATGATGGTCATGTGACTGCCTTCCACATGGAAAAGCACTCGTCAGAAGCAATATAGGGTTTTTAAATATAACAAGGTGGGGTGAGGGATGAGTATGATTCCTCCAAACCCAGATCTCCTGTGAGAAGTGAGATAACCCCGACCAGCTTTTCTTCACTTGATTCAAAATTCCTTAGGAAAACTAGAAACAAGGTCCACACTTCTATCAGTCCCTGACTTTGAGAGCACCAGGCACATCTTAACTGCGAGACTGTGTGTTCTGTGGGAGAAATCTCTCCACTTTGGGAAATGACTGTATTGGATTTATTGGCTGAACAGCTCATCTAGACCGTGCACGGTAAAAACTCAACGCTGGAATGGATAAGATTACGGTTCAAATTAATGAACCGAGAAGGAAATAAGAAGGTTGCATATTAAGTGCTTTCCTGTGAAGGTTCTGAAGATCAGAGCTGAGTGCAGTGAGATTAATGAGCAGCTACTGCCAGCCTGCAGTCTTCAGCCTTGGTCACTGCCAATTTTCCTCTGACAACCATGCCCTAATCGGACCTTAGACCCCAAACACCCTCTCAGAGAAAAATAGGTTTGTAATGGGCAGGTTCCATGATACAGTTAGATTTAGAACACAGAAAAAATATAGAGAAACATAATAAATTTGTGAAGCCAGCATTACACATACATACATACATACATACATACATATGTGTGTGAGTTATAATTGTATACATATACTAATTACAATAAAAAGTTAAAAAAACAGCTACCCGTATGTGATCAAATAAATAGATGCATAAATAAATATTAAGGTGGAGAGAGACAGATGGACCTGATGCCTGGGATGATTAAATTTCTAAGCGAGTGTATTACATTTAACTCTGGGTTTTTCATTGGCTCAGGGAAAGACAGAGATATGGTGAACCACTTAGTCCGTTGTTTTGTGCTTAGAGGACTCCTGCAAATGAAGCCAAAAATAATATTTTTATCTGTTTTTCTGACCTTCCAATTTTTGAAAAAGCCTCATAAAAGACATGTTCCTGCATACAGAGAGATTTAACCTGATTTTTAGATGCCTCTTTGCTTTTATGATGCACTCTGCATCCCACAATGTGGTGCCCACATCCATTACTCCACCTCTCCCACAAAGGTGACTTTTGCTGTTCTTGTCACCTAACCTTCCAGAATACTCCTGAAACATACAGGAGACTCCACAAATACACATTTCTAAAAATTGTATGTGTTTTAGAGAGAGAGAGAGAGAGAGAGAGACAGCGGGGGGGGGGGGAGGGACAGAGGGAGAGAGAGAAAGAATCTCAGGTCGACTCCATGCTTGGCACGGGGCTCAATCCCACAACCCTGAGACGTGACCTGAGCCGAAATCAGGAGTTGGATGCTCAACTGACTGAGCCACCCAGGTGTCCTCCCCAAATATATTTTGAATGAAAGAGTCAGAGTTGCAGATTCTAAGAAGGTTCCTTAGAACTACCTGCATGGAAAAACTGAAGTCTAAAATCTCACTGCAGGAGATAAGTTTCTTTGGTGAGTGTTCTTTTGGAACTTATTCTATTGTCCATTGACTAAGCGATTATCTTAGGAATTCCAATGACACGTCCAGATCCAAGGTTCTGCTCCTTTCATTATTTTCCATTCATGTAATTCAGAATCTGCTACAAGAAGCTTCTATGATTCAGGTTTTTGTTTTAATCTTCATAACATCTTTTTTCAAAATGTGCATCATGACACATCATTTTGATGGTTCAGGGCCAGAGCATTTTTTTTCTTTTAATCAAATAAAATAGAAAATAAAAAATCAATGCACATCAAAGTCTAGAAGGACTGAAGTATTTTCTGAGAACCTTGGTTCTCTTAATAATAAATAATACAGATGCATATAAGTAATATTCTATGGTAGCTCTGGGCTGTGCCAGAAATAGTTTGAGAAACGCTGTCTTGAAATATTTCCACCTTATGTTGCATAGGCAAAATCCAGCCTGTTGCCTGTTCTTGCAAATAAAGTTTTATTGGAACATGGCCCACCTCACTACTTTATACAGAGTCTGTGGCAGCTTTCATGGAGAGTTGAGTAGCTGCAATCAGAGGCTGTACAGCCCAAAAAACCTATGAATACTTGGAACCAGCAATCTATCGTAGAAAATATTACCATCAGAGGCCCTCAAACCCATGGGTAAGAACACAGACTAGAATCAGACCTAAGTGACTACAGTCCTGAATCTTTGACTTAATGTATAACTTCAGAAGGATGATGAGCATTTCTGAGTGATCATTTCCTTCTCTCTAAATGGAAGAGATAAAATTAAAGAAATAATGGATGTAATAACTTAAGTTACTGGCCCAAAGTAGGTGTTGATACACGGGAAACATTACTCAGGGTGGCTTATTGAAGGAGCTTAGCTCCTTTGGTTCATTCACATAGAAGATAATTACATGTTGGATGCTATCTTGGAGATACAATTCTTTTGCTTGATGCCCACTGCTTTGCTCTTTCTCACTGCCTGTGGGCTTCTTCACCCTGCGCTCTGTGCCCGGTCCCCTGACTCAGCTGGATGTGCGCACAGCTTTGCCTCGTCACTGTGCCAGCTCAAACCCATGGTGTATTTTCACTTTTGCCTCCTCTATTCTTTATTTGAATCATCTGTATTTATTTTTTAAGACATGGTAGTTAATCAAATGTAGCACAAAGGCAATGCACTCCTGGAAAATGAATGAGTATTTTTAAATCTAACGTGCCTTCAATATTATACAGTTTTGAGATAAGAATGCTTCACAGCTCAAGAGTAAGTGTAATAATCAAAGGTCATCTTTAATTTTATGCTATCAGATCGCTGAAAATTACATCTGATGTAAAGTATATTTTAAAGTCCTAGAGAAAAGATATGATTGGCATCTCTTATCATTTCCCGTCACACCATGTGTCATAGGTCAAGGGTACGTAGAAGGAAGAACAGAATAACCCTCACGCAAGATGGTTCCTACCCCCTTCTAAGGCAGAGTTGGAAGGGAATATGTGAGACTTTTCCAACCGTTTCATTTGTTGGATTATTTTATAGTATAAACTACCCTCCAACACTTATTCTTTTGATATTCATCTCACAGCAATCCAGTAAAGCAAAGCAAAAATAATGTTCTTTTTTGTAAAGGAGATGTCCTCCAAGCCAAAATCTGTTGTGAGTTGCTCTCCTTGATACAGTGATTAGTGTTCCTGGATCCAGGTAGTAGATAGATGAGGCATGACTCATTCTGTAGACATTTTAGCTGGGGATCTCAGCTCTGTCTCTTTCTGAGGAACTATGGCTATGAATCCCAGAAGTCAAATATTAATTCCACTGTTTAAGGAGTCCAAACACGTCCTGGGAGAAAACGGAAGATGGACTTGTTTATCCAATCAACCAACAACAAAAAAACATTTATTATATACTGTTTGCCAGTGTCTCTGGCAGGCAATGAACATTATTAGAATAGGTGAGACATAGCATTCACATTTAAGAAAATCACAGCTAAGAAGCACAGTATTAAAATATAGCGACATAAATGCCAAAATAAAGGTAATCAGAGAGCATGTCTGGAGCACACAGAATGTGTGCCTGTTTAAAATAAGCTGAGGGAAGGGCACCTGGGTGGCTCAGTCGGTTAAAGCATCCGACTTCGGCTCAGGTCATGATCTCGCGGTTCGCGGGTTCGAGCCCCACGTGGGGCTCTGTGCTGACAGCTTGGAGCCTGGAGCCTGCCTCAGATTCTGTGTCTCCCTCTCTGTCTGCTCCTCCCCTGCTCATGCTCTCTCTCTGTCTCTCAAAAATAAATAAATGTGAAATTAATTAATTAACTAATTAATTAAAATAAGCTTAAATCTTTACTTATCCACTTACTCTCCAATAATGTGACCTGCAACAGCATAAGCGCCAAGGAGGACTTCCCAGAGAAGGTGGCCTATAAGTTGAAACCTGAGAGGTGAGTGAACCAAAGAACAGATGACAGTGCCTTCTATTCAGTGGGAGCAGCACTTAAAAAAGCTAAAGTCATAGAGCTGCAAAACACAAAGGGCGAACCTTAATGTAAACTATGGACGTCTGTTATTCATGGTGTATGAATACTTGTTCATCAGTTGTAACATAGCACTCTGCCGCCAAATCTTAATAATAGGGGGAACTGTGAGGGTTGGGGCCATGTGAAGAAGAGTGTAAGGGGCTCTCTGTATTCTGCTCAAGTTTTCTACGAACCTCAAACCACTCTAAAAGAAGTGTTAATTCTTTTCAAAGGCTAAAATTAGAGATAGCATGGGTTAGAGAACACAGAGTAATAAGGCATGATTAGATGTGTAATGTTGGGGCACCTGACAGCTCAGTCGGTTGAGCGTTCCACTCTTGATTTTAGCTCAGGTCATGATCCCAGGGTCCTGGGCTCAAGCCCTATGTCAGGCTCTGCACTGAGCATAGAGCCTGCTTGAGATTCTCTCTCTCTCTCTCTCTCTCTCTCTCTCTCTCTCTCCTTCCCTTTAACCCTCCACCCAGTCATATGCTCTTTCTCTCTCTTTAAAAAAAGCTTTTTTTTTTAAATGTGTAATGTTGACAGAGAGGTTGGAGTAAAAGGAGCCTTGGAGATAAGCAGGAGCTGGATCATGGAAGACTTTCAGGACAATCAGACGATTTAGACTTTCACCCTGGAGACACTAAATTATTTCAGCAGCAAAGTAATACCATCAAATATCATTGTGTGTGTGTGTGTGTGTGTGATGAGATCCTTCAAGGAACTCTTGGGAGAATAGATTGAAGATCTTCAAGGCTCAATAATGGAACACCACTTCAAAGGATTTGGATGCCCTTTGATGGACAAAAACAAGATTGATATCAAGCCCTGAGAACTTGGGCGCATTGGAGCATAAAGAGCAGAAGTGGGCACTTTGCCATTTGAAGGCTATACAGACATAGTGGGCAAACAGAGCTCCTCCCTGGTTTTGGAACAAGGAGATCCATATTCGCTACAGGTGGTTGCAAACCACAGGCTTATGGTCTGAGTAATAACTTCCTCATGCTCTCTGTTTATAGTCAGGAAGAACTGGCCTCTTCCTGTTTCCTATTTGGGGAGTGAGGGCACTGGGAGTATCAATTGCATGCAGTTTGGTGTCAGACCTTTTCTATTTTATTTATACATTCAATGGAAATATGTCCCTTTGCCTTACGCCAGGGGTGCCAGTTTAGAAATCTACCATTTGGTAAAAGCACAGCATGTAAACAAGTAGCTGTAGTCCATGAGTAGAGAAATGGACCAAACACAAACCTGGGAGATTTTGCCTTTTTTCACTGACAAAAGGAAGGATTCACGGAGGTGACACCTTAACCCAATATTGAGGGATCAGTTGAGATTGCCCTAACATGACGGAAAGGCATTCAAGCCAGACAGAATGACAGAGACAGGGAGAGGGACACACTTGTAAAGCTAGCACCAGTAGACTTGTTCTGGAGTAACAGTGTGAAGATCAGGAAAGGTCCAAATCATCGTGGACCCTGAATGGGGAAAGTTAGGCTCCCATTTCAGGATCATGGGACCACCGCTGGAATAAAGATACCAGGTAGACCAGAAGGATGCACGGGGAGGTAGCCACAGAAGCCACTGACGATAAAGAATGTCCATGAGGTGCCTAGAGTAAAAGCAGATATCTGGGGGTGTCAGCATGACAGTTAGGAAATCGAATCAAGACTGAGTGGTGATTTCCTAGAGTACAGCTTCTGAAGCTTAGAAGAAGAAGTAAGAGCCCAATCTCTGCATACAAGTCTGTTTACATATAATATATATGTATATATAATAATTAATTATATTTATATTATATATTTATAATTATATAAAATATAGTAATATATAATATATACTAATTATAACATTATATATATTATATATTATATATATATAGCAAAACCTGACTCTTAAAGACATTGAATGGGACACTTGTGAAAGTGTCTGACACAAAATAGTACCTCAGTCTCTCATGTTACACATCTCCTTATCAAGAACCATGTCTCCTTTATGTTTAAGTCCTCACTTTCAAGAACACGTGGGCAGCATAGGGGGCAGGTGTCTCACTGAGACACAACTGACATATCACGCTGTGTAAGTTTAAGGTATACAGACTACGATATGGTACACACAGGTATTACAAAAGGACCACCAGGGTGGGTGTTGAGTGTACATCTGTTGAAGAAACGAACGGGTGAACCCAAGAGGAATCTTGCAAGGGTTGACTTTTGCACGAGAGGGCCTTGGTTTTCCCCAGTTTGAACGTCCTTCTCTTGACATTCCAAGAGTTTTGTTTTGTTTTCTTTTGGTTCCTCAGCTGTGCACTCAGTTCACACTGTCACTTCATTAGCACCATATCTGTTTGTGAGGAAATCTGGCAAAGTCGATTCCTCTAGGCAACTGGTTCGTACTTTTTGTCCTTTGATTGCAATTAATGAGATTAATTGTTTATCTACTTCCCCATTATGCTTTGATGAGGCCCACGTGAGTACATTTTCCAGGAATATAAGTATTTAGTATTAGTGTGTTGTCTTATTGGGAGAGCAGTGTTATTATACGGCTTCATTAATGCCTGTACATGTGGTTCAATTAAGATTTACAAATTAGGTTTAATTAAGGTTTATAAGTAGTGAGGTGAACTCCTGGCTGTGTTCACACTGTGGATTCCTCTCCTTATTCTGCTTTTTCTTTCTTTCTTTCTTTCTTTCTTCCTTTCTTTCTTTCTTTCCACAGTCTTCATTGTTATTAGAAAAATCAAGTGGGTACTGGAGCTGGACAATGAAGTGGACCCTGAGAAATCTCCTCCGAGCATCTGATTGCACTTACTGTCCCTATTTCTTTCTATAAGCTAGATCCAGAAGTAGGTACCAGATAACCCATTACATCTGGATTACAACCCACTCACATTACCAAGGAAAGTGCAGGGGCAATGGAATTAGACTACTGGCACCTGCTGTGTGACTTTGGGACAGTTACTGACACACTGTGACCCTCACTCTTCTCACCTGAAAACACAGAGATAATCACACCTTCCTTGATATAAGAGACATTACATGAAATAATTTTGGTAAGGTATCTGACATGGGAGTTTAATAAATGATAGCTATTTATATTCCACTAGCAATCCTGATGTATAGGATTTTTTCCCCAAACCCCGAACAGTACTCCCAAACCAGCTAGATGTTGTGCAATTCAACTCAATCCTGATGCTATCTACCCAGAGTTGGCATAAGGGCTCACAGGTCAAGGGCTCAGTCCCTCAAGACTGTCCCCACTTCAGATGCCAATCATAAGCCCAGCTTGTCAACTGCTATGACCAGCTGGCTCAAAGTTCAAGGTTCCTACAACCCCCTCCTAATGTTTAATTAATTTGCTACAGCAGCTCATAGAACTCCGGAACCCATTTAGTCACTAGAATACCAGTTTATCACAAGGGATGTTACAGGACAGAATCAAGAGTCAGATGTAGAAGATGAAAGCTCTTTGTTAAGGGCCTGGTGGAGTTTGGTCCCAAGAACAGTGGCATGGAGAAACTTTCTGGTTCACCAACCTGGAAGATTTTCAGATCCTGTCCTTGTGGGTTTTTATGGAGGCTTCATTACCTAGGCATGATTGATGAACTGATTGGCCATTGGTGATTGAGTCAACCTCCAGCCCCTCTCCTTTCCCCAGACATCAAGGGGTAAGACTGAAAGTTCCCACCCTCTAAAGACATGGTTGGTTCCCTTGACCACCAGCCCCCATCCTTAGGGGCTTTCCAAAAGCCACCTCATGAATATGACAGAAGACACCTGTCTGTTCTCATCACAGGAAATTCCAAGGGTTTTAGGAGCCTCCTTCCAGGAAAGGGGCCAAAGACCAAATACATATTTCTTATAAAACACAGTATCACAGCTATCTTAGCAAAACACATACAACTAATATACAAATACAGGAAGGCAAATGGAACCGTGGCCGACATTTACCACTCACATGATGTGATGGTACTGCTTCAGGGTGTCAGCCAAGCCTGTCCTTTTCTTAACGTCTCTTTCTCTCACTTTCCCTACCATTCTGGTTCTCGGTTCTAGTCAAACCCAACAAGTACAAGTACATAATGAATAACTAAAAAGTGTCAGACACGAAGTAGAGAAGAATTCAACACAAACAAGACAAAAATCACAACTCCCCACTCAGGAGGAGGAGAAGGGCAGGTGTGGGAATGAAAGTGAGTGTGATCCATGATGGAATTAGACACACGTTTCAGGGACACTTCCACCCCTGTGCTTCAGATCTCAATTTACTTACTGTTTCTCTTTGAATGCAAGCTCATCCCTTGCTCTTTGTTGGGAGAATTCACGCTTCATGTTTGTGAGCCCAGACTAGATGTATAAGCTTCTCCTTCTCCTTCTTCTTTTTGAACTATCAATCTTGCCTGTTCTTAGAACTACACTGCCCTACCTGGTCCACGTATTAACCCGAGGCGACCTCTCTAGTGTGGGACACCTGCTCTATTCTGTCCTGAGATGTGAAAACACAGCAAAGAGACAAAGTCATGGTGAAAGCGGACCTAAGAGAAATTCAGTCAGTGCTGGCTGTCCCACTTTGGTGATGGTGCTCCCGAAGTGGCACAGCAGCTCCAAACATTTCCAAGACAAAACAGATATAGGGTCAGAGGATGAGGAAAGCTATAGTGGGGAGACCGATAGCCATTTGTCTCGGCACACTTAACTACACAGTATCATTTGAGATAATTGGATTGTTCTTTGTGGGACAAAAAATAATAATAACAATAATCCTATAATAGTCATATTTAATTAAACTTTGCTCTGTGCTGAACTGACTTACTGAATGTAGCCCTTCACAACCAGATAGTAAAGTGGTTTCTTTGACTCCTTTTTTTTTTTATCAATACCGTCTGTTCAAGGAAATTGTATACATTCAATTTGACAAGTAAAGGCAAAAGTAGGGTCCCCAACCATGCCCATCTTATCCCTTGCTCTTCCTAATAATTTCTGCTTACAAAATAGTCTACACAATATAAGCTAGTGACTCCTAGAGCCTGGAAGGGATCTCAAATCTCTAGTTATTTAAATGACACTGGGGACACCTGGGTGGCTTAGTCGGTTAAGCGTCCGACTTCAGCTCAGGTCATGAGCTCAGGGTTCATGAGTTCGAGTCCCGCATTGGGCTCTGTGCTGACAGCTCAGAGCCTGGAGCCTGCTTCAGATTCTGTGTCTCCCTCTTTCTCTGCCCCTCCCCTGCTCACACTCTGTCTTTCTCTCTCTCTCACAAAACAAATAAACTTTAGACAATTAAAAATAAATAAATAAATGACACTAGCTATGTCTAGAGACATTAGCTACGTCTCTAGAAAGCCTCCGTCAGTGTGCAGTTTTCGTAGGAGGGAATCGCACAAAGGAATTACACACATTTTTAGCTTAAGTAACGTGGCTGATGTTGGGCTGTCTTTCAAGTTATACCATCATCTTATCTCTTCATGAAATAGTAGGAAAGGAAAGCAGTGAAGTTGCTTTATGTGTAGTTGCATTAAACAACACATAGAACAGCATTGAGAATGAGATGTTTTTGAGGGAAATGACCTTCACGTGGCTTTGTCTAACTCAAAAGTTAGGAGACTAGGAGACTAGGGACCTAACCCAAGACCCAACTGGGTCCCTCTCTGAACCTTTGTTTCCCTCTCTTAAAAAAAAATGTGGAGGCATCCCTGTCTGTCCTGCCTTCCCCTAGGAACCATTAACAAAATCCAGAGAGATGGTGGCTATAACATTATAAAGGATGGGGAAATGTTTGGTAAATTGTATATGGCTATATAAACATAAGGGGTTATTATGATGTTGATTATCATTGATGACAGCACCAACAAATGTGCTAATTATACTCATAAAACGAAGATGCAAATGCTTTACTCTGGACTTTCAAGAGAGGCTTATTCTTCTCCTAGAAAGAGAGATTATAAGCACAAAATATTCCTTTTTATTAGTACTGCAATAACTGTTCCATGTAATATTAATAACAATAATAAAATGTAAGCCACTTCTACAGTATTTTCAGGGAGAAAAGAACACAAGAGCTAAAAAGTGGAGTGCACGGAAATGCGTCCCTTTTAATGGTATCTGTAAAAAAGTAATGGATGCTTCCACAAATCTATGTCTCGCTCCGACACCCTCTATTTTGCATTTACCCCAATTAATATTTGCATCCCTTTCTTGTTTGGCATCATTTGTGACCTCAGCTAATGTATTAATAAAAATGACCATGATGAGCCCTATAGCTGATTTCCTCTCTCCTCAATAGACACTTCTTTCCTAAATTGTCCCAGACCTGTCCACGGGTATTTATCAATACCTTTGGCCAGAATCCTTGGATAAATGTTGATTGCATATGACAAGGTTCACTTCAGGGGCTCCTCTTTAATTTGGGTTGCACACGCATGCTACCCAGAGAAGCTATGACAAGTCAGTTTTTCTACATCATTTGGCACAAGCTGTGCTTTTGTAGCTGGTTAAAGTTTGCCTAAGAAAACAGATCTGCCTTGGTTTCCTAGGAAAACTTCTGAGGACCAGGCTACACATTATACCTTTTGGTCGCCTTTAGAATGAGGGTCAAGTTCGGGCCATGTAATATTCTAGGTGCCATGAAAGATAGGGATAAAGATCTTGGATATTGACCAGATAACTTCTACTTTAGCTGAGTGAGTGTATGGTCCCTTATTGTTGTAACAAATTCCTACAAAATGAGGGCTTTAAACAACACAAACTTATCTTCCACTTCTGGTGAGCAGAACCTGAAAGAGGTGTCCCTGAGCTAACCTCAAGATGTCCCCAGGGTTATGTTCCTTCTGCAGCCCGTAGGAAAGAATATTTTCTCTGTATCTTTTTCCATTTCTGGAAGCTTCCTATATTCCCTGGCATGTGGCCCCTCTCTCCATCTTCAAAGCAGGAAGTGTAGCTACTTCAAGAATCTCTGTGAGCCTGACTTTGGCTTTCCTGCCGTCTCTCTTTAGGACCCTTCATAAAGACCCTTGGGGTTACATTGGGTCCACACAGTAACCCAGGATAATCCCCCCATCCCAAGGTCAGCTGATGAGCAATTAACTACATCTGACTGTAATTTCCCCTTCTCATGTAACGTGACATATTCATAAAACACTGAGATTCGGATGTGGATATGTTTGGGGCCAAGCATTTTGCCAACAGTGCTCACTTAAATTGTAGAGCTAGTGTATATCACTTGAAATTATAGAATGCTATTCAATATTATGTAATTCATACCATTTACATCAATGGAAAATCATGGACAAAGCACAACCTGAAAAGGAATAAGAATGGTCACCATGATCACAAAAGGATCAGAGCACAGAAGATGAAAAAAGAAGAAAAGACACACCGATTAACTTTTCCCTCTGTCATATAGCCTAGACCTGGTACTCACATTAGCAAGAGCCCTTCAGGGATTTAATTTGTTTCCATTGTGTATTGCTAATAACCTCCCCTCCAACCTTGCTCACTGTGTCCAGCCAGTGGAGGGTGGAAAGGGACTTTGGAGGATGCACCCTCACGTTAAAAGCCTTAGTCCCAAACCAGCACATATAACCTCTGCTCATATTCTGCTGAATAGATATTAGGAACCTATAGCTACACAAAACTGCGAGGAAGGATATGGAACAAAGTTCGCCAGGACTTGCCATGGTGTTATATGATGAAGAAAGACAGGATAGATTTTAGTAGAGGGCTCACAGTCTCCACCACAGATTAGAGAACTCGAACCCTATGGTTCCATTTCGTTAGCATTCTGACCCTCTTTCTGACTTCTGAGCTGATTTCCCCTATTACTTATGTGTTATTATGTGAACAGCATAACAAAAGTTTGTTATTTCTATTTTTACTTGTATAAAGCCCATTGACATTGCATGGGGTCACACCTTGGCACACACACCAATCTTGTCACAACAGACACTTGCAGGAGAGAGTAAGGTGAACACAAAGAGAATAATATATGGAAAGGATCATGACATAAACCACAAGTAACAATGGAAAGAGAAAATGCACTGGGGTCTGACCAACCTCCACTTTGTCACTTTTTCAAAAAAAAGATAGAAAATTTAAAGAGCTCCATTCTCTGTCATTTTCCACCTGTAAAGTAGGCATAATCCAGCCAGCCTGGAGGAATACATTGGATGGATTGTGATAGGATGTCTAAAAATGTCTGGTCTACACTTAACACATAGTCAGTCCTAAATAAAACATGCCTTAATACCATCAATATTTCTACTGTTTTGCTAAAATGGCACTCCATTCTTTATAACTGCCATTTGAAAGGAATTTGGAGATTAAATTTGAGAGATTAGCCAGATCTAGCTAAATATGTTTTTTGTCTTGAATTAAACCATAAATTTTATCGGTGACTTTATTGCTTATATTTCTGGATGGATTTTGTTGTTGTTGTTGCTTGGGCTATGAGAAAACAAATCAACACAGCATCAATAATTAACCAGACAATATTCATTCTGCAGCCATCTTCTTGGCAAAGTGAGAGATTGAGAAATAGCTCCTAACCCAATTCTTTAAGCAGTGGACATGAACACATAAATTTCTGCATGTATATACCATAGTGTATAAATAAACTTCTTGCTAATTTGATCAAGTGTAAATTATATCAGTATTATACTGTTTTATTAATTCATAGACATATAGAATCACATCTTTGAAAGAATCTTAGATGATACTGAATTTAATTTGCAGCTCATAGACTCCCAGACATGAAGGTCTGGGCAGGATTGAATCAGTATTTTCACAGGCTGTTATCTTATAACACACCTGTCCTGTGTGCTTCTAACGTGTTCCTCATGAATGAAAAGAAGTCTACTATTTCATGGGAAGTGGTTTTATTTATGGACAACTCTGGACTCATCAACCTAGTATCAATTGATCAATTAATTTAAAATTAATAGTTTTGTGTTTCAGGCTAGTTGTCGGTTGGTGTTCTACAGATATACAGACAGTAATAGTCTCCATATTTTGGGTTCCTTCTGTAAACCATGTACCATATGCCATCTCATTTAGCCATCCCAAGAAACCTATAATTTTACTTTATTATTAGCCCCATCTTAATGGATAAAAGCGATGTTTTAAAAGGTAAAGTAATTTACCTTTAGCCACACCACTACCTTTTTTGAGGGTGGGGACAGAGTCTTAATCCCCATGGTATGCTAACCCCTAAAATGAGTGGTGCTCACAGTTCCTGAGAACTGTAGAGTCAAGAGTAGAACATAAAAACAAATGAATTGACATGTAAATTAGGAATAGTCATAAACGGTGTATGGACACAGTATTACGGGAGCACAGGAGCACACGCTATCTTTATGTTTATTTGTTTTTCAAACTCAGTTTCTTAAAAAAAATAAGGATCAAATGTATTACTTAGGACCAGATAAAACGCCATACATTTCTTGAAAACAAACCTACAGCTCCCTGAACTTTGGATTTTCGGGTGAGCATAGCGATGATAGCCAAATGGACATTCACTCAGTTGGAGACCATACGAATGTAATCTTTTCACCAATTCCTTGTTACACGGTGTCAGGTCAGCTCAAGTACCTCCCCTTAGGATTCTTTCTCTGATTGCAGTTTCTTCAATGATTCCTCTCTCACATGCTGACCTAAATAGAATAATTACAGAAGGCCAACTGGTCAACCAGAGGCATGGCGATGCACACTGATCAAGGGAAGTTGCCTAGATAGTCTCTGAGACAGAACAGCCTGTGTTTAAGGAGGTGGCCTCTGCAGTGAACAAGATCTGGTGTCATCACTCATGACCTTTATGACCTTGAGCAAGGAACTTAGCCTCCTCGATCTTCATATTCTCTTTGGTGAAGTGAGCATTAAGATAGCTTCCTCAAAAATATGTATTATAAGGATTACATAAAATAATCTATCTAAAGTGTTTAATAAAGTGCCCAGAACACAGGATTATTTAATAAGAGTTGACTATTTGTGATTTGTAATTATTTTATTTTTTTGAGAGAGCAAGAGAGACAGAGGTGAGCAGAGAGAGAGGGAGACACAGAATCGGAAGCAGGCGCCAGGCTCCAAGCTGTCAGTGCAGAGCCCCATGCGGGGTTCAAGTTCACAAACCATGAGTTCACGACCTGAGCCAAAGTCAGCACTTAACCGACTGAGCCACCCAGGGGCTCCGTGACTATTTGTGATCTTTGCTGTAACTATGATTACTGTTTTGGAAATGCAAAGTGAGGGGTGTACCCCCTTCCAGCCAAGCCCATCTTGCCTATAGGACTAGTAAGTGATGCTTCACAGGTGTAAGGTATTTATTTATAAATGTTTTCCCATTAATGATCTCATGTAATCCAGACACTAACATAGGAGGTAGGCCATATCATTCTCGGTTTGATGATGGAAACTGAGATTGAGGAAAATTAAAAGACATTCCTGGAATTCTCTAGTGATTTTCCACGGCATAATGTGATGTAAAATAGAAGCACTAAATTATATTAATGGTGTCTTCTTAAACTACAAAACTTTCTTTACTTTGTATGCTTAAACGTTTTTAAACAATAAATTTTGCTATCACCTATTTTATTGAGATTGATTTTACTAATTAATATTTCAAAGCCTTTGCTTCATTTAATAAGACAAAGTCAGCCCTGCTGCATTTCAATGTTAGCTATAATTAATGATGATATTATGAAAATTAATGCTTTTCCATTATCCATTATGACATCATCAGTGCTAATGATCTGTTTATTGCTTCTCTGCTGACGGCGGTTAAAAGAAGCCACATTTTAAAGAGGAGGGAGAAGCCTAAATCATGTTAAAAGCAGTAAAATCCTTTACATTTAGAGAATATTTTATTCTGAAGTCACCCAGCATGGTATAAGAAACAACCAGGATCCCAAAAACACAAGGCATATTCAGGCAACTGACGTGAAATAATTGATTGATACAAACAATACTGGTTAAGTCCCCAAACCATTCTTCCAGTGTGATATCATTTCTGACATCTAAAAGACTCTTTTGTGGAATTTGAAGAGGGAAAATGGGAAAGATAAAAGTTACTAGATGGGGCGCCTGGGTGGCTCAGTCAGCTGAGCATCTGACTTTGGCTCAGGTCATGATCTCGTGGTCTGTGAGTTTGAGCCCCGCATCGGGCTCTGTGCTGATGGCTCAGAGCCTGGAGCCTGCTTCGGATTCTGTGTCTCCCTCTCTCTCTGCCCCTCCCCTACTCATGCCACATCTCTGTCTCTCAAAAATAAATAAACATTAAAAATCTTTAAAAAAAAGTTACTAGAGATGATTGGTTTTGCATATATTCACTATTTAATACTCATTAAACCCACAACAGATAAAATACAACACCCTCACTGAAAATCCTTGAAACCAGAACTCCAGGCCTCAGTTATATAGCTAACAAAAGGTGGAATCTGAACTCTTAAATGTAAACATCGCTGGGATATTAATAATTCATGCCTTGCCAGAAACAACTAAATAGGAAACTTTCCTGAGGGGGTGGTTAGAAATATCACTCAATTTCACCTGTGGCGTAGAGAAGAGAATTGAAACATTTTTATTTATAGTAGTATTGATTCAAAATATTTTCTATTAATAATTGATGGATAAGACAATGATGAGTTCGCAAACAAAGCAGATGGAATCAGGTTAGAACTGGAGAGTGTCTCATAAACCCTCTTTCTCTACAGAGAGAAAACTGGAAACATGAATATTTCAGGGACACGGTGAGTAAGTTGTGAGTCAGGACTAACACTTGGATGTCCTGACTCCTCAGATCAGCCCCCATCATCCCACCACCTCTCATGGGCACAAAGGTGAGTGTTCAATGGGAGGTCGATAAAACAAAAGGAGTGGCTAAGCCAAGGGCTTTAACTTCTTTGCAAAAATGAGAATGGCATTATTTTTTTTTTCTACAGGAAGATTATGGCCTTTGTAGCTTCCACTTTGTGGGTTATAGGGTTGATTTGTCTCATCTGGTTGACCTGTTGTGTGTCCCCTCCCAATTCACTGCTTTTAGTGAGTCACCATCAAAGGTGAAATGCCAACCCAACATGGCCTGTCAGAGAAAAGATATCTGCTCTTTCATCACAGATATTGATTTGCTGGTCTCTCATCTTGTAGCATGCAGACAGAGTCTCTTTGTTGGAAAGTATAAACTATTAAAACAGCCAAGCTTCCAGTCTTACTGTAAATAATGCCCACAAGAGGGCTAAAGCCTTTTGTTTAACTTGGGGGTATATTTTGCTGACCATTAGTACAATAATCTAAAATGTCTATTATCTCAAATTCTTAATGGCAGAATTTTCAGTTTCCTAAAAGATCTCATGCATAACAAATATAATAGGACTAAATAAAGACATCTAGCTAAGAAATTCAGCTAGCTAAGCTGAATATAACCCAGGGGTCTGAGCCATGGATTGGATTTAAAGTGACACAGATCCAATTAAGCAGTGAATCATGGAGAAGAATTTGCCAATGGAAATGTTTAGAATAGTTCTCTGCTCTACCCAGACACCCAGGGTGTCCTGTGCTCCGTAGGGGCAGAACTTTGTCTTACTCATCATTATAGCATCAGACATGTAGTAAAATACTCATAAATACTTGTTAAATAAACCAGAAACTTCTACAGAGAGTAAAAATACAGATGTGGGCCACTCACCCAAGACCAACTCAAAGAGAATATCATTAGGAATGTATTTATTTTAATTAGTTCCATAGATAACATGACACTCAAGTATCTCAGAGCTAAGAGCCACAATTTTAGGGATATGCCATCTTGAACAGACCAACTTATTTTCCTTATTTCAGAAACCAGATGGCATACAATTTGGTTCATGAGCATCAGGATTCTAGGGGAAAGGACAAAGAAGATGACTGGTCAGCCTTCCTCCCTTTCCACAGCCCTTTTATTTGGTAAATAATACAGGAAAAGTTTAACCAGATGTCTTATTTTTTTAAATCAACATGGAATCTACACATCTAATAAGTCAGTCTGCCCCAAGCCCTAATTAACAAAAATGACAATTCCATGTAACAGATATCTAGGATTTTATATTTCACCAACATTTTCATGAGATTGTTTTAAATTTTCAGCCTAACAATAATCCTTGACGTAGGTATTGTTATTATCCTAAACTGTGAGGAAAAATAATCTCACGTTACTGCATCATTCAGTACTATTTAGTAACAAGTGACATAATGCCAACTACATCTCATGAAAGAAAAGAGAGCAATTCATTGGCCTCAAGACTCCATACTTTGGATAGACAGGGGCAGAGTAATAATGTGTCTCCTGGTTCCAGAACTGAAGGGCATTTTCTAATCTTCCTCCTCTTCCACCTCCTCCTGTCTTCCTCTGCCTATCCTGGGTCAATGAACAGGGGTGAGATGGGGTTTTCTCAATGACAGACTCTCCAGAATCCAATGAAATGAGAGTATAATATAGCAGCTCTCCAGTGGACAGAGGCAAAATACATACAGATCACTGCAGAGACAAATATAGGAAATATTCATTAAGTTAAAAAGCTTATGTACTGGGGTGCCTGGGTGGCTCAGTCGGTTGGGCATCCGACTTCAACTCAGGTCATAACCTCACTGTTCCTGAGTTTGAGCCCCACATCGGGCTCTGTGCTGACAGCTCAGAGCCCGGAGCCTGCTTTGGATTCTGTGTTTCCCTCTCTCTGTGCCCCTCCCCTGGTCGGTCTCTCTCTCTCTCTCTCTCTCTCTCTCTCAAAAATAAAAGATTTAAAAAAATTTAAAAAAAAGCTTATGTACTTAGGGCCTTCTGGGTTCTTTGGGGCCAGAAGAATCTTGAAATTGTAGAGCACCCACACAGGCTTTGATACATGCTTTAGACATTTTTGTTTTGTTTGTTTTCTGGAAGTCTCACAACTATCCTCAAATTTGAAAGTATTGTTAGAACGGATCTATGGTCAATGATGAAAGTATCTAGACGGAACTTTGCTTCATGGTGTACTGGGGGGGGAAGAAACTCTGCCAACGTGGCCATACTATTTGATATGGCTGTACAGATCATTATATCTCCAAATACACTGGTGGTACTGTTATGTACTGGACCATCAGTGGAGCCTTCCATACAAAATTAAGATATTGTCTTTGCAGAAAATCTTAATCAACATTTTCCTGGTGTCCAAAGAGGTGACACTGTGATTGCAAAAAGCTCTAGTGTTATTTATAAGACTATTTGGTTTGGAAGGAAACAAAATCCTCACCAACAGTCCATCAGATTTATTTAAAAGCCATGATGACAGGCCAACAAGTCATGTTTGGTTAGAAGGTTACGATCTACAAGTTTCTACAGATTCCAGGAATTATGGAACTACTCCATATGGATTACTAGGAGGATCTGTCTTCTTAAGATTTGGCTTCTGAGCAACTTTGGATTTCCATGTGATGGCCCTAATGGCCACAGATTTTGTGATGATTAAAAAAAGCATCTATTTGTCTGATCTGATACTATCTCCCCTTCATGTGATTTTATTGTTGCCACTGAAACCATGTACTTATGTACTTACCAATAAATGATTCACTATACAAAAACAAAACAAAAAAAAGCTTATATCCATCTGATTACCAAACACTGCCATATTGCCATACTGAACACTTAACTACTCTACAGATGTCAACCATACTAACCAAATAACTTTAGCACAGAAAATAAGACCCCAGACAAAGCTTACTAGACCCAGAATGGAAATTTCTGCTTGAATGGTTCAGGGATACAAGTGTGATAGGTCACTGTGATTCAGGTTGGTGAGAGAGAGCCTGGGCTAGTTGGGGATGGAATCAGAAGGGGACAAGATTAAGCCAGGAGTAAACTAAGGATTGTAGGAGGAACTGGAATTCACCTGGGGCTTGTAGTGCCAGAAAGTAGTAGAGGCAGTGTTTTAGTGTCCTGGGAAGGTCTGGAAAAGACCCACAGAGCAGGTGCCTCCTGAGCTCAGAATTGATGGAGAGGAGGAAGTGGTCATTGCATATATCTAGAAGAGGAGGGTGTCAGGCAGAGGGAACAGAATGTGGAAACCCTACACTAAAAGCATGCCTGGAAGTTTCCAGGAAACATAAAATGAAGCCAGTGTGACTGGGGCAATGTGAGATGAAGAAGGCATTTAGAACGTGAGACAAGAGGCATCACGGGAGGTTGCAAAGGTCATATAGGGCATGGTGACAATGTACTGGATGGGAAACTTGTGCAGGGCTCCAACGGTGGAGTTATCTGATTGGACCTGCACTTCATAATTTTTCTAATTTTTTAAAAAATCCAAATTAGTTAACATATAGTTGGTAATGATTTCAGGAGAATTTAGTGATTCATAACTTACATATGATACCCAGTGCTCATCCCAACAAGTGCCCTCCTTAATGCCCATCACCCATTTAGCCCATCCCCCCACCCACCTCCCCCCCAGCAGCCCTCAGTTTGTTCTCTGTATTGAAGTCTCTTATGGTTTGTCTCCCTCTCTGTTTTTATCTTATTTTTCCTTCCCTTCCCCTATGTTCATCATTCATTCAGAGAAAGATAAATATCATGATTGCACTCATATGTGGAATTTAAGAAACATGCCCTACACTTTTAAACAATCCTTCTGGGGGCCCCTGGGTGGCTCAGTGGGTTGAGCACCCATCTCTTGATTTCAGTTCAGGTCATGGGCCCAGGGTCATGGGACTGAGCCCCACATCAGGTATGCTAAGTATGGAGCCTGCTTAAGATTCTCTCTCTCTCTCTCTCTCTCTCTCTCTCTCTCTCTCTCTGCCCCTCTTCCCTGTTCACACACTCTCTCTCTCAATAAATAAATAAGAATAAATAGATAGATAGATGGATAGATCTATCTTTGGTTTGGAAGGAAACAAAATCCTCACCAACAGTCCATCAGATTTATTTAAAAGCCATGATGACAGGCCAACAAGTCATGTTTGGTTAGAAGGTTACGATCTACAAGGTTCTACAGATTCCAGGAATTATGGAACTGGTTGTGCTTTAATTTCGTCCTAGATCCACTAAAAAGGTAGCAATGATTTTTTTTTTTTAATCTCGGATACTTCCCATTTCCTAAACGGCTATGTCTGCGTTTTCAATGAAGCCTCATCCATCTCTAATTTTGTTACATGGCGATTACATGGGCTGTGTGAAGAAAATGAAGCAGAGAATTCCTGTCATGTAATTATATTTTAAAAGCCGAGTAATAGCAGCTCCTTTTATTAGCATTAACAATTAGCAGACCTCTTTCGCTCTGGCTGTGATAAAGAAATCCCTTGTAAGGATTCTGTAGAGCCAGTTTTACATGTCACACTCACATGAATAATGGAGCTAATGTCACGGGGAGCTGATGCAGGCATCCTTCATTAAAAAATACACAGGAGAGGAAAAAAAAATAATTTGGCAGATAATCATGAAAACACCACCCGTGATTAGGTGCTTCGTATTCCCAATCATTTTCTCGATTGACTGAAAACTCATTCTTGAGAGTAGAGGTCATGTCTCATGCCTAGAATCATACAATGTTAAAGTTGAAAGGATCCTAGAAATGATCTCAGCATCCAGAAATTCAGAAGCTTCAGGGGCTAGGTAGATGATATAAAGTGAGGGATAATGCCACACGGGGGACAGGTGAGCCAGGAAAACACAAACCAGGTCAAAAGCAAACAGGTAAGATGCTCCAGGAAGGAAGGCAGGCCCGCTATTACCAGGGCCTCTGACTGGTCAGGATGCTGCCTCTTAAAAATAACTTCTATAAATATTTACAAATAGTTTACCTTAACAATATTTGGTATTTGAATGCCCCCCCCCCCCACATACACACACAAGTACGTTGACACACACATATGGAGACAGGACTAAATAAAACACAGATATATTCCAAACTAAATAGGGCGCTTAGGTGGCTCTGTCTGTTAAGCGTCTGACTTGGGCTGAGGTCATGATCTCACAGTTCATGGGTTTGAGCCCCACGTCGGGCTCTGTGCTGACAGCTTGGAGACTGGTGCCTGCTTCGGATTCTGTGTCTCCCTCTTTCTCTGCCTCTCGCCTGCTCATGCTCTCTGTCTCTCAAGAATAAATAAATAAATGTTAAAAAAGAAGTTAAAGAAAAAAAAGATTAAATAAGACACATATATTTAGAGGACTGGGGGCCCCAGGCTCCCACTTTGCACCTGACTGCAGTCCAACTGAGCTGAGTCCTAGAGAAAGGACATAACTGACTTCTCCAATAGCATTCCAACAAGTTAGTGACGAAGTGACTTATATTTTGGGGTCTCTCGTAACTCTCAACATAAGGCTTTATTCTACACTAGAAAAATCACCTCCAGATCACTGTTAAAGACATTTGGATGAATTATTCTAGCTTAAGTTTTTATTTTTCTTAGATTTAATGACTGAGTCCTCGAGAATGGAAGTGACTTTAGCAAGGATGCACAGGCACTGAGAAGCAGAGATAAATCTAGAAGGTGGTCTGATATTCTTTCTGTTTTCTAATTGTGTGTGTTGTGCATGCCAGAAAATGACACATGATTATCAAGAGTCAAGGCCTTGGAATGTACTTTAGGTTCTTTTCATATTGCAGCTCCAGCCCTGAGAGCAATCATTATGCACCACATGTGCATGTGGGTGAAGTTGGGACCAGGTGTACCTGTGCCCATGCAGAGGAAGCCCTGGAGATGCCTGGCCTTTCTTGCTCCTAGAGAGTTAGTGACTTCATATTAGCAGGTGACAGCTTATTATCCTGAGCCCTTACCTGTGGTCAAGTTCACTTTTAAAGCCAGTGCCAAACAACTCTGTGCTGCAGCAAACCCGTCTCACCCTTGAAGTTAACTATCCTAAGACATGTTCATGGACCGGTGAAAATGAAAACATAATACGAGCTTAAAATATGTTAAAGGAAGATGCAGGAGATAAGGGTAGATTTTTTTTTCTCCAAAGCAAATTGTGAAAAGTCTTCACAGTCAAGCCAACAAGTAAGCAGCAAACGTCTCATGAGCCGCAGAATGGGATGGCCGGGTGGCCTTTAAGAGGATGCATCCAGAAGACACGTGAGTGATAAAACAGAGGAGGGCTGTGCTGGGGACAAGGCCATCACTAGCTGGTAACTGCAGAATGACAGCGATGACCAGAATTAGAGCTACGGTGATGAGATCGGGAAGGACAGGACTGTTTGCATTTGATTGTTTCCGTCCATCCTGCCGCTTCTGGGATCCCTTTCCAACATGGCCACTCTGCATTTGGCAATTTTCAGAGCCCCTTGGATCACAATGCGACTCTGATTTCCTCTATCCATGTTTGTGACATGCACTTAACCTGCACGTGCTCCAATCCTGTCTTGTAATGTGTCCCTTGTTTTTTCTTGATTAATGCACATCCCTGGGACAAAGAGCTTGGCCTTCTTCAGGAGGCAGCCCGGGAAGCCCAGGGCAACTCAAAAGGCTGCTGATTCAACCTGACATCAAGCTACCACTGGAAAACAGGGACTGTATCTCAAACTTGCTTGAATAAGATAGGTGCCCACCTCCCTAAATCAGAGTGATGCAACACTAGGAGACCATGATTTGCTTTGGAGACATTCCCACACTGGGTCAATCAGCTTGGCAAATTTCATTTGTTCTCGAGCAAGACAACTTGCGGTCTTGACAGAGCCTTGGGTCCACAGCCCTCTATCAGAGGCTCCCTGTCTCCATCCTTCATCCCCTGCCCACTAACAACCATCCCCTACCCACTCTGCACACTCCTATCACTGTGCTTGACAGAGTGGAAAAGACATGATCTTTAGAGACATACAGACCCGGGATGGATTTCCAGCTTAACCACCAACTACGTGGCTTTGGGCAGTAGTTTCAACCTTAATAAATGGAGAGAAAAGAGTAGATGCATTGCATGCTCTTTTGGCGAATGACGTGAGCCCAAGTTTGCAAGATGTCTAGCTCGTTGCAGTTAATTGAATTAAATGTTATGTTTAATCACATTTTCCTGGTTTTCCCTATACTTTCTCTCATCCCCGTTTTCTTGGGCGGGATCTCCAATCTCTCTGCGTCTGCATTTGGCTTAGATTCTCTCTCTTCCTGACAGTCTTAGCCCACCAAGAATGTGTCCTCTGTTTCCTGTTCTCTTTCTCCTGCTAAGGCTCTTTATATTTGGTTAGTCCTGTTCTCTCCCCACACATCTCTCCGAGTGCCGCCCTCCTGCTCTCCTTATGTATTGCTGCCTGCTCTGCTATATGCCTCTCTTTTCACTTAGTGCCCTTCCTTCTCTGTCCATCTTTTGTCAGTTTCTCTCCCTCGCTGCTAGTGTTTGGACCTGGACTGTCCGTGCCTCTTTCCTTGGATGTCCTTGCATCCCTGAATGTCTGATGTTTGCACCCTGCATCCCGTTCTCTCCTGCTCATTTGGTTCTTACCCCCTCTCACTGTTTGCCTCTCTTCCTCTGTCTTCTTCATCTGTCTCCCCTTCAAATGGAGCGCCAACCCCTTAGTACGTGCTATATTCTCAATTTACCAGGGTTGAGTTGTTCGGGAATGACACACGATGATTTCTGTGGTTTGTTGTGACCTTGACTTCCCCTTGGATGATCTATGAGCTGCTGTTCCATTTGCTCTCATTTGCATGAGTCAAGTCTCTGTTGGTTTTTGAGGCCTGTGCTCCAGAACATTGCTCATCAGTGTGGGTTTCATATTTTACGCACTATGAATATCATGCCCAGAAGCTCACAATCTTTCACCACAATGTAGCAGGTGACACAAATAGAATTTGTGACAAAAAAGAAAACAAACCTAAAAACATGTCACTGTTGAATGAATAATAAAAGGTCAAAAATTTTGTGGGAGAAAGATGAAAAGTTGTAGGTTGGAAATATAAAACATTATAGTGTGCCTTCTAGACGGAGGTCACACATTTAATGCAATCTCAGCCCCACTTTCTACAGGAAAAGACTGACAGTCAGAGAGAAGTGTCTCGTCCAGAATGGCACTCGATGCTGGCAAGTGCATGAGTTGGGATTCAAATCCAGGTTTTCACCCTTCCATTTCTGACTGGATAGACTAACCGTGGCTGGCCATCACTCTCACTGCAACAACCAGAGGTAGATAAATTATTAAATCCACATGTTTACCATTACCGGATACTTGTGGAAACAGAACTATATGAACTACAATTCCAGAGTAAGAGGGAGCTCTCCTAGGTGAGCAAAGACCTCCTATTCTTTTCTTTCTTGGGGTCACATGCAGACTCTGACTGTGGGCTTACAGAGCCAGGGGACTCTACATGGGAGAGGTCAGCTGGTGGGGGTCCTGAGGGCCACACTTGCTGCACTTGCTTCCGTGACCAGGGAGAGCTGATGCCCCCCCCCCCCCCCCCAGGAAGCTCTGCACCGCCAGCGGGCTGAAGGCTAGGCTGGGAATGAGGTGTGAGATCACAGATGACCTAGGAGAAGAATAAGCCTCCAGAAGGTGGGACCTCCCGTAAGCACAGGCAGACCCTGCAGTGGAGAACTTTGTCAGAATTTGAACCTGCGTGGGGCAGAGGAATAAGAATGTCAGTTCTAAGCCACTGAACTGCAAAGTTATCAGGACTGAGGACAGAGGCAGACAAAGCTCTCAAACAAAAGCCCACAGTAATGGCACTTGAAGAAGGAGATGGTTTAAAAGACACACTTGAGACTACCAAACGCTGAGATTCAATCTTGACCCAGCTCGGTTCCTGTCCAGCCCCTGGCCTATCTGAGAGGAGGGCAAAGCGTGACTGTAGGCAAATAACATTAACTCTTTCCCCATATATTTCTTGTGTATATAATGCCAGGGAAAACTTACATTTATATTTGTGTGGAAGTAAAAAAAATATAACTGATGACCAGGGAAAAACAAAAAATAAGGCAGATCTACTTTTTGGCAACCGAGTGGCACAAATGGACTTTAAGACAACTATTTAAAGTGAGACAATAACAGAAAAAATAAGATTTTAAAAGAAAATTCAAATAAATACCCTAGACCATAAAACTATGAAACCAACAATAAAAAGCTCATTAGATGAAAAGACAAAGAAAGATCAGCTGAAACGATCCAAACCGAAACACAAAAAGGAAAACAAAAATTTAAAAAGGAGAACATAGCAGAATTTAAGAGATGGATGGGACATAGTTCTCATGTTCATGTGGAACATGGGTAGAAGGAAACGCTGAAGAAATAATGTCCGGGGATGTTCAAACGTGATGAAAAATAACCCACAAATTCAAGAAGCTTAATAAACTCTGTGCTCAAAAACACAAAGAAAAACCCCATCAAGGCACATCCCAAACTGCTCAAATTAAAGATAATGAGCAAAATCATTAAATCGGCTGGAGGAAAAACACATTATCTTTATTAGAGTAGCAATAATGCTGATGTCTGACCTTGCAACAAACAGCGAGGAAAATGGAAGCCAGGAAAGAATGAAATGGTGTCTTCAAGCATGAAGAAACATCCAAGATTCCGAAACACAGACATTATATTTATTTGACTGCTTAAAGATTGTGAGCTGAAAATTTTCTTTTCCTTTCTTTTATTGAAGGATATCCAAAAGGGGCTTGGTCTTGTGTCTTCTATAGCATAACGCCTGGGTTTGTGTTCACAGCAGGGAAAGGTCTCTAAGAAGATACAGACTCCTCTTCGCATCTTCGCTTGGTATTTCCCATAAGAAACAAATACAAGTGTGGTCCTGGCAGACTAAAGGGTCTTACTGGGTCACATTTAGAGTAACTGGGGCTTCAGTGATTGAAAAGGGGACGCACACAAGTGAGTCTTTTACTTCTTTCTCTTCCGAGATTATTTCCTTTCCTATATCCAAGCTTAAAAATAGGTACTTCCCCAACCTACCTCTGGACAGCTAAGCACCTGTCGCTTCTTTGCTTCTTCTTTGTTTCATTCATATTGTCACAGGAGACCAAATTCTCAAAACATTGGTTTGGTTTTCCTAGGCTTAAGATATGTGTTCCTGGATCCCTTGCAAGATATTTTCAAAAACAAGGGAAGTAGAGGGAAGAAAAATTAGGGGGTGGCATTGCAATCACATGTAAATGGGCATAGAAGTTTATTACCGTTTTTTTTCCTTTGTAAAAAGACTCAGAGATATTAGAATGAAGGCATCGATGTCAATCTCAAAGAAATTGTCTGAGCAGAGCACAGAGCTGAGAGCAGGAGTGCTGGGCATCCAAGGCATATCTCTCAGCAGGAGTGCTGGGCATATCTCTCTATGTCTGTGACTGGGCAGAAGCCATTAAAAGGCTGGATGTGTTTCTTTCTTTTTGGCCTCTAGGGATTTTGTTTGATCGCTTGCTTGTTCATTTTGGGGAAATGTACAAGATGAAATTTATCACTTGAGGGTTTCTTATATTTTGTTATTTAGACCTCTTCATTTATCGTCATGTTAAAACTTCCTGACAGTGGAGAGCCATGGAGTGTTATTAGTCCGATACGGGACATAGTCTCAAGAAAGCAATATGGGTCTATGCAAAATGATGTAGAATTGTCATCATATTAATAATGTGGATCTTTGGCAGAGTTTAGTTTTCATGTGTGAAAAATTCTGGATCTAATCCCCAATGTGTGTGTGTGTGTGTGTGTGTGCGCGTGTGTTGGAGTGGGAGATTCCCCACACCACCAGGCAATTCTCTGACACCCGCTGGGTGTACTACAACTCAGCTCAATTCTGACACTGTCTACCTGGACACTGCATCAGATTCCACAAGTTCACGGCTGAGACCTGTAAGACTGCCCCCACTTCAGATGCCAATCTCAAGCCCAGTTTGCTACCTGTGCTTCTGACCAACTGGCTACAGTTTGGGGGTTCCTAGGACTCCCTCTTTGGGTTGTATTAATTTGCTAGAATGACAAACGGAACTCAGGGAACCCATTTGGTCACTAGATTACTGATTACAAAGGATACTAAAAGATATGTGACTGACTCCAAGGGATCCAGCCCCTACCCTTAGGTGCCTTCCAAAAGTCACTTCATTAACATAACAGTAGACATCCTTACTGCCATCCACACTTAGGAAATTCCAAGGGTTTTAGAGGCTCTGTGCCAGTAACTGGGACAAAGACCAAATACATATTTCCTACTATGAATAACAATATCACAATTGTTACCCTCCAAATGATAAATCAGGATAAGAAGATGCAAATATTCATTAAGGCGGGGTGGTGGTGGTGGGGATCTAGTATCTGGCAGGGGGAGGAGACAGGGATGAGATTAGGGTGTCTGGTGTATGGGGAGGTCAGCAAAGGTCAGGGAAGGTTGAGGGAGAACTTTGGGAGCAAGGGATTTGTTGACGGTGCTGTGCCACCTACTTAACATGAGCACAGCCACCAGTCTGACTTACAGAGATGTGGGCATAGAGAAGGCTAGACCAGACAAAATCACTTTAAAATAAGTAACTTCCAACCCAGTGTTCAATATCGAGTCTGAATCAACTGGGGTCATATGAACTATAGGGATTTATTTGGCCTGAACTAGAAAAAGGGCAAACCTTTACTTCCGTTCCCTTCTCCCTACGCCCACCAGTTCCTGCCTGACTTATAATGGTGAAGAAGCCATATCTCCCAATGAGAAGGAGGCTCCAGCCTTCTTACCACACCACTCTTTTGGAAAAGAGGAGGCAACACCATTATTTTACACAATCTGTCATAAAAATGCAAGTGATTTTAATATTTTCTTAATGTTTATTTATTTTAAGATGGGGGCAGAGCGGGGGCGGGGGGTGGAGACAGAATCCCAAGTAGGCTCTGTGCTTTCTGTCCAGAGCCTGACGCGGAGCTCAATCTCACGAACATCAAGATCATGACCTGAGCCTAAATCAAGAGTTGGACGCTTAACCAACTGAGCCACCCAGGTGCCCCAAGATGCAAGCAACTTTAAGCTTCTTCTAGCTTTGTCAGAAGCTCCGTTGTCCAGAAGCCTGGCCTTGACCAACATCTGTGTTTCTCTCCCTCATTTGTGGAGGAAATCAGGCAGGAGCTTTGAGAACACTCAGAAAGCAGCATGTGGCTAGGTGTCCTAACCCCAGGGCCATATCTGTCTCCCTCTCTCCTTTGATTTTAGTTCAGAGCACTTGGAAATTGGCATCTGATAGACAGATATCAGGACTTCCCTGGGTTTTCACATCTTCAAAATGAAAGGTTTTAGACACAGTGGGTTTTACAGCTACTTTCTAGCCCTGTGATTCTATAGGTGCATGGGGACCTAGTTTGGAAGGCTTTGCAGTCTCCCCAGAGGAGGGTTGTGCAGGATGGGTGACAGGAGTTATGCCACCAAATTACGACTTGATAAATCTCTGGACCAATGAAACAAAGTGACAGCCAGAACCAGACAGCACTGAGCAAATGGAATTTTAATTTTAATTTTTTTTTATTATTTCTCATCTCCAAAAGATAGATCTGCCACCTGTGTATAGGTATTGATTGTGAGGTCAGCCAGGATTATGATTCTCTAGACTGTGTTCTTGTTTTTCTGTCTTACAGAGACACAAAGGGAAAAAAAATATCCATCTCAATGAATAATATCAGCTGATAATGGCAAAATCTGAGTGATGTTGTCCCTTTATCCAAATTCAGGGCATGCGTGACCCAAATCTCTGTTTATGATTTCCCAGGAGGGCAGTGCATTGATGCTACTGTGCACAATACAGCATTTCTCTAGACTATTTGGTCACTGGTTGTGCAACGGGCCTCGGATGGCCAGAGTACAATAAAGCTACTGGGAATGTAAGTTTTCATCCATTAAGACTCAGCCTTCCCTGCTGTATGAGCCTTTCAAACTAATCCTTGTAGTGTATTAATGTAAGACCTGGTGTTGGTCTGCCTGTCTCGGACCGCATGGGCTCATGGTGAAATTTTAGGTGTGCATATGCCCCAGAGCAGCAGTTTCCTCCTATACACCCTAGATCTGTCCTTGATTACATGATTTCGTCTCTCCTTTGAATCACAAAGGGAACTCTAATTCTTCACTGGATCAAAAGTTCCCTCCTGCATCCCAGTCTGCATGACTGGGACTCCTTCAGTGCTTCCTAGGATCCCTGCTTTGGGGGTCGGTTATCCCAGGACCTATAATCCCAGTGGGCTGGTTGGGTCCTGCGTTAACTTAAACTGACCTGCCCATGTAGAACGCAGAGGATATTATAAGCCTTGTGACCATTTTGACCCAGCCACTTCTGCTGCCAGAGCCCTCACTCAGCAGGTCACACCCATTAGAGGTATGACAACCTCAAACAACCAGTTACGTAAGTACTTTATGTATGGTATTTCATTTCATCAACCTAACAACTTAAGAAGAGAGAAGTAAGGACACTATCATCATCATCATCACCATCATTTTTAGGTAAGGAATTCAGAAAGTTAAAAACAATATATTCTCACGGCTATGACATTTGAGTGACAAAGGTATCTTCCACTCAGACTTGTCTGAATCCCAAATCCATGCTTTTAGCCAATATGGTTCATCTGTGATAGCCTCTGCTTCCGAAGCTCTGCCATCCTTTTGCTTGGACGGGCTATCGCTTCCTCCGATGAGGTCTGTGAATCAGACTTCATCACCGACCAAAGAGAAGCGAGATTCTTTGCCTGCGCCAGACCCACAGACTTGGTTGCTTTGCCCATAATTAGCCCCTTTTCATGTTCACAGCTGGTCTCATCTTGCCTACTGGAAAGAGTGGCACAAATCAACTAAATTTTGGGACATGCTGTTTTTAGTGAGCCATTGCATCAGAAAGAGAGAGAGCGGGGCGCCCGGGTGGCTCAGTCAGTTAGGCATCTGATTTTGGCTCGGGTTATGATCTCACTGTTCGTGGGTTAGGGCCCTGTGTTGGGCTCCACACTGATGGCATGAAGCCTGCTTGGGGTGCTCTCTCTCTGCCTCCCTCTGCCCTTTAAAAGCTCTCTCTCTCTCTCTCTGTCTCTCTCTCAAACTAAATAAATGAACAAGACAAAAGAGAGAGAGAGAGAGAGAGCAGAAGACCTATTTTCCCCGTTTTTGCTGGAGAAATCACTAAGAAAAATACCCCCAGTCTCAGAGTTGAATTCTATCAGAAAAAAAATTGGATTTCTAATAAAAAAGAAAGTCTGAGTTCCTTGATTAAAATCCACCTGACCGTCCTATTTTAGGTCAGAGTTTTGTAAACTTCATCAGCTTTTTGAATCAAACCATTCTTGTGTCCTTTGTGTCCCTGCTTTTTTTTTTTTTTTTAGAAGATCAAACTTCCTGCATGTCAACAAAGAAGGGGTAGAAATAGTAAGCCTGAGATTTGGATGGAGAGGAAAGAGAACCATGCATCAATCAGACAGAGCCCCTGGCCAGCAAAGTATTTGTATCAGCAAATGAAAATTCTATTCAAGATCCAATAAATGTAACTCATAAATGTTTAATCCGCAAAAAAAAAAAAAAAAGAAAACAAATTTGATTTGAATTGGGAAGGAATTCTTTTGCAAAGCACAGCAGTTTCTAGACATTCACAGAAAAATTCATAGTTAGCAAGTTTGAATTTTCATAAATCCCACATGCAATTTATAAAGCCTCTTTAATATAATAATATTATCACCTCTTCACATCTTTATTCGCCAAATCCTTGACAAGAAGATCTCCTTTCCAAGGCCAGCTACATCTTTCATTAGTGATATGCCTTCACACAAAGGACAGATTCTCTGGGCCTCTGCTATCCTATTGGTTCAAAGCTTATGTTTGAATATATGGAAACCTTTTAAGACACTGTTAAAGGGCAAGATAGCCCAATATTTGGGGCTTTTCGGGCCATCTAATTTCTGTCACGACTATGCAACATTGCTACTGTAGCATCAAAGCAGTGTAGACAAAGTGTAAATAAATGAGCTTGGCTGTGTTCCCACAAAACTTTATTTATGGACGCTGAAATTTGAATGTTTTTAGAGTTTTATAGTTAAATAATTTTAAAGCTGAGAACCATTCTTACCTTTGAGGGCCATATGAACACAGGTGGTGGTTCATTTTTAACCAGTGAGCCACAGTGCGCTGACTTCTGTTGTAAAGGGTACATCTGTAACCACATTCCTCTTAGAGGGATGTAAAGAAACAGACAAAACTGCAAATACAAAATAAAAATACTTTAAGAGGATATTGTCATACTACCAAGTAAAAATGGATAAATCCTCTCTGGTCTGTTTATGGCTCAGCCACTTTAGAAAAGTCACAGACAAAAAAAATTATAAACAAACATACTGATAAGTACTGCTCCAGAAAATATATGGTATTTTGTCTAGCTGCAAGAACCATTGTACTTTCATCAGGAAGGCAGCTCCGGAAATAAAACTTAAAATCATCTTTTTAATTAACAATAGGATTTTCTTAACCTTAGAAGGCAAGGAATACTCATAGATCAGTATGGAACATGCATCAGGAAATAAGCATAATGTCTCCACTTAAGTCTTCATTGCTAATTCTCTTCTGATACAAAGTTTGTATAAACTGTACAATTGAAGAGTAGATCCAAATTAATTCATCAATCTCTACCAAAGTGAAATATATTTGTCCAGTGTTTCTGCTATGGAAGGTGCTTAGCTGTAGTCAGTGAACTTTTCCTTTTAAATATTAGGAAGAACATGGGGTCCCTGGGTGGATCAGTCGGTTAAGCACCCGACTCTTGATTTCAGCTCAGGTCATGATCCCAGGGTTGTGGGATAGAGTCCCGTGTTAGGCCCCACACTGAGCATGGAGCCTGCTTAAGATTCTCTCTCTCTCTCTCTCACTCTGCCCCTCTGCCCCTCTCCCCTGTTTGCATTCTCTCTAAAATAAAATTAAAAAAATATTAAATATTATGAAGAACAAACTCTGAACTTGGCTATCAGACAAAAAAAAATCTCAGATGATTCAAATTTTACTTATACTTATTTAGTGCCTAGTCTTAGCCAGCTAATATACATAACATATAGTATTCTAAGTATAATTTGTATTGAATAAACAAAACATCCTTTGTGGTGGATTCTAAAATTTCAATTTGATAGCTGAAGAAACCTATAAAATTTCATCAGCTAGTCCCTACCTCAATATTCCACAGCTGTCCCCACAACACGGAGATAATTTACACAATGCTAGTTATCAAAGAGGTGTTCAATGGGAAAGGAAGTGGAGGGGGCACAGTATGTGGGTATCTACTGTGCGAAAGGTATTCTGGGAGGTGCAAAGCGTATCCACTAATCGATCATTCACTCACGGACCATGTCCCAAGCGCCAGTGTCAGCAAAATTTCGTGCGACCCTCATAAAGTAAGCATATTATCTCAAACTTCCAACAGCCAGGCAAACTAGAAGTTACTGCTCCTGTTTAATGAATGAAAAACCTAAGGCAAGAATTCAAGAGCTCAAGGTCACGGTGTGAAAATATGTTGGTGCCAAGATTTGAACTTGCATTTATTTGACATGAGAGGTTCTGCTCATTTCACACCATGCTGCCACCACCACAGAAAAAACAGACTCCCTTTAAGTGTCTCCAAGTTACTTTCCACACTTTTAGCTCTCCACGTATTTCCACTTTGACATGATAAGGAAGAAAGAATTCTGCCATGCCTAGAAGGCACCCGCTTTCCTGATAATTTTGGAAACAGTTTGCTTTGTTTCCTAAGTGTGTCCATAGCGGAGAGGGTTATGGATGCTTGAAATGAGTTGGAAGTAGGTTTTTATTTGTTTGAAATTATTTCACCAGCCTTCCCTGACATTTGCTGTTAATTATTCACTGGGAAATGGAGAAATATGTCAACACAACATTTGTCACTGGTTATTTAGAGACGCAGGTTGACAGATCTTGGCAGAATCCTTGAAAGATGTATCTGACGTGGTTGCTTTTAGTCTCCTTATTTATTTTGTGTTCTTGAGACTGTAAAATAAAATAAAATCTTCAGCTACCGAAGCCATGAAATAGCTACTCACAACAAAGACAAATATTTGGGACACGCTAGTGGTCCTGCAACCCTGGTTGACAAAGTAGAGGGCCCTGACTTGGCCCGTCTCCTGTGCAGTCCAGGAAAGAAGTCACACAAAAGGGCGGGGGCGGGAAGTGTAAAATGGGTACATTTCAGGCTTGAAAAAAGTCAGAAAATAGAGGTAGCTGTTAAGTGTTTCTTTACCATTCTCCCCCTGCAATAAGGAGACTCCTTATATCTATTCATCTTCTGAGCGATAGGGTAAAAAAAATACAAAATTACAGAAAAGAAAAATCCAAAAGTCACAAACATGACATCCTAAGATCGCCTGTGATCAGTGGCTCCTGGGTCTTGCCAGGCTTGACGTCCTCTTCTCTCGTAGGCACGTCCAAGGTTCTGTCGCTACCTACGCTACGGGATTCCCTGGGATGTGGCTATTGAAATAGTGCTGTTTGAAATTCCAGAAGACCAGTGCTGGCCCTACCCATACTGACCAGTGAACTCAGTCTACTCTTCCACATTCCCAGCTGCATGTCCTTCCATATTTAAATCACAATTGGAGGTTAAAGTCAATTATTCTTCTGCTCAACACGACCTGTGGTTTCTTATCTCTTTCAAAAGAAAATTCAAAGCACACCCAGTTTTTAAATTCTTGTATGATCTACGGTTTCGTCAGTTGGCCTCCTCCTGCCTCTTTTCCTCTGCCCTGGCCATACTGACTTCCCTGACTCTTCTAGAACACACCAAGGACACTCGACCTCAGGGCCTTTGCTCTGGCTGCCCTTCTGAGGTCTCTTTCCTCCTGCATTGCACACAGTTTCCTCCCTTACTTCACGGAGGCATCTGTTCAGATGCCATATTACCAGGGAGGCCCTCCTCATCCATCCCATCCAGATGTCCTATCCACCATGCCGGCAGTCTCTAACGTCTTTATCAACTGAGAACAGTGGGTGTCAGTCCATGACGCAGGGACCATTCAGGGAGGAGATGTTCCTGATGCTTCTCACTTTGGCTTCCCTTTACCACAGCAAAAAGGACTCTGTGTCACCTGCACCGTGTTGTGTTGCAAATGGGGTCAGTGTTACTTAAAGATCCCGAGTTTGGACGTGGTTTCTCTCTTCTCCCATGACATGTGAAAGCATCAGGGCCACAGCAGCAAGGGGGCCGTCTCTATCTCTCCCTGTCTTTTGGTCCTCCTCCTTTCTCTTATTCATCTGTCCCTCTCTGTGGTACATTTTTAAAAGCTTAGATGAGTAAAACAGAGCAGCAACTGCCTTCCAGACGGGGTGCCACAGCCTCGATCACTGAATGTTGCCCTAGGATTGGATGGATGCAGCCAGGAGACATGCAATTATTATATCAGCCTCAATCACTGAATGTTGCCCTAGGATTGTACGGATCCAGCCAGGAGATATGCAATTATTACATCTTTTCCTTTTCCATTGTAGCTTGTATGTACATCTCTTTTGGAGACCTCTGGGGAAAAATAAGTGACTGGTAGAGATAGATTTAGTCATCCTTGGGTCCTCTGGTGGTGAAATCATCTTAATGACATCAACGATCTCATGCAGATTTATTTATATCAAAGATACTTTGATTATCTACTAGAAAACACTTATTATTGGATGTGAAGGCATCCAGTAAGTAACAGACATGGCTCCTAATAGTATAAAAAGGCTTCTAATGGGGCACCTGCATGGCTCAGTCAGCTAAGCATCCGACTTCAGCTCAGGTCATGATCTCATGGTTAGTGGGTTTTAACCCTGTGTCAGGCTCTGTGCTGACGGCTCAGAGCCTGGAGCCTGCTTCGGATTCTGTGTCTCCTTCTCTCTCTGCCCCTCCCCCCCCCCCATAGTGCTCTGTCGCACTCTCTCAAAAATAAGCATTTAATAAAAAGGCTTTTGATGATATTGCCCCAAGTAAATCTTAAATCAGCATTTATCTGTGGTCTTCTGGGTGCAGGCCCCATATGAGGTGCTGAGGCAATAATGGGAAACAGCTAAACAGCCATGGTGCCTTCCATGAGCAGGAGTTTCCATACCAGTAGAGCAGAGGACAGAACACAAGTAACTAATAAGCAAGTGAATTCAGTAGATGCAACTTGGAATGAAAACTATAAAACAAACATAAGGCCCTGATGCATGATAATTAGGAGATCTATGTTAGATAAATACTAACGCGAAGAGCAGAAGGCCGTGAAGGCACCAGAAATACAATGAGCTGTGAGATCAGCAACCCAGGAGGCTGCTGCAGCAAGAACAAGATGGGGATGAAGTTGGAGAGAAGGCAGGTGTAATTTAAGCAGGCCCTCATTCATCACGGGGAAGCCTCTGAACTTGACGATGAGTGCAATGAGAATTCATTGAAGGATATGTCAACAGAGGAAAGACATAATCTGATTTATATTGTTAACAGATTGTGCTGGGTACAAGGTAGAAAATGGATCCCAATGTACGACAGTAAAAGCAAAGGCACTGATTAGTAAGCCCTGGGGAACTTGGGGAAATGTAACCATCTCTAGGCCTACCTGATGCTACCTCAAGTCTAGGTGGTGACATGCAGAACTCTTTCAAGTGAAATGAACGGACACCATGAGCTAAGATGGCAGTCTATGGTGTCCATGATACATGGCAGCTAGAAGAAACCAGGAAAAAATAGATGATGAACAGTCTAGAACTTCTCCTGAACCTAATTTAGATTAACTTATATTTACCTCTTTGAAGGGCTAAGGGAATTCCCTAAGGGACACAGTCCAAGTGTCAATGCCAGAATCTGGCCTCTTGGCCAAGGCTTGGTCACTTTGGACAGTAGTCCAGCCAAAAGTGAAAGAAGACAGAAGTATGTAATTCAATGGAAGAAGATAAAAATGCAATCCATTTCTAAAACAGAGTGCCACAGGTCACCCAATGACTGTTAATTCTTTTTTTAATCTTTTTAAATTTTTTTAACATTTATTTTTGACAGATGGAGCATGAGCAGGGGAGGGGCAGAGAGAGAGGGAGACACAGAATGTGAAGCAGGCTCCAGGCTCCGAGCTTTCAGCACAGAGCCCGACACGGGGCTCGAACTCACAAACCGCGAGATCATGACCTGAGCCAAAGTCGCATGCTTAACTGACTGAGCCACCCAGGCACCCTAACAGTTAATTCTTTCTCAGAGAGTCTATGGATCCTGGAAAGACAAAGGCAAAAATAGAGCAGGAGACCATTACCGCAGTGACGGCAAGGAACAAAGTCAGCTTCCACCAGTAGAGGTGCAATTTGGCCTTTGTACAGCACCGGAATACTCAAAATGCTCTGTTATCAGTAGCCGAGACATGGCAAGTGGGAATTTTATTCTGGCCTTAAAGCCTAAGTCTGGGCATTTGGCTTTGAGATACTGCACTGCACTTGCCCTCCACTGTCTCAGCAAAGCCAATAGTTGGTTCACATGAACAAGTTCCCCTGGATATGGGGCTAAATACGATGGACACGCTCACCCCTGTGTGAAGGTGCACACTACCGGAGGTGATGGATATTAAACAGAGAGTCATGGGGCTAAGCGATTATGGGGTAGAGATCATTAATTACCACACTTGCCAGTTATGAAAACTGACAGAGTTTTTGACAAAAATAAGATGACAACCTAGAATATTTCAAATACAGTCCACTACTCTTTCCTTCTGCTCTTCAAGGTTGCGAGCTTTGGCTAACGGGCAAAGTAGCAGGTCACTGTGTGACCTGCTGGACCGAATGGGATCGTTTATTATCGCCGTTTCTCAAACTCTTCTGTTGGCCACCAGGGTTCCTCATTTCCTTGAGGCAGAATACTTCCAAAAAAAAAAAAAAAAGATAAATTGTATTTAAAAGCTTACTCAGGAAGATAGTATTCCACCAACAGGAAAACAAAACCGAACAGTTCTGGCTCCTTCTTACTCACCGGTAATGCAACTTTGAATGAGGCACTTTACTATCTTGGACTTCTCTGTCCATGTGGACACGACAAGGAGTTGTGGGGGGAGTGAAATAATGTGTGTGGGGTCTTTTGTATTTTCACATCTAGTGTTTCTGTGAATTGACTCTGAGGGAGAGCGTGTGTTCAGATGAACGGGGCTTGTGGGCTGCAGCTCATCAAAAGTTTAAAGAATGTGAACAAGGCCAGTATGGTGGCATCCAGGAATTTCTAGCTTCACTTTATAGTATTCCAGTGACCTGGAGCCTGAGACCCCGTGGTCCCATGTCTATTTTAGGTTGTTAAGTGACCTTTGTGCTTTCAAATGTCGGAAAAGCTACCAGCTGGAAGAGGTGACAGGCTCATTCAGTGAGACCCTAGGGAGCAGAGGAGGCAGAGTGAGCAAACGTTTGGAGGGAGAGACTTGTGCTCATCACAGGGAATATTCCTCCAAAAGCAACAGCTGATTGAGGACAAGTTAGTTTTTCCCCATCACTGGAAGTCTCAAATAATGAAGGGATTGCTGTTGAGAATATGACTGTACCAGGTTGACAGGTTGTATTTAAGATAACCTTAAATCTCTAGTTTGGTACATCTGTGTTTCTTGTCTACTATTCCATTCATATTTTTGCATGTTCAACCAATATTTTATTTTTTTAGTTTTATGTAAATCAAGTTAGTTAGGGGCGCCTGGGTGACTCAGTGGGTTAAGCGTCCAACTTCGGCTCAGGTCATGATCTCGCGGTTCATGGGTTTGAGCTGACAGCTCAGAGCCTGGAGCCTGTTTCAGATTCTGTGTCTCCCCCGACCCCTCTCTCTGCCCCTCCCCTGCTCATGCTCTGTCTTTCTCTGTCTCTCAAAAATAAATAAACGTTAATGAATAAATAAATAAACAAACAAACCCACGTTAGTTAACATACAGTGTCATGATGGTTTCAGGAGTAGAATTTAATGATTCATCACTTACCTATAACACCCAGGGCTCATCACAATGAGTGCCCTCCTTTAATGCCCATTAACCAATATTTTAAAGGGCCCCCTATGTACCGTACGGTTTTGCCAAGCTCCAAGAATACAAAGAATTAAGCTTCTCTCCACGTCTAGGGCCAACACCCTCAGATATGCGAGAGAACTTGAAAGGGGCGACTGGAAGATTTGAAGAACAGGGGGAGGACGTGGTATCCCGAAAGTCAAGGAAGGGCTTTATTTCCAGAATTGGAAGCAGTACATACATATTAAACACTGCAAATGAGCCAGTATATCCTAAACAAGAGCATATTGTTCCTTGTCTTGCCCAGACTTGGTGCTATCCTGCAGAAGAAGACTGGGGTGACAGGGCAACATGAGTTTGCCTTCTGACAGACTCGAGTGGGCATCCTGGGGCGGCCATTTCTGCAATTATGTCTGGGCGAATATCTCAGTATTGTAATCTTTTCTTCAGTGGGCTTATTGTAGGAAATAAAATTAAATAATAAATGTATGAGCCTAATGCATGGTGAAGCATTGGATACCCAATACATTTTTGGTCACTTTTCTTAGCAGTTGAATATATTTCCTAGAAAATGAATAGGAATGACTGGAGAAATATCACAAATCCTAGCACTAAAGGAAAAACAAATATATTCACACATTTGTTTATTCTTTCGGCAAGCTTATATAGGACAGCTATTGTACATCATGCCTGTACAGGTCTCCGAAAACAAAAACATAAATAAAATGAGATTTGGAGTCCCAAGATGTCCAAATCTAGTGAGAGTTTTTTCCCAGGTATTTTTTTGGAGGCTAAATAAGAGATTTTATAAATGTGACATTGAATACCATACCTGGATTCTACAGATAGTAGCAAATGGTCACACCAGGAAGTCAAAAGGAAGGAAGGAAAGGAAGTCAAAAGTCACACCAGATGGAGAAAGCTGACCACATCTTTTGGCCATATAAATTGCTCCCAGAGCGTCCCCAATGTCATACTTGTCACTGTCTGTTTCTTTCAATAATATCTTAAATGGAGCATGAAGCTGGTGAGAGATGTGAGCATTGCAGACATTTTGCGTGGTAAGCAGCTTCTATTAGAAATTAATCTGAGGGGGCGTCTGCCTCAAAGAAGACATTGCTTTTTATTTCTTCCTTCTCTCTAACCCCATCTCAAAAACAGGCTGAAATGTTGACACAGTTTCCCCCCTGTTGCTTGCATTTGTAGACTTGTAATGAAGCTTTGGATACACAGAACTGAGCTATATTTTTAGAGATGAAAGAGCTAAATTCAAATCCTCTATTTGCCATCTGAACAAATAAGCAGGCTCAATAATTTTGTCTAGAAAATGGAAACAACAACTCCTAGCTAAGTAAAATGTATTCTGTGATAAGGCACATGTAAACCTGTAACCACTTGGAAAAGAAAGAGTTAATGCTTGCCCTTGTAATAAAGTTAGTAGATTAAGCCTTGAACTATAAGTCAATTTGTAGAAATTAAAGTCTGTATTGCAATGAGAGAGGTGAGCTATAAAATTCCATTAACTCAAATATTTAGAGTGGAAATGATACTTACAGCAATAACAAGCATTTCTTTCTCATCTTTCATGGCAACATCCATTGATGAGGTACATGGCATCAGGCCCCAATGTGAGGAGTTTGCAAATGTAGAAAGGTCACGTGAAGTCAACCGAGTCGAGCATGGGTCCACAAGCCTGTCCACAAAGTGCACACACTAAGTCTCATAGAATGAACCACTCAGATGGAAATTTCGATTTTAGCAGATGACACTTTCTGTTTTTATAAGACTAGCAAGACACAGGACTTTTATAAGTTGTGAATTTAATTACATTAATTTAAGCGTTACCTTTTATTAAAAATTCCAGTAAGAATAGAAATAGGATTACCTACTTCAAAAAGAAAGGCAAACTGATCATCTCACAACTGTGTCATCACAACCTGAGCCAAAACCAAGAGTCAGACACTCAACCAACTGAACCACCCAGGCGCCCCACATGGTCTCTCTTCATAAAGAGCTGCTGATGTGGTAGGGGGCACCATATGTGTAAATGACAATGACACAGTGAACTTTCTGGAAGCTCAGAGGAAGAGTCAGGGTCACAGGAAAGGCTTTCCAATGAAATGCAATTCTTCAGTGTGTTTTTACAGTTAGAGTAAAGCCCTCAAGCTTTGAGATGTGGGAAGGGAATGGAGCAAAGGCCTGGTGATGTGGGGAGCAGATCCCACCATAGCTCAGCAAGCGGTCTGGGGTGCAGCAGGAGAGAGGGTGAGGATACAGACACGGAACGGCCCGGGAACAGAGCGAGATGCTGAACTGCATGGCCCGGGCTTACTGCATTTGTCTTGCAGGAAAGTAAGTAGCACAGGAATTGATGTGCACACTCTTGTGTTCTAGAACGGAGGCAACATCACAACAGGAACTGAGACACAGATGAAACATGTTTGAATTCGGACCATAGCAACAGGAATGAAAGAAAGGGGGGAGGGGGCTAATTCAGAAAGAGATATAGAAGGTAGGAGTTAAAGTTCTGGTGACTACATTTACAAGGATTTTACAGAGGGGGCAGTAAGACAGACACTGTTTCCTAGTTTTGTCAAGTTGATTCCAGATAAGGGATACAGGAAAGAAACATATGGAAAAATTATGGGTTTTTTTTTCCTTTTTCCTCTCCTCTTTTGTAATATTTCTTCTCTTTTTTTCCCTTTATTTTTCTTCTTCCATAAGTTAGGGACTGAGAGTTTGGAATGTTGACTAGCTCTGTTTTGTACATTCTTTGCTTAGTGGTCTGGGTAATAGCTTGGTGATACCTGTCTAGAGAGCATGCTGAAAATGAGCATGGAGTGGAGGACAGATGTCTTGACTAGAGATGGTCTTGAGATAATTTCAAGGTTATAAAGCTACAGAAGTCATTGTGTTCACCTTGGGAGGATGTTAGGTGAACAGGAAGATGTTTGGATGGTAGGAAAATACCTATGTTTCCAGGTTGTAGGCGTAAAGGTGAAAAGTAGCCAGCGAAGATGACAGAAAGGGTGTCATTGACACAGGGAAAATGGCTGAATGGTCCAATTACCAGCCATCATTTCAGTTAAAGACTTTATGTCGGACACTGTGCTCGTGAACCAGGAGCCACTGAACAGCCTGAGAGGCTGTCATATGAAGAAATCACTTCAAACAATGATGAGGGACAATTTAGACACATGTGCAGGATCTGATGAATTATACACCAGGCTGGCACAAAATGCAACACCAGAAACTATATTAACTTGGAAGTTAAAGGAATAGGGAGTTGTATAAGATCTGTGTGGGTAGAGAATTAGTCAAAAGTTGTATGATTTGCAGAGAATGCAAAATGTGAGAAATTAGAAGCTTCCATGGGATTTAGCAAGTGTGAGGCCATCAGAAACTTCGGCAAAACAGTTTCAAGAACTGTGGGGTCATAAACCAGATTAGACAGGACACAGTGTATACACATGTGCATGAGGCGTAGCTCATTCTTGGAGGCGGAAGGATCAAAGAGCGGCAGTCCGGTAGCCAGGAGGGTCACAAAGTCAAGGTTGTGTGGCTTTGGTTTCTTTAGTTTAGTTTTGCTATTTATTTGTTTTCAACTAGGAGTAACAGGTATGGCTTTATATACACCATGAAAGGAGGCGGTGGATGGAAGGATTTTGAGAGCAGGAAAACAAAGAGTAAATATGTAATAAAACAAGTAGTTTGAGAAGACAAGAGAGGATGGTAATGAAGGACAGAAGTCTACCTCAGTACTTCTCAAACAAGGGGAGACTTCACCCCCACCGCCAGGGGACTTGGGACCAAGTCAGGAGTCACTCTTGGTTGTCAGAGTTATGTTATTGGCATCTAGTGAGGAGAGACTGGTGCACAGGCCCGCCCCTCACAACAAAGAGTCGGATGGGGCTGAAGGGAATATAACCCTCATCTACCAGGAGATAGGCATCTGTAGGAATGAGTCCGGAGTAGACGCGGTCTTTACTGAAGGCTTCTATTTCCTGAGAATGTTGGGGGAAAGGGTCCGGGCCTGGGGAGTGAGGGGGGCTCAGACAGAGAACTGAAGCCACAGGATGGTGTTTTTGAGAGTTCAGTTAGTTGCCCATTCAATCCACTAGAACTGGTATCCTGCTTGAAATGACCACTCTGAACCAGAACCACGATGCATTTATCACTTACTAATTGGAGCACTGTGCTCCCACGCTGCCTCATCCCAGGAGGGGCCCTAGTGGGGCAGGCTGTGAGCCCAGAGAACTTGACCATCCCCGTTCCCTGGGTGCAGTCCCGGGGGACCTGGTGAGCCAGCTTTCCAGCTGTGACTGTGGAGCTGGACTCTCCTCGGGGACAGAGAATTACACTCCTTTCGACACTGCTGGCTGAGTGACACTTGGCCAGGCTCCTCAGAGCAGAACACCACACTCTTCTCCAGCCCCCAGCTGGGCTCCAGGTCAACTGAGTCCTGGCTATACGCTCCCCCTGCCCCACCCCTGCCGAGACAGCTGAAGCAGTGCAGTCAGAGCATACAGGTGGCGCAGAAACAAGAGAATCTGAAGAACACACTTAAGTCCTTTTCCTCGCCGGAAGTCTCATTGCTCGCTTGGGAAGGGGCAATCATGGAGATGCCAAAGCCAAGAACCTTTGCTGCAAATCCTGATTCATGCCACTTTGGGTCCAACTTCACTGATCTCGAGCTGCTACTATCTTCAGAAACCCCCACACTAGAGAGAGTAGGGGACACACAGATTCTTAAAGTCATGACACAGATGTGACAGTTGGGGAAACTGGGATGACGGGTGTCCACGATCTCTCTGGATTGCTTGTTACAAACATAGGGGAAATCTACTATTATCTCAGTTTTTAAATTTTATTTATTTGTTATATGTTCATTTATTTTGAGAGAGGGAAAGAGCACGTGAATGAATGAGCAGGGGAGGGGCAGAGAGAGAGGGAGACAAAATCTCAAGCAGGCTCCTCACTGTCAGCACAGAACCTCACGCAGGGCTCGAACTCACAAACCATGAGACCATGACCTGAGCTGAAATCAAGAGTCAGATGCTTAACCAACTGAGCTGCCCAGATGCCCCAGAATTTAAAACAAATTTTTTTTAACATTTTATTTTATATTTGAGAGAGAGACAGAGACAGAGAGTGAGCAGGGGAGGGGCAGAGAAATGGAGACAGAATCCGAAGCAGGCTCCAGGCTCTGAGCCACCAGCACAGAGCCCGACACGGGGCTTGAACCCACGAGCAGTGAGATCACGACCTGAGCCGAAGTCAGATGCTCAACCGACTGAGCCATCCAGGTGCCCTGATCATTTTTTAACATTAAAATAAATGTTTTAGGCAGTTTCAGACAGTGACATAAAGTAGTGATGCATCCTCTACTCCATCAACAAACATGCAGTCATAATTTGCTGTATTTCAAGTCCTGGGAGACTGAGACACATTCAACCCTTAATGAGAATGATAAAGTTGATACTATGGTTCCCTCCATTATAAAAACGAATCAAATGAACCCAGCGCCACATATCCAATAAGTCATAGACTTTCCATTTGACACGTAATTCACTCTGTGTGTGTGTGCACGTGTTTTTTCTTCCACTCACTTATCCTGAGTTGAGCTGATGGAGACCTGGCTTGAAAAAGATTCTTTTAAAAAGCCTGGTAAGCTTTGAGCCTCAAACCTGTGCTTCAGAGGTTGGTTGCCAAGCTTGCTAAGAACCAATACTCTGCTATGTTGGTCATTCTTTCTGCTTTATGCACCTGCTTTCAGGAGCTTGCAGACAGGATAGACTGTGGATTTGGGCAAGATCAAGGCTGCTCTGCAATCTATTTCCTAATCCTACTTGAATGTTAATAACCATTTTGTCCCCACCAATGTCTTCTTTGATTTGAATCAAAGAATTTAAGTTGTATTAATAGTTAAAGGATCATGAGCAAGTCACCCTCTTAATATTTATGGGGAATTCAAGATGGACAAGGCAAAGTGGATGTGGGTTTTGTTTTTTTGTGTGTTTTGTTTTGTTTTAAATTCCAGATGCTTGTCCTAAACTCCATTTCTCTCTTCTTTCCTCTAAACCTACAGTGCCCTTCATCCACTCCAGAAAGCAAAGCATCCAAATACAGCCCGCTGAGAGGGCATTCCTTTGGTAAACATTGGGATGGACACCACATCTATGTTTGAAAAGAGTGAAGGTCTTTCATTCAGACTCTATTATTTCCTGACCACAGGACGAACTATTTCATTATTACGGGGCAAGAAATTTCAGAATGCAGCCATCTCCACGCCCAGGATGGTGAGCTGGGCATATGGGTGTTCAAGTGTCCCATCTGTTTGTGCTAAACTCACACACAATGAGATTCAGTTTAAAGGACACAGAGCAAGACACCTCTCCCTGCAAGTGTCTCCATTTGTGGTTTGTGACAAAGCCCCATTACGTGCTGAATCTCAGCATCCAGGAAGTGATGGTGCCCTATCCCATTTGATCCGTAGGTAGAGCAGGGTCACAAAGCAGCTTTGGGAGGACATGCCTGGTCCCCACTCTGTCCCCTTGAGTTAGCAGCATCCCCTGTGTCCTAGCCGTTGTATGAACCCCTGCATTTTCTGCAATATGTCATCATTAACCATATGCTTCTTTCTACCACTTTTTTCCCAGCAATTCACTATCATTAATTTTTAGTGCTCTTTCCTGAAGACAGTTGGCTCCCATCCAAATGTAATGAGGTTGAGATTCGTAAAGTTCGATAATTGTCAGGGACAGAATATTAATGTAATAAAAGGCAAGTTTCTTTCTTCCTTGTTTATTTTTTATTTGTTTGTTTGTTTGTTTGTTTGTTTAGGTCTCTCAGTCAAATAGACTGACTCTGGTCATCTCCGTGAACTCCATTTGAGTTGGGATTATCAGGCCCATAAGGAGGCTTTAGCTCAATACCAATCAACTACCAGTCATATTTGATGAACGCTAGGAACATATTAATAATAATTAATGAATTTCATCAACTGTCATGGGTTACGTGATATCTGCAAAGAGCTGCATTATTCAATTTAAATTGACAAGTATGTATCAAATTCTTGAAGTGTGACAAATACTGTACTAGATGCAGTAAGAACACAACATTCATAAATGCAGCGTCCTGCTTTCAAAAGATGTCCCATCATGCTAGGGAGAGGAGTTATGCCGAGAGTTATGCTGATAGCATAGTTGTTCTCAGTTCAGGAAATTCCCAGAGGGTTATAGAATGACTGTCTCCTTTTCTTATATCAAGATCCACAGAGATTATTTTCAGTGTAACATGTTACTTTCATTTTAGCCTCTGGTGGTTATTGAACACTAGATACATGGCATGTGCATTGGAAGAACTGATTTTTTTTGTTTTATTTAATTGTAACTAATTTAGAATGTGAAGAATCTGACCCTCAGTTACTGGAAAACACGTACGTTTGCAACTACTTGGCTAGGTGGACCTACTTTTGCACACACAAGGAATTTGAAATCTAAATACAGATCATGTACTCCCTGTGAAAGCATAGTTAGTATCTGGATCGAGATGTGCTAAAAGTATAAAATACACACTCATGTCTAAGACTTAGCACAAGGAAAAAGAAGGTAAGCTATCCCATTAATAAAAGTTTTGTGTTGATTGCATGTTGAAATGACAACATATTGGATACACTGGATTACATGAATGCATGGTTAAATTTAATTTACCTTTCTCTTTCACTTTTTAGAAAATACAACTATTAGAAAAGCTTAAATTACATACGTGGCTTGCATTATGGTGGTGTTGGACCATGCTGCTCAAATAAACATCATGCATCGCCTTACCTGTGGTGGATCACACCTAGACAAACCCATCATAGCTTGGCCCTCACACCTCACATCTCGGAAGGTTTCCACACACGTCACATCTCAGAATCCCTAGTACATCCCTGGCAAAGATGTGGCAGTGGCAGAGCCTGGAGACTGGAGGTCCTCAGATTGCACCTAACAGGTGCATGGCCTTAGATGAAGATGCCACCTTAGACAAACCAAACTCCTCTTTTCACAGAGCCAGACCGCAAACCAGACCAATCAAGTACCATTGACAATGATAGCAAAAGTTAATGACAATCTAAAGGCCAAGACATCGGCATCACATGCCACCTTCTACAAGATAGATTAAAATTTCATGTCAAAATAAACTACTGATTTGGGGGAGGAAAAATGTATTTCTCTAGGGAAAACCCCTAAACTTCATGGAGCCAAGTCAGGTACTTCCACATTCAAAATCCTTTGTAGAAATATGCCATCCTTATCAGAGTGGAAATTACTGATCGATTCTCCTGCTTAGACAAAAACTAATGCACCTGTTTGGAAAGGCTTTATAGATTTTGCACTAACAATGGTGGAGCTGGGGAGCACGGACACCGCCCTTGCCCTAGAAGACAGGGCAACACCCCCACCTAGTGGTCACTTCGTCAAGTTGTACACAGTCTGTCCTGTAAGTAGCCCCGAGCACATGCAACTTTGCACACTCGTGCGCCAGCTGTGATCCTGCCATCTTGGAACGTGTGCTCTGAACAAACCAGTTAAAAAGTAGAGCATGTATTCAAGACATTTGAAGAGTTACAATATCATGGCTTTTTTAAAGGAAACATTTTAATTGAGATTTCATGTGTCTGGAAATTGTCTCTGGTTAATCCAGGCAGGCTTCCAGGAGGAAGGTATCCTAGATTTGTGATTTTTTAAATGAGGGCATGGAAGTCGATATTGTTGAACAAAGTGTTGCCCTTGCATCACGTTAAATATCCAGTTACATCTGTGTCGGCCACTTATTCCCTATGCAGTGTTACATATCAAAATTGAATTTGACAAAGGGATAAATAACCAGCATGATTTTTTGTTTTTATTTATTTTTGAGAGAGATGGTGGGGGGGGGGGGAGGGTAGAGAGAGAGGGAGACAGAGAATCTGAAGCAAGCTCTGTGCTGTCAGTGCAAAGCCTGATGTGGGGCTCAAACCCACGGACCATGAGATCGTGACCTGAGCCCAAGTTGGACACACAGCCAACGGAGCCACCCAGCTGCCCCTAACCGGCAGAAGCTTTTTGAAAAGACACGGTGTGCAGGTGTTCAACTCATTCAGTAGATGCCATATGAAAGTATCAGGGATTTATTATTCTTAGGTTCGAGAAAGAGAAAGGTTATCTTTCTATTTATTATCTTTAGGTTCTTTGGGAAGAGAAAGAGACTGGCTAGGAAAGCCAGACAGGTCTCTGACCAGTCAGGCGCACTGTGTAGAATCTACATATTTTATGGGAATATTCAAATAAGAGCTGAAATCGTAGACCTCCAGCATGTTACATTTTAGATGAACAGACTTTACAAATTTTAATCTTTATGATCACAGAGTCCAGAACCCTAAAGCCATAAAATTATAGGCTGTCAGAATCTTAAAGTCATTTAGCTGGAAAGCTAGTTTTGGAAAGCTCTGGAAAGCAGATACTCCTTTTCCCCAGATCCAGCTGCAGGGACAGAGTTCAGGGACATATCTCCCCCCGAGACTTTCACAAATAAAAAACTCCACCATCTTCTTAGGAAGGTCTATACTTCTCCCGGACCACATTCTTGCAACATTCTCTATCAGATGAAGATAATAAGGTTGGGGGTTCACTGGGGATAATTTCAATACGAGAAAGTCAGATTAGGGGAGCAATCAGTTGGTTCCTTGAGTTATGAGGACATAGGAAGGCCGGTGGTGTTGGTGTTATTTTGTCTTAGCTGGGAAAAGGGGTACTTCGATAAGGATCCCTCTCAGGAAAGTGGGCTGGTGTCCACACAGAAATCGTTATCTATCTTGAAAAGAAAAGCTTCCTGGTTATTATGGCACTTACCTTTTACTGTCAGCATCACCCTCCATTCGTTCCCCGCATATGAAGAAATGAGGAAGAGCATTAAGGGAAAGGGAGTGAGTTAAAGTGTTGGGGTTGACCTTGCACCACACATTTCATTCAGTCTCACGTAACTCATGACAACCTAGAACTGAGACTTATCCTCTCTGTGTTTCAGGCCAGAAAACAGAGGTGCAGAATAATTGAATATGTTCCCCCAGATTAAAGAGGTAGCAAAGGCAGATCCAGGGTCTTAACCTAGATCCGCCTTACCCTAAAGCACTCTCTCTTTGTAAATTATTAGGTACTCTTTAATGACAAAAACTGACTTTGAACTTCTACAATGTACAGCTACCCTGTGTTGTGATTTTGCATATAGCAACAAATTCAACTATTTTGCCCTAACTATGCCACCCTGAAGTGGCCACTTTTTCCCTCGTTTTCCTGGGGACATATGAGGGTTGAAGCATCTGGGTAGGCTGCCCGTGGGCCCCACCTCGTGGTCAAGCCACAATTCAATACCTGTCCTTCTCATGTCAGAACCCTGTGCTCTGTTCACGACAATCCCTCTAATGAACACAGTAGAAACCTGTTCACTTCTGTCACAGACCCTTCATCTTGGCCTGTGTTAATTTCCCTCATTCGTTCAAATCTGACAAATTAATCAGAAAGAAAATATAATGAGGACTAATCTCCCTCTCATGCTGTTCTTGAAAGCCAACAAAATTGAATTGAAGAAAGAACTGAATGTGATCTAAGCTTTGCAAAGCCTCCTGTTTTGGTTCCGTTTCCATATTCATAGAGCCTTACCAGAACCCCAGCGAGATTCTAGAAAACACTGGCCTTTTTTCCACTAACAGTTGTTGGTTTTGTCATTTTCATCCAAGCACCTTAGTCATAAGTAATTGGATTTCCTCACTACAGAAGAACTGGCATTTTTATGATAATGAAGTTGAGTACAGGAACTCATTTGACATTAAAGGTGCTTTGCAAATACACTACGAAAATCTGGTTTAGAGGAGTGTATTAAAGGATAGAGTGAGGGCTTAATTTCCAAGAAACATACTAAAATGTCCAGAGGATACCAGCTCTCAAATCATCCCTGCTTACCTGAAATACAGGTATTTTTCTATAAAGGGGGCCCTTGTTTTAACTTTCAAATTCATTTCACATTTGCTTTTTCTCTGCCACATACCAGAAAAGCACCAAGTGACTTCCAGATACAACAGAACCCCAGGAAACAAAAATTAAAACAAAACAAAACTGGAATCTGAATTTTGTTTGTTTTTTTAAGAAAAAGTGCTCATCAGCTAGAAGGAAGGACATCAATACAGATACAGGGATGGAAAAATACATAATGCATAATTGCTGGTTTTATTTAAGTAAATTATTTCCAGATGTCTGGTATTTTCAACAAAAGATGCATATCTAACCTGGCCACTGTGTGGTAGGCTGGGAGTACCAGGAAACCCTGGCAAATTATGATTTAAGGTCCGGATTGAATAGGATTTTAGGCTACTGATTTATTTGTATGTTCACATATAAGCTTGATTCTCATCTGAATTAGGTCTTGAGGGATAGATAGACTTTGGATGGCAATAATCAAGGATTATACTAATTGATTAGTGTAAATGAGTAATTTTCAGTACACATCATTATCAGAAATAATCAAGTCTAGGTGTTCACAAATACAATATTTATGAAAGATTGAAGGATTTTACTACGATCTCACTTAGAAGCACGTGTGATAGGAGTGTATGGGAATTATTGGACAGAATATAGAGATAAGTCTAATTTGCTAATATATTATCCATCAATAAAACTAAAAGGCAACCGATGGAATGGGAGAAGATATTTGCAAATGACATTTTAAAAAATTTCCTAAGCAACTAGCATAATAAACTTTTCAGAGTCATTCAGGAAATCGGTACCAGCTTCCTGCTATATGCCAGGTGCTCACACCTTGACTCCTCACAAACACATCGCAATTTATACGTTGACACCATTGATACATAACTGGGGAAGGACAATGTTGAATTCATAAATCAGGACTTCTAATGTCTATTATAATGATATGCTTTTGACTCATCCTATTTGTTGATATTATATGTTTATGAAACAAAGCTCTGGCTTAGTCTTGCTTCCTGCTGTGCAATTGAAACTTAATTATGGGGAAGGAAGGTAAAGAAAATAATTTTTCCCTGAAAATATGTGTTCCAAGCAGGCCTGAACATTTCATAGGAAGTACACGATTGGTCCTGGAATGGAACCTCAGTGAGAACTTTCCACCCATCTGGGATCAGTTTGCCTCTACTATGGACATTACATATTGGATAAAGGGTTAGTATCCAAAATCTATAAAGAACTTACTAAACTCAACACCCAAAAAACAAATAATCTGGTGAAGAAATGGGCATAAGAAATGCATAGACATTTTTCCAAAGAAGACATCCAGCCTCCCTTGTACCTTTAACCATGGCCATTTAGGAGCATGTGTGTGTGTGTGTGTGTGTGTGTGTGTGTGTATACTCACACAACTCCTGTACAGAGTACAATTTCCAAAGATTTTTCAGAAAGACACAAGAGATTTAAAATAGTTCATTTTGTCCAGTTCTGTTATTAAAATGGATTTTAGAGTCTGCTAAAAGCAATTCTGAGACTAATTAAAAATTTAATAAATAACCATAATATATTAAAAGTCAAATTGTAATAGTGTGATGTTATTGAATTAGGGCAAGTACACTACATAGGGAACCTTTAATAAATTATGCATGAGCCTTTCAAAATTGCTTCCCTCAATTTGGACAATGCCAGAGATTAAAGAGTACAGTGTAATTTGGTTTCTAGTTTGAGGGCATAATGGGAAGAGGAGAAGCAGAGCTTATATTAGTTCCAGTTTATTTTAGTATTAATGTCTTACTTCCTAATTGTGTTTGAAAACACTGTTTATTTATTTACTTTCTTACTTACTTACTCATTCCCCATTAGTTTTACTCATCACGCAATGCTCTGGAGAGAAAATCAACTTCAAAAGAAGTTAAAATAAAAACTTCTTTTGGAAGGCAATGTGTTTTCCCCCCAAATCTTATCCATCTCTCAAGCCTCTTTAGATACTTTGCACTCCTACGTTTATTTTAAAGCCATCTGTCTCAAGCTTCCACAAAGCAGACACAATGCTACTGGCAGTGAAACAATCATAAACAGAGCATCATTATTCTTTTATATACAAAAGAAAGATATATGTGTATATAGATCTATAGATAAATCTGTAGATGTAATCAGCATGTCTGTCTGTCTCTATCTATCTATCTATCTATCTATCTATCTATCTATCTATCCATCATCTCCTTCCCCCAGTCAAGGAAAGAGGTGGATGTCTAAACCAGACAAAATAAAACACAATGAGGTGAATGCCTTAATCTGGCCGCTTAATTACTTGCTGGGTTTTTGCTGAGCACAGAGCAAAGCATCAGGGGTATGGAATACGAACTCCCTCTGCTACTGGAGAGCAGAGTTGGTGGTAGGCACCAGGTAGCAGCTTAAACGTGTCAACTCAGAAGTGGAAGCCCAGAGATGCTGATTCAACAGTTTCCTCCAGAAGATATATTTTGTGTTGCTTCAATTTAACTAAGTGGTAAGTTGAGATGTAAGCATCAGCCCGATTTTTCAGTTCATCTGCATTCCAATGTATGTGTTCACGCACCAACGAATCGCAACTGTGCTCTCTGCGTTCAGAGCTGGACGCGTGCTGGCTCCGTGTTCTCATTTACTGGGTATTAGTAGTTCTCAGTCAGCGACATCGGTATGTTGCTCTGGTGGGTCCAAGGTTCTCCCCCAGGACCTGTGTCCTTGTCCTCTCTCAAGTTATGATTGAAGCAGTCTGAGGAGTCAGGACAGTATAATCGGTTTCTTCAAGGCTAAGTTTTAAAAAATACCACGGTTGGGTCTTCACGGTGAGTCGAGTTGGTAGCAAACGCAGAGAAGAGGAAAACCTTGCTAAGTACAGATCTGCTGACATAAAGGTTTGCTGTACGGCGAGAGTCCAGAAAATCAAATAAACTATTTCTAATTCATCCTTGTGCCCACTGTACCTAATACAATCTGTGACACGTCTCAGGCACTGGGCGAATATTGGTAAAAGGAAAGAGGTAGCATTGATAGGAAGACACAGAAGTTCTATTTTGGAGAGAAGGAAGTGCACAGATATCATCTCCGCCATAGGGATGACCCCAGAAGAGTACGGCTTATTGTTCTGGCCAGCGGTTTCCACAATGCGCTGAGCACCAACCACAACCAGATCCAGTAGCTGGTGAAGGTAAAACATAGATTTCTGCCCGTAGCGTTGGTGAGTCAGCTGGTGTTTGGCTAGACTGGGTTGAGTATGTCTCCAGGCTGTGTAAACGGGGTCCAGGTCTGCCCATTCCTCTTGTTCATATAAAACTACAGGCGAAACGTGACATGATCTTTTCATGGTAATGACAGGCTAAAAAGGCAGATGTGACCACAGAGGCACATTTGAAGCTTCCGCCTGCTTTGTGTCTGCACCAAGCATCGGCCAAGTGAACCAGTGCCCAGGCACAAAGTCATGAGATAAGAGAAATATATTCTACCACTAAACCGGGTTCCTCCATGGTATGTATGTGTTATCTTGCTATGCGACTGAGGAATGAAGAATCATGCTAATATTTATTGGGAACTTAATTTATAAACTGAAATGCCTGAAAGCAGAAGTTATCCGGAAATAAGTTAGCAAACAAAATCAGCGTGATTTTTTTTTTTAAGAGCACTTTCTAGATTTTACTCTTTTACTCCATGGCAACAGTTACATAGAGAGATTGTGTCCTTGCTTAAAAACTGTGTTATTCCCTTCTTTTGAAATGAGATTTAAATTTTAATAATTACCTTAACAGTTCACCTGCAAACACCAGAAACGAAATGTTCACACACACCCCTGATTTGATGTTGAAACCTGGTGTCCCCACCACTATCTTCATTTCCTCAGGAAACGTATTTAACCTTTTACCCCTTTTTCAACGTTTTTATTTATTTATTTATTTATTTATTTTTGGGACAGAGAGAGACAGAGCATGAATGGGGGAGGGGCAGAGAGAGACGGAGACACAGAATCGGAAACAGGCTCCAGGCTCCGAGCCATCAGCCCAGAGCCTGATGCGGGGCTCGAACTCACGGACCGTGAGATCGTGACCTGGCTGAAGTCAGACGCTCAACCGACTGCGCCACCCAGGCACCCCCAGAAGAGACTTTTTTTTTTTTTAATTTTTTTTTCAACGTTTATTTATTTTTGGGACAGAGAGAGACAGAGCATGAACGGGGGAGGGGCAGAGAGAGAGGGAGACACAGAATCGGAAACAGGCTCCAGGCTCTGAGCCATCAGCCCAGAGCCTGACGCGGGGCTCGAACTCACGGACCGCGAGATCGTGACCTGGCTGAAGTCGGACGCTTAACCGACTGCGCCACCCAGGCGCCCCCCTTTTACCCCTTTTTAACAAAAATATCTAACAACCTGCACTTGCAAATATTACGTTTAGCATTTAAAGCTCCCGACACATAGCAGTGACTCATAATAGTTGTCAGTGTTCAAACGTAGGGCCGACAAGAAGAGTTCTCTCTGCTGGACCCCAGAATTCAGGCTTCTAACCAGGATGCAATATTACTTTACAGATGTGAGGTCTCCATCATTCCCAACAGGCCATCCTCATGCTTATAATGGAGCTGATTACCAGTGTATTAAAATCTCAGTGGTTTGATAAAACAGGGCTTGGTTTAGTTTCATCTATTTATGCCTCCGTGGAGGTCAGTGATGCATTTCTCGGCAAACATAAGCTCAACAGTTACATGGTAGGACTGTCACGTTATCTTGGCCTGCATGCTTTACCAAGTGGTCACCCCATTTCAAGGTCTGTACTGCATCTAGGGGCTGGTCAATGTCATCTCCCCATTCAGGAAGGAGGGTTAAGCTCAGGCACTAAAAAGCGCCACACCCAGCCTCTCCAGCTGAAGCTCTGTGTCACCCTCCATTCTTCCTTTGGCAAAGCCAATTCTGTGTGTTCGGCAAGTTACTCTGTTTTTGTCCTCAACAGAAAGGAAGAAGACGTTTCCCAGACTTAGTACATTTTCATGGGATTTTCAAAGGGTTTGGAAGGATTGTTAAAGCACAAATGTGGTGAGTGCTCAACAAACACCAGTTATTTTTTCCTGGAGATAGAATGCAATCCACGCCTTCTGTTTCCAGAATGTTCCATCCCTGTTATATTTCCCACGGAGCTGTTTAAGGGACGTCTCACCTCAGAGCATTTAATGCATTGTGACAGACTGAAATCCCAAGCCAATACTGACCACACTACCATTGAGCTCATAGACTCCAGTGGTTCGTTATTACCTAAAATCACAATATTTTCCCTGCATGATCCTAGCAGACCAACCTCTCCATTCTCTTGTCTTATTGTCCTCTTGTACATAACATTCCCTACCCAGCCCACTCCATGCTCGGGTCACCTCCTTCCACAGACTCCATGCTCCTTTCTCCCCTGTTCTCCTCATGCTGTTTTCTCCATTCAAAACACCCCCTCCCCAGCTCCCTGAGCAAACCCCTTTATATTGTTTGAGTTCTAGATAACCAACTCTTCCATGGAGTGTTTCTAATCTTGCCTCCCCTACAACAGGAAAGCATTACCTGCCCTTCTTCTGAAAGTTCACGGCAATTTACATGTATCTTTTTATAGCTCATTGAATCCAACCTGAAGTACCAAGTAGCTCTGTGCTTCAGACCTGCTTCCCTCACATTCCCAAACGTCAGTTTCCCAACTACAAAGCAAGGGCATAGACATCAATCTCACGGGAATATAGTGAAAATTAAGAGACATAATTATGTAAATGCCCTCCAACTACCCACAGATTCATCCCTTCCTACCCCTTGGGCAGACAAAGAGATCTCTTAAGGATGGGGGCCGTGTCTGCCTTTTTAAGAGGCACAGCACATATTAGAGCTCAATAATGTTATATTAAGGAATTTAATTAAAATGTCTCCACTAAGATACATTTTGAACTATGGTTCAAACTATTAGGCTTTTATAGCATGTCTTAGTCCTTTTTGTCTCCTGAGCCCCTCCGAGACTTTATCTCAGGTGCCAAGTTTAATGAGAGACTCCGTTCCCTTCTCGCGTTTTATGGTACAATGTCTTTCCAGGATGTTTAAAAAGACAAAAAAAAAAATCACAGAAAACAAAGCTAAAGTTTTAGAAAAACAGTAAAAAAGGAAAATAACTAATTCATTTCCCGTGTGTGTGTGTGTGTGTATGTGTGTGTGTGTGTGTGTGTATGTGTGTGTGTGTGTGTGTGTGTATTTTCCAGCAGTTCCATTTACTTATTTTTAAAGGTTATCACCTGTTTCTCTCTGGCTAAAAATAAATTAATGAAAAATTTTGTCCAGAAGGCTTTTCTTTGAAAACTCTAAAACTGAAGTTAATTATGCCTCAGAGTTTGGGGGTTTTGAAGCTGAATAACAACCAGAGAAGGTAGGCATGGGGTGAAGAATGAGGAGGACGTCACCTCTATCTTGGTAGCAAAGTCACCTTCTTATCACAGCTCTGGCAGCTGCCAGTATACATATGTGACAACAAAGCCGTGAGTAAGCTCATTGTTTTCCAGGTAATTTTTTCTTATTCTTTTCTATATAATCAGATGTTTGGAGAGAAAGCAGACAAGTAGGTCTTCCTGCATGCATGTGTGGATGTATACATATGCCTAGATATGCAAACACATACGCATTGTATAGATTTCTCTCTGCTTTATGCACACAGGGGGTTTGGCACGATAGTGGTGATGTCATAGAGGCTCGTGACGCAACACGTGTTTGTTTTCTGCTTCTGCTGTTTTGGAATCCTCTCTCTACCTCCTACTCACCCCCCTACCCAACACACTCCACACACGTAAATCAGCACGGATTTCCACTCCCGTGCGTGGAGACGTGTGTCTGTAACTGCATGCCAGGGAGATTTCAGAGGCACAAGGAGCCAGAAATAGAACAGAAGGAGTGTGGGATAGTGTGGCCTCTGACTTTTGCCACTTCCCAGTGACCTGGCTAACACAGCCGCACGGTGGAAGGTGGGAGCTATTGCCAATATTCAAGGGAGATTTTCCGAGTTTCTGGGCATCTCTCCCATTTTGTCAGGCCTTAGGGATCAAATGAGACATTGACAACAGAACAGCATTCTCCATCCAGCAGCAGCAAGACCCGACAGGGGCCACGACCTTGCGAAAGGGAAACTCGAGAAGGGCCAGCACTGAAGGCAGGGAAGTGGGGTGGTCTGTCCTGAAGGTGGGTCACGAGGAGGTTCACTGTCTTGGAAAATGCAGAAAACAAAAACAATAATGAGGCTGACCAAATGTCAGTCTGTCTCAGAATCACCATGAACAGAAATTCTTAACAACATCTGTGATGAGATCCTCTCCCCTCAAACCAACCAACCAACCAACCAACCAACCAACTTTTTTTGGTTCAAGTTATGCAGAACTGCTGCACTTACTGTTGAGTCCCAAGTATGCGCAGCACGACACATCACACACGTTCACACACACAAAGATGATTTGCTTCAAATTAGCACGTTCTTACTACCTATCTTCAACTAAGCATTGCATTCTATATAAAGGTCAGGCCTTTGGATTCTCAGTTATTGAATCAGACTCTGACACACACGTGGGCTCAACTACACAGATTTGCCTCAAGAATAAGCTGGAGAGGGTTCGCGGTCATCTGAGTGTGCCTTGGGTGCCGTCTGTGCCCCTGTCCCCTGTGAGAGCTGCTGCATGTTTCCACCTTACAATGGCAGATTCAAGGGGAACAGTGAGAGCACAGAGATTGCAAAGACAAAGAAAATTGCGGTAGGGCCCAGCTCTGTCCTCTTTGGTGACCACGTATGGTTTTTATTTGTGTTTAACACTGAAAACAGTGACACAGCATATGAGTTGGGAGGGGTGAGGTTTCTGCTTCATGAGTACAGATTTCAGATCAGGTTCTACTTAAAGCTTTTAACGAATTTAATAGCATCTCAAAATTGAATGTCGATCTTTTTTAAATTTTTTTAAATGTTTTCTTTATTTTTGAGACAGAGAGAGACAGAGCATGAGCAGGGGAGGGGCAGAGAGAGAGGGAGACACAGAATTGGAAGCAGGCTCCAGGCTCCGAGCTGTCAGCACAGAGCCTGACACAGGGCTCGACCTCACGAACCGCGAGATCATGACCTGAGCCGAAGTCGGACGCTCAACCGACTGAGCCACCCAGGCATCCCTTCTTTTTAATTTGTTTAGAACTAAAGAATACAGGAAATAGCGACCATTGTGAAATAGGACTCTTTCAAAAGGAACAGGAAGTGGCCAAGGCCTCCTAAACCCCACAGCTTGAGAGCTTTGCGAGCTGGTTCTATGGCCCCGACCACAGAACTGTCCTGATGTCCTTGAAGCCTGAGTCTTATCTAAACAGCATGCCAGTGGACAACAGGACGAAATGGGCAGGAGAGGCGAAGTGGGTACAGGGTGTCAACCTTGTTCGAGGAAACCGTGACCTCTGGGTATTCCCCAAATCATTGAGGATCACTTTGAGACGAGCCCGAAGGTCTGACCATCCAGGGATGTGCTGACCCTGAGCTGCGGGCGGTAGGTTTAGTGCCAGAAACCTCCCCATCTGTAAAAACAGTAACGCCCAAGTGTCTGGATCCTCCCCCTCCTCTTGCCTGCACAGACCCCATCTCGTCGGTGCTTCCCACAAATGGATCGGGCTCCAAGGCCCTTTCTGTTCCTACTGCCACGCGTGGCCGTAAGACAGTTTATTTTAGTAAATACAGTTAACATCTACTGGGAAATGCTATATTCCAGGTGGGAATTCCTCTAGTTTGAAAGATGAAAACACTGAAGCACAGAGAATTTGAACAGCTTCCCCAAGATCATCGATGCAGGAAGTGACCATCATAGGTTTGTAGCACGGGCTCAGGAATCTGTTCCCGACATGAAGTCATCCTTTTGACCACATGGTGCCATTTTCTGAACCACGCCATCACGGCTGTCTGTACAAGACTGACATCTTAATAATGAACTTGCAGTATCTTTACCCACACTGCCTCCGTGCACCTGTATTCAGGGTTACTCTTCTCCTGTGGGATCATGTCTCCTGAGTCCTGTTCCATGTGGCTCTACAGTATTACCACAGTACATGGTTCCAGTATGACCAGTGGCAATTTAAAATTCACACCACTTCACTTAGCGCTTGTGGTCTCCTGTGGACTAGAAGTACAGAAAACACTAGAGGCTCCTGGGTGGCTCAATTGGCTAGGCATCTGACTCTCGATTTCGGCTCAAGTCATGATCTCACAGTTTCTGAGTTTGAGCCTGCGTCAGGCTCTCTGCTGTCAGCATGGGGCCTGCTTGAGGTTCTCTCTCGTACCTCCTCTCTTCCCCTTTCCCACTTGCACTTTCTCTCTCTCTCTCTCAAAATAAATAAACATTAAAAAAAATACAGAAAACACTCAATAGGCATTCAAGTATTACAGTTTTTATAATTATTTTTTCTTTTATTTCGTACCTAATGTAAGACTAACTAATGTAGATAATAGATTAGCGCCTTCTCCAATCCAAAAGAATTTTGCAAGCAATTCCAGGAACCTGCCAAACTAGATATTTGGTTTCATTGCCTTCCATATTCTCATAGATAACTGCTGATTCCTGGATTTTACCCCATGCCTCAAAGCTTTCTTTATTTTACAGCATTTTCTTTCCTGTGCTTGCTTATTTGGGTATGATTCCTCTCTCCCAATCATGAGTATAATAGCCATACTTACCATCCCATTGTTCTACACTAGAACTCACGTGCGATCTACAATAAAATCATAATGGCCGCCAATCTCTGTACTACTCAGAGTAGGCAGGTTTATGCTATCATAACCCCTCTCCACAATCTAGTGACTTAAGAAAACAAAATTATTGGGGCACCTGCATGGCTCAGTTGCTTAAGCGCCTGACTCTTAATTTTGGCTCAGGTCATGGTATCACGGTTCTTAAGTTCGAGCCCTCTGTCAGGCTCTGCACTGATGGCACGGAGCCTGCTTGGGATTCTATCTCCCTCTCTCTCTCTCTGTCCCTCCCCATCCCTTCGAAGATAAATAAATAAACTTAAAAAAAAAAAGAAAGAAAGCAAAGTTATTTAGTTACACCCATGCTCAGCAGGTGCTTTGTCTCACTATAGTCACTGTGACCCAAGCAGATGGAGGCTACATCTAAAAAATATGCGAGTAGCAAACAACGTGAAGGTAAGGAAATAAATTACCACTGACTTGCAGAGCTTCACTGGAGTGACTCACAGAAATTCTGTTCATTGTTATTGATCAAATCAGGTCATGTTACTATGTCTGGGGTCAACAGAAATGGAAAAGAGCAACCCCACCGTATACTACCGTGAGCAGCCCTAATTTCTAGAACAAGTGCCTGGCCTCCCATGAGTATGATCACAGTTGCAAACCACTGGTCAGGAGGGGGAGTGATGCATCACTCAACTTTTAATTTATTCTCAAGTCTTTCAGCAACCTCAATTCACAGGAAAACTAATTAGAACAATATACCTCAGTGCATACAATACACATCCAAGTTCTTTCTTTAATATCACATCTCAATGTAACGAACCCTTTCTGAATTATGGTTTTCATAGCCCATTTCATATTCTAGGAATTATAATAATACTTTAAAAGTATATAATGTTTTACCTGCTCCCCAAATTTTCAGACTTCTGCTCTTTGATGCCAATATTATATGGCTCATAACACACTTTATTGGTAGTCGGGATCACACATACAGGGCCCAGGCTGCTTAGTAAATCAGATGTGGTATCTGCACTCTCCTTAATTAAGTTTTCTATTTCTTGCTCTATTAAAGCACCATCAGTCCATTGCTTCTTAAGTTTGAGAATCTGCTGACACTGTGTTACTGAGGCAAGAAGCTGCTACTAATGGAAAGCCGGGGCCTTAAAGGGGGGAGAAAGACCATGAGCCCAAACTGGAGACTCGTTCAAGATCACATTTACAAAAAGGTGGGTGAGGGTGGGACTGGCTGGATGGTGTGACCTCCAGAAATCTAGAGTATGTGTTTCTAGAGAACAATAATCATAATATGGTTTTGCCCACATATGCTTGGCTATAAGGTAAGGAGACACTTTCTTTTTTGAGGACCGAAGCCTTGTCTGAAGACAGACTCATTTCTCAATTAGCAAGGAGGTGAGGAGATCATTTGGAAAACTAGCAGGAAGATGTGGACAAGGTTCTTGATCTCTTATTACCACTTTTTGCATCTGTTAATCTCAGATTTCCTTTCCTTCCTTCCTTCCTTCCTTCCTTCCTTCCTTCCTTCCTTCCTTCTCTTCCTTCCTTCCTTCCTTCCCTTCCTTATTTAAACTAATACTTCAAACATCTCCTATGTGCCATACTCTGTTTTAGGGCCTAAAACTCAGAAATAAACAAGCTAAGCCCTTGTCCTTTTGGAAATGGTCCACCTCCACCCCCCCACCCCTGCTGCCCACCTCTCTCTCCCTCTCTCTCTCTTTCTCTCTCTCTCTCTCTCTCTCTCTCTCTCTATATATATATATATATATATATATATATACACATATATATATACATGTATACACACACACACACACACACACACACACACACACACATATGGGATGGAGAGAATGAGAGAAAGACCAAGTAAGTAAATATGTTATAGCCTGAATGATACCAATTGTGAACAAAAATAAAGGATAAGGAGATAGAGATGATGGGATAGAAGCTGCTTTTGTAAAGTCTATATGATGTGAGTTTAGGGAAGGACACCTCTCTGGAGATGAAAGATGAACAGATACTTAAATTAAGCAATAGAATAATAATCATGTGGCTATTCTGGGGAAGAATGTTTCAGGCAGAGAAAATATCAAGGAGTGAGATGGGAATGGTCTTAATATGTTCCAGTGAGAGTAAAAAGTTAAGAACATCTACAGCCAAACAAGCGAGGACATCCTAAGGATAAGGGTGAGGGAGGTAACAGGATGCTCTAGGTGACAAGGCCATGCACTAGGTCACAAGGGCGTGTAGAGCACATCAGGTGCTCCAAATGTGAGAAGACTCTGGAGAACACTAAACAGAAGCATGCGAGGATTTTCATCTGAAACGCTCTGCGGACAACAGTCACAAAGATAGAATTAGATAATTCTGCAAAACAGGTGGTAGGTACTCAAATGAAAATCTGATGAAAAAAATCATTAAATAAATTATTTATTCCTTTCTCCAATTTTTGTCCTAGTGAGGAAAAATGATGGCCACATGCTGCATGTGTGTGTGTGGCTGGGTTTCCGGTGTTTGCCATTGCTCGGCGGCCTACATACACCTCACCATCACTTTGTATTAGCACCAGATGCTCTATTTGAAGTTTATTTACTTATTTTGAGAGGGAGAGAGAGAAGGGGAAGGGCAGAGAGAAAGGGAGAGAGAGAGAATCCCAAGCTGGGTCTGCACCAACACACAGCCCAATGCGGGGCTCAAACTCACAAACCTTAAGATCATGATTTGAGCCAAAAACCAAGAGCCGGATGCTTAACAGACTGAGCCACAGGCACCCCAGATGCTCTATTTGAAGGCAGCTGTCCAGAGGGAGGGAGGGAAGACTGCAGCTTCGAGTGGCCATTGAGACCCCTTTCCTGTCTCTGTGAATCAAGAGCCATGGTGGTAGAGGCATCTAGCCCAGGCCAATCCGAAGGGATGGCCGCCATTCCAAGAGTATAGCCTCTAGAGACAACTGGTTGTGGCCTCCAGTTTCCAGCCCATTATTGTGAATTCCCTGAAGCATTTTAATAAATTTCTATTTTGCTTAAGGTCTTGTAGTGGACACAGTATGGCCATGGCCGTTTCCCTTCTTATCCCTCTTACCAGATCTGCTCATTCACCCCTTAGTTTCTGTGTGACCCACATGAACTGATCGCATGTATGACTTTCTGAAGAATGCCTTAGACACCGGAGCTACATTGCCACGTGTTAGGAAGATCCAGAAGTACCTGCAAGTGGAACTTTACATCCCCCACTGTCCTGCCCCACAGCTCCCACCCACCAAAGAGCCCACCCTCACTGCCTGACTGATGCGATGTATGAGGGCAGGAGCCCAGTCCCTTTGCCTGGATGAGTGAAGGACACTGAGGTGTAATTCGCACTCTGGAGCTCCCTTTGGGATTGAGCTGAGTCTGAGACCTGGGACACGCAGCCTTGTTGGGCTCCTTCTCATATCCTTCCATGCTTCAACCATCCCCTTGCTGTTTTCTCCTGGTCTTAGAAAAACAGTTTGCTCTGCTTTGTCTTTAGTATAGTTATGCCTGATAGGATATTCGAGACATAGTCATACCAAAAACGTGTTTGTTGCATGTCTCAAATTCAAACTTAACGGGGTGTCCGGTATTTCATCTGACAACCCTCCCTGGGAACTCTCTGACAAAAAAAAAAAAAAATCGCCTACACCCATATTCTTTACTCAGGGTCTGTCCTGGGAAAATCACTTCTGAGACAGACAGCTGAGGTTAGTTTCTGTTGTTTACAACTAGTAACAGATTGAGGCAGATATATTCTGATTCCTGAGTTGTATAGTAAGGATAATATCTAAACTTTACTCTGCTATAACCACAAACCATGAAAATAGATATTGTGTGGGATATGGTCTGTTAGTCTCTCCAGATCCAGTTTCTACCCGCCCCCCCTCCACCCTTCCCTAGGCCCTGAGGATCTTTACTTACATAGTGATCTCTGGCAGGGGCCAGCATGTGAGAACAATGGGAAACCCCAAAGGAAACCTGAGTGTAGCAGGAGATAGAGGTCCCCATATTCATGTTTCTGGTTCTTTCTCTAGGTTATAAATACCTACACTCTCCCTGCTTAAGGTCTCAGCTGCATCAGGGGGCCTTGTCATACAGCTAATGTTCTCTCCAAGTTGGGTGACCACTCCCTCCCCTTGAACCTTCAAGCCCAGGGATCCTGGACTCCTTGTGCCCAGCCCAAGAAAGCTTCATCATTCCTGCTAGGTGGCTTTAATCTTGCCCATACTCTTGGAAAGGCCCCTTCATCAGTCACTGTTTTCCATGTGTCCTATGGGGATTCCAGTTAACATGAATATATGTATGTATTTTACGTGTTAATACACGTTTGTATTCACAACAAACAAACCTACCTACAAAGTATTAGGAATATTCTCATTTTATTATGATTAAATTATTTTTACCAATAGGGGCGCCTGGGTGGCTCAGTCTGTTAAACATCCGACTTTTGATTTCAGCTCAGGCCATGACCTCACAGTTGTGAGATCGAGCCCCGAGTCAGACTCTGTGCTGACAGCAGGCAGCCTGCTTGGGATTCTATCTCCCCAACTCCCCTCCCCAACTCAGGCTCTCTCTTCTCTCTCTCTCAAAATAAATAAATTAACATTTTTAAAAAAAATTTTTACCAATAATATCTAAGATATTCATTTATATATCATGTTGCATTTAAGCAAATGTACTCTCTTTCTCTAGAGCATTTATATACTAACATGGACTCTGTCGGTTATTAGAAGCCTGAAGTATCATATTTATTGAACAATGAGAGGAGTTATGTAGAATGTTTTTGAAATATGGCATTGCCTTGATGGTCAGAAAATGGGTTTTACAGCCAGATGAACATGTGTTTGTATCCTGGACCTAATTGCTAATAGGTACAAAACCTTAGTTACTCTACCTTTATGGATTTCTGTTTGACACCTGTAAAATGGAATTGAAGCTACTTTGTAGTTGAACTGTGAAGAAGAAACTAAAAATGCATGTAAAGCTACTAGCACAATATTTTATTAATGGTATAGATTCAATAATCAATGACCACTTGTAAACATTTACATGCTTATCACTGAATTTAACCTGGCAGTCTCTTCACTTCTATGACAGTAATACTTTGCAAGGTTTTATGAGAATTACAGGCAATCTATACGCAAGGTATGGCCCCATCATGGCAGCTACCATTATCAGTAGGGAAGGGAGAGATGGAAAGTCAGCCCAGGTGCCAGGAAATGCCTTCCATTCTTCTGACAGGTCTGTAACAAATTCCAAAATAACCACAACAAAAAAATTGATATCCTTGTGGGAGATTAGAAAAGTTTAAATAACTCCAAGTAAGGAAAGTTTTTCTGTGGCCTTTTACTAGTAACTGGCCTTAATCTTCCTGACTGCTAAGAGCCTCATCCTCTTTCCCCACTGGATACTAACTAATCTGTCTCCGAGTCCAGATAGGAGTAAGCCTGAGGCTATTCTGAGGTCAGTTCCTGCCGGAGGCACACCTGTCACCCTCTTCTATATATGCTCCCTGCTACCTAGGCAACCGGAGGCAGCTCCAGGGGGCAGGAAAGAGCACCAGGGATTCCTGAGCCAGGAGGCAGGACAGTCCCTTCTTAGTGCCAACGTACAGTTATGTCAATGATGAATGTATTTTGGGGTAAGAATCCAGGACAAGGGATATATTTAATATCTTACTCCTCAATGCTCAGACCATCCCTCCGTTACCGTGTTAAATCTTTCACAATACAGCTTAAGAGGGAAATAGAAGCCTCAAGCATACGTCCTTCCTAATATGCTTCCTTAGCTCTGTCACCTTAAAAAGGATGTTCAGACTCACTTTCCCAACAACCATGGGAAGCTTCTCATGTAGGTCTTACCTCCACCTCTCCTGTATCTTTTCTGGCCAGTGCACAACGTGACTGCATGCCAACCCAACTTGTCACTATCCATCTCTGACCCTGAGAGACAGCCCAGCACACAAATAGTGAGTACACCCGAGTTTGCTCCCACCCCATTTCTCCACGGAACATGGGACTGAGGACTTTTCTTTCTTTCTTTCTTTTCTTTCTTTTTCTTTCTTTCTTTCTTTCTTTCTTTCTTTCTTTCTTTCTCTCTCCCTTTCTCTCTTTCTCTCTTTCTTTCTTTCTTTCTTTTAACAGACTGACAGACAGTTTATTCTTATTGCAATAGCTCCTTCTTCTGTTGTTTCCCAGGCCTTATTTCCCCACCCAAATAATAAAGCAGGCATGAGCTTAGCAGGTGCAAAGTAAGGAATCTCACTGTTCTATCAGGCCACCCATTTGTCGTGGTCATTACAGACAGTATGCTAAAAAGTGTGTCCAGCCTGTCTTCTCTGTGTCACATCCTTAAAAAACGACAGGGCGCCCAGTGACAGGTAGGGGACACACACTCTCATCATTTTATCAGGTGCGACATACAGCGAAATTGGCTGAATAGTTGTCTTTTCTAGGCTTTCAATCAGTGAACAGAATGAATCCTGGAAGTTCGTTTGTGGTCATGCCTGGCTCGCCAGGGTATAATCTTCGGAGAGATTTGGGTGTCAAAGGCTGAAACCAGGAAGAAAAAACAAGTATTCATCTGAGTTTGTCTTTTCCACGTGCTATCGGAAACTCCTAATCTGGCTTAGGAGCCCGAGGCTGGACCTGCCACCATCCCTAGTTTTTCCAGGCACAGCCACCCTGAGAGCCAGCAGAGAACCACAAATAAAGGCAAAGATGGGGCTGGAAGAGAGGATGGCTAAGAAAACTCGAACCACAAAGTGCCTGGGTTTCCTGCAGACAAAACAGTTCATGGGAAGTAGGCGGGAACACGCATTGGCCCAGGAGGCAAGATCTGGGCTTGTTAGGGGGGAATAGGTCATTTCCTGAAGGTAGGAAGTATCCTAGCCAAATGGAAAGAGTGCCAAGGTGCAGTCTTTGGTGGACGACACGACAGCCACCGCTCCCAGCCGATGTGGCTCTTCCTCTAGGTCAGCCTGGGCTGAGGAAGTCGCCACTGGTGAGAAGGTGCTGGAACATAGGTTTTGTGATGCTCACAGAGTAGTGAAGTTTAGCTGAGCCTTGGAGAATTCAAATGTTGATGCAAAGGACAGTTTGGAGAGGGGGCAGGTGTCGCCTCCCTTAAGTACCCATGTCCTACGTGGCAGCGTCCCCCCTTTAGAAGAGGCAGGGGTTCATCTGAGGACCCTGTCTCCCTCGGGATGTAGGCACCTATAAACCAGATGTGTCTGCGTTCACTTTCAAGTTCACATATGAGGATTCTAGACCACCAGCAGGGATTGAACAGTGTATTGAATAAATTGAACCCCAACCCCAACACCTGTCTTTGATGTTCCCTTCAACCCAGCAAAAAATCAAGTTTCTGAGAAAAACTAGTAGGTAAGAAATCAAGGAGACACTTGGCCAGCTTTTAAGCTAAAGGGAAAGTCAAGTCATAGAGGCTAGTCATGGTATAGCACGTGGGAATAAGGCCCAAACTCATCATATCAGAGAAGTGTTTCCGAGCCCACATGTGCCAGCAAAGGGGCTAATCTCCCTGGAGAGCTTGTGTGGGTAAAGACCCACCCCATCTCCATCACTTCCCAGGGGACACACGGGGCGGGCTGTCCTGAGCCCTGCCAGCTTCCTCGCCCCCAGGCCTTCCCTCCGAGCCTTTCTGCCACAGGCCTCCGGGCCTCTTTCTCCATCTGACAAACTCTGAGCCAAGTCCTGCCCCGTGGCTCCTGGACCTGAGCTGGCCCACATTTTTTGGTTTTGTTTTTATTTTAAGTTGCATGTAAATGTGTTTAGTATGGTCTGTCTGGTTCCAGCACAGGGAGAAGAGGGGCTACGACAGGCACTATTTCACATAACTTCTTAACTTCCCGACTGCTACTGTTAATGAATTTGTGCGCCTAGCACTAAGTTACCATGTTCCCACTCCAAGAAGCCTTCCCTTTCCGCCCTTAATGTGAACTGGGTTCATATTATGTTATGTGAGTTATGAAGTCTCACCGAGAAACATTCTTATATCCATCATAACTATTAATGACCACACTACATCTTCCTAAAAGCAGGAGTGGGTGTTTTATACCTGTTACCAATACCCAACGTCTGTCCTGGTGCTTGCACACAGAATTGTTCTTTTATCTAACACACATATTAGATATATAACATATATATTCAGAATACTCAGGTAGGGATGATTAATGAAATTGAAGGTCGTTAACATAGAAAAATTAAACTGCTTGATAATCGATAACACAATAATTTCATAATGCATTATTTCATAATTGAGAATTCTATCACGTTTTTTCTAACTTCATGTATTACCTTTTTGACTGGACCACGCGCAGCTCTGGGACAGAGCGTTCCACTCCCTTTTAAATTAGTAAGTCTCCAGAGTCCCACGGTGTCCGGCAAATGGTAGATGTGCAATAAATCTGTTATAAATAAATGGAAATATCGAAAGGCTTTGGAGTGAGGATATACACTCCTTTGCTTTCCCAAATGCAGAATGTTCCCTGAGTGGCACTTAGAAGGAAGGGGACTTGAAGGCTTTGGGAAAGAATAAAACAGCTGGAACAGGACAAGCCTCTGATGGACCATTTACTGGGAGTCATGGGTGTCGGGTTCTTGGCCATTTGAGAGCCCTCTTCAAAGAAAAACTCTTCCTTTGAGGCCGTGGATTGACTCTCTCACCATGGCAAGTGCCTGGCACTATATCAAAAAGAGATTTATTAAATTTAACAGACCAGAATATTATTACATAAAGAATACTGCCCCTGAGCTCCAATCAAGTCACCCAGCCATCTGTGGGTTTCACTCATTCCCTGAATGCTCTACCCTCTCTCTCACTGCTAATCGGACGGAACCAGTCTGGGCACAGCCACCTGTGTGGCTCTGGGCCTCTGATCTCCAGTGGGCAGGAAGCTCAGAGGCACTGATATCACTAGGCGTTTTGCTTTCTAGTTGTTCGGTATTTGTGTGCTGGTTCTTTTCTTTCAACAAATTTCTGTTTGGAGTTCCAATGACAGTAAGGGCAGTCATTAAGTGACCCCTGATCTTCTCCCTCTCACTGTATCACCATTTTCTGGTCTGAGCGACTTCCTCAGGTTCATGTACAATGGTTTACATTTGAGGAGAGGGCGATGAAGTTGATGGCTGCCTATCATGATGATGGTGTGGTGCTTCTGTATAATGCAGTGGCCGGAGACCCAAGGATGCCTACGTCAGCCCTTTTGGCCCAACTCAGCTCCCTAGAGGATTCAGAAATATTGAGATTCCTCCGAGTCAAAGCCCAAATGATGATTCATTATTAGGTAGGTTTTAGACCCAAACTTCAATTGGAACTCGAGTAAACTGTCATGGATGTACATTAAGTAAAACTCTCATGTACGTGAATTCTTTTCCATTTAGCCACAGCACCAAAAGCTATCCTCTTGATTGTTTTAAAGACATATTTCTCTTTCTAGATTCACTCAAAGATACTTTGGGTATGCCACACTGCTAGTGAACAACATCCATAAGATCCTGGAATCCCTCTCTCCCTCTATCTGTTATGGCTTTTTTTGAACTTTCATGAAACGTAAAAACTAATTCGAATGACTGGACACACATAAATATTTCAAAAAAAGTGTTATTAATGGCACCCCTCTGTTGCTTCACTGGAACAAGACCAGTTACAAGGGGAAGATTCTGATAAAGGAGTGTAAAAATACAAAATTACTACTTTTTTCCAATGGAACGTGTCACAGTACACGCCCCCAGGGTCAGCCATTCCCACGTAATGACCCCATCCCCCATGACAAAGTAGTAAGCACATATCAAGAAAAAAATGTGTATGCTAACATTTAGAGTCGTCGTATAGCTTATGGGATTTTCTAACACAAAAATTTACCCAGAAGCCTCAGAAGGAGATTTTATGGATCCTGGGTTTGTCCCTCACTTGTCACCTAAGCCATCTCTAGTGTTTTTCTTCACATCTAAAATTCATAGATCAGAGAACAGCCCATATTTAATAAACCCCATGTTCCAAGCAGTAAAACAGTAAAGGAAATTAAGTCAAGGTCCCCAGAAGATAAACCGATAGACGCAGAGCAGCAAAAACAATGTTAGCTAGTATAGGTCACATCCGTCCTTCTGAATTCCCATATCTATTAAATCCTGTGATAACCAAGACTCTCTTCTGGCTGAACAATATGCTGCCAGGAGAAGCCAGAGATTCTATAGACCCTGTCGGATCACACCAGCCACTGGAGCTGACGCAGGTGGCTCTTCTCAGCACAACGGAGTCCCTCCTGAAGCCCAATCTTCCCCGGGATGGACACTGAGGACAGAATTGCTGGAAGATGACAGGACAGAACCTTTGGGCTCTCCAGCGAGCAAGTGCCCAAAACCCAGAAGACAGATGGAGCCAAGCGGATTTGGGGACATAGCATCATTATGGGACTGGAAAGTTCTGTGTGCTTTTCAGCGTATATCGTCCTGTTTCCCTGAGCGATCCTTGTGTTCTGTTTATTGGCACAACGGACCACCCTGATATGTGCTCACATAAAACGATAACAATAATCATTTTTCTCATGAAAGCACAAGTGAAACAGGGATCGGCAGGGTCAGGCTACAGCTGGGGCTGGAGGCTAGAAGAGATGAGATCCTCCAGTCCGGCTCCTCATGTGGGCTCTCCAGCATGGTGGTTTCAGAGTAGGTGGCCTTTTAACATGGCAGTTTGGAGCTCCAAGCCACATTGTGAGAGAGAGGGAGAAAGAGAGGGAGACACAGGAAGATATATCCCCTTTCTAATCTATCCTTGGAAGTCACACAATGCATTGCTTCCACTCACTCAATTCATTATAAAGAGTTACAAAGGCTGGCCCATATTCACAGGGAAAGGAACCACCTTTCACCTTTAATGGGAGGATTGTCAGAGAATTTGGAGGCAGGTTTTCCAAGCACCACACCTTGAATCTTAATATGTTAAGGTTCTAGGATTCATAGAACTTCTGTGTATCTTTTGTCTGATCTTTGAACAGAGCCTCAGAACCTATTCTTTCGCTGTGTGATTTTCCACCAGTGTACCTTTTGGCAACCATTTGCATGGGTGTTTTGCTGCATTAGAACATGTGAGTCCCTCTAGCACTTGTGTGCAGGAATCCCACCACCAGGATAATCTGGAGGTCATGTCACGGAGAGAAAACGAAAAGCAAGTCAATACCAGGAGAATAAACCAGACCACAATTTAGGACACTTGTTAATCAACAACTGAAAAGTGTAGGACAAGGTAAGTATAATGCATATGTAAATAATCTGAAGATGGGTATTTGAGCAGAATGGTGTCTATTTTAGAGCACTTGCAGGACATAATCCTACGATGATGACAGAATGAAGAGTATAATGGGATACACATAAAACACACTCAAAAGACGGGTGTCTGTAGGATGTTACCTTCCACTCAAGATGCTGTCATACATAATATAGCAACTGATATTTGTCGAGCACTTCCTATAAGCCAGTCATCTGTACATAGGAAGAACTCAATAAATATTTTTTTTGAATAAAAGGAAACAAGACAAAGCAAATGAAATAAATACTACTGTCTTCCTTTGACCTTCTTGGAACTTCCTGGAGCCCCAGGTGGGGTTGAAAGCAAAGTACTGAGCTCTAGGAGCAATTTTGTGGGGGAGACAGATAGCCCCCACAAGGAAATATTTAAAAAGCTGAACAGAGGCAACCTTCCATACTAGACAGAAGTGGAAGAGAGAGGACCATTTTATGATGGAAAAATGAACTACAGAGAGGACAAAATCCCCCCTGTGTCTCAGAACCAATTGATGAAAGAGTCAGGATTTACCCCACACAGTATGTTTCAAGCCATTGATTAGTAAACTGTCCCCTCAGTGGAGTGCTGTCATTCTATAGATGCTCAAATTGGTCTTCTGGATGCCAGAAGAAAATATTACAACTTTCACTTATATTTTTCCCATGTTTAAAAATTAAAATGTGCTATGTATATATATATATATATATATGAATACATATGGTAATACGTTAAGACATAAAATTTTAATATAAACACATATACCTATAGCAAGATGCATGTTCATTGTTTGAAGCTTACATGTATTTAATTTTTTTTTAAGTGATAACCGAATTAGGCCATAATTGTGTGCCGCCCACTGGTGTCTTAAAGTGTGAACCGATCACTCCAGTCTTAAATCAAGAATGCAAAAATAAGCAACACTTCTCTGAGTTGGAATAAGTGTTCAATTACTCTGAGTAGCTTTCAAATCAATAGTCAAGAGGCATCATTATTTCAAAAGCTATTAGTTCCCATAGATTAAATTATATCTAACACTTACCACCCCCAACCCCATTAAAATACGAGGACATTTTATGCTACTCTCTCAGCTTTCTCGGGGGCTCCATTAGCACCATGAGAAACTCAACGCCGTGAATTGGCAAGTAATTAAACGGAGCATATGATGAGATTCTGAAGCCCTGCTTCTATTGGGAGGAAGCCCAAGTGTCTTACCTGAGTCAAGTATCTAAGGATTTCTGTCATCTGAAAACATGATTCTTAGAGCAGGACAGGCCACATTATACTGCTCATGGGGAAAATAATAGAAGATGTTCCTATCAAGAGGGACAAAGGGAAGTTACATGGCATGGCTAAGCCTTCACAGCCAGTTAGAGCTAAGTCAATGCACTTTCTTTCAAGAAACTGTTACTAAGCATGAATAATGTGTCAGACTCGGCAGGAAGTGAAGAAATAAGACAAGTGTCCCGTCCTGAGGGCCTCATAGTCTAGCAGAACAGACACATAAACCAATACATTCATAATGCTGTCATAAATTCAAGAATGCATCAATACACAAGGTGTATTACCTTTGCTCCAATTCTTCAAACTTGACCTACACATTTCCTCAATTGCCCCACAGAGCTGGCATATAAATGCCACCAGAGGACCACAGGAACTGTTTTGTATGATTGTCTCAGATAATTCAGCATGTGCTCTATGTTTTTCAGTTGAAAAAAGTTTCAATTTCAATTGAAAAATATACATAAAATTATAGAGAATAACATGACAATAATCCTTATCTGTATCTCTAAGAAGGAATCACTGTTAGAATCTAGTCATTGTCTATTTTCATTTTGAAGAAAAATAAATTTCTTATTTCACAAAAATGATACATGATTATTAAAAAATGTAAATGCATACAAAAGAATGAAGGCAAAAAAAAATTCACTACAAGCCTCACTACTTAAAAGTAACCATCAGTAGGGGTGACTAGGTGGCACAGTGGGTTAAGCTTCTGACTTCAGCTCAGGTCATGATCTCATGGTTCGTGAGTTCGAGCCCTGCGTTGGGCTCTGTGCTGACAGCTCAGAGCCTGGAGCCTGCTTCAGATTCCGTGTATCCCTCTCTCAGCCCCTCCCCGGCTGATGCACTGTCTCTCTCTCTCTCTCTCTCTCTCTCTCTCTCTCTCTGTCTTTAAAAAATAAATAAACAACAACAACAAAAAAAGTAACCATCAGCAGTGGAGCCATCATGCCAAGTACTTTTCAATGAATGTAAACAATTATGTAGGTGGGGGGCATGATGGAGTGCAATATTTTATATAACCAGGATTATTCTACTCCATACTGTTTTGTTTCTATCCCTTACTCACCTATTAATTCACAATCCTTTCCTTGTCTAATTTTGTATCTAAATAACTTCACTGGTTTTTACTCTATTTTGCTTATTCCCTTGGGTATTAGATATAGGGCAGCATTTTGTGATATATTTTGTTCTCTACTTCATTTTCTCTTTACCTGCTCTTCCTGACTTTTGTCTATGTAATATTTCTCTCTCTCTCTTCAGATACACATATACATATCATATCATGTACACTTCTAGTTTGGGTTCATTGATCTGGTTTTTTCTACTTGACAGCTTTTAGATTTCTCTTTTCTAGCCCATGCCATTCATGCCTTAATAATGACTGGACAACTCCAATGAGCTGAACACTGTGCTAAGTCCCAGTTTCTGTTCTCCAAGCAGAAGACAAACACAGAGCAAGTAAATGGAAAAACAAAATCAATACAAGCGCATATGAAGGAAGCAAACAAGGAGGGAAAGAGAGACGTCCCTCAGGTATTTTAGATCGTGTGGGCAGGAGCTGCTTCCCTGCAGAAGTGAGTTAACCCAAAATGTGAAGCATGACAAGCCCAGCACTAGGATTGCACCCACCATATAGCAGCTGCCTAATAAATATTTGTTGAATGAATGCATACATTAACATGAAGGTTATGGAGAAGGACATTTAAAAGAGGACCGTACACGTGCCCAGACCATTCTAATGGACTCAGATTGTTTTTAAATTCACTTTCCTTTCCTGTTTTGAAATCTGATTAAGATGATGATAAGACTACTATTATCTTTCTAGTGATCATGTATTGACACTGTAGAAAAGGCACTTTATGGGACACCTGGGTGGCTAAGTGGGTTAAGCTTCCGACTCTTGATTTTGGCTCAGGTCATGATCTCACAGTTTGTAGGTTCAAGCCCTGCGTCAGGCTTGTTTGAGACTCTCTCTCTCTCTCTCTCTCTCTCTCTCTCTCTCTCTCTCTCCCTCTGCCCCTCCCCTGCTCTCTCTCTCTCAAAAATAAACTTTTAAAAATATATTAAAAATAAAAATAAAGAAAAGGCACTGTGTGATTCACTTTACATCAATAGCTCAATGAACTCTCACAAAACTGTGATGCAAAAATTCATGGGCGTGAGGCGCTGCATTTTTCTTTTGCCACCCAAGGAAACTGCAGCTTAAAGTCTAACTGCATTAGCCAAAGCGACCAAGCCATGAGACAGAACCCGAAACTGGATGCCGGCCTGTCCTTCTGCAAACCAAACGATCTACATCTGGAGGGCTCTTATGTCACCCACTGTTGCCTCAAAATACCAGGGTACAACAGGTGTGAGCAATCTACACACCCCTTCAGGATTGGGAAAGGGGTTCTGACAAAAGATGGTGAGGTAGGGTAGGATAGAGGCCCCAAAGTGGGGCCAGGTATATCTGGGTTCAAGTTCAGGTCCAGGCACCTGCTGGCTGTATAAACTTCAGGCAAATAACCCAAGTCCTTGGGTTTCAACACCTGCACCCTGGAAAGAATAGTGCATTCTCTCTCATGAGGATTAAACTTCAATGACAAACACTCATGCACCACGGAGCACTGGGCTCCACAGAGGGTGAGGGTAGATGTCAAGTGACCCTGAGCGAGGAATCACCGGTCTGCACGTGGAGAAGGGGTCTGGGCAAGTTCTTAGAAGAGGGGACAGATGAGCGGGGATGTGAAGGACAAATGGGAAAAAAATTCCAGATAGAAGGAATGCTGTGCACAAAGACAGGACACAGACTCATTATCTGGAACCCGCCTCTTGGCATTTGATTCCGCTACCTTCCTTGCAGCAACGTGGGGGCCGTGGAGCACTTTTCCGCTGATAGAAATTCAGACGATGCTCTTAGAACAGTGCTCAGGATGCTAAGGATTATAATACAAACAGTTGCCCAGAAAAGAAGGAAAGGGCCTCCTCGAATCCCCGCTTCCTTCATTTTCTAAACCAACTGGGCCTGGAAAGATTTATTTTTTTCCTAAGTGCCAAAGTGTCTTCCTACATTAATTGTCCAGGGTGTCAGTTCTTTGAGGCAGGGAGTTTTCAAAATCATGATGTTCGCTGAGTGTTAAATGCTAATGAATGTATTCTTCCTTTCCCAACGCTTTGGAGTTCCAGCTGGGCCCAGGGCTGGAAGCATGAAACTGCCACACAGAGGCCGGGCTGGGAGGTGTTTCCAGAAAGGACTGCCAGCTGAAAGAGTCTGTGAAGAACCCTGGCGCTTTGCTATTTCCAGCTGAATTGAGCAGCCTTGAGAAATCAGAGGAGATGTCATCAGCATTTTATTCCTCCATGATCACCGGGGCCACTTGGTAGGAATGAAATTTGAGTCTTGCCAGCTTCTATCTGTGTTAGAATCATTAAATACTTGAGTTTGGGTGAAATTATTAAAGGGGAAAAGGAGTCTCTCTTGCGGACAGCCTAGTGGGCATCATCACATAGCGCATTCCCCCAGTGCTGTAAGAATTACTACTGTCCCCCCATTTGCAAAAACAGACTGAAAGCACACCAGGCCAGTGGCTTGCGTGAGGTCACACAGCTAAAAAGTGCCCACGTCAGAATACTATCTTTCCTGAAACGTTAGAGCCCATTTTCAAAACACGTCATCATGGATTGGCTCGGGTTAGGTCATTAAATACGTGCTCTTTATTTCCAACAAATTCTCTGCAACATACACGTGGACAAATGCACTGATGGATAATGAAAAACAGAAGCTCATTCATTGCTTTTCATGTACGTTACACCATCACGCAGGATAGAACCGGGAGTGGCACACATTAAAAAATCGCATGAATTTTTGAAGGAAACAAAAAAGAATAGGAAGGCTAACATCTATTGTTTAAATAATGGTAGCTGGGGTGAAGAAATCAATTATTCAAGAACTCCAGAACACGGAAAATGACTAAAAAACATTATTTCAGAGCATTCTGGTATTCAGAGTAAAAACAGAAGCAAATTGCATTTTTACCACCCATTACTTAATAAAAAATGGAGCATCGGTTTGCCAGGAAAGATGAATGTGTTTGGAGTTCCTACTTTATAACATGTGGTGTGGATTTGTACAAGATTATTACGCAATCCATCGTAGGCTGCTGGGAGCAGCCATGATTCCCAGCATTTACAGATTACATGCATTACCTCCAATTGCAGTACGATTTTCTCCCGATTGTGCCATTTGATTGGAGGAAGCTCTGTTTGAAGGCCAAATAAATCTCTCCATTCTTGTTCTGAACAGTCATTTTGGGTGAATTTGCAGCCATCCCGCTCAACACAGCCTCACCTCCACCGCCAGGTCCTCCGATGTAGGTTGTGTTACCTGTGCACACATCTGCCATGGTGCTCTTTAAGTCCCCTCTCCACCTGCTTTTCCGATTTCCCTCCTACCTCTTCTCAGGATGAGCCTGACATGACTCCAACTTTGGTTAGTTTATATAGGGACCAAAAGAAATCACTCTCCTACAAAAGTCGTAAGTTTCCAATGACCGTGTTGGACGACAGCCACCTGCTTCTATCCGGGTAGGTCCCACAAGACTGGGCGTACAATTCGCGGGACAATGCATGAAGCTTCTGCTTTCTTTGAACTTTTCCCAGAAATGACACCCGTGAATGAGATACCAGTGGAGGTGAGCAGTGAGTATGTGGGTGTGGGTGTGAAGCCAAACAGAAAGGACTCTGAAGGTCACAAGAGGTCACATTCCACCCTAGAGGAGGAGGTGTCTTGGGGCGGAGAGCAAGCCTCCTGTCCTTCAACTTGGCTAGTTGCATCTCTCTTCTGTTCAGTATCTTTCCTGCATATCCCTTTCTTTAAGAATAAACACCAAAATGCTCACACAACCTGAAAACTCAGTATTGCTTGCACTTTCTGCCTCTGTTGTGTATGTTTAATGACTTTCACCTTTGGGTCTTTCTGCACAGCCACAGAGGCTCTTTCATTTCCTTTACGATGCAAAGCATCCTGCTGCCTCAGGGCTTTTGCACAAGCTGTTGCTGCTGCTGCACTGAGCCCTTGGTGAGCTCCTCACTTTGTCCAGGTTTTCAGGCTTTAGGAATCACCTCAAATATCACTTCTTTAGGGAAATTGTGCTAACCCAACAAGGTTCTGGCTCACCTTATGTTCTCTCTTAGAAATCTGTATCTTTGTTTTTAACATTCATCATCAAGAGTCATCATATATTTGGTTACTGCTTTACCCAGCACTCCAAGCTTTAGAAAGCTAGTGTTTATGTTTCCTTTAAACTTAACATTTTATCCCTGGCACCATGTATGAAAAGACATCTTTAAAAGTTTTTTTTTAAGTAAATGAATAAGTGAAATCTGTCCTAGGAGGGGAATATTGGAGTTATTAAAGGTTCAGGTGAGCTGACAGAGATGGAAATCCCTTGGAAAGATGCAAACTCCCAATCATAAGAACTTAAATCAAGTTCTGGATCTTCCACTTAATTTACATAAAGGAACATTCTTATGCCATCATCTTAAAGTCTATCTCATAATGGCGTCAGGATCATTAAATAGCACCATGGCTTTCACACATAGCCATTCGGTAAATATTTGTTGAATGCATAAGTAAATGAATGTATGAAAGCCTACTAGAAATATCTAGACTGGGACATCCGAGTGGCTCAGTCAGTCGTGTCTGACTTCTGACTTTGGCTCAGGTCATGATCTCACAGTGGATGAGATCAAGCCCTGCATTGGGCTCCACCCTGAACAGGGAGCCTGCTTGGGATTCTCTCTCTCATTCTCTCTCTCTCTCTCCCTCAAAATAAATAATCTTTAAAAAAGGTGAGGGTCAGGGATATACTGATGGCACAAATGGAACGTGGTAGAGAGAGAGAGAGAGAGACCAAGAAGATAAAATGAAAGGAAAGAAAGATCACATTAACAGGAAAAACACTGCAGTGTTTTCCTTGTTCCTTTATTAGAGCATATGAGGCTTTTATGGCAGATTTCAGAACCCAAGAACCTCAGCAAGGAGCTTAAGATATATGTTATCTGAATGTTTCCCAACCTTGAAATCCTCACGGAAAGATAGAAAAGTCTCCAGGCTTCCTCTTAGAAATCTCACTTGTAATTTCAGCAAAACCTGAGGAATCTGTATCATTGACCTTGACCCATGGTTACTTTGATGACAGGTGTCATATTGGGACATGCCTGTTTGGAAGGTGATGGGCTCTGGGAAGGGAGCCACCTACAGTAGGTGCATGTCTGCAAACAGGAACTTGGGTAGTGTGAAGCACTTTGGTGTCCACATGGAGAGACTCATTTGAAAGACTTTTTGAGATCTCCAAATTTAAAACAGAGTCCATTCAAAAATTTTTTTAAGTTTATTTATTATTAAGAGACAGAGCATGAACAAGGGAGGGGCAGAGAGAGAGGGAAACACAGAACTGGAAGCAGGCTCCAGGCTCTGAGCTGTCAGCACAGAGCCTGGCATGGGGCTCAAACTCACAACCACAAGATCATGACCTGAGCCGAAGTCGGACGCTTAACCGACTGAGCCACCCAGGCACCCCTGAAACAGAGCCCATTCAAATGTCTGCATCGCATGCCCAATTCTACACGACTAAATGTTCAACATTGGGCAGTAATATAATTACTCTGGACACCTATTACCTGGACCGTGGCACAAAGTAGCACTACCTATTTCTCAGCACTACTTTAAACACTAACTAAATTAACTCACACAAATCACCCAGGACATTATCTATGATCACATAACAGGTGCTCTACGAATGGCAGCAAAGAGGCAGCGGAGAAAGAACAGGGAAAGGAAAGTGAAGATTAGGGAAAAGAGAAGCATTTGCTTTTATTCTCTGCTTCAGTACAATTCGTGTAAAATTATTTGTTTAGAAATTAAGTAATGATGAAGATAGTAGAATCCAAAGAGGTGTCAATGAATACTTTTAGCTATACATTTATTTATATATTCACGCTCCATGCCAAGCCACAGATGTCTATCGATTTCCCTCCTCTAAAATAGATGGTTTTGTTTAGCTCTGAAAAAGTGAACAATTTTCCTGACACCAACTGCTTGTTTAATAGTTTTGGAATAATCTATATTTCATTAAGATGATGACTTATTACACCCAACCTTCTGCTGCCTTGCAAACTATTGATTTAAGGCAGTTTAGCACTTGTATAGCATCTAATAAATTGGTCCCAATCGGCTGCGCTGTGTTATATACTCATCCCTCACTGTATAACACTGGCCTGGCATATTTTAGAACACATCCACAGATTTGTTTTCTCGACAAGATCCTTCCCCTTGAAATCCTTCCACTGAAACAGTCACGGCTTTTTTTTTCCTTTATAATTCACATAAAACTTTTAGATAAGTAGAGGGCACCACAATCAATATTCATAGTGTGATTTATAGGAGGAGGAAATATTCCACTAAATCCTCCTTGTAAATCCAGTGTGCAAAGTAGTTAGTACAGTAATCCATCTCCTGGATATTCTAAACGGGGCATTAATGGCCTTGAAAGGCAGAGTGGCTGTGAATCACCTGCCTGTGATGCAGGTAGGTAGTTAGCAGCTTTATTAGCTCAAATGCTTCACACTCAGCTCTACCTTCTGCCCCGCACCCCACTCCCGCCAGACCCTAGCACATTCGTCTTAGCTCAGCCACTCCTTTTCTCCAAGGGTTCACTTGTACTGTTAGGTATTCCTGTTCTCTTTACGATGAAGGCATTATCCTCCTGAAAATCATGGAGGACACTACCTGGAGTTTCGAAGTTACTTTCTCTTCCCTCATTTTTTTCCCTCCAGAATTAGTTTTTCCCCCATGGATTTCTCTCTCTTCCTTTCTTCAAATGTATGTAAGGATTTGGTTGGCACATGGGTGGCTCACATGACTTTCCTCTTCTGTTCTCCAAAATCGTGGCATTTGCAAAGTTGTAGACGGTAGGGACATAGCAAAAGGTACACCGACTACCTTAAGCAGTCTTAGGTGATGCCACAGATGTAAAATTTGAATAAGGTCTTTTGAACACGATCAGGAAAGCCCTTGGTAGGAAAGCGAGTATTCCAAACTGACACGTACTTACCTACGTGGGAAACACCACGGCACAGTGATTTCTAGGAACTGTAATTAATTCAGTTTAGTTAGAGCAAAGGAGACACAAGTATCAATGCCAGGAGATGAGTGTAGAAAAAGGCACTAAGGAAAATCCCAGAGCTACATACTCAATAATCATTTGCTGAGTGAATGAATGTATGAACTGATCATTCAACCAAACAATAAATCAATGGAAAACATGCTCTCTTTTTCCATTCTCCTGGGTACATTCTCCTTTATAGACACAGTGTCTTTTGTCTTGTTTTCACTAGTCAACGCCCCGTGTTTATTCTTACCATAGCATCTTAAAAAGAAGTCAGAATAATTGTCTTACTCCTTCAGAGTCTGCTGATCTTTTTTGGTACAGAATGGAAGTCCTTCTCTATTTCTTTGAAACCAGTTGATAGCTTTTATGTCCTTGAAGGTGATACTAATTGGGTCAGAAAGCTCGTTAAACACTTATTTCCAACTCTTTACACCTTATATTTGATAAGCATAGCCAACACATCAGCTGGTCCTTCCCATTTATTAATCCAAGAATCCATCTGTTTGAATGGCGGCACTTAGCAACACTGCTGTGAAAGCCAGATGGGCTGGTTTGTCCTAACACTCAAAAGCAGGGGCATCTTAGAAGCCTAGCACAAGGACTTTCTGCTTTTTCACCCCAGATGGGGGAGAGTGGCAATTCCCTCAAGGAAGCTCTGCAAATTGGAGATTCCTCCTCTGAAGCCATTTGGCAGAAACTATTACTCAGAAAATACAATACCTAGCATTTTTGCTCTCTTTTGTATCAATATTTTATGTGAGAAGAAGATGTAGGCAAGGAAATCCTATGACAGAGAAACTTTATTTACTTAGAGAAACTCTTCAAAATGATCTCTAACATAGAAAGAACACCCTTGATAATACTGGAATCTTTCTACTGGATTGACGTCCCAGTTGCAATGTCTAAGGGGGATTTATGGAATAATAATGAATCATTTCAATTCTACTTCAAACTCCTTGTCATTGTTAGTGCGAGATTCAGGTCAAAGAGGCTCCCCGGGAAAATGTCTGCCTAGGTCCCCAGCTTGCTGTGTTCAGCCACACCCTGCTTCCATTCCCATCAGGAGGAGGAAGACAAGGGGAGAGTCACTAAAGCTACACTGGATGTTTCAACCCTAAACTCACTTCCTATTTCACTAATCGCACCAGATTGTTGCTGTAACTTAAGTGATCTATCTGACTGCTAGCATGGGCCCAGCTGGGAGCATCTTCTGGTTTATTCTGCATCCTCCATAATTTTGGTATTTTATTCCTTTCTACTCAGACACTTGCACATTTGTTGTCATACAACCTCATATTAGATCTAGTGTCAGTATTCAGAATTCACAGGGGTGCCTGGGTGGCCCAGTCGGTTGAGCATCCGGCTTTGGCTCAGGTCATGATCTCACAGTTTGTGGGTTCGAGCCCTGCATCGGGCTCTGTGCCGACAGCCTAGAGCCTGGAGCCTGCTTCTAATTCTGTGTCTCCCTCTGTCTCTGCTCCTCCCCCGCTCGTGCTCTGTCTCTCTCTCTCCTTCAAAAATAAATAAAAACATTAAAAAAAAAAGAACTCACCACAACAGGTTTCCTTTGAAGTTTGTATACTAGAAATAACCCACATATATCTGGGCTCTGACACTGGATGTTCATTTGAACAAAATACATTCACAAGGGAATAAATCTAAGAATCATGCAAGAGAAAATACCTATCTATTTGTTCTCAAGTGACTGAGATGAATATCAGTGCATTGAAAAAAAATATCACAAATTCATTATCACAAACAATGTTAGACTTTACTTCCTTAGCTATAACAGGGATGTTTTAAGCAAACTCTCCTTTGTCATTAAACCTCTGTGGTTTTAATTTTATAAATAATTAACTTTTACACAACTTCTGTAAATATTTGCTCATAGATTTATTTACTTGTGCATTGACTTGTTTTACACACACACACACACACACACACACACACGCATATATATCCCACAATTAGTAGTATGTGTGTGTGTGTGTGTGTGTGTGTGTGTGTGTGTGTGTGTGTATGTATATATATACACACACACACTCCATAATTAGTAGTGCCTAAGTGCCAGGCACCATTGTAAATGCATCACAGATATTAAATTATTTAAACATCTGACATAAAACTTATGAGAAAGGTAAATTATTTTCCCATTTCACAGATAAGGAAACTCAATGATAGATAGTTTAAGTTATTTGCCCAAGGTAAAACAGTTAGTAAATGGGAGAGTTAGAATTCTGGTGTCTAAGTCCTTATTCGTAACTATGGTAATCATCCAATAACTGAGAGAAATAAGTATTATCATTAAAATAATTATCACACACTATGCCATGCATTCTACTATAAGACAGTTAGCCATTTAAAAAATAGTCTTGGGCGCCTGGGTGGCGCAGTCGGTTAAGCGTCCGACTTCAGCCAGGTTACGATCTCGCGGTCCGCGTCAGGCTCTGGGCTGATGGCTCAGAGCCTGGAGCCTGTTTCCGATTCTGTGTCTCCCTCTCTCTCTGCCCCTCCCCCGTTCATGCTCTGTCTCTCTCTGTCCCAAAAATAAATAAACGTTGAAAAAAAAATTTTTTTTTAAATAAATAAAAAAACAAAAAATAGTCTTGAAGCTCTCTTTTAGGTCAGTAGAATTTATTTTTATTTATTCCTTATGATGAAATTCGAAGTATCACATAGTTTAGCACCTAAGACTATTGTCTTCAAAAAGCGCTTTTCTATAACCCCAGGAAGGATCCCAAGATAAAGAAGCTGAGTTAAGCTCCAGGAACTAGCCTCAAGGTTTTGACCTCACTTCAACCACAGAAGCTCTCCTTTTTATCAGCTTTGTGATTTAGGATTTTAATTGTCACAAAATCAAAGTCTTCTAGTAATTTAAAAGCATTTTTGAAAAGCACTATTTTAATCTCTTCTAAGATTAATGTTATCAGTCTCCTCTGTTCCTCTTGAGAGATAGTTTCCAAACACACTCCACTCTATTAACCTTTCTCAGCCTGTAATCCAGCCTGTCAATATCCTACTGTAAATGGAGATTTCCCAATTATTAGCCTGCACGTTTTGTGTGCCAGGGTGGCAGGGATTAGGAGAAGTTCCCAATGACTCACTGAAAATTCACCCAAAACAGGCAAAAGGAAGAAACTAAACTGTTATTCTACACCTTATACAACAATAAATCCAAAATAAAGACTTGAATGTAAGACCTGAAACCATCAAACTCCTAGAAGAAAACGCAGATAGTAATCTCTTTAACATCACTCTTCGATTTTTTTGGACCAGACTCCTCAGGTAAAGGCAGGTAAAAAAAACCCTTAAACATACTGGATAATATTAAATTAAAAACCTTTTTCACGGTGGGGTGCCTGGGTGGCTCAGTCGGTTGAGTGCCTGACTTCGGCTCAGGTCATGATCTCACAGTTCTTGAGTTTGAGCACCAACTCAGGCTCTGTGCTGACAGCTTAGAGCCTAGAGTCTGCTTCGGATTCTGTGTCTCGCTCTCTCTCTGCTCCTCCCCTGCTCACATGCTGTCTCTCTCTCAAAAATAAATAAAGATTAAAAAATTAAAAAAAAAAAAACCTTGCTCACAGTGAAGGAAACTATCAAAAAAAAAAAGAAAAAGGAAACCTACTGATGGGAAAAAATATTTGCAAATCATACATCTGGTAAGGGTTTAATATCCAACATATATAAAGAACATACACAACTTAATCTCAAAACAACAAGCAACCTGATTTTAAAAATGGATAGAGAGGAGCCAAGATGGCAGAACAGCATGGAAGTTTTTTGTGTGTCTCACGTCCATGAAATACAGCCAGACCAACACTAAACCATCCTACACACCTAGAAAACTGGTTGGAGGATTAACACAACAATCTGCACAACCTGAACCACAGAATTCAGCAGGTACACAGAGCAGAGAGCTGAACTTGGGAAGCAAAAAGCCGCAAGAGGTAGGGAACCGCTTTTGCAGGTGGAGACAGGATGGAGACTGGGAAGTGGGGGAGAATACAGGAAAAGCACCCCTCCCCAAAAGCAGCTGGAGAGACAGTGGAAAATTGGAAACCACCGCAGGGACTAAACTAAAAAGGGAGAAAGGAGAAAGGAGAGGGTTTAAATCCCATTAAGACTATAAGCGAAGGGAGCGCAAAGTCTGCAACTCCGCAGCTCGATACCTAGTGGTGCTCTGGTGGGAAGGGCAAATCCCCAGGAGCAGAGTGGGGTCCAGGAGGTTCTTGGGCCACACGGGGAAAAGTGGCTCCACTGCTGGAAGGACATTTGGTAGACTGTTGACACCACCTGGTCCCAGCAGACCCTGGAAGGCGGCCACATTTGCTGGTGCTGGAACAAGGTCGTTAAGGGTGAAGCCCGGTGCCAGATGTGTGTTGTGATTTTCCATAATCCCTGAAAAGCTGCTGCTACACTATGTTGTGAACTTTTTGTGGGGCGGGTGGTACCTGGCCGCAGTCTCGGGGCACCGGCAGCAGCAGGGTCCAGCGGGGGTACCCGGGTGCAGCTGATATTTGGCTATTGCTCATTCAGCCATTGCTGGGTGAGACCCTCCTGCAGAGGGGCAGACTGGGTCCAAGCTACAGTCCTTTGGAAGTAAGGGGCCGGGGAAAACAGCCGCATCTGAGACAAAACTTGGGAGAACCTGGGGCCTGGTCACGGACAGTGAAAAAGCGGGGAGTGGACGAGAGCTGAAGACAGAGGACGGGTGCACAATTGCTGATAAGGTAGAACAGACTGGGTAGCTGGGTGGCGCCATTTTCACCGCTCCCACGCATGCACATACGCACCTACCAGCACTGCAACAATCCATCCACCCCAGGAGGCTAGCAGCGCCATCTAGTGGAGAGCAGAGCTGATACACTGAGACCCGCCCAACTGGGCCAACCTCGCTCTTCAGGAACACAAGTCTTACTGCCTGCTTACTTTATGGACTATAAAGAGCTACATGGACTGACCTCTAGGGGAAAACAAATAATTTCAGTCCTATTTCAATCTGTTAGCAGGTCTAGCTATTCAATTTTCTTTTTTTTCTTTTTTTTTCTCTTTTACACTATTCTTTTTCTTGAATACAGAAACAGAAAAAAATCATTTTTATTTTCAATTTTTATTAAAAATATTTTAATTTAATTTTTATTACTATATTTTTTATTTTGTGTAAATTTTTTTAATTCTATTTTACTCCCATCATTTTATTTTAGTCTACTTCAGTGTATTCACCTTTTCAAATTTTCAAACAATTTCCTTTTTTTTCTTTTTCTTTTTTCTCTTTTTCGTTTTTTTTCTTTTTCTTGAATGCAGAAAGAGAAAAACTTCACTTTGCTTTCAATTTATATTAAAAATATTTGTATTTAATTTTTAAAATATTTTTTTGCTTTTATGTAAATTTTTTCAAATTCTATTTTACTTCCATCATTTTATTTTAGTCTACTACAGTGTATTCACTTTTTCAAATTTTCAAACAATTTCCTTTTTTTTCCTTTTTTTTTCTTTTTTTAAAGTCTTTTTTCTCTTTTTTGTCTCTTTTCTTTTTTCTTGAATACAGAAAATGAAAAAAATCATATTTATTTTTAATGTTTATTAAAAATATTTTTCTTTAATTTTTTTCTACTCTAGTCTTTACTCTTGTGTATATTTTTTCAAGTTCTATTTTACCCCCATAATCTCATTTTAGTCTACTTCAGTGTATTCATTTTTTCAAATTCTCAAACAATTTCTTTTTTCTTTTTCTTTCTTTTCTTTTTTTTCTTCCTCCCCCCTTTTTTTCTCTAATCTGTCAAACCACTTTCAACACCCAGACTAAAATACACCTAGGACCTAGCATCATCTATTTGATTTTTGTGTCTCTGTGTTTTTAATTTTTAATTTTAATTTTTTTAATTTATTTTTTCTATCTCATTAATTCCTTTTCTCCCTTCAAAATGACAAACTGAAGGAATTCACCCCAAAAGAAAGAGCACAAAGAAACAACAGCCAGGGATTTAACCAACACAGATACAAGCAATATGTCTGAACCAGAATTTAGAATCACGGTAATAAGAATACTAGCTGGAGTCAAAAATAGATTAGAATCCCTTTCTGCAGAGATAAAAGAAGTAAAAAATAGCCAGAATGAAATAAAAAATGCTATAACTGAACTGTAATCATGGATGGATGCAGCAGTGGCAAGGATGGATGAGGCAGAACAGAGAATCAGCGATATGGAAGACAAACTTATAGAGAATAATGAAGCAGAAAAAAAATGGGAAATTAAGGCAAAAGAGCATGATTTAAGAATCAGAGAAATCAGTGACTCATTAAAAAGGCACAACATCAGAATCATGGGGGTCCCAGAAGAGGAAGAGAGAGAAATAGGGTAGAAGGGTTATGTGAGCAAATCATAAGGGAAAACTTTCTTAGCCTGGGGAAAGACACAGACATCAAAATCCAGGAAGCACAGAGGACCCCCATTAGATTCAACAAAAACCGACCATCAACAAGGCATATCATAGTCAAATTCACAAAATACTCAGGCAAGGAGAGAATCAGGAAAGCAGCAAGGGAAAAAAAGTCCCTAACCTACAAGAGAAGACAGATCAGGTTTGTAGCAGACCTACCCACAAAACTTGGCAGGCCAGAAAGGAGTGGCGGGATATATTCAGTGTGCTGAATCAGAAAAATATGCAGCCAAGAATTCTTCATACAGCAAGGCTGTCATTCAAAATAGAAGGAGAGATAAAAAGTTTCCTAGAGAAACAAAAATTAAAGGAGTTTGTGACTACTAAACTAGCCCTGCAAGAAATTTTAAGGGGGACTCTCTGAGGGGAGAAAAGATGAAGAAAAAAAAAAATATATATATATATATAAACACCAAAAGCAACAAAGATTAGAAAGGACCAGAGAACACCACCAGAAACTCCAACTCTACAAGCATCATAATGGCAATAAATTCATATCTTTCAGTACTCACTCTAAACGTCAATGGACTCAATGCTCCAATCAAAAGACATAGGGTTACAGAATGGATAAGATAACAAGATCCATCTATATGCCGTTTACAAGAGACCAACTTCAGACCTAAAGACACCTTCAGACTGAAAATAAGGGGATGGAGAACCATCTATCGTGCTAATGGTCAACAAAAGAAGCCGGAGTAGCCGTACTTATATCAGACAATCTAGACTTTAAAATAAAGACTGTATCAAGAGATGCAGAAGGGCATTATATCATAATCAAGGGGTCTATCTACAAAGAAGACCTAACAATTGTAAACATTTATGCGCCAAATGTGAGAGCACCCAAATATATAATTCAACAAATCAATATATAAATCAACAGACACTCAGATCAATGGAACAGAATAGAGAACCCAGAAATGGACTCACAAATATATGGCCAACTAATCTTTGATAAAGCAGGGAAGAATATCCAATGGAATAAAGACAGTCTCTTCAGCAAGTGGTGCTGGGAATACCGGATAGTGACATGCAGAAGAATGAACCTGGACCACTTTCTTACACCATACACAAAAATAAACTGAAAATGGAAGAAAGACCTCAATGTAAGACAGGGAGCCATCAAAATCCTCGAGGAAAAAGCAGGCAAAAACCTCTTTGATCTTGGCCACAGCAACTTCTTACTCAACATGTCTCTGGAGGCAAGGGAAACAAAAACAAAAATGAAGTATTGGGACCTCATCATACTAAGCTTCTGCACAGAGAAGGAAACAATCAGCAAAACTAAAAGGCAACTGACTGAATGGGAGAAGATATTCGCAAATGACATATAAGATAAAGGGTTAGTATCCAAAATCTATAAAGAACTTATCAAACTCAACACCCAAAAAACAAATAATCCAGTGAAGAAATGGGCAAAAGACATGAATAGACACTTTTCCAAAGAAGACATCCAGATGACCAACCGACACATGAAAAAATGCTCAACATCACTCCTCATCAGGGAAATACAAGCCAAAACCACCAGGAGATACCACCTCACACCTGTCAGAATGGCTAACATTAACAACTCAGGCAACGGCAGATGTTGGCGAGGATGCGGAGAAAGAGGATCTCTTTTGCATTGTTGGTGGGAATGTAATCTGGTGCAGCCACTCTGGAAAACAGTATGGAGGTTCCTGAAAAAACTAAAAAATAGAGCTACCCTACGACCCAGCAATTGCACTACTAGCATTTATCCACAGGATACAGGTGTGCTGTTTTGAAGGGACACATGCACCCCCATGTTTATAGCAGCACTATCAACAATAGCCAACGTATGGAAAGAGCCCAAATGTCCATCGATGGGTGATTGGATAAAGAAAATGTGGTGTATATATATATATATATATATATATATATATATATATACACAATGGAGTATTACTTGGCCATCAAAAAGAATGAAATCTTGCCATTTGCAACTATGTGGATGGAACTGGAGGGTATTGTGCTAAGTGACATTAGTCAGAGAAAGACAAAATCATGACTTCACTCATATGAGGACTTTAAGAGACAAAACAGATGAACATGAGGGAAGGGAAACAAAAATAATATAAAAACAGGGAGGGGGACAAGACAGAAGAGACTCTTAAATATGGAGAACAAACTGAGGGTTCCTGGAGCGGTTGTGGGAGGGGGGAGGGGCTAAATGGGGGCACTAAGGAATCTACTCCTGAAATCATTGTTGCACTAGATGCTAATTTGGATGTAAATTTTAAAAAATAAAAAATAAAATTAAAAAAAGGATATTGACAAACCAATAAAAAAAAAGGTAGAGAAGATCTCCAGGGAAGAGAGCAGAGTACACCTTGAGTTCACCTCATCCCACAGATACAATAGGTAACACTCACGTTAGTGTCAATAACCCAGAAAGTGACCCAAGGGTTAGCAGGACAAACTCTCCAGAGCTAAATGTAGAGAAGAATCCACATGGAAGAGTGAAGGGAGGTCAGAGATGCAGTTGGGAGGTAAACCAACTAGTGGGACTGTCTGTGGGATAGAGGGATGCCGCAGGTGCAGAGAGATGAGAGAAACATACCCTACACCAGGTACCCCAGGCATGAAGGGACCTGTGTGGGGAAGACAAATCCCCATAATATTTGGGTTGGAAAACCAGAGGGGTCTAATTTCACAAGTTCTCACAATCATTGAGGCTTACCACCTGGAACTTTAAAAATCACGGGGCTCACTTCTGGGAGAGCTGGGGGGTGATAGAAAACTGAAGCCCATTCATCTGATGAATGGATAAAGAAATTGTGGTTTACATACACAATGGAATACTACGTGGCAATGAGAAAGAATGAAATCTGGCCTTTTGTAGCAACGTGGATGGAACTGGAGAGTGTTATGCTAAGTGAAATAAGTCAGACAGAGAAAGACAGATACCATATGTTTTCACTCTTATGTGGATCCTGAGAAACTTAACAGAAGACCATGGGGGAGGGGAAGGGAAAAAAAAGTTAGAGAGGGAGGAAGGCAAACCATAAGAGACTCTTAAATACTAAGAATAAACTGAGGGTTTATGGAGGGTGGGAGGGAGGGGAAAATGGGTGATGGGCATTGAGGAGGGCACCTTTTGGGATGAGCACTGGGTGTTGTATAGAAACCAATCTGACAATAAATTTCACATTAAAAAAAAAATAAAACTGAAGCCCATCTTTAAAGAGAAGCGCGCGCGCACACACACACACACACACACACACACACACACACACACAAAACAGCCCTGCTGAGACACAGCAGAGAAACAACAGCTTGAAAAACACCTGAGGTATATGGGAAGGAGATTCATTCAGCAATCTGAGAGCTTGTGCTAGAGGGTCAGGGATCTTTGGGAGAATTCTCTAAGAGAAAAAGGGCTGACAGGCAGCATTTCCACTCCCCTCTCCCCAGACTATACACATGGACACCTTCAGGAACCAGCTCAGTGCCAACATTCACCACCTAACTGACTAACAACATGCCCTCATGTTCTCCTGAGGACACACCCCCACAGCCAGGCCTTGGATCCGTGTCTCGTGCCAAAGCAGACCTGCAGAAATGGTATTGGGAAAACTGGACAGTTACGTGCAAAAGAATGAAATTAGATCACTTTCTCACACCATATGCAGAAATACACTCAAATGGATTAAGGGCTTACATGTGAGACCTGAAACCGTAAAAATCCTGGAAGAGAGCTCAAGCAGTAATTTCTCTGTATCTCTCTATCACCTGTAGCAACATTTTTCTAGATATGTTTCCTCAGGCAAAGAAAACAAAAATATAAACAATTGAACTACATCAAAATAAAAAGCTTTGCACAGTAAACAATCAATACAACAAAAGTACAACTTGCTGAATAGAAGATATTTGCAGATGACATAAATGGATATTTTTCAAAAGAAGAAATGGAGACGGCCCACAGCCACAAGAAAAGATGCTGGACATCACTCATCATCAGGGAAATGCGAATCAAAACCACAATGAGCTGTCACCTCACACCTGTCAGAATGGCTACAACCAAAAATACAAGAAACAAGAAGTGTTGGTGGGAATGTGGAGAAAAGGTACTTCTGTGCACTGTTGGTGTGAATGCAAACTGGTGCAGCCAGCATGAAGGTTCCTCAAAAAATTAAAAATAGAACTACTATTCAATACAACCATTTCACTTCTAGGCATTTGTCCAAAGAAAATGAATACACCGATTCAAAGACATAGATGCACTCCTATGTTTACTGCAGCATTTTTTGTTACAACAGCCAAAATATGGAAGCGACCTAAGTGTCCACCGCTACATGAATCAATAAAGAAGATGTATGAATGGAATATTATCAGCCATAATAATAATGAAATCTTGCCATTTGCAAAAACATGGATGGGTCTAGAAGTTAGTATAGTACGTGAAATCAGTTAGAGAAAGACAAATACTGTATGATTTCACTTCCATGTGGAATCTAACAGCAAACAAACAAACAAACAAATGGACAAAGAAAACAAAACAGAAACAGACTTACAGATACAGAAAACAAACTGTTAGTTACCAGAGGATTATAAATGAGTTGAGGGGGCAGATGAAACAGGTGAAGGGGACTAAAGAGATCCAAACCCCCAGTAATAAAATAAATAACTCATGGTGATATAATATAAAGTATAAGGCATATAGTCAATAACACTGTAATAACTTTATATGGTGGCAGAAGGTAAGCAGACTTATCATGGGGATCATTTTGTACCATGCAAAGATATCACAGCATTCTGATATACACCTGAAACCAATAGGATATTGTATGTCAATTATACTTTAATTTAAAAATCACCTAAAATATTTATTTTCTTTTTTCCCTTTTAATATTTATTTTCAAATCCACTTTTTAGCATCACATCCACACATAGGATCACTGGCGATATTCCTAAATATGCAGATAAAATTGAAAAGTACACAAGGACCTCAGCATTATCCTTGAGCTAACGATGCAGTAATACTTTCCAAATGAGCCCATTAGATTCACCCTAGCTACAGCAAAGTAATGAACAATGAGAAACAAGACTGTCAAAAATTTATAAAGGAAATGGATCATTAAAATTACCTGGAACACAGGATTCATAGGAGGGCTCTAATTAGGATTAACACAAGGATCCATAATATTCGGAACCTGTAATGAATCGGAAATAAAAGGAGCACGAGAGTTGAAATCCTGAAGTATTGAGATAATTTTTAAAAAATAAATTTGTACTTTTGTTTAAATATTTGCCTGTCTAGTTATATTTCCCACTGTTCGTTTTTCACGTGAGTTTGAGTTACAACTTAGTTACAACCTTTCTTTCCAGTCTGCAAAACTCCCTTGAGCATTTGTTACAGAGCAGATCAGATAGCAACAAAATGTCACTCTATCTGAGAATGTCTTAATTTCTCCCATTTTGAAGATAGCTTTGCGTGATATAGAATTCTTTGGTTGTCAGCTATTTTTCTTTTGGCAGTTTGAGTAAGTTGTCTAACTGCCTTCTGGCCTCCATGGTTTCTGATGAGAAATTGTTTGTTATTCTTGATGATTCCTCGTTCTTTATGAGTTGCTTCTTTCTTGCTGCTTTCAAGGGTCTTTGCCTTCACAATCAGCAATTTAATTACGCTGTGCTTTGGTGTGGGCTTTAAATTTATCCTACTTGCAATTTGTTCAGCTTATTGTATAAGTAGGAGGCTAATGTTTTCATCTAATTTGGGACATTTTCAGCTATTGTTCCTTCAAATATTTTTTTCCATCTCCTTCTCTCTCTCTTCTTCGGGAACTGTGTGTTGGTACTTGATGGTGTCGCACACATCTTTTAGGCTGTTTTTCTTCTCTTCACACCAGGCTGTGACAGGGTGTGCAGTACCCACTGGGTGAAGTTCTCAGATAGTTCCTCTCATTTCCTTATGTCCCCCAGGTAGTCACCACCCTTGGTGGGAGTGGAAGACTTACTGGTTACCAGTTGGCTTTCCCTCTCAGCATTGGTCTGATTTGTCTAACGGGAGGCAGAATTCACTGATGGAGGTTTGCAAAGTCTGACCTTATAGGATATCATTGCCAGGTACACTGTCTGGTATTGGAGAGATAATATTATCCTATTCTCAATGGGGGGTGGGGGGCATTGTCAAAAGGACCATAGCTGTCAACCCCCCATAACCATCAAAGGCACTAAGGAGTCCAGAAAACATCTGAGGGTTACCATGGATTAGAGGACATTCAGCACCAATATCCACCAGAGCAGTCACCCTTTGTTTATTTGTGGGAACCAGTGAACAGTGAGCTCAACATGAGGCCTCTGATGGCCTCCAGAGGCCCTCTCCTGGAGGCAGTCTTGGCCTGCGTCCTCTACCAGGGAGTGGAAGGCATGAATCCAGAACAGGGGAGTATCTGGGGAGTATCTCTTAGGTCCCCTGCTGGCCCCTGCTGGAACAGGTGGCCTCAGGGCTGGTAGGCACAGGTGGGGCAGGTCGAAACCACCGTTGTTCAGATTTGAAAGCCTTCCACAGGCCAACCAACAAACACAACACTGGGCTGCCATTCTATCTTTCCAGGTGGGGTCCCTGCAGCAGTGAGTTCAAACCGCATTGCTTCCAGGTGACTTTTACCGCACAATTTATAGCAGATTGGAATAGCCTTTTGGATTTTGAAAATCTCCCCACCCCCCCCGCCCCTCTCTCTCAGGTCTTTCCCACAGTCCATACCTGGGATTTGTCAGTTTCCCCAGACCAGCAATGGATTGCCCAACATCATAAATGTCTTGCCCCACAGCTGGAACCAGCATGAATTTCCACATCCCATATCAGGTACTAGAGGCAGACTGGAGCATCTTAGCTTTTATTCCTCAAGTGAATCTGGCCTGACCAGGGCCCTCAAAGACAGGGGTATAGATGGCCTGTCTTAATCCCAACTCACTCAGTATCTGTTGTGCCTCCTCTATGGATTTCCAGGGTCCCATGAGTCCAGACAGGCCCCCCTCATTGGCTCCAGCCTCCCTGCAGGCTAGAATAATTCACTCTATAAAAGGGTAGATTCATGAACCTCTGAGCTGCACACATACACTGCCAGAGGGCAAGGTGTCTGGTGACCTTGCTCATTTTCTCTGCCTCCTGCCCAGTCAGGGAAACGTCAGCACCCCTTTCCCGTCTCTGTGCCAACCATGCCTGGTTTCCCGGCTTGAACTTGGCAGCTAAATCAATTACCTCCGCAGGTGCATATTCTCTCACAATCAACATTTCCAGAATGGGGGGGGGGGGGAGTCCTGTTGGCTGGGGTTGCCATTGCTCTGCTTTTGCTGTCCTTTCTATTAGAGGTCCAATGGGGTAGGCGCTCCCCTGGCTTTGTTCCCCATCAGGAGTATACCCTTCTTCTCTCTTGCTTTCCCAGAGATTCTACCCCTTAGCATCCCCATCAGACTCTGGATAGTGTCTGGGCCTTAATTCAGGCAGCCTGCACCCTCCTGGCTTCACCCAAGGGCAGCCCCACCCCCACCTCCATCCCCACTGCCTGCCCTGCATCCCCGCTTCCGTGGAGTGTCCCTGGTCCCTGAGCGTCAGACACACGGGCCACTACTCTGTGCACAGAGCTGGTGACCAAGCCGGGGTCCCCAGGATGCCCCCGTCCCAGGGCCCAGGCCTGAGCCGCCTGGCTGACTGCCCCATTGTTGGCCCTGACATCCTTGGTAGCTTTCAGGGAAATCCCAAGGGGCTGGTGCTGGGAGGCCAGGGAGAGAGGAAGGCAGAGGGGGTAGGGGGGTGGGGAGGACACACTGAAGAAGCAGGGGGACTTACTCCAGAGGCTTGTCTTGGCCTAAGGACCAGGAGTCTCCCACCTGCCCGTGGGATCTTCAGAATTTCCACAGAGGCCTTAGGAGGCGAGATCACTGCCAGGAGCCTCTCAGGGCTGCGCCCTTAGAAATGGCTCCCACCGTGGGAACAGGATGAGGTCAGAGTGCATGCTCCAAGGATAAGGGGGGAGCTTCCCATTGCTGGGGGCCACCTATCCATTCCCCCTGAAGCCTTTCCATGACCTCCCCCAACAGTTCAGCCTTCTAGTGCAGCTTTCACGGAGCCTCAAGGCCATCAGGAGGTGACAGTCTCGGGTCTTCTGAGGTCTTTCCTGAGCAAGAGCTTGGCTTTGGTAGTTTTTCAAAGCCCTTAAGGATGCTTAATTCACTAGCCTTACCTCTCCTGCCTCGGTTAGGTTGCTGCGCCAGTGCTGATTCAGCCCCCAGGCAATGGTAGCCAGGGCGATGCTTGTGTCTTTCACAAAAGCTCCCCACTCCCCACGACCTTGAGCCCCAGGCTAATTGCAAGTTACTCAAATTAGACCAACCAGTCCTTGGGAGCCAGTCTAACAAGGAGCCACCAGAGCTGTCAGAACCAAAGATGAATTGCAATTCTTTGTGAGGGATCCCCTCTGTCCTCCCTATGCCCAGGGAACGTGGGCTGTCCTGGGCTCCCTCCTGGAAGATTGAACTGAAGCATGTGAAGGTGCCACAGACTCCCTGTTCTTCCTAAGAACCAGCCTTTTTGATGTTGTGAAATAGAGGTTCCTTGGCGGGGGAGGGGGGCTGCAAGCCTTTGATTCATTTCCAGACTACAAAAAAAAAAGCGGACTCTATTTTTCCCCCTATCCGATCGTGGCTTTTACGAAAGAAGGATGCGCAGTTCGGCACAGCACCGCTTTCACTGGCCTCCGGCCTCCATTTCTTGGCAAAAAGCCCTAAAAGAGAAGGAGGAGAGGATCACAGCAGCTCGAGGCTGAGGGGAAGGTGATCCTCTGTCGCCCTCAGGCAGCAGCGACCCAGCTGTTCCAACGATCTTCATGCCTGTTGCAATTAATGAATTTTACTCTATGCCTTTGAAGGTCTAGCATAATTCCCCCCTTATAAAAATAAGAAACTCGTTACAGACAATCTGCAAGATGCACACATGTGGAAAGAAATAGAACAAGTACACTGAATAATTAACTATTAACCCTAGTTAAGCATCATTGTTTCTGTAGGTCTGTCTACAAGGTCATGACTTTCTCTAGATCCAAGTTCGCACACTGCATATATTCATTTTATATTTCAGTCTGTGATGCATTCAGTTAATTCTTATATAAGGTGCAAGGTCTTGGTCTATTCTTTTTTCTTCTGTTTGTAGATGGATGTCCAATTGTTGCAGCATCTTTGCTATTCTTTGTCCATTGAGTTTGTCCTGGTGCCTTTGTTAAATTTTGGTGGGCTATTTTTGGGCTGTATCATCACGAAAATTCAGTGGGTATACTTCTGAGTTCGGTATTTCAGTCCACTGATCTAGGCATCCATTCCTTCACCAATACTACATTGTCTGCAATACTGTGAATTTGTACAGTGTGAATTGTACAGTGGTGTGAGTCCTAAAACTTTGTTGGATTGATAATTGCTAATATTTTGTTGAGGATTTTTGTTTGCTTATGTACATGAGAGATGTGATTATAGTTTCTTTCCCTTGTAAAGTCTTCATGTGGTTGTAGTACTTGGTATTCAGATAATCACAGTCACATTAAATGAATCAAGAAGGGTTCCTTGGTGCCTGGGTGGCTCAGTCATCTGACTTTGGCTCAGGTCATGATCTCACAGTTTGTGAGTTCGAGCCTCACATCCTGCTCTGTGTTGACAGCTCAGAGCCTGGAGCCTGCTTCTAATTCTGTGTCTCCCTCTCTCTCTGTTCCTCCTCTGCTTGCGCTCTGTCTCTCTCTCTCTTTCAAAAATAAATGAAGATTTAAAAAAAATTAAAAAAGACAAAGAAGTGTTCCTTTATGGGGCGCCTGGGTGGCTCAGTCAGTGAAGCATCCATCTGAATTCGGCTCAGGTCATGATCTTGTCGTTCCGGAGTTTGAGACCCGTGTCGGGCTCTGTGCTGACAGCTCAGAGCCTGGAGCCCACTTCAGATTCTCCCTCTCTCTCTGCCCCTCCCCCACTTGTGCTCTGTCTCTCCCTCTCTCTCTCTCAAAAATAAATAAACATTAAAAAAATTTAAAAAGAAGTGTTCCTTCTTTTCTGGAATAGATTATTGAGAACAGGTATAATTTCTTCAGTAAATATTTGCTAGGATTCATCAGTGAGACTATCTGGACTGGATGTGTTCTTTTTCAGATGACTTAAAAATTTTTTTTTCAATTTAATAAGTACGGGTGAATTTAGATTGTTTTTCTCTTTGTACAAGTTTGGGTAGTTCAAGTCTCTCGAGGTAGTAGTCCATTTCTTCTAATTTATCCAATTTGTGGGAACAGAGCTGTTCATATTATTCTCTTATCATCTTTTGTGACTATTATGATTTTGTAATGTTTTTATAGTATATTATATCATAACAATGCACATAACACTGTGATTTTGTACCGTTTCCTGTTTGCCACCTACAGGTAATGCTCTGGTAAGTATTGAAGGTGCCATCCCACAATATGCCACTTTTGCGTATGGGTTTTTTTGACAAACAGCAGTTGTGAAAAGAACATTCCAATCTCCCTGTTCTTCCTGGAAACAGGAGATGAAACTTCTCCTGAATGATGCCCTCCCCACAGCAGTAGGAAGGCCACCTTCCTATCACCTAGGATGAGAAGTTGAGACCAAGAGAATTCTATACAAACAGACCTTGCTAAAGTAATTCTTATCTCCCTGCAGCCTCCCCACAGAGGTTAGTAGATTTTCCACAATCGCCTCTCTTTGTGCAACTTGAGTCCAGAGGCTTCACCATGTCTTTGGGTCTTCCTTTTTTCCTTATGAGGGCTCTGTGCCACGTACAACTTCTAGAAACGTGTGTGCTGTTCTCCTGTTCTCCTGTTGCCCTGTCTTATTTCCGGTTAATTTTCTAGGCCAGCAGAAAAAGCCTGAGAGGGCAGAAGTAAAATTTTGCTTGCCCTCCAGCGTATTAATACACGCACCATTTCCCGCATCTATAATATTCCCTTAGGTTAAGCTGGAAGAAACAAAGATAAAAGGGGTGCATACTTCCACGATTATACTTGTTTCTTATACTTTATTTCCTATTTTATGTCATCTTACCAGACTTCTTTCATCAAGTGTTAAAATCCTGTCGGCGGTTTTTCTGGAGTCATTCATTCTTTCCTTTATTCAGCACACTTATCTGACATTTCATTACACTCATTAATAGCACAGTCACATTTTTTTAACTAGGTTAGTTTTAGGTTTTGAAATGTCCATTGCTATAAATTTTACTTCCTTTGATTATTGGTAAGTTTTAACTATCTTCCCAAGTAGCATTCTAATTGGGTGCAAATCTAATGGGTAAATTATCTATCTGGTAGAATTAATTTTGTGTCTATGTTTTCTTTACTGATTTATGTTTTATGTTTATATCATATACATTAGCCTTTTCTTGAACATATTGGTTTTAAAGGATTTTAATTGTATTCAAAGAATTTTGAAAAGCATCTAAATTAAAACTCAGGAAAATGTAAGTTTAAAAAAGTGCCATCAATGCCTGCGTGGTTCAGTCAGTTAAGGTCTGAATTTGGCTCAGGTCATGATCTCATGGTTTGTGAGTTTGAGCCACATGTCTGGCTTTGTGCTGACGGCTCAGAGCCTGGAGCTTCTTTGGATTCTGTGTCTCCCTCTCTCTCTGCCCCTCCCCCACATGTGCTCTGTCTCTCTCTCTCTCTCAAAAACAAATAAACACTAAAAAAAGTGCCATAAAATGAGATAAAGAAAGTGAAAGTGCTGTGTAAAATATAAGGCTGGATCAATGTAGTATCATTTTTTATCTTCTGCTAATCTGATAGTAAGAGTTTAAGGAATTTAGTAGTAGTATGCTATAATTAAAGAATAAAAACCAATAACTTAGAAAGATTAATTTACAGGTGCAAGATCTTGGAAGAATAATATAGATCTTCCTTGACTTATGATGATGTTTTGTCCCAACAAACCCGTGGTAAATTGGAAATATCCTAAGTCAAAAATGCATGTACACCTAACCTACTGAACATCAGACCTTAGCCTAGCCTAGCTTAAATGTGCTCAGAACACTTACCTGAGCCTAAAGTTGGGCAAGATCATGTAACACAAAGCGTATTTTACAATAAAATGTTGACTATCTCATGTAATTCATCGAATACTGTGCTAAAGTGACAGAATGGCTCTGTGGGTGCAGAATGGTGCCAGTGTGTCGACTGTTGACCCTTGGGATCTCTAGCTGACTGGGAGCTGCCACCATTTGGTGTCACCAGAGAGGATTGGGAGAGTACCACACCTTGTATCCTAAGCCTGGGAAAAGATCCACATTCCAAATTTCAAGTATGGATTCTACTGAATGCAGATCACTTAGGCACCTTCGTGAAGTAGAAAAATCTAAGTTGAACCGTCATTATGTCAGGGATTGTCTGTAAACGAACGAGAGAATCTAACCCCAAAAGGATATTCATTAACTAATATTATTTTGGAAAAAAAGTATGTGCCATGGAACATAAAGGTAGGTCCTGAAAAGCCATAAGGAATCCATATTTAATATACACAAGTTCCTAATTATACAAAGGACAAAACTGGTTGGAGCCTTAAAAAGCATCACTCTTAGATAGTTGGATAGAATAGGTTGTGCCTGAAGTTTACAGAATAAATTTACAGAGGAGGAAGTAAATTTGGAGCGGCTGCCCCTGTGTTTCTTTCAACTTTGAACATCACTCTCAAATCCATAATATGCTTTCTTGCCCATTAATATACGAAATAAACTTAGCTGAGTTGAGAACGTAAGCTCCAGGAAGAGCAGCAACTTAGTGACCTTGTTTCGTACTCTCCCCACAAAGGACATTAACCAGATCCACGGCGGAAATTACATAAATATTTGCTAGCTAATTAATAAAGTACACTGAGTAATAAAGTTGACATTTTTGCTTCATGCTAGAGAATTTAAAGACAGAAGACTGGGATTTTAATTACAATTTTGACATTTGTGAGCTCCCTTCTTTGACCGCTGTATCACGGTTAATTTCAGCACTGCACTAACAGCACGAGAGCTACAGGCATCTGTGGTGTATGAGACACTGCTGGGGGCTGTGCCCGGAGCAGCATCCTGGGGGTTTTACCATGTACACAAACATTTTGAATACAAATGTGGATATTAAGGTAAAAATAAGTTTAATCTTCACAACTCACAAGAGTCCAAGAAAACTTCCTGGAAAAGTGATTTTCGAAATGAACGTGACAGATTAACTGGGAGGTAGACAAAAAAATGGGAAGTAGGAATTGAATAGTTAGCCTGATAGATATAGATATATGAAATATACAAGAATCAAATATACAAGGAGATATTTATGTCAACGATAATTCCTTGATTTACCCATATCATTGATATCTCTATATATTCTTTTACATGTATGTATATGAAGAAGAAAAAAAGGGCAGTAAAAGAAATATTTTATTTGCATTTCCTTAAGTTTAAATATTTGATGAAAACACATAAAATCATGAAAAAAACACCATAAAGACAATCATATCATTGATCCAATTTGAAGAACTTTAAAATAATAACTTTGCCAGCTCTTCATTTTTGACTTACCTTAAAGACTTCCTAAGAGACTGAGCTTCCTAATTTGCATAACAATAAAACTTAAAATATACAGTGTTTTTCATCTTCAATGCCTCTTATAAATGACTATAAATATTGTTTAAGCATTAATTTCATCTTCGCAAGTACTCACTAGAGAACACCCATTACTCTTGATTTATGTCAATTTTATTAGCTCTAGTTACAAGAACACACATATAACAAGCTTCTGGACCAGCTTTCCTAACCCCTGTAAACTGTACGTACGATCTCCATTTATCTATTGATGTAAATTTGATATGCTCTCTCTTTTGGAAGTCTTAATTTAATGAGCCTGGTATGAGACCCCAGGCAATGAGAAAGTGTTCCGCGCACAAACAGTCCATCAGATCTCCAGGCTCACCGAAACAGCTGTGTGGAAAGGAGCGGAGAAGTTTTTTTTTGCGGGAACCAAAACATTTTCAGATGGAGGCCATGTATGCTGCCAAGAAGAAATATTCATAAAACATACCAATCTGACATTGCAAAGATTTTTCTGACCACTCTCTTACTTCCTCCTGGTTCCCACTTCCCACCAAAAAATAAAAGCAAATGAAAAGCTAGAGCAATTACTCTTAGCAGAGGTCCCTCCTCCGTGCCTGTATCTCTCCATCAGGCCCTTTCCCAGACAGACTCTAAGATTTCAGGTTGTGATCTCAGATGGCCTGTGTTCAAATTCTGGATCCCCATATACAGTGATGTGAATTGAGGCTGCTCCATTAACCTCCCTGTTTCTCTGTTTACCTTTTTAGAAAGATGACTACTGACATTACTTCTTGCTTTGTGGTATTACTTATATTAAAAAAAAGAATTTAGGGGTGCCTGGGTGGCTCAGTTGGTTGAGCATCACACTTCAGCTCAGACCATGATCTCACAGTTCATGGGTTTGAGCCCCACGTCGGGCTCAGAGCCTGGAGCCTGCTTTGGATGTGTCTCCCTCTCTCTCTGTCCCTCCCCCACTCATGCTCTCTCTCTGTCTCTCAAGACTAAATAAACATGGAAAAAATTTTTTTTAATTTACCCAGTACCAACACTAAGCAGGCCCTCAATCAATGTTAACTATGAATGACTATTATTAAAATTACTGCATTTAGTTTTCTGAATACCATCATCAATTTCCTCCTTACAACCCTAGGAGACTGATGCATATGATTCTGTCATAGCAAATCCCATGCTATCTGTGGAAACCCTTCTATGATTGCCTAGTCATCCCACCTGATCTCACAAGGACCACTATCAAACTTGGCAATCTGGTTACACCCCGCCACCAGCTTCCTAGAATGTTTATTTTCACCTGATAATCTTCCACAGCTTTCCCAGGCCAAATAGCCTCCATCAGAAAGGAACTTCTTTTGACTTCCCCCCCACCAGCATATAGACCTCCAGCCATTTGTTCCATGCTCCCCGCCTGTCCAGCTGGTCTCCAGGCTCCTGTCCAATATGGAGTCTCCAAGTCATTCTTTACACTAAACAGGTGAGTGTTTTAGAACAACAACAACAACAACAACAACAACAACAACAATCTTGTGACCCTAGTGCTCAAAACTCATAATTTTCCATTTCCTTTAAAATAAATGTATCACTCATCATGTTAATAACATTATAAAATGCAATACAAGCCCAAATGTTTGGTTGGCTTTTGCTTTCATAAGCAAGTACCTGTCTTAAGCTTTGATTGCCAAGACACCCATTTCCAAGATGGCACCCGCTCAAAGACCTTATCCACTGTATAAATGGCCATCTCCAATAAAAATATTGCTAGCCACGAGACTAGATAAAGAACCAACCCTCCCTTCCCCACCCAGGATCCTTTGTTTTAGAGATCTTAGTTGATTTAGATAATTGAGCCTTTGTACTGCTTGTATTTTTCTCTTCTCACACTTTAAATTCCTATACTCATATTTTAAATTCACCAATAGAGACTAAGCCTGTAAAACCCTAGCCCCCCACCGTCTACTTGTGCAGAACTTTAGGCCCTCTCTTTCTCTTTCTCTCTATAACCTCACTGTGTGGCTCCAGGTATGCTATGAAATTTCTAGGACTTGTAAGTAACAAAGTTGTTTTTTTTGTTGTTTTGTTTTGTTTTTATTTCCTGGTGGTTATTGCTGAAGGTGTTTTACAATCCCAATACAAACCAAAAGGAATGTTCTAGCCACAATATTGGTTACCAATAGACTGAGACTGGCACAAAACATAATAAGACAAGCCCTATTTTTCTTAGTAGACCCAGGCCTGGTTAATCCCACTTGGAGAGAAGAATGAAATCTGGCTGTGGACTTTGAGTGGCTTTAACAGGACAAAGAAAAAGAGGAAGATGACATGAGTGTTTTGGGTGCATATTTGGAGAATTTGGGGAAACTAATCTTGCCTACTCTATCTCTTACTAACCAAGGGGGAAGGAACTTTAAAAATGAACTTAGAAGTCTGATTGGCTCATTTTGTCACATGTACTTTTACTATCTATTGCTAGCAGAGATGTTTGTCCACATTCTCAGCTTAATCCTTACCAGAAGCCTATGACTTAACTTCTACCTAATCTCATTTGTGCAGCTAAGAAAACTGAGACTCTGAGCAATTAACCTTCTAGAATATAGGCAAGCCTGGTCTGAATCCATGCAGAATGAACCCAGGGCACACTTTCTTAAATACTATATTGTTATTTAATGATGGGAAATTTTAATTGTGACAAAAAGTCTTGGATGGAGTGCATTGCTTTTTTTGGGGGGGAGGGGGGTTAACAGAATGCTTTTAAGCCAGGGTAAGCAAACAGGGTGCTATTTTAAGGATTTAGGGACATCTCACAGAAACCCAGGGAAGGAGATGCTTCAAAATCTCAGAAAGGATTTGAACCAGGGGGTTAAATTTACCAGGAGGCAGTCTGTTCCTTCAAGCCTCTGGCTCCCTGTCTCTGCCTCTCTTTCTCTCTCTCTTCTCTCTCTTTCTTTCACCGTGGCAGCAGTATTCTACACATGTCCCCCCAGCATCCTACTCCCCTGTTACTCAATCAGACACCAATTTAGGTCCTGCTGGGAAGGAATTCTGCAGATGTAATTGAGGGCAGGGCCCAGGAGATTGCCCTGGGTCATCAGGTGGGCTCAATCCCCTTACAGGAAACCTCAAAGGCAGAGAATTTGGGGGTGGTGAGTAAGAGAGGTACAGTGGTACGAGAAAGCAGAGGAGAGGTGAGGCAGCAGGGAGGGGAGATTTGCAACAACAAGGGCTTGAATCACCATTGCTGCCTCTGAGGATGGAGGAAAAAGGCCACCAGCTAGAGAAGGTGGATGACCTTTAGAAGCTGGGACCTCTCCATCCAGCTAGTAGGCAGCAAGTAAAGAGGGACTTCAGTCCTACATTCCCATGGACCTGAATTCTGTCAACCCCCTGGATGAGCTTGAACATGAATGTTCCCCAGAGCTCCCAGAAAGGAACACAGCCCTTCCAACACCTTGATTTTAGCCTAGTGAGACCCGTGTCCGACTTCTGAGTGAACTGTGAGATAATGATGCTGTGCTCTGTGAAGCCACTTAATGTGTGGTAATTTGTTCCAGAAGCAATGGAAAACCAATATACTTGTGTTCTCTTAATTTTGCATCTCTCATGTATATACTTTGCATACAAGTTTCCTTTTTCTTTTGCACGCATTCCATCTTGACAACCCCAATTTAGACGGCAGCCCTGAATTGCATGTGTCTTTTTATCTAGTCTGGAGCCTGTGATTCATTCAACCTGTTTTAATATCCCAATTCCAAATTTCTGAGGAAACATCAAAATTTTCCAGCCCAGGCACTGAATTACATCCCCCTGGTTCAGGTCACCGATATCCATCCAGTGACATGGGGAAGAGTCCTGGAGAATGCTGACATCTCATTCCAGGACTTGGAGGGGTGAGTTATCTAAGGGGGCTCCTAGAAAAAGGATGTGGTGCCAGGGAGGGAAAAGGGTGTATTTCTAACAGGGATATTTAGGACACATAAATGGCATGAGACAGATTAAACGTAACTGTGTAGAACCGATCCAGGTGCTGAGAGGAGTCTGGAAAGGGTTAGGATTGCCATATTTTTCTCAATCACACTTAGGTTTGCACCCTCAATAATTTGGACGTATGGATTACTTATAATGTGAGTCTTTTGTGCACTTGTGTGTGTGAGCTTGTGCAAAATACATGCCTATGACTATGTATTTATGCTTCATTTTACTGTTCATCAATTTTTTCCCATTTCTTCCACCATGTAGGCTCAGCAAAGTAACATGGCAAGTGTAATAATTAAAAGCACAAACGGCCAAGATTAAGCTCCGTGAAGATTAATTCTGGCACGGATTTTATTTAATGTTACAGAGTAGTGACCTGGGGAAAATAAAAGCGTCTTCACTGGAGAAACTTTATTGACAAAATAGCAGTAGGAATACAACAGAATTCAAAATGCAAAAATGGATCTGGGAAATTGTGTGCTTAAGCATTCTGTGCAATGCCACCAAACAGGGGCTTCATAAATCCCGATGTGTAGCCGTATTAGTTAAAGCCACACTTCTCAGTGTGGTTAGTTGGCCAGGCAATGCATGAGGGATGCATGACTTCTGCTGGGTATGCAAAAACTGAGCAGACATTTATGAGTCCAGTTGTTAAAAACTCTTTGCTACCTAGTAAAACACCCCCGTGCTTTGAGGCCCACCTTCCACACAGTTTTTTTTTTTTCAGGCATTCTTAGCCACACCCCTCTTAGCAAGGTGCTCTGTTTGTTGAACGGTACCATCTAAGACTTAGAATCCCAAATAATTCTCATCAATGCCTCCACTGTCAGATATATGCCTCAATTTCACCTGAAGATGAATAAGGCGAATCTTATTTGTCAAAGTACCTAGGTGTATTTATTCAATTAACTCAACAAATATTTACTTAATATTGACTATACGTCAAAGATATCTAAGAAAATCTGTATTTTTTTAAAACAGGGATGATTAATTGGGTTTATCTGTGTTATGCGCAATAAGTAATGTTTTCTGTTCCTCTCTGCCACTTTGTCTCCATGACTGCAAGCCAGAGGATTGATTGTTTTATTTTCCAGTTGTGTTAGTCTTTCTTCTGGAGGCAGACATAAGCTCTGGGCGCCAACACAGACTTGCTTCTTCACAGAGCATCTCGACACCACTGAATAATTTTAATGAAAATAAATAGCTTCACCTTACTGAAATGCTTATTAACATAACGGTTTGGTACCATGTGTCAATGGCAAACTAGCGAAAATGAAAATATATATTGGTAATGAGCAGAGGTTGAAATGACTACTCTCATACGCTGGGGGGTAGAAGTGAAAAATATTGAATCCTTCTAGAAGCACTTTTACAATATAATCAACAGCCTCAAAACAAACTGAGATGCATCGATATTAAGGAGTCATTCTGAAAGAAATGGTCAAATATGATTTTTGTGGTCTCCTAAGGTTCTGAACAATTATCCCTCTGTACTTATTTATGATGATATTTAAGACAGTAATACTAGTAATTGCAAAAATATTGAAGATATTTAAATTCTTCTACATTACGAATCAATTGCATAAATCAGAGCAGGTCCAAAGGTTCAGCGTGATGCACCTATTTACATAGTGTGTCAAAGAATGTTCAATGCTGTATAAAAACGCTCTTACGTTAAAATGAAAGACGTGCAACTTCATAGAAAATACAATTCCAGTCATGTGAATCGCCATTAATCCAATAAATGCTCATGTTTTGCGAACCTGTTTTATGTGCTGGGCGTTATTTTAGGAATCAGAGATAAAGTCAAACACAGCTTTTTGTGAAGAGCCCTGTTGTCAAGGAGCTTAAAATCCAGATGTACAATCAATCACACATGATTAATAGGTCCGTGTAGGTGGAGATGCAAAGAAAATGCATCGGTAGGGAACGTACTAGAATGTGAGTGGCTTTCTCTGAACCGTGGGACTATTGTTGATGTCTAGGTGCTATTCTTATTTTTTTTTATTGTCAAATTCCTACCATAAAAAAATGTCTTACTTTTATTATGTTTTTTAAGAAAAAAAAATCATCATTATTATCCATCTTTACCTATCTGGTCAAATCCAGCCAACAGATCACCTGGAATAATCATTTGTAGCTATCTCATCCTGGAGACTTCAGGGGCATCAGTGTGATGGACAATCAGAAACACTGCGCTGCAGCTTCTACACCCCCTTGTGGATATTACCTAATGCTTAGCCCAAGGAGAACCTCTTCATGTGACAATATACAGATTGAAGAGGAACACACAAACCCTTGAAATGTGCCTTCTCTCGGTAGAGCTGTTGCCGTCCGTGATTTTAGATTATTTCCAAAACAACTCTTGCAAATGAGTGTTGCCCTCTCCAGATGCAGAAAAGGGAGCCCAGAAAGCGAAGTCACTTCCAAGCTCACACAATGTGTGAAACCAGATCTTCTTGTACCAAAATCTGTCCTCTCTCAACTACAATGCATTCTTCTTCCTTCCCTCCCTCCCTCCTTCCTTCTGAGCCTCACTGTGTGCTAGGCACTGTTCTAACTGGACACACTAAGGTCTCAATCCTCCTATGAACCAGTTGTCATTATTCTTACCTTGTAGATTTTCAGGAGCAAATAAATCCCTTTGTTTAAGTGATGAAATAGATAAGTAATTGAAATGTTCAGCTACAGGAGCAAGGAAAATCACATATTTCCCCAACCTGAAAACACTGAAAAGTAACTAGAAACAAGTTTACATTAGAAAGAAACAGGTGGCAACGCAAGCTGGTGCAGCCACTCTGGAAAACAGTATGGAGGTTCCTCAAAAAACTAAAAATAGAGCTACCCTACGACCCAGCAATTGCACTATTAGGTATTTAACCAAGGGATACAGGTGTGCTATTTCGAAGGGACACGTGCACCCCCATGTTTATAGCAGCACTATCCACAATAGCCAAAGTAGGGAAAGAGCCCAGATGTCCATCGATGGATGAATGGATAAAGAAGATGTGGTGTGTGTGTGTGTGTGTGTGTGTGTGTGTGTATACACAATGGAGTATTACTCGGCAATCGAAAAGAATGAAATCTTGCCATTTGCAACTACGTGGATGGAACTGGAGGGTATTATGCTCAGTGAAATTAGTCAGTCAGAGAAAGACAAAAATCATATGACTTCACTCATATGAGGACTTTAAGAGACAAAACAGATGAACATAAGGGAAGAGAAACAAAAATAATATAAACACAGGGAGGGGGACAAAACAGGAGACTCATAAATATGGAGAACAAGCTGAGGGTTACTGGAGGGGTTGGGAGGGGGGGATGGGCTAAATGGGGGAGGGGCACTAAGGAATCTACTCCTGAAATCATAGTTGTACTATATGCTAACTAATTTGGATGTAAATTTTTAAAAATTAAAAATAAAATTAAAAAAAAGAAAGAAACAGGGATAACACTTGGGTGGGTTTGGGGATATAGGTGGAGCTGAGGCAAGACAGAGTTTTTAAGAACTAGATATTCCTATTACTATGTCTATACCACAGAGCAGTGACTAAGTTGGACAAACTATATAAATTCTCTACGTCGCAGTGGTCTTGTGTTTAAAATATCTCCCCGTAGGTTTGTGGGAAGATCAATGAAGACTTTCTAACATCATGCTCAGCCCGCTCTCAGTAAATGCAGGGCCACATTCCACCCCCCACCACCCCATCCACACCTATCACCTGCCAGCCATTCACCACCGTCCTGAATGACAGTGTTCTCACTCTTGGGTGGGAGACAGACGTATACTTGTTTATGACAAAATGGTACTGTCGCTCTTTACTCATTTCAAAAAAATCTGTAGAACTTGCTCTGAGTGCTGCTATTCCAGGTGCTAGAGGTACAGGGCTGAACTAAGTAGTCAAAGGAAGAAGTGCAGATGAAGAAATAGAGGAACCCTGCCAGGGTGGTGGTGGGGCCTGCCCAGAGTGGGGATGGAAAGGGCAAGCTCGGAGAAGGCAGCGTGTGAAGGATCAGAACAACTGGGGACCTCGATCAGGTGCTTGCTGTTCTCTTCCTGGTTTGAGGATGCCTATGTGCTCGCTGCCTCCTATGGGTTTAGTGCAGTATTTAGAGGCAGGGGACCCCTTGGAAACCTCCAGAAGGCCTCTCACCCTGGCCACAATGAAGCTTGAGTCAACAATTCCTTTTTTTTCAAGTTTTTTTTCTTATTATTTTCAAAAATTATTTTGAAAGAGAGAGTGTGAGCAGGGGAGGGGCAGAGAGAGAGGGAGAGAGAGGATCCCAGGCAGGCTCTATGTTGTCAGCGCAACATGGGACTTGATCTCACAAACCGTGACATCATGACCTGAGCCAGAATCGTGAGTCGGATGCTTAACCAACTGAGCCACCCAGGTGCGCCTTATGTCAACAAATCTATGGAAATCCAGCCTCTGTCCCGAAAGTGTGGTCTTTTGCCTGCGCAAGCCACGGGGCGCCTTTTCCATTCAGGTTTACCTTGTCCCGTTTGCTCTGAGGGCAAGAGCCTGGACAATGGATGGAATCAGAAGAAGGCATATTTTGCCACAAATCAGGCAGCTGTCGGTGACATTCAAGCGTAGAATCAGTGACCCCAGAAAGCAGGAATATTTTTGTCCTGAACTTTGTTGCAGCTGACACAGAATGGACAGCTGGCAGCGATAGACCATGGAGGGCTACACCTCCACTTTAGACACTTGAGAAACCAAGACAAAAACATCTACCTGATCGTGCCATTGCAGAGGTAATGGGTTAATACATGATAGACTTCTTAAAGCAAAGACTGGTGGGTAAAAACCCTCAGCAAGCACTTAACCTACACTAGTAACGGTAACAGCAGCGTTAGCATTTGGAACTGTACCTCAGTGAGCTAAGCACCAGTATTATCCACAGTGTAAACCCTTCAGAAAACTCGGGATGAAGGTTATTATTAACCTTACAAATTGCTTTTTTATTCTCTTTCCTCATCTTCTTCTTCCTAATAAATATCAAATCAGTGTCTTCCATATGAGTGGCCCCATTTTGGACACTTTGCATAATAAAACGTTAGACTGGGGAGTGATCAGCGATGAGAGTCTTAGGATCTAGGACGTCTGTGGGGCACGCTGTGGACCTGAGAAATACAACAGGAGGTCACTAGCCACATGTGTCCACGTAGAGTCGAATTAATTACAATTAAATGAAATTTGAAATGCAATCCTTAGGTCACCTTAGCCACATGGGGTCAGCAGCTAGCAAACTGGACAATGCAAATGTAGAACTTTCCGCCATCGAAGAAAGTTCCACTGGACAGCATTGTTCTAGGGGTGTGTGGATATGCACACTCATCACAATGATGGTCGAAAGGACTTGGGCACCTGGTCTCCATGATTTTGTCTCCCTCTCCTTACTTTACTACCCCCGACACTCCATGCTTCCTTTTAGACAGGATTTCCTCCCTTTGCAGAAAGCTCTTAAAACACATTTGCCATTCTCAGCACGTCTTCATACACCTACTCTACACACACATACATGCGTGCGTGCACACCCACACACTCACATCTTTACCTGTCGGTCCTTTTGTTTCAAACCTCAGCTCAACCATCACCTTTCATTAGGCACCCCCACCGCCAACATCCTGGACATGGCCATTTGTCCCTGTCACATATCCACACCCTGATGGTACCTCTTTAGCAGCACTTTGTACGGGTGAGATTTTACGTTCCTTCATGAGATTATTAAAAGCTAACCCTTCCAATGCGCCAAAAATTCCATGAAAGCAAGGACTCTGGCTGGCTTGCTCACAGTCTCTCCTCTATCCCTGACACAGAGCCTGGCATAGGGTGGGGTAACAGTAGCTATTTAGTAAGTGAATGAATGAAAACAGAAGTCACTCTGACTAGTGGGTCAGGGCAGGCCTCCAGGACCAAAAGTTTGTCTTTCTAGACTATGGCAAGTCTGGCCGCTACGAGTTGATCAAGACAGGCATGGTCCTTGTTGGGCAGAGGGACACAAATCTTTTCAAGTACTGAAATATGCGTGGGAGGAAAAAAACCATCTGACCCATAGCAGGGAGAAGAGATCGGCAGGTTTTTCTCTCCAAAGGTTGGGTCATTTATCCAAGGACCATATGCTATCACATCACCTCCATACAACTTAGGAATATCAGAGCGGCACTGTTGTCATAGAAAGACTGAAAGCAGAGTGAGCCTTGTGTTTAATGCTTCCTGCTCCTGAAAATGGCTATTCACTGTTCTTTATATATCCTCTGAACTCGTATTTAGTGAACAACCACTACTTGTTCAAATTCCGTGTTCCACCCTGTGAATATCAACATCACAAATGTCAATGTTTGGTGAACAGTTTACCCTGGCCCAGACACAGTGCTAAATGCTTTACTCTCAGCTAATCCTAAAAAGCCACCCTATGGGGCACCTAGGTGGCTCGGTTGGTTAAGCATCTGGCTTTGGCTTAGGTCATGATTTTACGGTTCATGGGTTCAAGCCCTGTGTCAGGCTCTGTGCTGACAGCTCAGAGCCTGGAGCCTGCTTCAGATTCTGTGTCTCCCTCCCTCTCTGCTCCTCCCCCGCTCAAAATAAATAAACTTTTAAAAAAAGAATTCATTCTTTGGCTATTTGCATTATGCACCAGACCTACCCTCTGATTGTCCCCAGCCTTGCTCCAACCGAAAATCACTTTCAGATGTGAAAGGGGTTTTGGGATCTAGAAGAAAGTTGTTTTGCTGCACCCCAGAGATGCACAGCAGGAAGGTGCAGGTGATTGTCAGGCTGGCATACGGTGCTCCGAGCACAGCACCAGGCACGTTCACAGGCGAAGCCTTATTTAAGCTTTCACAGAGTCTCCCGGGAGGTGTGAACAATTCTCATCTGGCAGCTAAAGAAACTGCCTCAGAAAGATTAAGTTTCTGGGGTGCCTGGATGGCTGGGTGGGTTGAGCGTCCAACTCTTAATTTCGGCTCAGGTCATGATCTCACAGTCCTGCGTGGGGTTCTGTGCTGACAGTACACAGCCTGCTTGGGATTCTCTCTCTCCCTCTCTCTCTGTCCCTCCCCTGCTCGCACTCTCTCTCTCTCAAATAAATAAATAAACATTAAAAAAAAAGGAAAGACTATGTTTTCCAAAGTCATGCAGCTAATGAATGAAACTCCAACACTTTGTTAAGCGGCATCATACACGGTTATCTGAGTTCTAACACATGAGACACATCTTGGAGATTTAATGATCGCATTAGTATAAATTCATTTTAATTATTTATTTTTTTTAAATCATTTGATTTTGCAATGGAAAGAATACTTCCAATATTTTACCCCAGCCTATTTTTGGAGGAGTTATAGCAAAGTTCCCAAATCAGATAATACTTTCCTTGAAAAAACAGACATTTAAAAACGTTTCCTTCAAAGCATTTTTAAAAAATAGAAATCAGCCTTCTCATTTCATCTTACAACAACTAAGGTTCAAGGTTGTGTGTGTGAAGGATCATTTCGTAGCCGTGGCTTTAGTCCCAAACTAAGGTGCTCTAACAGGCAAGTTGCTCACATCTGCCTGAGCATTCCTGGGGACAGCAGGAGTCTCAGTCTGTGTTACAAAACTGCTTAGCACAGTACCAAAAAGAAAAAAATAAAAGAAAAGAAAAAGAAGGAAGGAAGGAAGGAGGGAGGGAGGGAAGGCAGGGAGGAGGGAAGGCAGGAGGGAAGAAAGGAAGCATGGAAGGAAGAGAGGAAGGAAGGAAAGAAAGAAAAGAAAACCATAGCAGATGGTCACTACATACACTGAATATTAAACTAACCAATAACTAAATGCGCATCACATACACCCTGGCATGCCTGATACATGTCAGTGTTCCAAAGTAATATGAAATATACTGTCAGTGGATCTTAGTCATTTGACTACCTTGATCCTACCATTTTGTGGATCTTAATGCTCAAAACGCTCCCCCAGTGAGGCAAGGCAATAAGGTTCAGACAACCCAACCTGGTCAGCCAGACATGTCTGACATGTCTCAGGACCTTGTTCTCTCTCTCACGAGGACTTCAAAACAGAGAACACAGAGAACTGCTAGTTTCACGCCTAAGAAACACTTGATGGATGCTGAACACGCCCCAGGCAGTCTACATGTATGTACAAAACTCTTGCCAGCAGAGGTGACCCCCGATCACGGATGGCTCGGGAAGTAAGGAGAAACTCCTACTCAGAATATGCAGCTAACGAAAGAAGTGGGGCTCAGGCTCAGCCTAATGCCACACATGACGCTCTCTAGCCATGGAGCATCCATCGGCATCTCAGATTCTCAGCAGCCTGACCGAGGGAGACTGTATCTTCTCATCAACTCCAAAAACTAGGTGTATCCTAGAACAGTTCCTGAAACAAGGAACCAGCATCGGCCCCTAGAAATCTCTACTGGAGCCCGCAGACCAACAGTGGCTTCACATGGCCAGTGGCTGGATGCTACGGGGCACAGAGCAACCAGCCTCTGAAGGAGCCAGCTCTGGACAGACACAGCAAGCATCTGTGGCAAAGAGGAATTCGAACAAAGAAAGGAAACCAACCTTTCCTCCTGTTTTCACTAAGAGATACTTTTGAATAATTACTATTTGGGGAGGTGGGTCTTGAATTTATACAGCTGGATATTGTCTTTCCCTGAGCTACTGACATTTGGAAGCTTCTGCTCAGGGTTCTGTGCGGAGACTAGTCAGCACTTGGCATTTCCTATGAATGTCCTGCTTCTGTTAAAAAGGCCCCCGATCGCCCTTTCTGGAAAATTTCCCGTCTCGAGGATGGGAACGGCCCTGACATAAAATGCCTCTGCTCTCGTCAGGTGGGAGACGTGGCATCGTTTATCACAGCTGAACTCCTAAGGGCCCGCACTGGAAATGGGGAGAGGAATCTGCTCTGATTCGAGCCACACTCCTGGTGACCGTGGTCTGGTCACTTGCCCTGTGGGTCCCGGTCGCTCGTATGCATAACTAAGAGGATGGGGATGAGGACTCACGGATATCCTTTCTGCCCCCAAATTCAGTATCCACGGACACTTTTGTTCTCTGGGTTTGGGAACTTTCTAAAGGTTACATCAAGGATAACTACATACCCCAAAGCAGTCTGAGCTCGTACACAGTTTCTTGCCAGAGGAAACTGACTTGACTCTGGAGAATCAGGTCAATTGCTTTCTAAAGCTAAGGAGGGTACCTGGGTTGCGGGGGCGGGGCCTACAGAGGTTGAGTGGTGAGCCCAGGGGCGCAGGATGTTAACTGCAAGGTGGAGTTAGCAGCCAGTATTCCCACTACAGCCCAATTCACTTCACACCAAACCATGCTAATCCCCCAGGCTCTCCTTCACTTGTTGACACTGCTTTGAACCATACCGGCCCTGGCTCGGTACATTTAAATGTAGAAGATGGTGACCGTTCTGCCCAGGGTTCTCCAGAGACAGGGAAGAAGGGGTGGGGTGGGACTGACCAAGACAACAATATGGGACTGATGAGTCTGCAATCCACAGGGCAGGCTGGAGACCCAGAGAAGGGGTGACATTGCGGTCTCGAGTCCAGATGTCACAGGGCAGCAGGCTGGAAACTCAGGCAGGGTGTCTACGTTGCAAACTTGAGAATTCCGAATCCTATTTCCCTTCAGGCAACTTGAGCCTCTTCTCCAGAGGCTGTAGGGGATTGGACGAAGGTCATTAGAGAAGGGAACCTGCTTTAGAGGGTAGACTCAAGTCTATTGATTTAAAGGTTAATCGCATCTAAAAAGTACCTTCACCGCAACGTCTAGACTTGTGTTTGACCACACATCTAGGCACCATAGCCTAGCCACGTCAACCTCTAAAATTAACTATCACAGTGACCATATTTAATTTCTCAAGGGGAATTCTCGGGTGACCCAGGCTTTTGATTCCGACAAGGCAGGCTTGAATTTGCTATCAGCTATACGACTTCAGACATTCTTAACTTCTCTGCACTTCAAGGTTCTTATTGGTCAGATGGATGATGATGCAGATTCCTTGACATATCGCTCGTCACTTCCTTAGCGGTGTGGACACGCGGTGTACAAACAGTGTATAAGCACCACATAAACTTCCTCCTCTCCAAGAATCCTTTTCTAATCCTGTCTACAGACTCCGTGTCGTGCTCCCCAGTAGAATGTGGTTTGAAATTTGTTGACGTGACCTCCACAGCCTGTCTCAGGGAAGATTCCTATTGTTTCCTTCTACGTACGTTCAGCCCACAGATACTCTATCACACGAATGATGGCTACTGGCTATCCGTTAGGGGCCTACCGTCCCCAGGGCTCAGCACTTACCATGTGTTAACTTATTTAAACTCAGACGCAACCCTAAGAAACAGGCACTACTGTCATTACCCACACCGAACAGACGAGGCAACTGAGGCCCAGAGAGGTTAAGTTCCCTGCCCAAGGTCACACAGTGAGGAAATAGTGAACCAGGATTCAAACCACAATTGAGTGTAGGCTTCTCAATAATAGGAGCTGTTCTGCCTGTTTATGACCCCTTGTATCCACCCCACCTCAGCAACCCCTTGTCGGTGGGTAGAATAATAACCCCTCTAAAGACGGCCACGTCCTCCTTCGTTTACACAGCAAAGATGGCGGGTGGGTTATGGTTACCAATCAATCAGCTGACTTGGAGATTTTTCTGGGTGGGCCAAATGTAATGCCAAGCACCCTTGTAGGTGGAAGAGGGAAGCAGACAGCAGAGAAGCAGAGAGAGCGCGAGCAGTATGGGAGGAACTTGGCTGTCGGTTGCCGGTTTTGAGGACGGAAGAATAGGGCTAGAAGCCAAGGGGTGCAGGTGGCCCCTAAAAGCTGGCAACTGCGAGAGAACAGATTATTCCTCAGCCCCTCCAGAGAGTAAAGCAGGTGATTCTAGCCCGATGCGACATTTGGTGATAGTCCGATGTGACCGATTTTGAACTCTTGACCTCCAGAGTTGTAAGACAGTAAGTCTGTGTTGTTTTAAGCCACTCCGTTTGTGACAATTTGTCACAGCAGCCATGGGACCCCAGTACACTCTTTATTGACGCAAACCTCATACTTTAGAAGAAAAAAAGAACACGTGTGTGCTTCCCAATTTGTAAAGTAGTTCAACATACACTGGGTAATTGGACCTTCCCTTACCTACTCCAAGGGGAAGACTTACAACTGCTGTGCCCATTTTATGAGACAGAATACTGATATTCAGAGAAGCGTCCAGCGTAAATGCTGGAGGGGGCCCCGGGGAGCAGATTATGCCTCCACGGAGCAGCTGAGTCCCATGCACCAAAAAAGAACATAATCCATGTTTGCTGAGAATAAAAAGTGAGACAAGACATTGAAAACACAGACCATCCTGGATGCGTCAGGAGGATGTCCCAGGGGGACCTGCCTGCTGAGAGATCACTTTCTCAGTGACCTCCCTGCAGACCGCTGTGGCCCTACAGTGTCACTTGGGTGGCTGCTTTCATTACCTTGGTTTTCCCAGAGTTCATCGTCAGGGCTGGTACCTTTGAAGGGGCTCTGGGCCCTGGAAATGCAGGCGGCCGGAGGGCGGTGCGTCTCCTCTCTGAAATAGCATCCTGTTTGCAGCCTCACATCAGGACCCCGGCAGGCCAGGACGCACAAGCCGCTCCCACCCTCCTTTCTTTCTGTCCAAATCAGGCAAATGGCGGAGCCATGTGACTCTACTTGAGTCCATTTAACTTAATTGAACGGAATGTGATTTCCGGGAGGCACAGGTGGCGGTGGAGACCGTGTTATGCAGCGTATTATCTGATTTGAGGTGGCGGCCTCCAAATGAGCTGCTTGCGGAGCACATTTTAAGGGGCTGAGCCTGGGGAGAGGCGCCCAGGCTGAGGGGCGGAGGCTGGGGCCCCTCATCTGCTGAGATAGGATGCAACGAGCCGAGCATTTAGAAGGAGCCAGCCCATGAAACGCTCCCAACAGTCGGTGGGGGGTGAGGGGCTGTGTTATCCTGAGTAAGAGATGAAACATGGAAATTCAGAGAGCTCGCGTACATTTCCCAGGGTCACACAGCGAAGGCGAAGAGTCTCTGCCTTGCCAGCCTTGCTGTCTGCCCTAGGGCAGGCTGCCTCTCTAAGCAACACCTCAGGGACTGGGGGTGGGGGCTGGGGAGGAGCTAAGAGGTAAAGTCCTGCACTAGAGACCCAGACTGGCCATGCTCGGGGCTCGGGGCACACCGTGCTCTCAGGCAGACCAGGCCCCAGCACCAGTATAGCCCTGTCAAGCTGCAGAAATTCCACGGGTGCTTGGGTGGCTCAGTCGATTAAGCATCCAACTTCTGGCTTGGGCCATGATCTCACGGTGCGTGAGTTCGAGCCCCATGTTGGGCTCTGTGCTGACAGCGCAGATCCTCGAGCTCACTTCGAGTTCTGCGTCTCCCTGCCCCTCCCCTGCTCACACTCAGTCTCTCTCAAAAATAAACAAGCGTTAGAAAATTTTTTTAATAAAAAGAAGCTACAGAAATTCCAACAAGTTACTAATCCTTCCTGAGTCTGCTTTCCTGTCTCTATGCCGGAAATGTTCACAAAGCCTTCCTTTTAATTCTGTGGTAAGGATTACATGAAATCACACGGGTGAGGGTTTTGCCATTAGGGAGCATACAGGAAGTGCCCCAACATTGCTAGCAGAGCTGGGTATGATCACTATTGCGGCTCTCTGTCCTCGTTGGAAAGGCAATCATCGGACCTGCGAGGACTTCGTGCAGTGACACAGGCTCCTCTTGTTTTCAAGGAACTGCACTGTCCTGTTGATGCAACTGACTCTCTTGAAGGTGTTACATTAGATTCTCAAGAGCTGTGGGTGCTCTGGCAGCTCCACGGGGATCCCTGGGGCACAAGTAAGGAATTGAGGGTGGGGGCAACCAAGCACAGTTTGGGGGCTCCCCTGCTATTGTAAACAAGGTATCTCCCGCTTTTATTTTCCTAAAAGTTGACATTTCCATAAGAACTCAACTTAATGCAAATAGAGGGGAATTTACACACACCTCCCCCAGAAAGCTTGGTCATCCCTAGTGCATTTCGCTTTTCCTTGGCCCTCCTTGTCCACATCACTGTGCTCACCAACAAGTGTTGCCTGTAAGTTCCATCTTTTTTTTCATCAAACCAAGCCATTATCTTGGACTTCAAAGCGCCAACCACTTTCATACATGTCTGCCAGGACAGAGGCCATTCCCCATGCCCTGCCCTGTATATCTCTTCCACCTGGCTGTTCCTGAATTATATCCTTTTATAATAAATATCTAGGAAGTAAAATGTTTCTCTGTAAGCCCCTCCAGCAAACCAAACTCAAGAAAGGCTCATTGGAATCCCGGATCTAAAGCCGGTTGATCAGAAGCACACGTGATGACCTATACTTTCGATCGGCATCTGAAGACGGTGGAGCAGTCTTGTAGGACCAAGTCCTTAACCCTGGGATCTGATGCCATCTCCAGGCAGAGAGCGTCAGCATGGACCAGAATTGTAGGAACCCCCCCATCCCCCCCCCCCACACACTGGAATTGGGTCCAGAACCTTTAGCATCTTTTTTCCTCCATCACTCCCCTAGAAAAGAAAATTGAGCACTATACTTCTAAACGTCTATGTTGTTATTTCTTGTCTTAGGCAGTAAGTCTAGATAGAACCTCTGCATTAAAAAAAATCTTTAAGGATTAGAACTGTGACCACCAAAAGGAGATTTCTTTCGTCAGCTGCACAGAAGAAAAAGCACCCAGAGAAAGTTTCAAGTGCCCCAAGGGAGGATGGGATAAGAGGTGTCAGGGTTTCAGTGATCTTCTTTAGAATCCTTCAGCATGGGTGTTCGGATGTTATGTGCGTGATAGTTTACACTGTAGAAGCTATTACTTCTCTTAATCAGAAAAACACACTCCACAAATGGCCAACTAACTCACTTTAACTCTGGTCAACACCAGATGTTCTGCCAATTAGCATAATAGAAGTAGACCTAACTTGTCATTGGTGAAATCATAGACTTTATAAATAGCATGAGAGATTCTAGAAATAGAGTCTTGGTATAACTAATAGCATTCATGATATATGAACTGACTGAAATACTCTAGAGCCATTCCCTCCTTGGCGTGGAAAGGGGATATGGATCTGGAAGCGCTTCTCTGTTCGGTACAGTCCAACCTTTTGGATTGGCATCGGAGGCAAGTTTTGGCAAGAAGTTCTGGGTCCACCCTGGCTTCTGAGGGTTCTGTTGCTGGCAATAACTAAGGCTAACTGAATGTTCCTCTAGAATACTGCTGTGTTTTTGACAAATGGATTTTTCGTACAAAGTGCCATACAGAGCCCCTAAAATATGGAGTTGGGATATTTTTCAAGCTATATGACTATCTTTGTGGTTGTTTGATGATATATATGTTTGTTTCAAACATCTTATGTACCAATCCTTGTATACGTTCAGAAGCGACCGTTAATAATGGCCCAGCTTCATGAAGCTCATTATCTACCAAGCAGCAGACTCTGATGGGGGCATTAACAGAAAAATTACAAAATCACAAAATCTGCATGCATGACACAGAAGGGAACTTTTTGGAAGAGCAGTCTTGACACCTGTGGTCTTCATTCCGAACCACTCCTGCTTCCCTGCCCTGCGTTTCATCGCTTTATCTTATTCTCCATCCCTCTGCTTTTGACTTCATGGTAGCCCTCTTCCGCCAAAGCTCCACTGGCTTCTATTTTTGGCTCTGCTACTGTTAGGTTCCTGAACTTGGTACCCTCGTCTTCACCCCAGTCTCTCGTAGAGATGTCTGGAGTTCGGGAGGAGGAACCATTTGGGCTCAGAGACAGAATGGCCTGGGGAGAAGAGATGTCGAAAGAAGAGAGAGAAACCAGTTACAGGTCCACGCCGGTGGGCTGGGGCTGGGTGTGGGTTGTTAGCGTACAGGACAGTGCAGGGACAGGTCAGGGGAATCAAGGCGAAAGAAGAGGGGCTGACAAGTGAAGGGGGGAGGGGGAAGAGGCAGATAACCATCCTCTCTTCCCTATCTCAGGTTCCAGCCTGGAATCCATTTTCCCTGGGGACTTCCCAAGGCCATTTGAGGGAGGTTTTATCTTTAGCAAGGCTCTCTGCTGCCCTCTGTCTTCGGGGGAAAGGCACCTACCTATTAACCGTTTGTGCACATCACTCCTGCCAGGAACTGACTTCTCATTGTATTTAATTCCAAGACCTGCCTATTCTCTTCTCTTTCCCTGTCGACCTCATTAGATTCAGCTCATTTCAGTGCAGCTCTCAGAGCTGGTGCTTGAGGCTACTACCTGGAAATGGAACCAGTGAGGAGAGGACTTTGACTGGGCGTGGCTCATGCCATTTCTGAAAAGAGAAGGCCAAGAAGGGGACTTGGGACGTGGGAGCAGCTCTTGCTGAGACACTAACTGCCTGTAGCCACTGGCTGCGATGGGCTGAAGCCCTTTCCTTCCTCAGGCCTCAGGAACAAAGCACGCGGTGAGGGGATGAGGGTGTCTGGTTAGAGACACAGAGTGCTTTTCCCATGGCCAAATTCATGCCTCTACTTCTGTATTTTCTCTTTCGTGCAGGAGCATTCAATTATTCATTTTCTCCATTCTTTCCTTATTCATTAAAAAATAGCAAAACAACTTATGTGCTTGGCACCGTGACCGGCACTGAGAGGACAGAGTTGGATAAACCCAGTGTCCACACCCAGGAGTGGCCGGCTCCACGCAGACTCCCAACTTTGGTGACAAGCTGTCCCTCCTCAGCCTCATCCAGAGTCTCCTTCCTGACAAGCTCGGTGTGTTAGCGGAAAGAGGTAAAGGATCGAGACAACACTGTCGTAGAAATGGACTCTTTCGTTTGTTACTTGCGAACAAAACCTACAATTTGGGGAGGTTTGCGACTGATTTGCAAACCGTGCTTTACAAAGCACTTTGTCAAACTTTGTTTTGGTTCACCTCGATCGATCTCTGTGGCAGGTGTTACTGATGTATTTCTCTAGTTAAAAATCACTGAGGTTCGCCTTAGCCAAGCCTCAAGTCTCTAATCAAAGTCTCTTCACCCCTAAACTGATGTTCCCTCTACAACAAAACCGCGTGGCCAGACTCATTCTTGTGCTCCTGTATTTTCTCTGGTGTACTGGGGGATTCAATTATCCATTTCCTCCATTCTTCTCCTTTTCCATTAAAAGAAAAATCCACACACAAACACATGCCTGGCATCATGCCCAGCACGGAAATAACATTCCTTATAACTTCTCTGGGCCTCTTCCTCCTTACCAGGCATCGGCCTTCGGAGTTATGTTAGACCAGCCCATGCGATCTTTGACCTCTGGCCCCCTGCACTGGGACCACGAAAACTTCCGATAATGACATTTGCCTTTGATACACAATATGATTATAAACTATCTTACAGGATTATCAGCCTTTTGTGACGACCGTCTGCAAACCTCAGAATTTTGGAAGGCTAAACTGAGTGCCAACAGGCAGTGAGGCAGTGTTAGGAAGAAATAGCAAGATTATACATGTGTCGGCTAGACCCTGCCATGGTTTTACAAACAGTTTGGTGTTTGTTTTTTCCTTTGTCTTCAGCTCCAACAACTGGATAAAATAGGTAACATTTGACCCATTTCAGAAATCTTCAGGTTAGAGTGGTTAACCAGTGTTTATATAGTCAAACAGCTTGCGAGTAATGCAGCTGAATCAGTATTGGTTAATCCAATATCGTCCAACTAATTTGATAAATCACTCATAAGTGTTGGGCTTGGGTCTAGTTGCGGAAAGTCCTATTCCAAAGATCTGATTTGCAAAGCCTTCTGTGCACTACTTAGTATTTCAAGAATTACCTAACTGAACAACCTAACACTACTCTTCACACACCAAAGTCCAGATGTGATGCTACAGGTGAAATTAAAAAATAAATAAATCCCCTGTGATCTGCGTGGTTCGCAGGTGCCAGTCCATTTCACCTAACTGTCTAGTTCCAGAGTTTCCATCCCCAACGCATGCACACCCAGACATACCACACATATGACATCACCCACTTGGACTCTGAGGCTCCATTCAGACCCTGGAAAGCTCCCTCTCCAGTCTCTCAAGTAAGGAGTCCTAATAGTCTCTTGACTGATGTATTTAAATGACCAGAGACTCACTGGCTGCTTGATTTCCACAAAATACATTTACTGAGTCCTCCATCTGTGCCTGGGGTTGCGCTGGGGGATGCCGACATGAAAAGTCTCCCTGCAAGTGCCTTAAGTCATGGAGGGATCGTGAAGTTATGAGTTCAAACACTGTGATGCCAAATAGAAAGTGATTAGCAGCAAAGTACGAAGTGATCTGCTATTTAGAGGACAGCAAAACTCACTGCAGGTAGGACGTTCACATGATTTATAACAACAACCGATTCTTTCGCACGTATTATGTGCTGCCCTGGAGGCCTAGTGCTTTCTATAAATGGTTCCATGTAATATGCCCGGCAGTCTTATAATACAAGCAACATTTACTGGTTCATAGAGCACACATTATTGCATGCCTACAATATGCTCGGCACTGGGTATGCTTGTTTATGTGGAACATCATGAAGAAATATGAGCTTCAAAAACTTTCCCAAGGCTGCCCAGTGGCCAGAGTCAACCCGTATCTGTTTGATGCTCTCTTTCCTCCAGATAGCAGTGCACACACATACACACACACACACATACACACGGCTTTGCAAAAGGGACAGCAGGGAATCTTCAGCTAAGCTTACAGGAGGAATAATTAAATTAAATTTGAATTCAAGAAAGATTACATGTCTACCAGATGCAGGCATGGACATCCTGTGTGAAGGCTGAGACCGGGGTGGGGGGCAGTGGAATAAACATCCATATAACAACATGCTAAGAATTGGGAGAAGCCAGAATGAGACACTACCAGAGAAAGAACAACAACAACAACAACAAGCTTAATTTGATTGAAGAGAATCAGGAAAGACTTCTCAGAGGTGGCCTTCTTTGCATTTAAACAGGAAGGTGATGGCTACACAGGCAGAAGGAACTGGGGAAACACCAGTTTAGAGACGGGCAACTTGAAATGGATGCTTCATTGCATGTTTATTATGTGAATGTGAAGAAGGACATTTAAGAGTTTTATAGGGGTGCCTGGGTGGCTCAGTTGGTTAGGCGTCTGACTTTTGGTTTCAACTTGGGTCATGATCTGATTCATGATTTCGGGCCCCACATGGGGCTCCATGCTGACAGTGTGGAGCCTGCTTGAGATTCTCTCTCCCTCTCTCTCTGCCCCTCCCCTGCTCATGTGCTTTCTCTCTCTTTCCCAAAATAAATAAATAAACTTTAAAAAACGGCCCCCACCTGGGTGGCTCAGTCGGTTGAGTGTCTGACTTCGGCTCAGGTCATGATCTCACAGTTTGTGAGTTCGAGCCCCACGTCAGGCTCTGTGCTGACAGCTTGGGGCCTGGAGCCTGCTTCACATTCTGTGTCTCCCCATCTCTCTCAGCCCCTCCCCTGCTCATGCTCTGTCTCTCTCTGTCTTTCAATAGTAAACAAATGTTAAAAAAAAATTTAAAAAAATAAAAAAAGGTCCCCAAATGCTTAACATCAGTGGAGTAAATAAAAAGCAGGTGTTTTAAAACTACCGCCCGCAGATGAAATTCTGCCCACTCCCTGCTTTTGTGAATAAAGTATTATGGGAACCCAGCCACACCCATTTTTTACAGGTGGCCTATGGCCCCTGTCATATTATGGCAGCAGAACTGAGTCCTTGTAACAGACACCATAAGGCTCACAGAGCCCCAAATATTTACTATCTGGCCCTTTATGGAAGAAGTTTCTTGGCCTCCCGGATTGGCACCTGGTTCTGTCATCCTGGACATCTAGTAACAACTTTTGATCGCACATGTTTAGTTGTTGTTGTTGTGTTTATTGGGTTTTGTGAGGTGGCTTTTGGGGTTGAGTTGTAGGAGGACTGAACACGTAACAATCTGCGGCCTGGCTTTGAAAGGCAGATGGAGAGAGGTCAATTCTACCATCACTGAGAGAGTAACCTTACCTTTCTGGACTCAGGGGACCAAGGGGAATAACACACGCATTTTATCTCCAGGACGACATAACAAGAAGAACAACAGTGATGCTCATGAGCAGACCTAGTAAGGAGAGAACACAACCCAGACAACCACGGTCAGAGCAAAGTGTCCTGTGTGTGTTTCCAGAAGGCCATGAGACCACATCAGGTTGAGTATCTGAGCTGGCCTCTTGAAGGAGGTGGCATCTGAGCGGAAGATGGAAGGACTGGTAGGGTTTGAAAAAGAGAGGATCTGGGGAAAGGCACTGCTCTGTGGACAGACTCAACTGTAAGCACATGTTCCTACCTCTCAGAGCTGCCTGTACAACCTCCGTGGAATCTGTCAGGACAAGGGGAGTTGTTCAAGCCACTGGCCAATTCCTTGTATACCTTGCTTCGAGCACCTTGTTTTTTGGCCTGGAGGAAATTTCCACATTTAATTTTTTTACATGTGTACAGATCTCATGACTAATTCTAAGAATTGAAGCAGAAAGAAGGGGAGTATGAAGGAACCATTTTATTCAACCCCTTCATCTCTGTTGCCCCATTCAGCGACTTACTAAGTTAAATCTCAAATTCATTGGGGCTAGGTTTGACGCAGACAGAAAGTTGAAATGTATTTCCACTACATTAAGGAAATGGTCATTTTCAAAATGAATCTCCTTATGAGAAGCCATCAGAATTAGGTAAGGATTGAGAGCAAATGCCTGCAATATTTAGATGGTTGCGATATTAAGGGTGATTAATTATCATCTTAAAATATCACAGGCAATGCTTGGCTCATCTGTTCGCCTGAATTGACCTCTTCCAAACCCATTAGGCTTCTCCTCGGTTGAAATGAGTTTTTAAATGGCTTCTCACAAGCTGGTGCTTTGCACGTGTGCCTGTGATGAATGGGACACTGCCCTTGGGGATGCTTCTTGCCTGTTGATTGCTGTCGCTATGGAAGAAAAGATCGGGGGCGCTAGAGGCAGACAGAACCTGGAATAATATCCTTCAGATTCACTTCTCTTTGGCTCATTTTTCTTCTGGGTTGTTGTAGCAGTTATTTTCTTTGGTTGTTTTGAGAACGAAATGAGAAAATAAATACATTAAAAAGATTTTAAAAACAGTACGGTGTCTGACACACAGCAGGAGCTCGAGAAGTGTTTGTTTCCACCCTTCTTGTTTACACGGATTGATTTCCGTTTAGAAGCAACAGCAATGTCTTGGGAAATAGGGGGCTGATTTCTTTCCTCAAATAGTGGAAAATTTGGCATCCAAAGAAGGAACAGAGCTCTTACATGTGGTCCCTTGGACAATCAGTGGAAACACCAGGGTGAAGGTGCATTCAACGCACTCTCTTTTCAGGGAGAATTCCCAATGATCTTTCAGTGCTAGAGAGTAAGAGGATGTGTTAATTGAATGCTTCCCATATGCCAGGTGCTGTTCTAAGTGTTTACTTTTCACAACAGCTTTTAGATACAGTCACTATTATAGATAAGGAGAGAGAGAAATCGCCTTGTCTGGGCACCAATAATCAACAGACACATCAACCCAAATAAATAGGGTCAGAGAGACAAGCATATCAATGTCTGTAATGGATGTTATACAAATCAGTAACTCATTCTAAGGTACTCATCAGAATCACAAGGGATTTTTTTTAACACAGGTAAAGCAGCAGAGAAAGAACCCGATTGATCAAGTCTGGGAGGATGTATGTGCATTTACATGTTTGTAAATCCCTGGGGACTTTAGTGTTCACTGGTTGTTTTATATGAGAGCCACCGATAAAATGAATAATGAAAGGAAATGTTCAAATTGGACAAAATAAGACCATGGGAGCATGTAGGCAGACGGTGGGGGGGTTGAGCATGGAAAGCGTTTCTGCTACACGGGGATGTTCAAGAGGAGAAGCACGCAGACTGGTTCTCTGTGTTCCCAGAAGAGTCCAGACCAGTGAGTGTAAGCTGAAGAAAGGCAAGTTATCCATGCATCTGGGAAGTCTCACAATTGAATGCACGACCTTCTGAAACAAGGACATATTTTGTGTCAACCACCGAAAGGCAGGGCAGACATATTTTGGGAACATGGTAGAGAAATTCCTGCATGAAGCGTCAGGTGTGGCGGTCAGAAAGGATGACTGCGCTGGTGGCTTCTTGCTGAGGGAGCCCATGATGTTCTGGGATTGCCACAGAACACTCGCAATCTGTATAAGTGTTTCCTGAGCAAGAGGGATCATTTTTTTTTAAATACCTTGAGTACAGAGATCATTCTGTGCTCATCCTCCCTTTTTTTTTTAACAGTGAATGATTCTGAGCTAAAAATATAAAGTTTTAAGAGATAACCGTAACCAAATTGTTTCTCCAAGTGACGTGTTCTTGGGCCGAAGATGCCGGATTGTCTGGTCCCTCCTAGTGGGGGAATGCATACTCTACCCTCAACAGCCTGCTGCTGCTTTAAGGGCTGGTGCACATCCTGCCAGGCAAGCAGGTGAAATGGCCCCTGAATCGGAGGCAAACGTTTGGGGAGAATCTTAGAAGTGGGTCCAAGTTCTGCGGAATAACAGAGCAGCTAGAAGTTTTTTTTTTTTTTTTTCAACGTTTATTTATTTTTGGGACAGAGAGAGACAGAGCATGAACGGGGGAGGGGCAGAGAGAGAGGGAGACACAGAATCAGAAACAGGCTCCAGGCTCTGAGCCATCAGCCCAGAGCCCGACGCGGGGCTCGAACTCACGGACCGTGAGATCGTGACCTGGCTGAAGTCGGACGCTTAACCGACTGCGCCACCCAGGCACCCCTAGAAGTTTTGAAGAAAGGATGTGTTTCCCATGAAAACAGCTTTAGTTGTCTCTGCCGTGCTAACTGTAGGGGAGGAAAACTGTTCCCTTCTGTCCTTCCAGGTTCTTTGGCTGGTCTAATAATTAAGGTGCTAGAAGACAGATGACTAGGAGAAAAGCAACTTTAATTTCATACGTACGGGAGCCCATAAAAAAATACGAGACTGAAAGAAGTGAACAAAGCAGATAGCTTGTACACCTCTAAGACAGACAATGGATTTGTAACAAAAGGACAAGACGGAGGGGTTTGGCTTGGGGTAGCGAACTAGCGAGGAGGTAACCAAGTTTGTTTCCACAGCTCTCACAGCTGCATCGTCTCCCTCTCTCTGGGGGTGAGGTTGACTTCGCCCCTGGTATGGGGCGGGGATCTTTCCCATGGGAGAGTTATTTCCTGCTTTCAGGAGGACAGAGGAGGTCAGTGTCCCTCTTGCACTGGCTGTTTCTTAAATAACTTTAATTCGAAAGAGTCAACATGCCAAAGCAGCATGTCATGGGGAGGCGTCCTCTGCACTGCTTCGTATCATCTGCTCCCTTTTGGACACAAATGATCCGCAACCAATTCGGACTGGGATGGGAAGAAAGGAGTCTTGTCTCTTGTTGCCCAGAGGGCAGAGGTTCCGAAGCTACCTTCAGACATGACGGCAGACACCCAGAGGACTCACTGTCTGGTCCATGGCTTCTGCTTCTCTTCCCATCTCCGCTGCTCTTCCTTTGCCCACCTACCTCCACAGGGACTCACGTCTCTAAGAACCATCACCCTAAAGGGACCCGCTCCCGTCATCTCCGGAACCAAGTTAGAATTTTGTCAATTGTCTCCAACAAACAGTAGAATGTCATACTGGTGTGAGAAAAAGCATCCCAAAGGCAATGAGGGAGAGGAGGTAGGCTAATCCAAAGTAGAGTTGTTCATAATTCACCACCTTCTCTACTTCTCTGTCTGTCACTACATTCTGTTCCGTGGGGCCAGGGAGGATAGTCAGTGGAATTTCTGCCCTGGTAGGAAGAACTTGGCTGTGGAAGCAGACAGACCACATTTATTAATGACTTTTGTTTTGGGGGCACCTGGGTGGCTCAGTAGGTAAAGCGTCTGACTTCGGCTCAAGTCACGATCTCACAGTTTGTGAGTTCGAACTCCACGTGGGGCTCTGAGCTTTCAGCAGAGATCCTGCTTCTTATTCTGTGTCTCCCTCTCTCTCTCTGCCCCTCCAGTGTTTGTACTCTGTCTCTCAAAAATAAATAAACGTTAAAAATTTTTTTAAAAAGACTTTCGCTTGCAAGTAGCAGAAATTCAACTAAAGTACAAATGAAAAACAAACAAAAAACACCATGATGAGTGGATATGTAGGGTTTTATCTGCTCATAACTAGACACAGTGTCCAAAGGTTCTTTTGAATTTCTTTCTGTATGACTTTTTTTAAAACTTATTTTGGCCTGGCTACGATCACCAGCAGGTTCCATGTGGTGACCAACATGTCCATGATCTGCCTTATGGTCTCTTGATGTTGAGTGTTACAAATCAGATGTAGAGAGGCTCTTTCCTCCCCAGAGTTCACAGCAAACTTTCTTGCTGGTTCCACACGTAGGGGCCCCCCATGCCCTCCTTGGAAGCAGTCAGCAGCCCTGAAAACAGGGTACCTGGGCCTGGCAGGATCTTAATAGGCCAAGTAGGGGCAGTAGAATCCCTTATATGATGATGACCATCTCTTGTACTCTTTCCCAATTTTGATGTAGAAAAAAAGAGAAGTAACTCATTGATGGCAAAGATATAGAAAAGAACAAATAGGAGTCAGAGCCTTAAAAACACAGTAATTATACGAGAACAGAATGATCAGCAAAATTAAACCAAACTGTAATCCATCCATCATATATATTAATGACGACCAAAATAGCAGCAATCAAAATTCTCAACCAACCCGAGACAGTACAGATGACATACTTCAGAACAAAATTATGAGAATCCCAATTATCTCTGATTACGTATGCACAGTGGGAAGTTTGCAATATTGCAGACAAAGTGTTGCATGGCAACCACAGTTTTTTGTTGGAATGTGAAATTGGAGTCTTCAGGAAATTCTAGTTATGCGCTAATTTTAGTTTAAAAATATCAAATATTAGTCACTTTTAAAACTACTTTTGAAAAGTTGTGACAAAATTGGCCATAAGCACATTCAGATATTAGTTACTGGAACTGTGTGTTGTTTTCTCTAAGGGGCACAGATAAGGCATATATTTGGGGGTCTTCTGGCATAGGATCTCATGGTCTACCAGTTGACATTCACAACAATATTTATGATCCTACTGTTCAAGCCACAGTGTTAGAGCAAATACACATTGGGTCTCTGCCAAATCATCTTTGTCCAATCAGATCTTACCTGGACAGGACTGGATTTCAGCTAGAATCTCAGACCTGTGTTTTGATTGAATATTGCTTCCCCCACCCAATGTCCACACAGTCTCGTAACAACTATGTCCTAAAGTCACGAAGTCAGGGCCACTTCTGTCTTCCATTATGCGTGCTCCTCCCCGGAATAGACTGTAGGTGACTTAACGGAGCTCATTAGTGTCTCGGTTTGACTCATGATGGGGATGGGGAAAGAGGAAGGTAGGTTTCATAGAGAAGGAGGCTTTTTGTTATGTCTTGTGTATAATCAAGATCTGAGTGCTTCAGATTCTGGAAAACAAGCTTAGGATGAATGTGATTTCTGGACTTGGGAAAAAAAAGGACATTCCAGCAGCAAACAAAAGGTAGAAAGATGTGGGGACACCTGTTGGGAACGCAGGTCACAATTTCATGAGATGATCAGTGGACGAGACGAGACAAGAGTCCGCACAAAACTGCATGCTATATATAATATTAAATGATACTCATGTTCGTTTTACGTTTTCTAAGAGACTTTCACGACTACTTAAGTATAACTCACAAAACTATTCATTGTTCCAAAGTTGGCAAGCAGGAATTATTTCAAACAGAACCAAAAAGAAAAACATAAACAGGCATTGGAGAAATGAATTGATTTGCCCCAGTTTGAAAATCTCAACAGTGTGGAATCAGAATGCAAGCATGTTCAGATCCCAGATAACTTGCTCACTTGGCCTTGTCAACGTAAATCTTGTGCTTTGAATAAGAAAACAAACAAACACGGGAAGAGATGTGTTGAAAATAACAGGCACGAGTTTAACCAGAATTTCTATGTGTCTGGACTCTATGCAGTGCTAGGACAGGAACCACAAGTGTTTCTATGGTAGTTTAGCATTGAGTTAGAGTAGGTTAGCATTTAGTAGTATTTTGTCATTACCGGACTATAAGTCAAATAAAAGTCACAGCCAAGCCTGATCTGCCACCAGCCAGCATATAGTAGGTTCTCTATAAACGTGTGAGATTAATACATCACAAGTGGATGGCCCAACATAAGTGCCAAATAAATGAACATTAACTTAAATTGAATTGACAACCTCATGTACACCAGGGGGAAGGGAGGATATGAGATGAGGTTAGAACTTAAAGAGAGACCAAAGTTATTGGCTATCTTCTAGAACTTGCTTTGGATGGAAAATATAGGTGTGTTCATTTTCTTATTTATAAAAATCACAGGGGACCTGGGTGGTACAGTTGGTTAAGTGTCCCACTCTTGATCTCAGCTCAGGTCATGATCTCATGGTTTGTGAATTCGAACCCCACACTGGGCTCTGAGCTGACAGTGCGAAGCCTGTTTGGGATTCTGTCTCTCCTTCTCTCTGTCCCTCCCCCCACCTTGTGCACTCTCACTCTCTCTCTTTCTCACAAAATAAACTTAAAAAAATTTAAATCATACATGTATGCATTATATACATTTCCATAATAAATAACAATATAAAATTATATCATCTTAGGAATGGAGGGAAGTCTGAAGATTGAACAACGGCAAACAGGGCTATGCTTGAACCAATGCTGTGTTATGAGCCAGAGGCTTGATTGACGTGGTTCTGGGTTTCCATAAAAAATAGGAAAAGAACGTGACATTCTACTTTTTAAAAATTGTGCGTTTGATAAACTATACAACACTCTAAACTTTCCATTATTATGCATGAAAAAATTTCATGAGAGCCAGGTACCTTTGATAATGTCATTAAAAATGTGGGAGGATTGTCCCGGCCCTGTGGCTAGAGAGCTAGTGGGACTGCATGAGCTCAGTGAGTAAAGCACAGCCCGGGTGCATGGTTGCGTAATAACTTGGGAAACCTTTACAGAGGAGGCAGCCATACAAGCTGGTCTGTACGCCATGTCGGAAACAGACATTTTCCCACAACACTCTTTTCCAGGATGAAAATACGTATTTTAAATAATTTCTCCTTGTATATTCTCAACCAAATTGACCCATATGTGAGATTTACCCTTCCCTATTCAATATGTTCTGAAATGTGTCCTCTTAGCTACTCAGTGTTGACGGACAGTCTGTGATCATTTTCCAGTTAGGTCTGCATAGAAATCTATCAGTTATGCCTGAAGGCAAGAAGCCTTCATTTAGAGAATTTGGAGAGTCCATTTAATGTTAATTCTCATTATTGATTTATAAGGCTATCTTGCTAGAACTGAGACAAGTTTTTTTTAAAGTCACTTATGATCCGTCTAAAACTAAATGACCATGAGCCATCTCTACAGAACATATTCTGTCTCTACAGTTTAAGTATTTCTCTAGCCAAGCCTTTAGAACTTCAGGAAAACTTTGGACTGTGAGTAACTTGTTCTGTGAGTGTTCTGTAAGACAAACAAACATTTCTAATAAAATTCAACTGATAAATGAGCCATGTCTTGCAGTATGAGTGGTACATGATGCCGAATGTCCCTTGATCACAATTGAGCCAATCGTTTTGTCTCTCTCCCCCTCTCTCTCTCTCTCTCTCTCTCTCTCTCTCTCTCTCACTGCAGGATTGTGGGTGATCATCAATGCAATGTCACATTTCCATGAAATTTTCAAAAGGAGGCAAAAGCAAGTGTCATTGGATACATTCCTTGTTAAAGTTGCACAAAAAGAAAAGGATTCCATTGAGCCAATAGGTACCAGTGATTCCATTCGTGATAGTGAAAATCTCTCTACATAATAACCCTCTTCTCTCTTGTTTCCCCCACACCAGCCATGAAGGTTTTCAAAGGTAAGTGTATTACCTAATGGTATTGTAATCATTTTTATTTGAATGTTGTTGGGTTGTGGCATGGACCATCTGAGTTTCCATTATTTCTTATGGGTAAATTGGCTTTGATATATAAGTGCTTTGGATGATGAGCAAGATTCCTGAAGGAATTACACTTGCAAACCAAGGTTTTACTGTAGTATGAAAATCACCCGGCATTTGCCCTCAGAATTGGTAGCTTTTAACCTATATACCCACTGAGTATAGTTTACAGGTTGTTTATGATCTCCCTTGGAGTGCCCCCCCCCCCGAACGCTATACACTCTGGTCATAGAAACCGGCTCTGAGTCTCAAAAATAGAGGCTCTGTGAAGCCTCCCTGCCTTTTTTCACATGGAGCCTTTCCCTAGAATGCTCTCTCCATGTTGACTGCCTCATCTCTTCATCTTCCAAGAGTAGGTACCATTTTCTTCCTACAGACACTCTTCTCCCGCCCAGCCTACCCTGACTTCTTCTGTGGTGGTCTGCATTTGCTGTTTATTTGCCCATCAAAACACTAAAGCCCCACTTCCCGTTGGGTTATTTGTGAATTTCCATTACCATCACTAGATCTAGGACCTGGAAAAAGCAACTGACAGTATCCTATTTCCCAAGGAAGTTCAAAATAAAATAAAAATAATTTTTTAAATTTTATTTAAATAATTTTTTTATTTTTTTATTTATAAATATTTAAATATTTAAATATTTTTTTATTTATTTTCATTTAAATAAAATTTTAAAAGTGGATAGAGATAAAAATATCAACTTTATTACAAACAAAATCTCGCTGGAGAATGTGGTTTTGCAACTGGTCCAAGTAGATTTAGAAACACTTCTACCTTTATTGAATGTCATCCTGATGTTGGACTTTTCTTGTCTTTCTGGAAGTTTATTTGTCTTCCTGCATTTTTATCTTGAGCCTATTTGCACATGATAGCAGAGAACTCAACCTAGGCGGTTCCCCATAGATTTAATTCAATAAAGTATAATTTTTGTCACCTCATAGCCTCTTCCTGATCCCTGTGGTTGATTCTAATGTTTGGAGAAGGATTTATGTACATCGGTGACCAGAAGTGTCCATGTGGTCCCACCCACCGAGAAGTGACGAGATCACTTCTGGAGGAATGGTTTTCTCTGCCACCTCTTACACACATATTCATCCCGATAATTGATATTTTTTCCATCCTGTCAGTTAGCTCTATCTCTCAACTAATTTTGAGCTCAACAATGCTCTCTCCCTGACTGTGAGCATAAGGAATATTCAGGTACTCTCCTCTCCCCTTGTGAGGCTGCGAAGAATGCCTGGACTGTGTCCAGTCTTTCCCGACTATTCATGCCACAATAGATAGAAATCACTACCAATCCTGTTCTTTAGTTGCCACAATGGTGGGCGGGGGGAGGCTTCCATATGGAAATTGTCATGTATTTTCGTCTTACTCAAGAAGCAAGAGACAAATTTGATTGACATTTGGATCCCCCCATCTGTTTTCTTTCCATCACTTCATCGTTGGGGTACAGGGAGACAGGGGGAGATCCCTGATACTATATCTAAATCTCTCGTGTTCTAAACATTTTCAGCTGCTGTTTTAGCATCAGTGAGTTTTTTTTCTCCTTTCACCAGGAGAAGGAAAAAAAAAAAAAGAAAAGGAAATGTGCCAGGAAATAAAAGATTTTTATAAGCCCATTGTCTATGCCAGTGAACTTGATCATTGGAAGCCCAAAGTCCAGAATTAGAAGCCTGACAGTCAGGACCTGACTTTTCATTCTCTGCGCCTGACTGCACTGATCCTCCCTTATGACAATTATGTACTGTGAACGAATTATCAGTGGGTTCATTTAGAAAGGATTCAAACCTTAGCTGACATCTAAAACTTTCATACTTCTTGAAATTGGGGGAAATAAATGCTTCACATATGATTGGAAAAAACTATGAAACTAGAGATTTTGCTATGTCCATCATATCTGCAAACATATAACATGGTCCAACACCCAGCTTAAAATCCTTCAGAAATTCCAAAGAATTTCTCTCTGCCTGAGAGGGAAATCCAATCTTCTCTTCATGGAACACAGGAATTTTCCTCATTTGGAAAGACCACTTAAGTCTCCCACTTACTCTTCCTGCCATGGCAAACCACTGGATTTTCAGCCGTTCCATATCTCTGAGCTTGGGTTCAAGTTTGACTTCACATCTAGAACGATTTCTCCATCGTTATTTGACCATTTTCCCCCTATATATCCTGCAAGACTGAACTTGGAAAACACTACCCCAGAAATCCTTTTTTGGTCCACCTCTCCATCAAAGGCGAGAAACCCTCCCTGGAAATCTTCAGGCATGGCGCCTAATGTACACTTCTCCTTACTATTTTCTGTAACTGCATTTACAACACTTTATAACCTGTTGATCTGCATGACAATTCTCTCAGTGGATAGAAATCTGTTAAATATCATTCTTCTCACTTTTGTTTCCCCAAGCCCTAACACTGTACTTGAACTATGGATCAATGATCTTTCGAATATAGTTTTCATGGTTATAGCCCATAAAAACTAGCCCACACACACAGAAAATTAAGACATAAACAAATCTGGCATAAGGCCAATAGATTGCAGGGAAACCCACTGTGTGAATAACGGTTGATATCTGCATTAACAAAATACCAGATTTCTAGCATTACCTTATACTGTGAATAGACTATTCACAGTACCTTATACTGTGAATAGACTATTCACATTACCTTATACTGTGAATAGACTATTATCTATAGAAAAACAAACCTAATTGAATAACATCCCTTGATTTTTCCAACTTTAAATTAGTAAGAACTGCAATTAATCAAGACTGCATTAAACACCAAAACTGTATATTTGAATCTGAATTTCAGACTCTACTAAAGATTTGCATAAGAAGAACACCTAGATAGGAAGAGAATCCAGGTATAAAAGTGGATCATAGACTTCAAACACAGAGGGGATCACATTGAACCTCTAGCCAGAAGATTTTGATTTTAATGTCTCTCTTTTTACAACTTCAGCCAGGCATTTCATTTGTCTAACTTTTATTCACTCAGTCATTTACTAGGCTTATGGTTATTGAGTAAATGTCTATAATATGCCAGGCATTAGGCTAGGATAATACCAACAATAGGATTTTGATTAATGACCTTTATAATAGTCACACAACATAATTTACAAAAACAGCATTTTCCTGGTTTATCTTAAGTAATAACCATAGTGCATCTACAAATTTATTGTTTATATTACCTGCACTTTATCCAGGAGGAAACGGACTCATAAAACTAAATGTCGTTCCCATTATCATGTTGTTGGTTTTGTGCCGGAGCTAGGATTCAAACTCGGGTCTCATGAAGCACAACTGAGATTTACCGGTTTTGCTTTTTGTTTGTTGGGTGGTTCTGTGGTTCCTTCTCAAAATTTCTCATTGATGCCTCCTATTATCCAGTCACTTCCTTCGTCCTTCCCCCCTTCTTCCCTCCCTCCCATTCTTTCTCTCTTTCAAGAATATTTACTGAGCACCTACTTTGTTCCAGGACCTTGTTAGACATCCACGATCATTCGATGCCTCTCAATGGTTGTTGAGAATTAATAGACGTACTGCTGGCCATCAATTGTATACCTACACAATATAACACAAATTCAGAAAAAAAATTAGAGCTATTTATCTCCCAGAATTTGAAAAAAAAAATAGAGCATATAAAGCAGCTGTTTGGGGGGAAAATGATGATTTAAAAGTGCTTTCATTCAAAATGTTCGTGCATAACGGAAGACACTCCTGGCAGAATAGCTTTGCGCTGTGTGGCATTCCATTTTGCAAATAATAAGTGACGATATGAAAGTTCTGTGTTTTTACTTTGCTGTATGAAAAAATAAAAGACGGGATGATATGAAAAGGCAACATCAATTCTCCATTAGCTGGTTTTGTTTTTAACAAAAACTGTTTACCAATTTTATTTGGTTTTGTTTTCTTCCCACAAATATTTCACATAATTTTCAGAAATTTAGGGAAAATCAGAAAAGCACAAAGAAGGAAACAAAATTTTCTCCATACTTAGAGAACAGGAGTAACTACTGATAGTGACCTTGGCACTGTCTTTCTGTCACTTCTTTATCAGAGGAGGGCTCTGCTCATATTCTCATATTTTATGAAGAGAGTGTCATTTTCTGTACTGCTAAATACTATACACCCTGGATTTTATATATATGTGTGTATATACACACACATATATATATACACATTTTATAAAAATGTGTGTGAATATATACACACACATATATATACACATTATATATGTGTATATATATGTGTGTGTATATATATGTGTATATATATGTGTATATATAGGTATATTATATATGTGTGTATATATATGTATATATGTATGTATATGTATACATATATAACATATATATACATATATAATACACATATATTATACACACACACACACACACACACACACACACATATATATTAGGATACTTTTCAATGATACTTAGGAATACTGTCCTCTTTTTTTGCAATGAAACAGCTTGAAAGGGCTCTGGACTTCCATTCTGAAACGTTCTGGTGGTTGCTCTGGGCAAGTCTCTTCATCTCTTTATACCTGTCTCATCCTCTGTATAAAAAGAGGCTGGACATTCAAATGCTAGTATTCTGGAATCTTCTAGCTCTCCATAAGTGCAAACCCTTTCATCAGTGCCATAGCGGAGCTTGGGAGCCTGTGGAGAAGAGCAGGACTCTGCCCGTCCCAGGGATGTTTAAAAGTGCAGAAATAAAGCAACACCGGTAGGTCGACCGGTCTGCTCTGCACCCCCCCAGGATATGGCCACGCCCACCGACAGGGAGTGTCCAAGAGCGTCCCCCCGGACTTGAGTCCCTGGGGCCATCATCCAGCCAGTCCTAGCAACAAGCGATTTTTTTTTTTATTCCCAGCAGAATGGTTATTCCTAGATTTCACGAGCCTTCAATCTTTTTGGCCTTTATTTTTGAAGCGCGTCTGGCAATCTTTCTCATGCTCTTCTTGGAGAGAAAAACAGTCCTCACTTAACTGGCTGGGACAATAGATGACCTTTTTTCCCCAAGGATGTATAAAGGTGCAAACAGAAAGGACTCATAGCCCAAAAGCCCAAACTTAAGGATGCTTTTTCCATTAATGTACCTGCGGTTTTGACCAAGTCATTCAGCCTCCTGAGGGGCAGCAACATCCAGGGGCACAAGTTTGGAATTGACTGGAAGTCGTACCGTGAGTTTGAGACATTCACTTAACGTTTCTGAACTGAATCATAACACATTATATTGTGATAAAATATGTACTAAATAACCCATTCTTGGGGCTCCTGGGTGGCGCAGTCGGTTAAGTGTCCGACTTCGACTCAGGTCATGATCTCACGGTTTGTGGGTTCGAGCCCCACATCGGGCTCTCAGCTGTCAGCACAGAGCCTGCTATGGATCCTCTGCACTGCGCACCCCCCCAGCCCCTCCCTGGCTTGCTCTCTCTCTCTCTCTCTCTCTCTCTCTCTCTCTCAGAAATAAACATTAAAAAAATCTTTAAATAAACCATTCTTCTCATTTTACTAATGCTGTCTGTGTCTTTATGGCGGTCTTCCAGACTCTTCCTGGTGTCCCCGCTCCCTCCCCGACTCGTCCTCCACCCCCTCCCCATGCCACATTCTCTCCAGCCTCACTGGTCCTCCCCCACCTGCCCCGGATTCATCCCTGGCTTGTCACTCCTCAAGCCAGCTGGCAGCACGGGCCTCCCCCCAGGATTTCCTGAAGGGGCTCCTCACCTTTAAACCCTTGTTCTATTCCACATCCTCAGAGTCTCTCCCTGAAGGCTCTACCCCAGCCCCCAACCACCTTTACAGGGCTTTCTTTTTCATGACATGTTAACATTTTTCATCTTGCATATACCACTGTTCAAACATAGCTATGACTTTAAATACACAGTGTTTGTGTTTGGCTTATTTGTTGATTGGCTCTCTCCCTGTCCACTAGATCAAATGCTCTGTGAGAGCAGGGAATGCCAGCTGCATTCATTGCTGTATCCACTAAACTCAGCACGCTGCCTGGCACCAAGTACACGCTCAATAAACAGTCGGTATAAATAAAGGATGGAAGGAGGGAAGAAAAGAAGGGAGAAAACAAAAATTGGAGAAAGATTGGAAGATGAAGCTGTAACATCGTTTTTAAGAATATGTGAAGGAATCCATAAAGTGCTTTCCTGGTGTTTCTCTGACACTTAAGGGGTGTTCACACAGGCTCCTGGGCTGTGGGCTTCTCAGGGGTCCTGAAGCTGCATATGGTAAGGCCTTCTGTGTTGTATTGTGTAGAAATAACTTTAATCTTAAAAAGCCATTTCACTTCTGCATTACAATTATTTATATATCCATTTGTTGTAATGTCTTAAAATATCTTCAACGCTTTACCATCTACCGTACACGATGCTTCAGGAAGAGCCTCAGGGTCTGTTCTGTGGACTCGTCTTGTGACCGGGGTCCTCGGTTCCCCAGCTGGAGGAGCCTATCTGCATGATGGAAGCCTGCGAAGGTCTCAGAGGAGTGCTTACTTTGTAAATGGCGTGCCCTGTTCTAAGATTTTTCTAAATAATACTGTGTTTCTGAAGAGGACAGACGGAAGGACAGAAAAATAATACTGGCACCTGGATTGTTTTCCCCGGCAACTATTGTTCAAAGATGCACAGATTCACAGGAATGGTGACATAGTACATCCCAGTTATGGCAGGACAAATTTTAAAAGTGAATCCTTCTTCTACGCATTGGCTGAATGCTTGCATTCTCTCTTTTCCTTGAGATATTTGGACGACGGTCTCTTATATTTGTAAATAGGGCTTATCAGTCATTGGGACTTTAGTGATCTGGTGTTTGAGAAAGTGCCTGCATAACGAGTGACACGGCAGGCAGGGACCTGGTGAGGACCTCTGCCCCTACCAACAAAATCACTTTTGTCCCTGTTGTCTTAGTCTTCCTACAAGCCTCAAAAGTCCACATTTCTGAAGATTTCCTTGTATCGGCTCATAAACTCTCAGCAGAGGAGAGGTACTGTCATCCCAGGGGCACAGAACTAGAGCCTGCTCATGACTGGGAAGTATGACAGCAGAGGACAATGCCAAAGGCAGACACTATGTGTACAACAGGCTTCAAGTCTTTGAAATATGAGCCAAGCAGACAAGCACGACAGGCTGTCGGTGTCTATATGTCTACACCAGAGTGGTCTCTCTATTGAGAAAGAATGTCAGACTGTTTGAACACACTGTGCCATGAACCACTGCCCCCAGGTGAACAGGTGCCCGCCTCCGTGTGGCCATCACAGAGTTGACTATCTCCACGTACTATGATATTGTCCATCAACTTCTCTCCTTATATCTTCTCCTGTTTCCATTCCTCTTTCTTTTATTTTTTAAGTTTATTTATTTTTTAAATTTTTTTAATGTTAATTTATTTTTGAGACAGAGAGAGACAAAGCATGAACAGGGGAGGGGCAGAGAGAGGGAGATACAGAATCCAAAACCGGCTCCAGGCTCTGAGCTGTCAGCACAGAGCCCGACGCGGGGCTCGAACTCACGGACCGCGAGATCATGACCTGAGCCGAAGTCAGCCGCTTAACCAACTGAGCCACCCAGGCTCAGTTTATTTATTTTTGAGAGAGACAGACAGAGAGAGAGAGAGAAAGAGAAAGGAGCAAGGAGCACACAAGTGAGAAAGGGTCAGAGAGAAAGACACACACACACACACACACACACACACACACACACAGAATCCAAAGCAGGCCCCAGGCTCTGACCTGTCAGCACAGAGCCTGATGAGGGGCTCAAACCCACGAGCCATGAGATCATGACCTGAACCAAAGTCAGATGCTTAACTGACTGAGCCACCCAGGAGCCCCTCCATTCTTATTTCTATAAGCATTAAATACACAACTTAAAAACCGCTATGGTCTTCAATCCCACAACTGGACTGCCCAATGAAGAGGTGGGGTTGCTAACCAATGAGGCATTCACTCAAAATCTCTCTGCAGAGAAGTCAGTAATCATTAAGGGAAAATAGTATCTTCACATTGGAGTAAGCTGCAAAGCATCACCTTAACTAATGGACTAACACTATGCCACCAGCGTTGGGAAACATCTGTGCAATATGCCTCTGGAAAGGGAGGCATAAAGCTCCTGGTCCATTGTATTCTGTTTAAAACTATGTGACCCAAATCTGTCATACAGAAATAGTACATAAACTAAAAATGAGCGGCATTCTACAAAGTCATTGCCATGTACTGCCACACACGCGCGCGCGCACACACACACACACACACACACACACACAAATCAAGGTCAAGAAAGGAAAAGTAAAGGACACAAACGGTTTGAGACTAAAGAAGAGAAGTGGAATTAACACCTACCTCGACCATGTGGTCCTGGATTGGATCCCAGACCAGAAAACTCAGCTACAAAGGACATTATTGGGACAACTGATAAAAATTAAATTTGATACTAGCATTGTGTCAATATTAGATTTTCTGATTTTATTTTCTGTTTTTAAATGTTCATTTATTTATTTTGAGAGAGAGAGGAGCATGTGTGAGTTGGGGAGGGACAGAAAGAGAGGGAGAGAGAGAATCCCAAGCAGGCTCTGTGCTATCAGTGCAGAGACTGATGTGGGGTTCGATCCCACAAACTGGGAGATCGTGACCTGAGTCGAAATCAATAACAGACTGAGGCACCCAGGTGCCCTGATAATTGATGAGCATTTAATCTGGATCATAGATGAGACAGTAGTATTATGCCAATATTAAATTATTAAATTTCCTGGTTTTGACAGTTGTACTTTAATGTATATTTGATTCCGCTCTGCTGTCTTCTGACCCTGGACACTAACCCACCCCTATTGACTGTTCACAACTAATTTGTCAGAAACGCGGGCCTAGAAACTGGGTCAACTGCAAATTGTTTCAACCCTCCTCTCTTGCTGAATCAACACTGAAAAACAAACAACAACCATTCAAAAACAAGCAGAAACTACCTACTGATGGGCACTGAGATTTATCTGTGTGATGTCTGGACTCAGATTTACTGGCTCCGCAATCTACTGACTGAAAAACTGACCAAGTTGCTGCAGTTTTCTGTGTCTCAGTTGCCTCATCTCTAAAATGGGAGTAATAATAGCCACTGGCTGCTTTTTGTCGTTACTGATCTGGTGTTGACACTACATGTAGAGACGAAGAAACGGTGTTTTGTGTTTCACGGTGTTACTGTCGTATTCCCTGGCATTCTGCCCCCCATCCCCCACCACCCTTCCAGATCTACCCTCTATCCTGTTTCCTGAGTGGCTTTAGGAATGCATTCACGGGTTCTCTTGCCACGCACATTCAGAAACAGCAAAGCAAAACGTGGGTGTCAGCAAAGGGAAGACCGGATACTTATTCTCTCCTTCAGAAGCTATCATTTGGGTTGTGCCCTGTCTTAGGCAAAGCTCTTGTAAGGCATCCCTCTCTAACAGGTTCTTGTGACTTTCTCCTGGCCTTTTCGGGTTTAGGAGCGGTAAGAGATCCTGATGGTACACTCCCAACAGGGTTTTACCAAACCGTGTTGGTTTTCTCCAACCTTGCCCACACCTTTGTCAAGGGCCCTTTTATTAAATTTCCCTCAATTAACTTGATTGAGAGAGACATCTATTTCTTGCCAGGACTCTGACTGACATACATTCCATAAGTAAAGATTTTCAATATTTACGCACTCATTTATTCACTCACCAAATATTTATTGTAGGTCTTCTGTGTCAGACACTGTTAGAGGTGCTTTTGAGATTTTGAGAATCAAGTTGATTTTGAGATTTTGAGAATAAAGCGGCCCCCACTCTCTCTTTTTCCCAAAGGTGGTATAATCCTAACAAAACCTCTTTAAGCAATCTTTTTATACATTCTACACAACAACTCATGTTTGTCTCGGAGATTAACGAGAAAGAGAAAGACAGATCTGTAAATGGGAAATATTGATGTAGGATAAATGGCAGGATGGGGACAGTGTATTGTGGGGGCAGTGTGCCTGGGGATTGATTGACCTTGGGGTTCACAGGATGGGAGTAGGCATGGACAAATAGGCAGGATTTTATCAGATACAGAAGGGAAAAGATCTCTCTGCAGAAGAAACAACACGGAGCAAGTAAGAAGGCCAAATTCAGAAGCTGGAGAGAAAAAATCACATGGCTGAAGAAAACAGTACTGCCTGTGGGAAGTTAAGTGGGAATTTGTTGGGAAGGTAGATTGAGGAGTTTCATAAATATCCAGTATTGCATAACCATTGGGAGTTAAGTTAAGTACTAGAGACATAAGATGGACAAGATAAACATGATCCCTGACCTCATGTGCATGATAAGAAGCATCATGACCAATAGCAAAGAGGTAAACAAATAAACAACTATAATTATAACTCTATGAATCTATCCATTCCTTTTCTATGAAGAAAACAGATAGAACTAAGGCCAAGTACAGTGGGAAGGTTTGGGGATGTTTGTGAGGAAGGCAATAGTGTCAGCCATGACAATAATTGGGAGAAGCTAGCAGATAGAAGGAATGTCATGTGCAAAGGTCCTGAGATAGAAACAAGATTAAAGAAGTGCTGATGGCTGGATTTTGCCACAGGGTGCATGAGATTGCAGGGCAGAAACAGGTGGGGCCAGGTCATGGAGGTCCACGATTCTAGGCTTGAATTTTATTCTGAATATAACAGTAATATTGACAATAGTGTTGATGATAATAATGATGATAAGATTTACTGAACCTTTACTTTGTGCCTGAAGCACTTATGTTTGTTAACTTATTTGTCACAAGTATCCAATGGGAGGAATAGTACCATAGCATCCATTTTACAGGTACATAAACTGAGGTGCAGAGGCATGGATTAACTTGCTTAAGATAACATGGAGAGTAGCATGGAGTCAGTGGAGTGTTTTATACAGTGGAATTAATTTGATTTGTTTTTAGGAACATCCTCGACTGCCATGTTGTAAAATATCAGAGTTAGGCAAGCAGGGGAGGTGACGAATGTCCAGGAGAAACAATAGGATAGTTTGTATGAGGACTTTGGTATGTAAGTTGTAAAGAAGAGGATGAACTTGAAATTAAATTAGCAATATGTTTTAGAGGGTTAAATGTAGGAGATGGGGGAGATTGAGGATAATCTGAGTATCTCCTACTTGAGTAATCAAATGGAAAGGTCCATTTCCTGAGTTGGAGAGTGCTAGGGTAGAAATCAATTGGGGGGCTAAGGGAACCAAGAGTTGAGGTTCAGAGCTATTATCTTTTATGCTGTGGTTAGAAACAAGATGGTTGATCAATGAAGACACTGTTCTATGTAGGACAGAGGCAGAGGCCAAGATAGATGGTAAATGGATAGAGCTGTAGCTGGGCACAGTAGGCACACAGCCTCAAAAGGCAACAATCTCCACTCTCTCTCTCCCTCTCCCTCTCCCTTTCCTTCTCTCTCTCTCTCTCTCTCTCTCTCTCTCTCTCTCACACACACACACACACACACACACACACACACACACACAATGGGGATTATGTATGATGTGCACCAATAGGTCTAGCTAAGCAGAGCACAGCAGGAAGCACCTAAGAGCTGCCTTCCCATGCTGTCCAGGCAGATAGAAAACCAGGAAATCTGCCCCAAGTGCACTATGGCCCCAGTCAACAGCCTGGGATCTAGGCCAGGGCTCCAGTCTTTCACTGAGGCTCTGTAACCAGCAAGACAGTGGGACTAGAACTAAAGTAGCTCGCTCTTCTTGGGAATGTAGCACACGGGCAGAAATCTGTGCCTCGGGAGACCCATTACTCAGACATCCTCCCTGGAGCATCAGAATCTGCATAAAGCTGGATGTCACTGGGTTCTGGCCTGGATCCGAGAAGTCACAATGGGCTGTCGAAGTGAGTTTATCATGGAGTCTCTCCTCGAATACAAGTCCTGCCATTTATTCCCATGTCTCCCACCTCCACTCATTTCCCCTGAACATAGCATTCTTCATACTTGACAGATCTTTCTTACAACCTGGCCAGACTCTAAAACTTTTGTGAGGATGAGATTTTCATAGCTGTCTCCCCAGCTCACAGTAAGGGTCTGACACAGCGTAAGTGCCCAGCAAACACCTGCAAAATGTGGATGTTAAGTCAATATAATCTCTTCAGAACTCTGATTCAAATGGAGCATCAAGTGAAGGTGTCATGTAAAAAGGAAGGCTCCTTCTGCTGTTCGTGTGAATAGGCTCATAATTTTATGAAACTGTAAAGCCTCCAAAACATTCACTGAATTAAGTTGAACGTACAAACCTACCCAGGCGTATTCGTTTCCTAGGGCCGCCGTCACAAAGAACCACAAACCAGTGGCCTTTGATGAAGCCATTTTATTCTCTCATGTCTCTGGAGGCCAGAAGTCCGCCATGAGGGTGTCAGCCATGTTGGGTTCTACTGGAGGCTTTGAGCGAGAATTTTTTCTGGGGGTTTCTGGGCAGCTGTTGCTGTTCCTTGGTCTGTGGGCGCTTCAGTCTTCAGTCCAGTCTCTGCCTCTGTCTCCCTGTATGTCCATGCTTCCCTCTTAGAAGAAAGCCAGTCCTGGGGCACCTGGGTGGCTCAGTCGGTTGACCGTCCACCTTTGGCTCAGGTCATGATCTCACAGTTTGTGAGTTCGAGCCCCGGATAGGGCTCTGTGCTGACGGCTCAGAGCCTGGAGCCTGCTTCGGATTCTGTGTCTCCTTCTCTCTCTGCCCCTCCCCTGCTCACGCTTTGTCTCACTCTGTTTCTCAAAAATAAATAAATGCAAAAAAAAAATTAAAAAAAAAGAAAACTATTTAAATTAAAAAAAAAAAAAGAAAACCAGTTCTTGGGGCACATGGGTAGCTCAGTCAGTTGAGACTCTGGCTCTTGATTTTGGCTCAGGTTATGACCTCACAGTTCATGGGATAGAGCACCACATCAGGCTCTGCACTGACAGGGCTGAGCCTGCTTGGGATTCTCTCTCTCTCTCTCTCTCTCTCTCTCTCTCTCTGCCCTTCCCCACTCACTCATGCTCTCTCTCTTTCTCAAAATAAATAAACATTAAAAAAAAGAACACCAGTCCTTATATTAGCTTCACCCCCACAATACAGTATGAACTTTCCTGACTTTATTACATCAGCAAAGACCTGATTTCCAAATAAAGTCACATTCACAGGTACCAGAGGATATGATTTTAACACATTTTGCAGGGGGGCGGGGTTTGCATAATTCATCTGATGACATCATCCTTTCAAATGGCTCCAATGGCATGCATGAAACCTATAGTCATAGAAGACTATTTTTAAAAGATGTTTTTCTTTCTTTCTTTCTTTCTTTCTTTCTTTCTTTCTTTCTTTCTCTCTGTTTTTCTTTTTCTCTTTCTTTCTTTCTTTCTTTCTTTCTTTCTTTCCTTCTTTCTTCTTTCCCTCCTTGCATAAAGAACACATATCAGGTTCTTTCCTCCATGCTGAACTTTTGCACAGCTGGCCTTTATATTAAAAATTCGTCTTATTCAAAGAGCCCAACAATCTGATTGTGGAAGGTGCCTGTTTTGGTACCATAGTTAGAAATGCCAGTCTCTGCTCCCTTCCCTGATGAGCTGAATGTCCTCCCATGATGAGGGCTCCCAGGACATTGTGGGGTACACTGAGCTGACAGAAAGTAATCTAGCTCTGGACATCAAAAGGGCCCCATAGGGCATTTAACCCCCTCACCCTGCTTGGTCATCACTGGGCCAGGGTCTGCTTAACTGGAGGTCTTCTGACAACTTTCTCTAATAGATGCGTTTTTTCACTCACCCCGACATAGCTCTTTACTATGCAAATGAGCATGGCGGACTTCTGGTTCTGGTTGTTTGCCTGTGGTTCAGCTCAACTGTAGAATATTCTGGCAGGAACTGCTTTCCTCCAGTGGTCTTGCAGTTCATGAATCACACCTAATGGGCAGGCAGCCTGTGGGGCAAAGCAATCAGGACCCATTATGTAAGATCCTTTTGACACATTGCCTCATTTTATTATTATGCCCTTGGGGGCGGGGAAGTGAGAGAAATAGGAGGACGGGAAAGAAAGGAGGTATAGAGAAGGAATAGAGGCGGGGAGGGGAAGGAGGCAGAAAATAATCCAAAATTCAAGGAATAGGAAAGAGTAAGAAGTTTTGTTACACAAATTTGACAGAATTCAGTAGCTGAAGGATTCCTTCAGACAATCACTCAACAAACAGTGCCACCCTGTGGAGTATATGTCTGTAAAGCTTAAAAATGAATGGATCTCATAAAGTTAGACAGGAGGATAATGTGTTGGGGTCCTTATGTGACCCTTAGGAGCAGAGAACTGAGTGAGTCCCCTTTTCTGAGGATGCAGAGTTCAGGGGAAACTCTCCAGTACAGGAGAAGAAAGAATCCGGGTCTTTGATGACCGACCTTCCTTCCTTCCTTCCTTCCTTCCTTCCTTCCTTCCTCCCTCCCTCCCTCCCTCCCTCCCTCCCCACCTCCTTCCTTCCTTCCTTCCTTCCTTCCTTCCTTCCTTCCTTCCTTCCTTCTCTTTCCTTCCTTCTCCTTCCTTCCATCCTTCCTCCTTCCTTCTCCTTTCTTCCATCCTTCCTTCTCCTTCCTTCCTTCCTCCTTCCTTTCTTCCTTCTCTCCCTGGCCTCCATCTTATAGGTGTGGCCATTGATAATGGATTTCAAAATCAATTTCACTGAACCTAGATATTCACATTGTTTTTCATAAATATCAGGCTGTCAGTGCCATGCAAAGTCTCATTATGTTTCACTAGAGACTATTTTTCTTTGAATTATTCGATGTTCTGTGTCAGTGTTTACTTGTCTTGGTTGAATAATATTATTGTTTGCTATTTATTTGTCTTTTGTTTTTCTATTCTAGCAATCATATGGTTACTTTATTTCATACAAATACCTCAGAATATCCAGTCACAATGCCTGATTAATGAAAGTCAACCTTGAACATTTCTGTGAAACATGTATAAAAGCAGTAACAAAAATATGTTTTCTTTAAACTTAGTGAATAAAAGCCACTCACTTCCTACATTTGGGGAAAAAAAGGTTGTTTCTTTTATAAACACTAGATTTTTGGCATGATCATCAAATGGAAAATTTCTATCACTTATTTAAATCAGAGTTAGATCATGTTTTTCTAGAAGGTTCCGCACACTGTTCGAAGAATGTTTTCCAGGCCCATCATCCATTCAAATAGTAAAGTTCAATTTGTTTTATTTTTCTTGTTCAATCCAAGTAAAATTTTCTTCATCTTATAATGGGAAAGCCAGACTTATGATAGGAACAATTCTCTTTTACAGTCTCATGGGTTTAATCAGTAATTAAATCTTCATTAAGAATCTGTAATATCCTGTAGGTAGATTTTATGTGGCTCATTCTTAATAGTAAGTCGGCTCATTTTCATTGTTCTAAATTTCCTAAAAATGTAATGAGATTTCTCTTTTTATTTTTTTTATAAGCATTATGTATATATATATATTTTTTTTCCTCAGAACACTTTTATTTTTCTATTTTTTGTCAGGATCCAAACTGTTCCTCATTATTAATTATGTATCAAGAAATGTGTAATTCCATTGAAAGTGTATAAATTTGAACATAGTTGCATTAAGATTAAGTTAAATAGAAGAATTCAAAATGTAAATTTTAATTAAGTTTTCATAAAATTTTTTTTTTTTTAACATTTATTTATTTTTTTGGGACAGAGAGAGACAGAGCATGAACGGCGAAGGGGCAGAGAGAGAGGGAGACACAGAATTGGAAACAGGCTCCAGGCTCTGAGCCATCAGCCCAGAGCCCGACGCGGGGCTCGAACTCACGGACCGCGAGATCGTGACCTGGCTGAAGTCGGACGCTTAACCGACTGCGCCACCCAGGCGCCCCATAAAATATTTTTAAAATATTCAAGACTGTCTACATTGCAATATTACAATGAAAAATACAAATTATAGCACATTAAAATAAAATGCTATATCTTTAATGTATTTGTAAGTGTCAAAGCCATTTCAAATTTATATGACAATTGCAAGTAAAGTAAAAATAATATTCATTTTCTTAAACCTAATGCCTCCTCATTCTTTAGGGTGCATTTCCTACAAAAGAGGATGTTTTCCTGCATACCCACAATGCAACAATCAAAATCAGAAAGTTAACTTTGACCCATTATATCATCTCATTGACACACCAAATCCTCAGACCCTGTTTCCATTTTGCCAATCCTCCCAAGAATCCCATCTAAAGTAAATGTTTCAGGGTGCTTGGGAGGCTCAGTCAATTAAGCATCTGACTTCAGCTCATGTCATGATCTCGCGGTTCACGAGTTCAAGTCCCGTGTCAGGCTCTGTGCTTACAGTTCAGAGCCTGAAGCCTGCTTCAGAGCCCATGTCTCCCTCTCTCTCTGCACCCCACTCCCCCCTTGTGCTCTGTCTCTGTCTCTGTCTCTCTCAAAAATAAACATTAAAAAATAAAATAAATGTTTCTAGCTATGAATCACACATTGTATTTACTTGTCACGTAAGTAACCAATCTGAAATAGTTTCTCAGTCTTTCTTTGACTTTTATGACTGACACTTTTGAAGATACTAGGTCAGTGATTAAGGAGAATGTTGCGGTGTTTGTGGTTTGCTCCCACCCAGATTCAGTTTATGTACCTGTTGGTGGGGACATCACTGATGTGAAGCTGGTAGTGTTCCCTGCCTCCCATCATGGGGCCCATGGTGTTGAGCACTTCAGTGACAGAAGCTCTCCACACCACTCACTTGGTTAGCACCATGTCTGGCAGGCGTCCCCACTGCACAGTGATGTATTTCTCCTTTTCAGTTACTAAATATTTTGTGGGAAGGTTCATTAAAACTGTGTTCAAACTCTTTTCTTCATCGAACTTGCAATTGTATTCATTTACTTATTGGCGTCAGTATGGGCCTATAGCTTCCTATTCTATGCAGTAGGTTATTTATTATCTGCTATTGTTATTACTTATTTTGATGGTTCAATTGCCCTAGTTTGGTCAGTGGAAACTCTGACTCCTGTTGTCTTCAGCACCTCATGTTAATGGTGCCCTTTTGGGGCTATATCTCCAACTGAATGACCTTCTCTTCCCACTTGTGCTCTGGTATCAGGTACTGGACAGAGTTCCCAGGTGAAAGTTCTTTCCACCCTGACTGGGGGCTACATTCCATGGTATCCCCCACCTTCATGGGGATGCTCTCCTCAGCCCACTCTCTCTGACACTCTGTGCCAGACCACACACTCCACTGGCCCTCTCCACGCCTCACCAATTTCAGCACCCCATGTTAAACAGCTCCGCTGTGTAGATGCCCTGCTTTCCTTGATCAGGAAACAAGACTCCACTTCAGGAAGTCCTGCCTCGTGAATACCCTCTCCATCCCACTTGGGACTTGGACATTCAGCCCCAAGATGAGGCCCCCGGTGGCACCTTCTTCACACTGCCTCAGTTGGTTTTGGGCCACTTCTCCCCCTACTACCTCTCCCAGGGGTCCCCTCCATGCTGGTCCCCAGTGAATAGCTAGGATTGGGGGAAGTAAAGGGAAAGAAGAAAAAGAACAAACATAATATTTTAAATAAAAATGATCAAAGTTGAGTTTTTCATAAAGGTACTGACAAGTCAGTTAATGTTTTGTTAAAAAGCCATTAATGAGGTTCATTGCTCAGCAAAGAAGAGAATCAATGCCACAATTTATGTCTGTCATGCCTACACACGTCAATGTCTCATTTTATAACATTCACTTGCTTGAATGTTACAAAGTTGTCTTCTCCTGCCTGTGGCAGCTGACGAATCTTCTAGAACCACACATAAAAACAGGAACAGAATGGGCTCCAGTTGAATGGCAGACTCTTGATTTCAGCTGGTGTCATGGTCTCCTGGTTCATGGGATTGAGCTCTGTGTTGGACACTGCTGACAGTGTGGAGCCTGTGGGATTCTATTTCTCCTTCTCTCTGTCCCTCCCCTGTGCTCACTCTCTCATGAGATAAGATGAGATGAGATGAGATGAGATGAGATGAGATGAGATAAGATAAGATAAGATAAGATAAGATAAGATAAGAACAGGAACAGAAAAGAACAGGAACAGAAGAAGAAACCAGGTGGGTTTCACTTCTGGGAAGTAGTGACTTCACCTGTAAGAATCTCTTGCATCCAGTACTGTAGCCATCTGACTTTTTCGTCTTGCCCAAGTGCTCCTGCTGCTTACTCCTCCCTGATACTCATGCCCGTGGTTGTTGCCCTGACACCACCCACAGATCTCCACGGCAACTGGATGCAGTCTTTGGAGGCAAGAGGTTTGAAGTCATGTTTCCTTGGGGCCCGAATCATGACAGTTACAGGAACAGATATCTAGGGCTGTGGGTTATGTAGCAGGTGTTAGTGTGGAGTGCCAGCTCCTCACTGGTAGAAGGACCCATGTGTTCTTATAATATATTTATTACTTCTGGAGATTGTGAAGTATGGGAGCCTCTAAAGCATAGGCACAGAGCAGAGACCCCCTCTTGCTTGGCCTAAGGGCAATCAATACCTGTGAAAACTTGAGGAACAATAAATAAAAATCGTTTTCATTGTTGAACATGTACCATGTGCCAGGCAATATGCTGAGTACTTTTGTGCATTACTGTATTTCATTTCTCTGGTCATGCTGTGAGGTTCTTGTGGGTAACTCTGTTTTACGTAAGAGGATATTCAAGCTCACGTGAGAGAGGTTCCAGAACTGGATCACAGAGGAACTGGAGCTGGGTCCCAGATATTCTGATCACGGTGCCCAAGCTTGAACAACACTGACTACTCACTGTTCTACAGCAACCTTCACCCCAGGACCCTTGGGAAAAATACATGAAATTATACACACAGTATTTGGCAAACTTTAAGGTTCACAGAAATTAACTATAATTACACACCGGCTCAGCAAACTACTGACCAATCTGTGTAACTTCACCTTTGGGGAATGCTCAGCTGGATAAACCATATCACCCCTGGCTTTCCTTCACTAATGGCCGAGATTCCTTCCACTAGTCATTTATATGGATAAGGCTTGGAAGGTCAATTTGAAATGCAACTCCATTATTAGGGCAACCACCTGATGGCCATTCCTCCGTGTCCAGGGGACACATGGGATGAAAAAGCAGAGGCCCAGGGTGGAGAAATTTTGAGAGTGAATGGAGGCTCCAGGGCATTTCTGCATGAAGATCTGGTACCCAGTGGGGTGGGAGACAGTGGGTCAACTTGAGTGGATGCATTCAGTCGATCCTGGGAAGACAGCCGGCTCTTTGCCATATTTAGTCAAGGCAAGGACAGGACTGAAAATTGCTATTCACAACATCTCATGGGGTCCCTTACTTTTTCTATTATTGCTATGACTTCCTTTCCAGATTGATTTATAAATGAAGAAAGATTAAATTTAGAGTCCTGGCTTCATCCTCCCAGCTCAGCTCCTTTTCTGTCTCTCTCTCTGTCTCTCTCTCCTTCTACTTGACTCCCATAAATCAGAACCACTTCCTTTCGATCTATGGGGATTCTGAATCACAAAGTACAGAAATAAAGTAATAATTCTCTTCTAACATGATATTCCTGGGAAAAGCCTCTCTGTGCCTAGAAGCATTCATTTCTTGTTCCTGACCCATACTCCTCTCCAAACTAATGCTGACAAGCTAATCCATGTTATACTTCAGGCTCGGGACAAGTATTGAGTCCCCATCCTCTCCTAGGAGCACCAGGTAAATTCAGTATGCGGTCCAGTGCCTGGCACATAAAAGTAGTTACTGAACTGATAATCCAGTGATTGGATTATCACCTCAGTAAATTCTCAATCAGTCTTTGAGCCAAAGATGACCCCAGTCTTTTTAGAGATTTAGGAAGAGAAACTTAACGAAGTAGCAAAGAACATGGTGTGGGAAGTTGGACTTTATGATTCGATGGCCTGCGCTGTCTCCTTTATCCCCATTGCATGACGAACTTCATGTTTTTAGCTTGGTTAAATGAAACAAAAACTAAAACACTCGCTTCCCAAATTTCCCTTTGAACCGAACACCTCAACTTGACAAAACAATAGTTCATAAGCTCCCTCCCTCAGAGGGAAGGATCTATAATTTCTTATCAAGGACCATGGAGACGGACACTGCAAAAATGCACAGGGTGATAGAGGTGTGGATTACCTTGTTGCGTCTATGAGTTTGATACTTCAGTGTTTGACCTATTAGATTTTATTCACACTGATGACATTTTGGAGGGCAGCCTCACTTAGAAACTTAATTAAGCAAAAGCCTCCACCCTTCTCAGGCATAATTTGGCATCTGGATGGACCATCTACTTTCTGCCTCGTCAGACCTCTGGCATCAAGAAGTGATTGGGGAAGGATGTGCTGCATCATCAGTTCGGAATCCATCTAAACTAGGTATCAAGTCACGTTTCACTCCTGTTGTGAGGAAATAATTTCAGTCAGGCATTATTACTTGGTTACTTTATTCACTAATTCACTTACTGAATAATTTAATAAATTATTAGTGTGGTAGTATCTGGAGTTTAAAAATGCAGTCAATTACTGCTCCTGTAGGCAATGTGAATTTTTCTTTTTTTTTTTAAATTTTTTTTTCCAACGTTTTTTATTTATTTTTGGGACAGAGAGAGACAGAGCATGAACGGGGGAGGGGCCGAGAGAGAGGGAGACACAGAATCGGAAACAGGCTCCAGGCTCCGAGCCATCAGCCCAGAGCCTGACGCGGGGCTCAAACTCACGGACCGCGAGATCGTGACCTGGCTGAAGTCGGACGCTCAACCGACTGCGCCACCCAGGCGCCCCGGCAATGTGAATTTTTCAAGAAAGGGGGAAGATTGAGACCAGTAGGCTCTGGAAGCCTGTTCTTTGAGACCATTCCCAGGTTCTTTAAAGCAGAGTATGCCAGGACCATATTCACAGGAAGAGTCCCTGGCCATGGCCTTCCCTGGGAAAAATGCACATGTGTCAAGAACCAAATGGAAGAACTTCAAGAGATTCCTGCTCCTGGATCCCAAACCCTGGTCCTCCAGGATCTGGGAACACAACTCGGGTAACAAATGTCATGGGATAATACGCCGAGATCAGGAACCTCTCTCTGCTATTGCCCTTTTGACAGCCCAGAGGTTGACTGGACCTTTTTCCTGGAAGGTGTCCACAGTACTTGAAACGAAGAGGAAACAAATGAGGGGTTCGGTAGGAAGGAAAATCACTGGATCGCTTGGGATGAGATATATTTGGATTTGTTCACTTTAGCATTTATTTATTGCCAAACTATTAAATGTGACAATAAGACTGCCATTGGTGATAAGGGCTGAGAACACAACAGATTCAAGAAATGATGCCTCTTTGCTCTCACTCCAGCTCCCAGAGGCTAAGTCCACCTCCATCGTTAATAGCATTTTCCTTACACTGGCCTTTGATTTCTGCTTCAGTTTATCTACTACCTATCTCTTCAGAGCCTTAGATCATTTGCACGACTTCTTGCACACCCCCAATACCCCAATATAAACACATTTCAATGGCCTTAAATACATACTTGCTGATTTCAGTATTCTGGCTATGAAAATATCCTCTGCCAAGTCCAGTGGTATACTATTGCTAAATTCCTCTTCTTGCACAACTTTTGCATTATCTCTAAAGATAATAATTACTTTTCTTTTTTATCTTGACTTATTTGACACCTAAGTCTTTCTATGCCTTCTAAAATTTTATAAAACATCTCTCCGATCTATTTCTTATCTGTATGAACTGTCAAATAATTTAGATTTAATGCCCCACCCCCTGCCGCTGAATACATAATTTCCAGAATCTTCCAACCAACCTGACTAGAATGGTTGGTCTTGGTATCTGCTTTCCCATTACAATTAAGGGATTTTTTTTTTTTTTGGCAATATCATTCTGAGACTTAATTTATTTTGTTTCTCTACTCATTGCCTTGAATCTTCTGTTCTCCTGCCTTTACCTTTTTTTGGTTTATGCTATATTTTTTAATCTGGCTGGGTTTAAAGTCCTAAGTTGAAATATATTTACAGCTTGGGTCAAAAAGATGATTAGCTAATGTGACTGAGAAGAAATCACCAGGGAGTTAGAAGAAAATATTGAGAGCGTCCCAGGCCAAGGAAGACAGTGTTTTATGGAGAAATGGTGATTATTTGTATAGAAGTCTTTCTAGAACTTAATTAAAATGAAAACTTCAAATTGTGACTAGGCTTTGTAAAACACAGTTCATTGGTGTTCCTAGTAAGGATGGTTTAACAGAAAAGTAAGAAAACCTGGTTGGGTACAAACAGGGAGTGTGCGGAGGGTAAGTGGAAACATGGCTTCCCTGGGAGTCTTTGCACAAAGGAGGTGGAAGGAGAGAACGCAAAACAACTCCTGTGTGCTAACAGACAGTATATAATGTTTCCATGTGTGCACGCTGATCCAAAGGGAACAAAGAGATGAATTACTCAAGAGAGAAGAGATAATTCCAGAAGCAAAGCCACGGAGATAGGAGGACATGAAAACCACACAACAAAGCGAGGGTCATCCATAGGTAGAAACAAGACTACATTTTCAGTTTTAATGGGAGGGAAGGAGAGATAGATATGGTCCAACACTGGTACAGGCAAGAGTAAAGATTACTTTAAATAGTATTCTCTTACACTGGGGATTATGAAGTGTAGCTTTCAAAGTTATTTTAGAAGGAAGGGTCACTTTCCAACCAGGATTCAATCAGAAAACAGGAAATGGCAGATTCCTCATGACCCCATTAAATATCTTCCTTGGGCAGGAAAATAGAGAGATTCTTACTTAAACAATCACAGCGTAATGACACATGGAAGTTTCAAAACTCATACAAGTTGGGGGCTTGTTCACAAGAAGAAAAACTTGTACATTCATCCTCAAATAGCTATTAGGTACCTCCTCTTCCCCAGGCACTGTTCTTTCTTGTTCTGGGCATAAACTAATAGAAAAGAAAAGACAGAGTCTGATGTCAAACTGCCTGAAGTCTAATAGAAGACAGCAAATGATAGATGGATAGATAGACAGATACATACTTACATGCATACATACATAGAAATTTAGAATCTGATTAGTACTCTCCGAATGTGATAAAATAGAGTATTAGCCATGTTTTAGTTGGGACCAAAATAAAAGCCTTCCAGAGTAAACAATGTGAAAATAAGATGTGAGTAATGAAAAGACCACTCAAATATCAGAGAAAAAAAAAAACAAACCTTCCTAAATGGAAAAACCAGGCCTTGAGGTGGAAATGACTTTTCATACACTGTACAGGATACAGAAAACCAGCTTTTCTAGTACGTTATTTCCAAACTCTGTCACTGGCCCAATTCCTGTTCCACTTACTCCACAGAGACAGTCACATAATTAGAATGGCCAGTAGGTATGATGTGGTTTCCAAAATGTTAAAAGAACCATAGCTCACGTTGATAAAAATGTGATGTCCAGACCAAGCACCAGAGCCACATACTATTTTTTATAATCCTCTTCCAGTCAGATATGTTTTGCCACATGATGACATTAACTAATAACCTCACTGCACCAGAACACATTGTCCCTCCCCTCCAGAAGATGACGTATGTAGAAAATGAACACAGCACACACGGCCATGCTAAATCTATGCTTCTGTGAAGTGAATGAGTCTTTTCTACATCCCCATGATTAGTAATGACTGATCTTTTTCTTCAATGGTAACATATGCAAGCTTTTAAAATACTCTTTACTAACTTTATCCTGCATGTACATACATGGTTTCTGAATCACAGATAGATTTCTTAGCAATCACCTTACAATAAAATAATAAGCACATTGGCCCCCTTGTCCCAAACCTTATACCTGAGATGGAGGGGTGAAAGCCCACTGGAAATGTCTTCTACAAGAGTGGCTGGACACTCCTCAGGGAGAGGTGAAGAACAACGGATTTGCCCCTTTATATGAAGGAGAGAGACAGCTGCCCTTCTCCAGAAAAGACAGAAGCAATAATGAAACCCTGCTGTTCCAGTGGAAGGAAAGCTGGGCTCCCACACTACCTTAATGTTTTAGAATATGAATCTGTTTTTTCCAAGAGCTGGGTAAACCAGGGGGTCTCTGTCTTTTAAGACCTACAGAAGTCTCTTGGATCTAAGCTGGGGAGATATCATACTGGTCAATTCAGACATGCATTTGCAAGGTTTCTCACAAACTTTAAACAGGAGAAAGGACTAAACCACAAATTAATGCTATTGATTGATTCTGAATGGAAAACTCCTAGGGATTTCCTGTAAGAACTACCCATAAAATCAGTCTTTCTGACACTTCAGGGCTTAACCTACCCACCCAGGCAGGACTGTAACTAGGTAACCCTTGGTGATCCCAGCAGTAAAGCAGGGAACTGGCTATTGAGTTAACCCTCACGGTAGGGGGGAGGAAAATGCTGGTAGGGGCATTAAAAGCAAATGCTATCTTTTCATCACATAAAGTCCCTGTCTCAGGAGATGAGGGCTTTTTACAGGAACACCAGAAAACCCAGAGAAGTTTAGTTTACTCACAACAGACAACTCACTATTTCACAAGGCAGTTAATTTCATTTTTGAAAGGGTCTTGTTGAAAATAATGGGATTAGAAGTCATCATAACCAGATTTTATCAATTGCTTGCTAATGGCCCAAGAATTGTGCCAGCTGCTTCATTGCATGTGATTGCCAAGACAACCCTGCAAGGCAGAGACGGCTGCTACCCCATTTTAGTGATGTACAAACCGAAATGCAAACGGATGATGAAATTTTCCTCTGAATCCACAGCTAGTGTATCCTTGGACCCGCTTCTCCCTGGGTCCGAGTGGCCACCAGTATCCCATATCCTCTACTCAGCTGGTTCTAGTAAACTCCCTCTCCCGTGCTGAAACCTTACTACTGTAACAGTTCGCTCACCCCATTTACAGACACTCAGTTCTTTATGACATGGATCCTGTCAGGATTTCCAGATGCTCCATCAACCTTATCGCTGTCCCCTGGATGCACTTTTGTTTGTCAAACTCCTTTCTAAAGTGAAGTGCTCTGAATTGGATCCAAGTCCTTTTTGTGTTGAGATAAGGAGCCGAATTTTCTTCTTAAAAATGACTGAGAGACTTTCAGAGAAGCACAATAAGTAAATCTGCATCTTTGAAGGTCACTTTCACAATACAATGGGAAGGGCCTGGAGGGGATCCAGCTAGTGTAAGAAGGGGGCCAGCTGGACAGTCCCTGAATCACTGTGGACTCAAGATGAGGGGAACTTCTCACAAAGGCTTGGCAGCGGAGAACTCTTCCTCCATTAAATGGGTCCTAACCTACTCATCCACTTACCTTAACTCCCATTTCACCTTTTGGTAAGCAAGGTCTATTTAAGTCTTGGCACTGAAACTATTAGCGCAAAGATCTTTCATTTAATATGACCAAAGGGGTTTATAACCCCAAACCCTAAGGGGGATCATGGAAGGAAATTCTCCCAAACTATAGGGGATGCCATTTGGGAGCAGATGGGTCTAATATTTCTTGATAATATTACCTCCGCCTTGTTGTGATTCAACTTAGGTGGTAATGCCATATTGTTTCTGGAAAAGGGATGGAATCAGAACGCTATAAAAATACTACTCCAGGGGCGCCTGGGTGGCGCAGTCAGTTAAGCGTCCGACTTCAGCCAGGTCACGATCTCGCGGTCCGTGAGTTCGAGCCCCGCGTCGGGCTCTGGGCTGATGGCTCAGAGCCTGGAGCCTGTTTCCGATTCTGTGTCTCCCTCTGTCTCTGCCCCTCTCCCGTTCATGCTCTGTCTCTCTCTGTCCCAAAAATAAATAAACGTTGAAAAAAAATTAAAAAAAAAAATACTACTCCAGGAAAAAGGGTTCCTCACACACAAATTCTTCTAGATACATGATGTAGGGAGGCATTTGTATCCAAAAATAGAAACGATAATCTGCTCAGACATACTTCTACATACAAATTCACACAAAATTACATATATTCCTAAATATGCCTGGGACACACACGACCTTCATGGAGAATTGAGAGATGTCTACCAGGCCTTTCACTGGGTCCCTCAAGGATGAGAGAATTATAATGATTATAAGGGAAGGACAAGCCTGTCTACACAGACTTCAGGTTGAATAGAGTTTGAAGATTTAAAAAAAAATTTTTTTTTAATGTTTATTTTTGAGAGAGAGAGAGAGAGAGAGAGAGAGAGAGAGAGAGAAAATCCAAAGCAGGCTCCAGCCTGAGATGCAGCACAGCATCGACCCAGGGTTCAAACTCATGAACCACAGGATCATGACCTGAGCCAAAGTCAGACACCTAACCAACTGAGCCACCCAGGCGCCCCCAGCGTTTGAAGATTCTAGAGTCCAGTCTGGGGAAGTGGTCTTTTATAATTTATTTTTTACACTATTTTTTGATTTTTTAGGTTGGAATCATGATCTTTAGAAATTTCATGACACCAATGCAAGAAGATGTTCCTAAGCTGGCTCTCGCTTTTCCAGACATTCCTTACGCTGACGTGGAGTCAGGACTGAGCCGCGTTGAGGGTGCTTGACGTTGCACGGGGACTGCAAAAGGGACTTCTGCCTTCTGTGTGTCCCAGCCCAGGCAAAGCAGAATCTGCTTAAGGCAGCCTCGTGACAAACATCAGAAAGTTGCAGTCACTTGGGCTAGTCACTTGAAGACTAGCCCCTCTTCTCTTTTTCCCTTTTCCTCCAGTTCCTCACTGTCCCCCACAACCTGCCTCTTCCCTTGCTGTGGCTTCAACACCCATGCTTCTCTGTCCAGAGCTCAGCTCATATACCGGAGCCGTTGCCTACCGATCCCTGAAGCGGTGTATTTGTCTACATTCTCCTTTGTGATGCAACTAAAGGAGACACCATACTGGCCAATTCGGACAGGCACTTGTAAGGTTTCTCACATACTTTAAACACACAGGAGAAAGAACTAAACCACAAACTAATGCTATTGATTGATTCTAAATGGAAAACTCCTAGGGATTTGCTATAAGAACTACCCATAAAATCAGAATTACAGTTTGCAGTGCTTGCCAGGCCTTGAGTAAGGTACTCAACAGTCTAGGAAAAATTAAGTTATTATACATAGACTTGGCCAAGGAAAGCAGCCAAAGTGATTCAGATATTCTGAGGAGTTTAGAACAACAAACATTTGCACTAAAATGGTCTCCTGTTTGGCTCTTTGTTTAAAAAAAAATCCTATGCAACTGTCAGAGAGAAAAAGTACAATGTCTGAAGAAAAATGATTTTGAAACCCAGTTGAGATTGTGACTGGTCATATGACATTGGAAAATTTCTTTAGATATGTCACAGTTTCTTTTTTTGGAAATATGGATAACATTTAGTTTAATAGGTTAGTTATAATACTAAATCATGATCATAGTCATATATATATGTATATAAAGTTACCTGAAAACCCCAAGATGCCATAAACACTTATTGACTAACAGTGAACGGACAGACCAGCTTGACATGTGTCCCGAATATTAATGCATTGACATCATTTTCCATTTAATACTAAATCTCACTCACATGTACAGTCAACCTGGAGGCTGGTACAGTGTAGGTCCATTGCTACCTGCAAGGTAACTTTTACCTGTTAAAAAGCCATACACTAATTTATGGCACTCACATGAGTCTATGAAAGAAAAGAGGAACTTTAATTCTGCTTTTGTAGAGGAGCAAAACAAATTTGGCCCAAGTCCTTGTGTGGCACAGGTTTACATTAATGTATCTTTTTTCCCCTTAAGAAATCATTACAGTGACACACTTGTGCAAAGGATTTTGAGTCACCCGAATTCTACTGGACAGGACCTGTTGTTGGATTGCTTCTTTTCCCTAAGTCGTTTCCGTCTCCAGCCTTCCACAAGAATGTGCTATTTGGTATTCAGGGTAAAAAATGCAGGGGGAAATACATTTCAAACGATTTATTTTATTTCCTTAAACCTTGACATCTCATTGTAGCAAGCTTCCCTCATTTGTCCTCCCCCCTCTTTTAATCTAATTCTGTGTGTTTAAAGGTAGACATAAGAAAACTTGAGAGTAATTGATCCCCTTTTTCGTACTTAAGTATAATTACACAACGGTAAGTGCTACATAATGCCCTGAGTCCATCTGGTTCTATGTGTCTTTCTACAACAGTTGAGACATCTATCAAAACGGCCTCTTCCTTTGTGTGCTTCTAAGAGCTGAGACCATTTAATAAACCCCATCACTGCCACAAACAGCAACAATTTTGAAATTAAAATTTGCTCGCATAAACAAAAGGCCAATGCAAAGAACACTGAGGCTTCCAAATAGCTATTCTGGGAGCTGTTTATCTTTTCTAAAAGTGATCAAAAGTAATCGAATTCTGTGGTTTTCCTCAATGTATTAGACACAATTGAGTTATAAACCTAGTACATGGCAAGGGGATTTTATATCTGACTAAAGCACTGGAAAAGTAATGTTGTTAAAGCAAGGTTTAAAGCTGAAATTATCTATATTAAGGCAACCAGGCTGGTTCCTCAAGAAAAGATTAACGACATACCCTGTGACTTAAGGAATAGATTTAAAAATATACCATTGTTCCCAACTTTTTTTTTTACATTTATTTATTTTGAAAGACAGAGAGAGAGCGTGAGCAGAGGAGGGGCAGAGAGAGAGGGAGACACAGAATCAGAAGCAGGCTTCAGGCTCCGAGCTGTCAGCACAGAGCCCGCCGCGGGACTCGAACCCACGAACTGTGAGATCATGACCTGAGCAGAAGTTGGACGCTCAACCAACTGAGCCACCCAGGTGCCCCTATTGTTCCCAACTTTTGATGGGTACCCTCTTCAAATACTTACTTTATATTTATAAACTTAAAAAAAATGCCTTAGATTCATTTCACTCCTTCATTTATCCACACAACACGAATGGAAAGGCTTTTGCTTCCTCCTCAATGTCACTGAGGGTATAAAAGTACAGATACAATTTCTGCCCTCACAGGACCTACAGAACATTTGAAAAGACCCTTTTTAGAAAGACTATTATAAGAAAGGGATCAACTGCAATGGTGAATGTAAGGGATGCGACAGCCAAAGTGGGGTCTAAGTCTGGAAGCATCCTGGAAAGCTTCCTAGAAGAGGTGCTGCGTGGACTGTGCCTTACAGACATCTGCTGTGAAGGAAGCAGGTGTGGACGCCTATTCGGGTAAGTAATCCTAGCTCCTCTAACACATACTGTAGAGTCTCAGAGGCTTAGCACAGTAAAGGTTTGTTTCTTGCCCACTTCACGTTCGATGGCCCACTGGACCACAGCTCAGGTGGAAACTGTGCTCCAGCTTCCCGCCAGAACCTGGGATCCTAGGAACTCCAGCTGTTGACTTCCCCTCGGAGTCCTGTGTCTGCTCCACCGGATCCTGCCTGTGGACCAGTGGCTTTAGGGGCAAGGGATGCCCCTAATTGCCCTAAACTTCCTCTTGTGGCATATGTAGAAACAGAAGGCTAGGTACTGTAGTTTGGTCTGGGGGGTCACAAAAAGAAGGGGTGCTAGTTATTAGTAAGCACTGGTACAACCCCCAGAAAGGATAGGGGTTCGAAAGAGAAGAAGCAGAATTTGCAAAAGCACAGAGAAGGAGCGCATCACACGACCAAGGAGGCGTGGTTAACGCTGATACAGAGGAAACCGGGATTTGGGAAATGACTTTGATGCTGGTGTTGTGAACAAGCTTAGATTCTGTTGTGCAGGCATTGAAGATAGAATAAAACGTTTGAAATGAGGGAATGATAGGATCATATTTGCATTTACAGGACAACCTGATGACAATCAGGAGGTAGACTGGAAAAGAATAAAATGTGGCATGGGATGGACACTACAGAGAAACAGAAATGAGGAATAATGGAATTCTTGCTCTGTTGGCCCTCGCTGTATATTTGAAGATCTGGATCTGTACAGAGCTGTGGGTCTCCAAGCACTGTCCCACGGACTGCTTTTTATCTTCACGGTAAGAGTGTGGGATAAAAGGTGTGAATTGTCCTCTTTTCACAGAGGAATAAACTCAATTTCAGTGGGAGTGATAACATTTGCCTTGGACAACTCACCTAAGAGAGGACAGAAAAGAGATTAAACCTAAATCCTTTTTACTGGAGTCATCACCTTAAAGCAGTTCTAAGGACAAAACCTCCTCGGGAAGCTGCAAGGCATCCCCTGCAGGTGAAGCAGAGTCACCTACACCCCGGGGCTGTGGGGTCTCTGTCCTACCACTCTTTGATGCCTGGAGGAGAAAGTCCAGGATTCCACCCAAGAGACCAGAAAGTGAATTATTTGTCAGAAAGACAAAATGTTTTTCTAAAACTTCCTGGTGGCATTTTCATGAGGCATCCTCAATTTTGTAATTGGCCATCAGTTTGGATCACTGATCAATGAATTGACCACAAAGAAATGCATTAGCTATAAGTCAAAAGGAAAGCAAACATAAAAGCCATGGTCACATGCATATTAACAAATTTCAGATTTTGTTGTTCAGAAAAGTGGAAGGGCGCCTGGGTGGTTCAGTCAGTTAAGCATCTGACTTTGGCTCAGGTCATGATCTCACGGTTTGTGAGTTTGAGCCTCACATCAGGCTCTGTGCTGACAGCTCAGAGCCTGGGGCCTGCTTTGGATTCTGTGTCTCCCTCTCTCTCTGCCCCTCCCCCACTTGTGCTCTGTCTCTCTTTCTCTCTCTCTCTCTCTCTCAAAAATAAATAAAATATCTTAAAAATATAAATAAATAAATAAATAAATAAATAAATCTAAAGTTTCAGTATATGATAAGTTGGACTTCTCAAATTGAAGTGGAAAGGATAGAACTTTTGATGATTTAATTTGGACAACCAGTCACTTTGACAAAACTTCCTGGGATACACGTAGTAAAACCTCAAATGGATCAGAATATGAAACAAATATGAAACCATACAACTGCTGGAATAAAACATGATGAAATACTTTATACAACTGGAGTAAGGAAGGCTTTTTTACACTGAATTAAAATATAAAAGCTATTAGAAATTGATAAGCTAGGGGCGTCTGGATGGCTAAGTCGGTTCAGTGTCCAACTCTAGATCTCAGCTAAGGTCTTGATCTTGGGGTCGTGAGTTTAAGTCCCATGTCTGGCTCCATACTGGGTGTGAAGCCTACTTAAAAAAATTGATAAGCTTAAGTCCACCGATATAAAAAACGTTAAAAGCAAAATGAGGAAAGTTCGTCATAAGCAGTATCAATAGACAAAAGAGAAACTGACAAAACATATTTTCAACTGTTTGAAACTGAGGTTCAACTGAGATAATAATCGTTCTTGATTTCTGAGAGTTAGCAAACAGTAAGAAAGAATACCAACCTAATACAGACTAAGAAACACAAATATGTATACACACACACACACAAATTAAAAATTGTGAGGGAGTAAACACATGTAAGCAGGTTCATCTTTACCTACGGTGAGAAACCTTTTCTCATTGATCACATCTGTGAACATCCAACTTTGAAAATACTCTTTGGTGTCAACACTGTAAAGAAATCAGCCCTCCCTTTGGGGCACCTGGGTGACTCAGTCGGTTAAGCGTCCGACTTCGGCTCAGGTCATGATCTTGTGGTCCATGAGTTCAAGCCCTGCGTCAGGCTCTGGGCTGATGGCTCAGAGCCTGGAGCCTGTTTCCGATTCTGTGTCTCCCTCTCTCTCTGCCCCTCCCCCGTTCATGCTCTGTCGCTCCCTGCCTCAAAAATAAATAAACGTTAAAAAAAAATTAAACTGAGAACAAACTGAGGGTTGATGGGGGGTGGGAGGGAGGGGAGGGTGGGTGATGGGTATTGAGGAGGGCACCTTTTGGGATGAGCACTGGGTGTTGTATGGAAACCAATTTGACAATAAACTTCATATATTGAAAAAAAATTAAAAAAAAAAAAAAAGAAACCAGCCCTCCCTTTCATAGCTGGTGAGAGTGCAAAATGGCTTAACCCCATAGAGGGCAGGTTTGAAGTATCTATCAACATTTTATGTGCACTTATATTTGACCCCAAGATCTCCTTGCTTGGTCTTACCCCAGAAATATACCTGCTCATGCATACGCACGTACAGGTGTACTCCTTGCATGGTTGCTGATAATTGCAAAACGTGGCCAATCCACCCAAATGCCCCTCTACAGAGGACTGGTTAAATAAATACCCACTCAATTCTTACTACGCATCTGTTAAAAACAAACGATACCACACAAAGACACGCAACAAAAGCAACACTGTTCTCCAACCGAGTGCTATTATACGAAGTATTCTAAGGCATATTCAGTGGAAGCAGCAAGGGCCAGGAGAGTGTGTACAAACTGCCATTACCTTCAGTATGAAAGTGGGGGCAGGGGAAACATACATCTTCTTGAGTTGTCATTACATGACACTGTAAGAACACAAAAGGAACCAACAGAAATGGGAACCTGCATGGGTTGGGAGAGAAACGTCCTGCTGCGGAGAATATATCCTCTGCCTGTGCTTTCCTCATGTTGTTCTGGATTCTTAACCATATACATTCATATCCCTTTAAATGAGCACACAAAGAGGGAAAGTGCTCATCGGCATCTGCCTCGCAGACTGTAATCTCGTAGAGAGTGTCCCACACAAGTGTGCGAGGCACTATGGACATGCCCCTATATGCCCCTTCCCTCATGGAACTTACATTCTAAACTTCAGGCAGACTAGAATGGGCTAGGTGATTCTGGTACAGGTGGATGTTCGTCAACCCAGCACGAAACAAACCCAGCTTCTCCAATGCACCAGCACCTCCACTGCCCCCCCGTACACTCAGACAACGATCCAATGCTATGAAGTACCCAGTTTCTTGTGAAACTGTCCGTGCCTCCCAGTTCTGAGATTTACCGTTGACGTACAGGATGCTGATGACTGTGTCTTACCAAGAGCCTGCCAAAGCACAGAAAGGTCATTTCAACCCAAATTGTTTCTGTTACGGAGAACATTTGGTAAGGTGAAAATGGGACATTTCTAAACACAATTGAAGAGGACCTTTCAACAGTACACCATCAAAAGGGCTAACGGTACCTGAGCAGAAGTGGGAGCCAGGAGGTCCATGGAGGAGGTATTGTGTGAAGGGAGCCTGTGTGAAGGGACAGAAGCAGTTGTGCCAGGAGGAGGGAGCGTGGGGTGCATCCTAGGCAGAGCCTGTCGACAGAAATATACAAGCTTCGAGAATTCCCTAATTAGTTATGGAAGCTGCATTAAGTTTTACTGTGTTTAAACCTGAAAAGAAGGGCTAGGGATTATTAGTCCAGTATCTAATGGTGAAGAGATCTGTCAACTGGGTTAAGAAGTAAAGAATTACAAGAACTGGGAAACGGAGAAAATATTAACCAGGAAAGGGATAGATCATAGCAGGGTTTTAGAAAGATACATCGGGCAAGAAAGCATCTGGGCTAAGGGAAAAAGAAACAAACAACGAGAAAAAAAAAAAAAACAGTGAAGTTTTACTAGGACCTAAATATACAAAACTTCAACATTTGGAAACCGAAGCTATCTCTGTACTCGAAGACAAGGAAACCAGATTGCTTAAATGCAACATTATCCACTAACATTCTTCCAGCAGAACTTGCTAAGCTCTTGGTCAATGGACGGTGATCTGGCCCATCCATTCACTGGCCTTCCTCTGTGCTACCTCATGGACCATCCCCTAAATGTCACCTCATTTGTTTCAGACTGCATCTCCCCTGCCTTAATCAGGAGCAAGACAGCAATTCTAAGAAAATGGAAAACCCTTTCACGTCTAACTTCATGCCTGTGTGAATTTCTTAGAACGCTTTTATTGGAGAAATCCATTTGGCCGAAAGAGAAAAGATGAGATGTGATAAAATGTGGTGTTGGGATAAGTAAATTGAAGCTATTATATTTTTTATTCCCTTAGCATCGTCCCTGAATTAATAGATCCCTGACCTCGAAAATTGGGGGTCTTGTTACTTACTTATGCTCATTACTATTGTGAACGCTTCCCCGTCAATCACATTTATTTGAGAAGGAACCTTGAAAAAGCTTTCTAATCGGGCTTCACAGCAATATTTTTGTATATGTTGATTTAATTCATTTTTTCCGTGTCCTCTGTTGCTGTGAGATTTGTATTTGGGGCTTAAAGTGGAAAATTACCATGCATGGCAGAGCTACTCTTTCTCAGTAGCGACACTTACCACCTGTGGTCTAGCCATTGTTTTTGTTTTTTGTTTTTTGTTTTTTTTTTTTATTTTCCAGTCTGTTTTGTCTACATTTCCTGAAGCCAAATATTTATGGAGTCTCTCATTGGCATGCCTATCTTAAAATACATTTTGTATCTTATCTGTTGACTACTGCATGATATTTTTAAAATTTATTTTGCTGTTGTCTAACCATAAATGTAATAAAAAGAATATCTGGAGGGGTGCCTGGGTGGTGCAGTCGGTTAAGCGTCCGACTTCAGCCAGGTCACGATCTCCCGGTCCGTGAGTTCGAGCCCCGCGTCGGGCTCTGGGCTGATGGCTCAGAGCCTGGAGCCTGTTTCCGATTCTGTGTCTCCCTCTCTCTCTGCCCCTCCCCCGTTCATGCTCTGTCTCTCTCTGTCCCAAAAATAAATAAAAAACATTGAAAAAAAAATTAAAAAAAAATATCTGGAGATTCAGAAAATAGATTTAGACATGGAAGGAAGGAAGGCAGGGAGGCACGACGGAGGGAGAGAAAGAGAAAGAATCTTGCTTTCATAGAGATTAAATGACTGGAACCATCTCGGACTGTTCACGGCATGTGTACTGGTGCCGAAAATACAAATAGAAGCCCGTTTGCCATGTATCTAAACATCTAAGAGTAATAAATGCAAGTAACAAACTGGAAATGAAATATATTTTTTGACTCCTACCCTGACAGAAATAGCTAAATAAGGACCCAAAAGTTCAGGTTTAGATTTTGAACTCTTGGGGTCCTGGGAATTTCTCACCGTAACATACCAGAGTGGCCTGCCTCTGTCTCAGACCCCAGCTCTGGCCCATTCCACAGGGATTTCACACAAGCATGGGCCCATTCTGTGTAATCTCACCAGCAAATCTGACTCCTGTTTATAGATTCCAAATCAGCTTCGTCCAGGTCAACTCTTCAAGGTACGATTTACCTTTGAAGGGGCAGGATACCGGAACCATTTAAGCAGGGACTTCTTGGGGCACTTGGGTGGCTCAGTCGGTTGGGCGTCCAACTTCAGCTCAGGTCATGATCTCATAGTCCGTGAGTTTGAGCCCCAGGCCGGGCTCTGTGCTGACCGCTCAGAGCCTGGAGCCTGCTTCGGATTCTGTATCCGCCTCTCTCTCTGCCCCTCCCCTACTCACGCTCCGTCTCTGTCTCTCTCAAAAATAAATAAACATTAAAAATAAAATAAAATTAAAAGGCAGGGACTTCTAGGGTCTCTGGTAACGAAGACCTTGGAATGTGTATGTTGGGGGGCATGAGGGCTCCAGGTAGGCACATCTCCTTTCCTTACAGATACTTCCATGGACAGAAAGAAAGTCTGAGAAAATCCCCAGGCAAGGTTCCCTTTTCTGATGCCTGTCAGTATTGAACACTGGTACATTTTCTTCCAGGTTTTATTGCTTCCACATTATTATATGGTTGTAATCACATTACACATATATGACTCTGTATTGTGCTTCATTACAAATCATTTCTGATAGCCTTCCATATTTTATTAAACATCCATGTGGCTGTAGAGACAACCCAAGAAAGTTGACATCAAGAAGGGTTTATAAGATTCTCTCAAGAAGCGTGGCTATGCAACAGCAAGACAGAAGCAGATGGTGTTGGGGGAGGAGCCTCAGTTGAGTTGGGTGTTAGATAGTAGGCACCTGTGCACACAGTACTGCTTGATGCTGAAGAAATGTCACCGCAGAAAGTGAAATCCCTGTGTATGAGGGGAGGGAGAGGCAACGTGAGGCCACTGGAAAGGTAGAATGTGATGAGATCTGAAACTTGGGGGAAGAATAAAAGCAACGTGAGGAGGTGGCCTCGCTCATTCCAAAAGCAGGAGTAGACACGTAATGCATGTATCCCAAACATTTTTAAATGTTTATTTATTTTTGAGAAAGAGAGAGACAGAGCAGGAGCGGGGGCAGAGGCAGAGAGAGAGGGAAACAGAGAATTGGAAGCGGGCTCCAAGATCTGAGCTGTCAGCACAGAGGTGGCCACGGGGCTCAAACCCATGAACAGGGAGATCATGACCTGAGCCAAAGTTGGACGATTAATGGACTAAGCCACCCAGGTGCTGCCCAAACATTGTTATTCTTGGTCTCAGGAATAAGACCAGGAATAAGACCAGGTCTCAGGAAGTTAAACCAGAGTCCCAAGCACAAAAGCAAATCTCAGTAAGAACTTGTGTGGTCATCGAACTGGAGTTTGGTTTCCTCTGTGAATTGGAGCTGAGGGCATCAGCTGAGAACTGGGACAGAGCAGAGAGATGAGAGGTCTGAGGGGTGGTGGGAATATAAAAAAAACAAAAACCAACATCCATTGTGGGCAAGAGAGAAAATGCTGCCCAGGACTCTCTTCAGGAGCTGTGGAGACGTGGTCAGGGCTTCATCGCATTTGCAACCATGGTTCACAGCAACACAGTGAGCAGACAGTGTGGCTTCCTGCCGTGTAACTCTGGAGTCTGAACGTGGCCATGGATCCCACAGAGGAAGCGCATCGCAGGTGAAACCTGCGCATACCAGGGTGAAGCTGCACCAGCAGGTGAAACCACGAGCAGCCATAAAGAGAGGAGGTGTAGAGTACGTGCAAAGGAAGGTAAAGGGATGGGCCCTGAATGCTAAGCGGGAAGTACGACAGGAGAGGTTTTGGAAACAGAAATAGGGAGAAAAAGGTCAGAAATGGAGTAGAGGCCTAAAGGCTTGAGCAATTGTGTATCGGTGGTCTGAAAGAATCATCCTGATCTGTTTCTTTATCCCATAAAAGGTCTTCCTACAGCATGTTTTTCAATCTCATGATACCCCCATCCCTCTTGCTACTCTATTATGTCCTTAGTCATTTTATAAATCTCCTTGTGTCCCCTACCTTAGAGGGAATTTTGTTCTTTCCCTCTAAGGCCATGTGTCAGCCACCATCCCGCAGAGGGGACACCAGCCATTCTTCTAGTCCCTGTAAATCACGTGATCAGGAAGGTGGCATGTGAGACCTTGTTGTCTCATGAAGGTGAGGACAAAGGCCAAGGTGTTTGCACAACTTCTAATTCCCTGTAAACAAAGGCCCTACTTAAAGAGGGAGAATGCTGGTGCAATTCAAAAGCTACACTATAAATCAGCCAGCCTGTCTCTATTAACTCCCCTCCTGTGGGGACCAAGTCATCCTGGTCATTATTAAACCATAAATGTGAATTTAGTTAATGCCCTCTTCCACAATGGCGTCCTATACGAGCTCACGTCTTGGCCCTTGAAGGGGGTGTTCGAGCAAGCTTTGAACCCTACAATGTCGGATGGCTTAAATACCAGTAAATCACAGGGATGTTTTCATGCATTATTGATTTTCTATCGTCAGCTACTCCTTCATTAAGTTTTAGGGTGTTTATTATTTATAATCCCAACTAAGCAACTCAACAAGGTTGCCACAAATCAACCTAGTGCTTCTCCAACTAAACCGTCTGGCTTCTTTATGACCAGTCTGGGAGTCTACACGATCGTGTCACATTCCTAACTTAATTTCAAAGTACACCACAAACTATTGCAACGCCAGAGATACTGAGTACTTCACTTTGAATATATGCCCCAAGGCTTTACAATAATGCATTATGATACAACCAGGTGCCAACATTCTGTTCTCTAAGTGAGGAGTCCAAAAAGAACCTTAGATTGTTTCAGGCTACACGTCCTATAGGCAGGAACACAATTTGTCTTGTTGAGAGGAAAGTCTTGGGACTGCTCTACAGCACTCGATAAGGATTCAGAAAGGTTGAAGGATCTGGAGGACACATGACTTACGGGAACTCAATGAATGCTTTGGGATTTCTGAAAGATTAATACACAACAAAATGGCTTAGATTTATTCTTTGGTGTTCCAGAAAGAACCAGCAGAATCATTAGATGCAAGCTATCAGAACACGACTCTTTTGCCATTACAAGGAGGGGAATTTCTAGTTAATAGAAATAACACAAAACAGGTGGGCTTTCTTATAAGTCATTGACCTCCCAAATGCTTATCATTCTTAAGACAAAAAACCCTCACCCATTAGTACCTGTGAAGTTAGCAAAATAAGATTTCTTATTTTTGTGGTTGTTTCTGTTCTTGTTGTTTCCATTATTACACTTGATGGAAGGCACATGGGAATCTGCAGGAGGGAATGAGCGCTGAGGGCAGCTGGTGATTACTGAGGTGTGACCAACTAGTTCATAGGATGTTAAGACTTTTTAATTTTGTGTAGAAGATACGGCTTAAGGAAGCAAATAGAAGAGGAGAGTCAAAGCAGACTTCAAGTAGAGAAGCAAAATCACCTCATATACGTGTGTGTGACATATATGTATATGTCTCTATATACATATATGTGCACACCTTATATATGTGTGTGCATGTACATGTGCACGTATACACACACACAGGGTGAGAGAATAATAAGAGAGATAGAATTAGATGTGTTAAAAGGATTTGGACTTGCGCAGCTACGGGAGTTGGCAGGAAGTGTCTGTAAGGCTGTCCCTGCAGATGATGTTAGAGCTTGACATCCGCGGGGCAGGTCGTCAGGAAAAAAAGATATAAAATGGGGAGAGTGAGGGCAGGCTGAATCTACAAGCATGAGCTGGAAACCCCTGAGAATGGCCTGAAAGCTGTGTTGGGTTTTGTTTTTTTTTTTTTTGCCTCTGAGCTGGGTGCTACATGTAACCCTGCAGACTCTGGTGCCCTTCATTGTGGACCTCCACACGCACCCTTCGGACTCAAGAGTCAGAGGAGCTGAAGGGAAAGACAGAAGAAGTTGTGGCTTCATACTAATGAGGTCAGTCATAGGTCAGCAATCAAACATGTGAGCTTTAAAAAGGGTTACCACTTCCCATCTGTCCTCCCAGTATCCTGAGAATTCCCCCTTGTAGTCCATCCTAAGTTCAAACACACACGATACAGGATTCTAAGAAATGGAGATCAGCCTGGTCAAGTGGCACATCACAAAGCCACCAAAAAGCAAATTCCAGCTGAAATAACAAGAAAAGTGATGGGAGGGACGTTTACAAGTAGCACCTAGGCCCTCGTTATTAGAATGTGAATGGATCTATGCTAGCCCATGTGTGGGTAGTGAAAAGACCACAGGTTCAAACACACAACCAAAGGCACAGCCTGATTTAAGGAGACCATTATACTTGCCCTCTGTCTCCGTGGACTGAAATGCTGGCACTTGAGCTTGCATTTAGGCTGCAGCCCACATGCAGGGGGTGGCTGGTGAGCAAACCTCATTCAGACATTTTATCACATAGGAAATACTCTCCCCTTCCAGAGAGAATTGTTCAAAACCTTGGACTTCCTGGCATGTTGAGCTCTGGCTTCACTCTCAAGTTCAGGGGATCCACTCCCTTTGGCCTCTTACTTCCACATCGTCATGTGCTTTACCAGCTCCTTTTCATGTTCGTCTTTCCATCCCATGGTCCCTCAGTGCTGGTGCAATTAGACATCTAGGAAGAGACTCTCCCTCACTAGATGAAGTCTCATGGAGCCTTCATCAGCCGTATGGGATCGTGGACCCCTCAGCTAGAGGAGAGAGGGCAAATGCCTGCCATTCCTCCCTGGATCTCAGGACTCCCTTTGATGGGGTAAAGCATCCCCAGCCTCATTCTCTTGTGTGCTCTTCACCAGGGCATTTTCACACTTCCCTTTTCCCTCATGTATTTATTTCACAAACACACTGAGTGCATACCATACAGAAGCAGGGAGGGTACTGAGATGAGATTGTGCTCAGGAATGCACTTTGGACAGGGGCAGGTAAGTAAACACATTATTCTAGTAACTCTTATTATAAAGCTACATATAGGATTATAGCAACACGACTCAGAGAGGAGGTACTTAAATAGATGCTTGGGGGTGAGGTGAGGGTAAAGTTAATAAATCAGAGAAGGCTTTTCTGCAAAGTGTCATTAAGCTGAGATTGAAATGGAGAATAAGGTAGGCTTCTGGGCAAGGGAGAAGATGTATGTAAATCCATACAAATATGAGAAAAGAAGGGGATGCTCAAGAACATGAAGATGAACATAGGGGAATAGTTGAAAAGCAATAATAAAGCTTATAATCTTTGAGCAATTATCACTGACCAAGAACAGTTCTAAGTCCTTGCATATATTAACCAATAGTAGATGGAACCTTCTGAATATGTCCTATTATTAGTTTCCATCACGCTCACATCAGAGATAAATAAACTTGGGACACCAAATTTAAGCAAAGTCTTAAATGGCTGATCCAAGATAAGAATTCACACCCCTCTGACTGGAGAACTTGAGTTCTGAACCATTGTACTGAACTTTTTGTGCCTCCGAGCACAGAAAGGAAGGCCAGTGTAGCCCAGAGGAGCTCTGAGGTCAAAGGACTTGCGTCTCAATCGCGGCACCAGCTACCAAGCAATTTTAAACCATAGGAAGATGGGGAGTGCCTGGGTGGCTCAGTCCATTAAGTGTCTGACTTTAGCTCAGGTTATGATCTCATGGTTTGTGAGTTCCAGCCCCACATGGGGCTCTGCGCTGACAGCTCGAAGCCTGGAGCCTGCTCTCTCTGCCCCTCTCCCACTCACACTCTGTCTCTCAAAAATGAATAAACATTAAAAAAACTTTTTTAAATTTAAACCATAAGAGATGGGATCTGATTTTCATTTCTAAATTTTATCTTTAGGGCAGTGAATATCTTGGCTGGAGAAGAATTAAATACAAGGACCTGAGAGAAAAGGCTTATAATTTAAGCCAACAGCAATGCATGAGACCCAGAGAAAAGTCAGTTGCAGCAAGAATGACAATGGAAGAAAGGATGAAGAGCCACCTAAGAGAAAGGAGAATAGGGTTGGTCCAAGTTAAGAAAGAAGCAGTAGATGATATGCCACACATTTCCAACTCTACAGACCCTACTCTGTAGGATGGGAAGACAAGATACGTACTTGTTGGGGGAAGACCATTCATTTGCCTGTGGACATTGGGTTTCCCGTAGTGCAGGCGAAGCTACATGGAGCTATCCTCGATAAAGCGAAAAATGGTGCATTGCAAGATCAGGAGAGTGGCTTGATTGAAGGGTACAATTACAGATCAATCAAACATTGCAGATGGCAAAGCACTGCCTAATGATCACCTCTTTTTGACCTCATTTTCCTACACAATCCTGGCTTTTCTGCTACAGATGGAAAATCATGCCAGATTCTGCCCTGCCCAATCCTATCTCATGCAGACTACTCCCTATGATGGAAAACATTGCACTGTCCAGTTAGCAAATGAATGAATCCTAGACAGGAATCCAGGCTGTCATTTGTTGTCTTAAGAAATTCAGTGATAATGGAGAAGCCCTCGGCTAATAAACTTGTAAAAAAAAAATAGATCATTACTCATTACTCCCATTTTACATAATTCAGTCTGATGCCTCAATTCCCCATCCATTATGCCCTGATGGCTGTGTTGGAATCACTATTTATGCAGTTAAAAAACATTTATTTTCATTGACTAGATCTATTTTGTTCTGCACTTTTCAGATATTTTTCCCCCATCTGTGGTGTCATGGCTAGATGAGGCAATTCATTCTTCCTCTTGCTAGATTTTGATGTAGTTCTTTGTGTTCTGGGCCGACTGTGTTGACCAAGGAATGGATGGTGTTATTTTATTGCCACTCTGAAATGTATTTACGCAAAGATAAAATACAATAATAAAACATTATTGATGGTTGTGCATCAAAATCCTGGGGAGTTGTGAAAAAAGAAATATATGTCTGGTCTTGTAACCATGCCCTTTAAAAAGCTCCTCAGGTGATCTGTTTATAAGAAATTTGGGGAAACCATTAGTTTAAGATTATATTCATTTACTTAATGAGAAAATCGTATTTCAAAAATGCAATGAAAACAAGTTTAGCTCCCTCTCTCCTCCATAAACTCTGGGTGTTCTTGCCCTTTCTCACATATCACTGAGAATATCCTCTTCTCCTTTGCTGACACCAGTTCTTTAGATGCAGGTTGTTTTTTTTTTTTTTTTTTTTCATGGTTCTGACCTTCATTCATTTTTCTTCTTTTCTTTCCTTTGTAGTGCCTACTCTTCACTGAAAAGCTAGAGATACTCTTGTGATTTCACCTATCACCTCTCAGCTGATGGCTTGGGATGCTGGTATTTTATTTTAGACAGATAATTTCTTTGAGCTCAGTTCCCGTATCTATATTCAACCAGTCGTGATAGTTATTTCAGCATTGCTGACTGTTTTAAATGAGATCATGGATATAGAAACTTTATAGGATACTAGACACGTATAAGGTATTATTTATAAAGTCCACAAGCATTGATTTAATAAAGTATAAATGAAGCATTAGTCCATGCAAATAGCTTCACAACACCTGAGAATCTAGAGGAAATTAGCACAGAGTAATAAAGTCTGTTGTGCCTGATTCATTTTTTTCTATCTCTCTTTGATTCTTCCTTTCCTTGTTTTCTTTATTCACGTTTATATGTATCCCTCAGTTGTGTGGCACTATGAAATGCAGACCATTGGAAGTAATTGATCTGAGAGCATACACGGGTAGTTTTTTTCTTTTTCTCTTCTATTTACAGCAGTTTCTACTTAGGCAATGTAAAATGTATTGCGGGGAAGTTTCTGCTGATCTCAGGCTTTCTGCACAGGCAAGGAAGCAGTCTATATTCACCAGTCTCTTGCAGCCACCCACAAGGCCTTGCTTGCCAGCAATGATAGATGGACCCATATCGAACCTTCCAAGCTCCTTTCAAAGAGTCAATCATTTCTATTTCTCTTTTCTTGACCAGAGTTTGTTCCTGGTAAGGAATTGTAGTGGTAGGAGATTTCTTGATTTATCGTGTGCCTTCCTTTACAATTCCTTTATTTCTGACACTTGCCTGTGGTGCAGAAATACATACTGTTACTTCAGCATCAATATTTGAAAATTTTGAGGATCAACAATATGCCGGCAGCTAGAGAACAAACAATTAGGGGAGAAAAGGTGTCTTTGTTGTGCTTCAATATTTCAGTAATAATGGAGAGAATGAAATAATTGAGTTCAATCTGTTCCCCTCCAGTGGTATGATATGAAATTGTATTTCTGGGGAACACATTACAACCATACATACTGAGTTGTTGAAAATTAATCTTATTGCTGGGACTATTTGCAATGAACAAAGAATCCTTAAACCCAGATACGCTATTTGAAGATTTAGCACGATTTTATAAAAACTGATTTATACAGGAGCTCTTATGAAAGATGAATCAAGGAGATATGAGTGTCAACTTTGAAGACTTTGATTGGCTTAGAAAGTCAGAGAGAGTTCTCTGTGTCCAATACATTTTCTTCCCACACTCTGGCATGATTAGTCTTTTAAAAACACATCTTTTATCACAGCATCGCAATTTAGACACTGCAGCTAGCCCATTTTGTCTTCCCATCTGAGGCTAAAGTAATCTACTGTGGCTCAGCTTTAACTATCCAAATATATCACTAGACACAATTCTCCAGCCATACCTGCCACTCCTATCAAGCTAGTCTCTCTGCTGTCACACTGGCATGCCAACTCAACTCCTATTTATAAAGTCCTTATATATAAAGTTGGGCTATCTATAATAATAACCAACTTGCTATGTCCCAGATATTATACTCTGAGAGGTATAACTCTCATAACAACTCTACAAGAGAGATTCTATTATTAGCAGCCTGTACTGATGAAAAAACAAGGAACAGAAAATTTAACTGTACTAATTCACAAAACTCATGCATCATGGAATTGAGATTCAAATTCAGGCTGACTATTTTGTAAGAACCATATCTAAATCACTGCAATATCCCTTCAGAAAGGCAGTCTCTTAGGCAAAGAGCCCTAGATTTGGAATTCAAGCTCTGATGTGCCATTTAGGAGCTAGCGAGCTAGGACAAAGAGTCACCTTATAAAATGAAAGGAAATGATAACAATTTCTTAGCTATTTGAGAGAATCAAATGAGATAATCTATGAGAAAAAAACCCAGGAAACAAATGTGTAGATAACAGACTTTTCTTTCCCTCTTGTTTCCTAAGTTGTATTTTTTTCAAGTTTTTGAAATCCCAGTTAGTTAACATACAGTGTAATATTAGTTTCAGGTGTAGAATTGAGTGATTTATCACGTACATACAGCAGTGAGTGCTCATTACAACAAGTGCCTTCCTCAATGCCCATCACTCATTTGACCCATCCCCCTGCCCACCTCCCCTCCAGAAACCCTCAGTTTGTTCCTTATTGTTAAAAGTCTGTTTTATGGCTTGCTTCTCCTTTTTTTTCTTTCCTCTATACTTATCTATGTTGTCTCTTAAATTCCATATATGAGTGAAATCATATGGTATTTGTCTGTCTTTGAATGACTTATTTCACTTAGTGTAATACACTCTAGCTCCATCCCCATCATTGCAAATGGCAAAATTTCATTCTTTTTGATGGCTGAGTAATATTCCATTATATATATACATACATGCATATGTACATACACACATACATAACATATCTTCTTAATCCATTCATCAGGTGATGGACATTTGAGCTCTTTTCATAATCTGACTACTGTTAATAATGCTGCCATAAATATTAGGGATTGGAAGAAATGGATAAATTCCTAGAAACATATAGACTACCAAACTGAAACAGAACGATATAGAAAACTTGAACAGACTGATAACCAGCAAAGAAATTGAATCATTAATCAAAAATCTCCCAACAAACAAAAGTCCAGGGCCAGATGGCTTCACAGGGGAATTCGACCAAACATTAAAGAAGAGTTAATACCTATTCTTCTCAAACTATTCCAAAAAATAGAAATGGGAAAAACAAAACAAAATTTCCAAACTCATTCTACAAGGCCAGCATTACTCTGGTTCCAAAACCAAAGACTTCACTGAAAAAGAGAACTGTAGGCCAATATCTCTGATGAACACGGGTGCAAAAATTCTCAACAAAATACAAGCAAATCTAATCCAACAGTACATTAAAAGAATCATTCAACAGGATCAAGTGGGATTTATTCCTGGGCTGCAAGGATGGTTCAACATTTGCAAATCAATCAACATGATGCACAACATTAGTAAAAGAAAAGATAAAGGGGTGCCTGGGTGGCTTAGTTGCTTAAGCATCCTACTTTGGCCCAGGTCATGATCTCATGGTTCATGAGTTCTAGCCCCACATTGGGCTCAGCTTTGAGAGTACAGAGCCTGCTTCATTTTCTGTCTCCTTCTCTCTCTGTCCCTCCCCTGCTCACAGGCTCGTTCTCTCTTTCTCTCAAAAATAAATAACTAAACATTAAAAAAAAAAGATAAGAACCATGTAGTCCTGTCAATAGATGCAGAAAAAGCATTTGACAAAATACAGCATCCATTCTTGATAAAAATCCTCAAGAAAGTATGGATAGAGGGAATTTGCCTCAACATCATAGAGGCCATATATGAAAGACCCGCAGCTGATATTTTCCTCAATGGGGAAAAACTGAGAGCTTTCCTCTAAGTTGTATTTAAGAACGTGGAAAATTATAGTATTGTCTGAAGGAGTTATAAATACATATAAAGAAAATATTTAAGATGATCATTTTATAAACAAAGGAGAGTAAAGGAACAAAAATGGAGGTAAGTTTTCTAAATTTCACCAGAACTAGTAAATGTCAAACCAGTATGCTGTGATATATGCCACTAAAAATGCTCTGCAAAGGGATAAACTTAAAACCACTATAGATAAGTCAAAATGGGATCCCCAAAATTTGCAAATAACCCAAAGGATGACACACAAAAAAGAATCAACTCCAGATAAAATAAACAGTAAACAAACCAACAACCAAATTTTAAATATAAGGGCAAACATAAGCCCTAACATATAAATATGTACATGAATAAAATGTCTAAGTACTCTAGTTAGAAGACAGAAATTGGGGGAGTGGATTTAAAAAACAACCTGATTCAAATATACATTATTTGGAAGAATCTCGCTAAATATATAATGTTTACTGTAGTTTGGAAGTAAAAGGGTAGAAGTACATATAACATCTCAACATTAATCAACATGGATGCTATAGAAGCAAGACTATCTATAGTAATTTCAGATAAAGTATACTTCAGAGCAAATACAATTATCAGAGACAGAGTGGGACATTGTATGGTAATAAAAGGGCTAGTAGACCAAGAAGACAGATCAATCATCAATATGTGTATACCAAACACAGAGCTACAAAACAGATGAAACAAAAAGATTTAGAAGTGAAAGGAGAAATGGACAAACCCATAATCACCACTAGAGACAATTATTTTAACAATGACAGTACAATTAGACAGAAAATAGGCAAGGATATGGAAGAACCCAAAATATAACCAACCGACATAATGCAATTCACATTTATAAAGCGATCCATTCAACAGCAGATACACATACTTTTAAGTGTTCATGAAACATATGCCAAGGTAAATAACAGTGTGGACCATAAAATAAATCTCAACAAATTTTCAAACACTTAAATCATGCAGAATGTGTTCTCTGACCCACAAGGGAATCAAACTGAAAGTCAACAGACAGATAACATGAAATATTAAAAAAAAACTGGAAACTAAATAGACTCCCCCAAAATTAATGGGCCCAGAAAGATGGCTCAAGGGAAATTTTAAATATATATTGAACTAAGTGAAAATGGAAATACAAAATATCAAATGGTTGTGGAATGCAGTTAAAGCAGTGCTAAGAGGGAAATTTATAGCACTAAATACTTACATTAGAAAATAAGAAAAATCTGAAATTAATAACCTAAACTCACACATCAAAATCCTAGAAAATATAAAACAATATGAACACAAAACTGCTACAAGAAAGGAAATAATAAAGCAGATAGTTTAATGAAACTGACAACAGAAAAACCACAGATAAAATCAATGAAATAAAACCTGGGTCTTTGAAAAGATCAAGGAAGTTGACAAACTTGCATCAGACTTGGAGACTGACATTGAAAACAAGAGATCAAATGCAAATTACCAGTATCAGAAACAGAACAGGGTATATACTACTACAGATTCCGCAGACATCAAAATTATTGTAGTGCACACAAACTTAAAAACTTACTAGTACAGATGAGTTCTTGGAAATCACAAGCCATCACATTCATCCAACATGAAATACCAAATTTAAATAGCCCAATGATTATTATGGTAACTGAATTCGTAATTTAAACATTTCCAAGAAAGTGAAATCCTGACAACTGGAGAATTCTACCAAATGTTTCATGAAGAATCAGCACCCATTCAACAAAAACTGTATCACGGTGCCTGGGTGGCTCAGCTGGTTAAGAGTCCAACTCTTGATTTCAGCTCAGGTCATGATCTCATGGTTTGTAAGATGGAGCCCTGCATCCAGCTCTGCATTGAGAGCACGGAACCTGCTTGGGATTCTTTCTCTCCCTCTCTCTACCCCTCCCTTGCTCTCTCTCTCTCTCTCTCTCAAAATAAATAAATAAACATTTATTTTTTTTTAAATTTTAAGTTCATTTATTTATTTTGAGACAGACGGAGTGTGAGCAGGAGGGGGAGGGAGGGAGAGAGAGAGGGAGAGAGAGAGAGAGAGAGGATCCCAAGTAGGTTCTGCAGGGTCAGTGCAGAGCCTGACACGGAGCTTGAATTCACAAACTGTGAGATCATGACCTGAGCCAAAGTCAGATGCTTAACTGACTGAGTCATCCAGTCACCCTATAAATAAATAATTTTTTAAAGAATTTTTTTAGAAAATAGAAGAAAAGAGAGCCCTAATTAATTTTTTTTATGAAGCTAGTATTTTCCTGATACCAAAAACAAAGTACAAAAAAAAACCCCAAAAAACCCTTATAAATCAATATTGCTTATGAATACAGATGTAAGAATCTTTCACAAAATATTTGTACGTAGGACTAATCAACATGCAGAAAGGATTATACAAAGTGGCCACTGGGGTTAAGTCCATGAGGTAATTCTGTTTTAATATCTGAAAAATCAATAATAATAATAAAAAAATCACATGGCTACATCAATTGATAAGAAAAAGCATTTGGCAAGATTCAACACCTATTCATGGTAATAACTCCTAGAAAACTTAGGAGTAGTGGGGAATTTCCTCAACTTGATTAAAAAAAAATCTACAAAGAACTGGGTTGCATGGGTGGTTCAGTCTGTTGAGCATCCAACTCTTGATTTTGGCTCAGGTCATGATCCCAGGCTTAAGATTCTCTCTCTCTCCCTCTGTCTCTTTTCCCTGCTCACACTCACTCTCTCTCTCTAAAAACGAAATTTAAGAATTTTATAAAAATAATTAAAAAAGAACATCTACAAAGAAGCTACAGATATTATGACATTTAAGCATGAAAGGAAAGAATTTATGTTTTCTCTCTAAGGTAATGAGCAACACCAAGATGTTTACTCCCTCTACTCTACTCCTACTCAACATAATACTAAGATATCTAGCCAGCATAATGAGATAAGAAAGGGAAATCAAATCCGGAGGAATCAGGGAAAAAAGCAATAAAACTGTCCCTGTTTGCAGATGACATGATTGTTTACAGAGAAAATAGCAAACAACATAGAAAACAACTTCTAGATGTAAAAAGTGAATTCTGTAAGATAACAGGATATAGGATCAACATCCAAAAATCAATGTATTTGTACCTACTAGTGATGAACATCTGGACACAAAAATTAAAATACAATACATTTTAAATCACTAAACAATGAAAGACTTAGGTGTAAATCTAATAACACATTTTCAAGACTTGTATATAAAAACTACACAGTGCTGGTTAAAGAAATCAAAAATGATCTAAAGAAATGGATTAGAAGACACAACACAGTAAATATTTCAATTTTCCCCAGATTGATACAAGGGTTTAACACAATTGCTATTGAAATCCAAGGATGATTACCTATAGATATAAATAAAATCATTCTAAAATTGATATGGAAAGGCAAATTAACTAGAATAGCTACAACAATTTGGAAAAAGAAGAAAATAATGGGGGAAAACAATCTACCATGTTTCAAGACTTATTACATAGCCAATAATCAAGGTAGTATGGTTTTGGCAGGAGAGATAGACACATAGATCAATGGTACAGAGGAGAAACTCAGAAACAGATTCATACACATATGTAGAACTGATTTTTTTCAGAAGTGTGAAAGCAATTCATACGGGAAAGAATAAATAATATGTTTGCCAAATAGTGCTGAAGCAACAGGGGAGGGGGGCGGGGAATGGCCTTGACCTAAACTTAACATCTTAAACATTAATTCAAAATATATCACCAACTTCAATATAAAATATAAAACTAGAAATGTTTAAGAGGAAACGTCAAATAGAGGAAAATCTTAAAAATATAGGCCCAGGCAAAAAATTCTTAGACTGTACCAAACTCATGATCCGTAGTATACAATATTAATAAAATAAATATTAGTATAAATATACTTTTTGTCATAAGTAAAAACTAGCACTCTGCAAGAGACTCTGTCAGACAGATGAAGTGAAACCTTACAGGCTGGTAGAAAATACTTACAAACTACATATCCTACTAGCTGTTTGCACAAATAGAGAACTCTGAAAATGCCACAGTAAAAAAACCAAACAATCCAACTGGAAAATAAACAGACTACATAAAATGAGATATTACCGAAGAGGATTTACGGATGGCAAATAAACACATGAAAACAAGTTTGACATCCTTAGACACTAGGGAGATTCAAATTAAAAACACAATGAGATATTACTGTAAACCTAGCAGAATGGCTAAAATAGAAATAATGACAACACAAGACAGTCCTAAGGATGTGGACAAAAGTGGATCACTAATACCATCCTTAGCGGGGAGGTAAAATGGTAAAGATACTCTGAAAAGCAGTTTGCCAGTTTCTCACAACACACAAACATGCACTTGCCAAATGACTCAGCCATTCCATTCCCGTACATTTACAAAGAGAAATGGAAACCTATGTTTACGCAAGAAATCTGTACATAAATGTTCACAGTGAATTTATTTGTAATAGTCCCAATTTGAGACAACCCAGATGTCCTTCAGGTGAAAGGATAAACAAACCTGTACATACACACCATCGGACACTACTTAGTAACAAAAAGAAATTACTGATACGTACAACAGTTTGGATGAATCTCCAGGCAAATTTGAGCAGCAAAAAATTCCAAATGTTACACGCTGTACAATTCCATTTATAGGACATTGCTGAAATGATAAAATTATAGAGATGGGGAAGAGACTAGGGTTTCCTACGGGTTAAGGATAGGGTGGGGGTGTGAAGAAAGGGGACATGGCTGTAAAAGGGAATCCCCTGTGGGGATGGAAATGTTCTGTACCTTGACCATATCAATGTCCATATACTGGCTGTGACTCAGTACTATACTTTTGTAAGATGTTGCCATTGGGTAAAACTGGGTAAAGTCTACATGGAGTCTCTCCATACTATTTTGTTTGACAATTCCATGTACATTTATAATTATCTCCAAATTTTTAAAAAAGCTTAATTTAAAATGGTGCCGAAATAATGTTCTATTTTTCAAAACTTTTTCCCAAGATGGGGAACTAGGGTCATTACTCCAAGAGAATTTTGGAAGAATATATTTTGACTGGGTGGCTGTGGAATTATGTCGAAAGGAAAGGATTAAAATTCTAGTTTTTCCACGTGCTTATTATCGTTGAATGATGTCAACACTGTGACCCTCAATTTCTTCAGCTGCAAAAAGGGAATAAAAAAATATGTAACAGGATTTACTATGGGGCTTATGGGGGAGAGTGAGAAGACGTAGGTAAAATCTGCTGGCACCTAGAGGCTGCATGAATTTTCTTAAATACAGCATGTAGTCCATGCAATTAAAATTTATTCACACAAAATATGTATTTTACAAATTTAAATGTTAATCAAAGGAATCATGTGTGTTCACTGTGGTCAGGCAAGTAAGCAGATTCTGAACCTGTGGCCAGACCACCCATGGCCCCTTTAGAGCTCCTGGCAATGGAGAATCTAGAAGGATCCAGGTAGCACTGCACACTGAGATGGGTGTGAGTGACATCAACAATGAGAACTGGGGGGTACCTGGCCGGATGTAAGGAAGCCAGTGCCTTTTCTGCACAGCCCTCCCTCCTCCAGCTTTCCTGCTCCTAACCCCCTGCCCTCATTTAGAGTTCCAAGTTGTGCTGGGAGCCATATTGGTCTGAGGATATGGTGGGGCTGGGGGCAGGGTGGGACCCTGACCTTGAAGATCTCGGTAGCCTAATGGTTTCATAAAAGTTTGGAAATATATTAATATGACATATAGGAGTAGTTGGCATTTACATCAAGTTTAGGTTTGTATTTTCTGGTGAGTCCAGGTGGAAAATTGTGTAAAATGTAAGACTTCATTGAGCAGCCAGATGCTGCATCCAAACTGAGATTTCATGGGTCAATAAATAACCCAGACCCATAAAGTATCCGGCGGTAATGGGAAATACTGTAATTTCTTTTAACAGATCAGAAAACAGCTGGTTGGTTTTCCCTTTAAGAAAAGAAAAATACTTTTGTATTTCTGTTCTGAAAAAGTCAAATATCAACATATCTGCACAGTTGGAAATACCGAGCATATTATTCTTATCAATCAAGTGTCAAAACCAGAGACCTTTGCCTCTCTGGATCATTGATCTAATGGAGGTGGAGAGACAGTTGGTTTCTCAGACGGGCATTGTGAGTCTTTGCAGGGTCCATATGTCTAGCAGGAATTTTGGGTTAATGTGTGTGCATTTGAGGGGAATGGCCATTAGCATCTCAGATGGATGGAGGGGCTTCACTAATATTTGGATTTTTTTCTTGTTTTCATAGTGGAATCAATCCTATTATTTCCCTTTCTGCAACTCCAAATTCTATCTCCCCGATTCTCTCCCGTTACCATCCAGTTTATAAACACTGTGAGGCTTTGTCTCCCATAGTTGAGCTGAGATCGCAATAGGGATATTGTTGGTAGAAGGGAAAATAAGCTTATTACGGGTGTAATCATTTAGATAGTAGTAGTTTATTAAGGGGAGGAGGAGCAGCATTGGTAACAAAACAGAGCAATCACTATCACATAGAAAGAGTATAGACCAAAATCATTACTAGTCTTTGATTACACACAAGTTTCTGGGTCAACTGGTAAACATCACATCCCCACCTCTCCCCTTGTACAATCAGTAACTTCTACCCACAGAGATAACCAGATTCACGTAACATAAGAATCCATAGATAATAGAGCAGAAATGCTTGTTCCAGTCCATACTCTCTCGACCCCCTTTGAGCTCACTTGCAGCGGTAGATAATCACCAGCAAGCTGCCTGTCTCCCTTCCTGCCTTCTTTAATTGAGGGCTTGCTCTAGCCACACAACTTTTCTCTGCTCCACAAGCTCAACCCGAAAGCACAGCGAAGCCGACTCGGCCATGATCAATGTTTAACAACTGAGAGGCAGAAGTCAGTGATAAATGACCTCAGCCTCCCCAGATTTTGGTAGGAAAGTGCTAACGTTTCTCAAAGAAGCCCCTGTGACTTGAGTTCCAGTTGTGCAGCGTGGTAAACCCAGTCATCAACGGTTTTTCTTTTTCCCTATTTCACTTCCCCATCCTGTACCTCCATCTCCCAAAAAAACTACCTGCTTCCAAGTCCTTGTCTCAAGGTCTGCTTTAAGACACATGAAACAGACAGGCAACAGATAATTGGCTGTAAAATGGGGATACATAGCAGGTTTCCATAATAATAGTCCCCATAAATAAAGCGCAACAGGCAATGTTTAAAAACATTATTTGCAAGCTTGCTAGGAAATGAAATCTTTCATGAAGCCTATGGGCTCAAAGTGCCAATCGTAAGGACAGATAATTACCCACACATAACTCAAGATGCTGCGTTCCATGAGAACAGGGTTCAGTATTGTCAGTTTCTAGAGTGAGCACAGGGCCTGCCTCAGGGTAAATACATAATTAAAATAATCTGAACACATAAATAAAAGAACGAAAAATAGAATGAGATAGATTTTTACTCAAAGCAACTGTGTAACGGATGCTCTGTTTTTTGGGTAGAGAGCGTATCATACCACCCACTAGGGTTGATAAATAAATTTTAGTTAATGGATGTATGCATATATACATGCACTTACCTTTCCCAGAGAACCAGGCTACTCATAGTAATAAATTGAACAAAAAGACATTAAAAGTCAGGAGATGGTAAGAGACAGGTGTTCCAGACTCTTGGGACTAGCAGGAATAAGAAATTCCTGGATCGACGTGGCAATAAATGAATCCTACATGACGCCACACACAAGGGAGCCATTAACCACCTCTTACATCTGTTGGATAACAAAGCTATTGATCATTAGAGAGGTGCCTAGAGGGAATTCAACTAGATAACATCCTCTCTGATGAACAGAAGTGTTTGTAGAAATGACAATTCTAACGGGATTGGAATAGAGAATAAATCTCTTAGGGATATAGTACCCGGTGGTGGCAGAAATGTAGCCATTTATAGATGTTCATTACTATGAACACATGCGTCTTCCTTAGCCATTATTGGATTTCTTACACATATCTAATCCGGCTAATTATGGGATTCTGGGGTTTACAAGTATATAGAAATACCTACAATGAGAATATAAGACATATGGATACGTAATAATCTTAAGAAAAGTATAATTTGGCAACTTCCATTGGTACACTGAAAAAAATAAAAATAAGCTTCGTCATTGTTGACATATATGCATTCTGGCTCTTCTTTCAACTCTATGTCTGCTAAAGAAGAAAGGACTTGAATTTCCTGAAAGATACACAGTACTATTATTTCATATATTGAGTGGACAACTGTTTATCAGCATAGACATCTCTATATCCCTACCTGGAATAGCAGAGAGGAGCACATGTGTGGATTTATGAGGAAAGTAATCACTCTGGGAAATCTAGACACTGGACCAAAACTAAAGACAGATTGACACCCAATGATCACATATCTGATAATAAGCGTACTGATAATAAGAGCACCTGACATTGTGTTCCAAGATGATGGGTTAAGAGATTAGCCAAAAATCCAATGAGAAGAGATGACTGGTTGCCATCTTTTACTTTCTAGGACATGAACCCTGTTTATGAGATCCATTATAATTGGATATGATGATGTCAGTAGTATGTTGAGGCAGAAACTTCTGAAAGCCAAACCTGATGGGCAGAGAGGCAGAGAAGAAGGCTTTAGGGGAAGAATTTGTGTTGAAGAGTGAGAGAGAGAGAAGTAGTTTCCCTTATATTCTGTATGAGCTAGAATTCTCTACCGCACCATTTAATCTCCCATTCTTGACTTCTTAAGGACTTTTGTTTAAGAGAAAGACTCTACTAGATGAGAACATTACTTGTTTACTTCTATGTATAGATTACAATTCATATTTCTGGTTTGACATAAATATTTTGACAGTCTTATTTAGCTTTGAGAAGGAAAAATTGGGGCAGATAAAGTATGTCATTCATATGTTTGAAGGGACCAAACTTGGAAAAAGAAGTTGACATATTCTTCCTGGTTCCAGATAGTAGATCACGCACTAAGTGAAAGACCATGAAAACACAGATGCTGATGAGACTTAAGAAAAATATGTCTCTATTTTTGGCATAAAGGTAATGCTAAGCTTCATAATGCAAATGGAGAGTGTCTCCTTATTTTTTTCAAGTTCTTTTTATATCATAGAATATTTAACAGAAACTACCTGTAAACTTATTGCCATGCCAAGACTTTCGTTTGCATGTTCTAAGTGAGTGAGCGATTCATCTAGAGCTATCTACAGTAGGGTATAGTATAGTATGGCATAGAAGTTTCTTAGAAGTTTGGGACACTACTTGCTTAGCTACAATTTCTAATTGTCAAGTTCACTGAGATTTTCAAATTTATTGGCAGGACATTGATCACAATGTTTCTTTACTTTTTCAATTACTGCTGATCTGCACCAACATGAGGCTTCATATCTCATATTATGTTTACTTGTATTCTATTCTCTTGTCCTTGATCACTCTTAACAGAGATGTATTTCTTTTATCTCTTTTTAAAAATACATATTTTGATTTTGTTCTTTTCTCTTTCACAATTTGGGTTTACATGTCACTAATTTCTGTTCTTAACTTTATTATTTCATTTTCCTATTTGGGGGTTTTTTGAATTATTACTTTCTGAACTTTTTAAAATTTGAACGACCACTCATTAATACTACTTAAGCCTAACCTCTTTGCTAAAATAAGCATTTAACACCACACATTTGCCTCAAGTTTTCAATTTAGCTGCATCCTATGTTTTTATGTAAACAAATTTTTTAAAACATTTATTTATTTTTGACAGACAGAGACAGAGCGTGATCGGGAGAGGGGCAGAGAGAACGAGGGAGACACAGAATTGGAAGCAGATTCCAGGCTCTGAGCTGTCAGCACAGAGCTGGACACGGGGCTGGAACTCACAAGCGGTGAGATCATGACTGGAACTGAAGTCAAGAATCAGACACTTAACTGACTGAGCCACCCAGGTGTTCCTGCATCCCATGTTTTTGAAATGCATCCTTTCCTTGGGGCTCCTGGGTGGCTCAATCAGTTAAATGTCTGATTCTTGATTTCCACTCTGGTCATGATCTCATGGTCCTTGGGATCAAGCCCCACATCAGGCTTTGTGCTGACAGCACAGAGCTTGCTTGGGATTTTCTCTCCCTCTCTCTCTCTGCCCCTTCCCTGCTTACACATGTACACTCTCTGTCTCTCAAAATAAATAAACTTAAAAAAAACAAGCATCCTTTCCTTGATACTTATATATATATATATAGATATATAGATATATAGATATAGATATAGATATAGATATAGATATAGATAGATAGATATAGATATAGATAGATATAGATAGATATATCTCCCATAAATGGTAGAATTTCTGCTTCACACATAATTTAGATTATTAACAGTTTTAGATGGATATATCTATTGACCTACAATACATTTCAAGTGTCAAAATACATAATATGATGTTTTGGCATGTGTGTGTACTCACAAATCAATCACCATAACAAGATAGTGAATATACTGATCACTCAAAAGCTTCCTTGTGGCCCCTTGTCATCCCTCCATCTTCCCTCACTGTCACCCCACCTGCAGGCAACCAGCAATCGGCTTCCTGACACTATAGTTTGCATTTTCTAGGCATTTATATAAATGAGATCATACAAGTATTTATGAACTGTTACCCAGCTTCTTCTACTCAGCACCATTATTTTGAGATATAACCTTATTGTTGCTAAGCAGTATTCCATTGTGTGGACATACTACGATTTGTTTATATATTCACCTATTTATGGACTTTGGGTTACATCCATTTTGGGCTAAAGATGTTATGAACATTTGTGTCCAGATCTTCTCTTTAATGTATACATACTTAACCTTGGATAAATATCTAAGAGTTGAATATGGCTTATAGAGTAGGTGTATGTTAACATTTCTTGAAACGAATTTCTGCAAAATGGTTGTAACATTTAAAATTTCTACCAGCTAAAAGTGAGAGTTGACAATGCTCCCTGTACTTTTCAACACTTGGTATGTTTGGTCTTGTTTAATTTTACACATTTTAATGAGTGTGCGATGCTATTGATTGTGGATTTAAGCCACATTTCCCTAATGACTAATGATGTTAAGCATATTTTCACGTATTTATTTATCACTGTATCTTCTTTCAGCAAGTGTCTGTTCAAATTTTTATTGGGTTGCTTGTTTCCTTATTATTGAACTTTAGTATCCACTGTAAATTCTGCATACACATCCATTATTAGATATATCCTTTGTTAATATTTTCTCCCAGGATGTGACTTTCCAGGTAACAATGGTTTTGAAAAATAGAAATTTTACATTTTGATTGAGTTCAATTTTTTTTTTAATTTCATGAATCATGCTGTTGGGAGCATATCTAAGAAATCTTTACTTAAGACAAGGTCACAAATATTTTCTCTAATTTTTCTTCCAGGATATTGGTAATTTTGGATACTACATTTGGGTCTACAATCTATTTTTAAATAATTTTTAATATAGTATGAGGTATGGATCCAAGCTCATTTCTAAGATATGGATATCCAACGGTCCCAGCATCACTTATTAAAAGCATTCTTTCTCTATTAAGTTGACTTTACTTCTCCTGCTTACTCCTTTGCTGTGCTTAAAATACAGAGTTGGAAATGAGGATCAATAAATTTTAGGCTCTAATACTCCTTTTGATAACTATGATCAGTGGTAAATCATCTGACCCCTTTGAGTCTGTTACGTCATATTTAATAGAAATGGGCATCTCAGGAACCTCAAAGCTACCTTTAATTGCTGAAATCTTCATTAAACATCACTTGATGTTTTTGATGGTTATGGGTCTTAATTGGACTCATCTGAAACTTTGAGAAGCCATATGTTTCCTGGCCATCAGGGCTTTTTTTTTTTTTTTCCTGTTTTGGCAAGGTTAGCTCAGATCATTACTTCAGTAAATCAATCATAAAATTAATCATAAATAAAAATTCAAGTCCATCATGCAGGTTTATACACTGGATATAATAGGATATATGTCTTGATACCGCGGAAAAGTCTGTATTTAGAGAAAAGCGTGCTTTATATTTGAAAGAAATATTTACATCCAAAAGGCAAAAAAATAAGATGTGCCTATTACTTGCCTTCAGATTTTAAAAAAGCCAAAGGTACTGGTATTCTATCAGAAGATGGAACACAGCGCAAAGTCCCAGCAGCAGCTTAAATTTGCGGCAGGCTTAGAGGTGCCAATAAGCTTCAAGAAGATCTCACAAGAAGAACGCATCATTAGTTCCTGCTGTTACTGTTTATTATCCATGAAGGGGATTGTGGGAAATAATTTTTTAAAGACACTTAGCTCTTCTCAATGGTAACTTAGGGTCATCATTTCAGTAACTATATCTATTGCACTCCTACTCTGCGTTTAGGAAGATGTCCAATATGGTGGCAATTCAACAATATAAGCCCCAGAGCCCGTGGGAAGTCATGGGCTTCCTTTGTTTGACAGAAAACTGGTGATCAATAGATTAAAATCCCAGAAATACATGGAGGATGGAAAACAAAACAAACACTTAGCTGAGAATCAGAGAATGTGCGTTTTCCACCAAGCTCTGCCAGTAATGGCAGTGAGAACAGGGAGAAGTAGCCCAGTGGAAATCAAGGCTTGGGATCCCTACAATCTTCATTTATGGCTCCACTACTTACCATTGTGTGAGACCTGGGAAATGACAATTTTTTGGCCCACAGTCTCTCCATCTGTAAAATGGAATACATCATGTCTGAAGGGAGTCGTCAAGACCATTTTCAACTTTGACTTTGCCTTTAGATATGTTTTCAGCTCAAGTCTGTCCGGGTCAAGCTCCTCCTGGTTCTTTCTTCCAAAGCAAACCTTTGATAGCACTCTCTATTTCCACAAGCACATGTCAATCATTCTCCTAACTCAAATATCTGTTAAGGCAGATGAGTGGTGTTTAGGTAACCACACTAAATAACTCTTCACCAATATTTTTACTAACAGATAAAATCTTTATTGTGTGCCATCCCACAGTTTCAGAAGCTCAGATGGGAGAGACAATTGGCGTGGATTATTAATTCTGAGAGTTATGGCACGCACCCATTGTTCAAAACAACCCAGTGTGTACATTTCCTGCTGAAGCAGGTCAGATCAGCAGAAGACTGGAAAGTTGACTCTCATAACTTTCCCCCTTGTCTGTTTTCCATTAATATTGTTTTTGACGAACTGTATATTAACGGCAAATCATCATCTTCATCAAGAGACTCCGGTCCTATGAGAAGCAGTTGAAACAACTGTGATCCATATTTTTAAAGATTTTTGATGACTGTTAAAAAAGTAATAGACTTTATTTAATTGGGACGGTTCAGGTTTGCAGAAAAATTGAGCAGAAAGTCCAGAGAGTCCCATAACACTTTCTCCTCTGCCCCTGTAATTTCCCCTATTATTAACATCTTGTCTTGATGTAATACATTTGTTATAATTAACTGACAACCAATACATTATTATCCATAGTTTACATTAGGGTACACTCTGTGTGTTGTGCAGATCTATGGGTTTTTCCAAATGCTAATGTCAGGCATCCACCATTATAGCATCACAGAATAGTTTCACTGATCTGGAAATACTGTGGTTCCATCTATTCCTCCCACCCTCCCCCTTAACTCATGGCAACCACTGATTTTTACTGTCTCCATAGTTTTGCCTTTATATAGTTGGAATCATACAGTATGTAGCCTTTTGAGATTGATTTCCCTCACATAATGTTGTGTATTTAACATCCCTCCATACTCTTTCATGGCTTCATAGCACACGTCTCTCTAGAGCAGAATAATATTCCATTGTCTGGATGAACCACAGTTTTTCTTTTACCTACTGAAGGACACCTTAGTTGTTTCCAAAGTTTTGACAATTATGAGTAAAGCTGCGGTAAGTTTTGGGTGCAGATTTCTGTGTGGGCACATACTTTCAACTCATTTGGCCAAATACACGGGTGCCTGATTTCTGGATAACTGTTTTACTCTTGCAATATCTGTAATGTCCAATCTATTAATCCCATCCAATGTAGTTTTCAACTTAGATATTATATTTTCATCTGTAGTAGGTTTGATTTAGGCATTCAATATATTTTTCATGTCTCTGCTTGGCATTCATAGTTGAGTCTACCTTCTGAACATACCAGATCATGTTCTACATGTTGTGATGACAGTCGCAGTGTCCTGGTCTACTAATCCTATCATCTGTGTCATTTTTGGGTTGGTTTCAATGGACCAATATTTCCATTCACTGAGCCTCATGTTTTCCTGCTTCTTTGCGTAAACTGTATCTTTTGATTGGATGCTAGACATTGTGAGTTGTGCCTTATTGTATGTTGGCTATTTTTGCACACTTAAAAATATCCTTGAACTTTGTTCTAGATCTTAGCTAATTTATTGAAAATATTTCTGGTACTTGCTTTTAAGCTTCATTAGGCAGGACAAGAATATCATTGAGTCTAAAGCTAATTTTGGGCCATTATCTAGACAAAGCTTTTCAAAGTCTTCTGCCTGAGATCCCATAAATTATGAGTTGTTCCAATCTATGCTGCCACTAGTAACTCTATCCAGGAATGTTTGAGCCTAAGATTTGTCCCTCTAATACCTTCAATGGTTCTTTCACTGTCCTCTGATAGATGACTCACATACCTGTGCTATCAGTGCTCAGATGAAGATTCTAAAGATATCTTCCCCAAGTATCTAGAACTCCCTCACCTCTGTTTAGCTCTCACCTCTCTGCTACTCTCCCATATCTCCTCAAACACAAAGACAACCAAGTTCTTTCTGGGTTCCCCCACCTGTTTTATGATCTGGAAACTCTCTAGGCAATAAACTGGGACAACCATAGGGCTTGCTTCACTTGTTTCTTATTCTTAAGGGATTATTGCCCTTCGTTATCTGATGTCCAATATTTTAAAAGGCAAAGTTCTATATATTTTCATGTCTGTTTTTGGCAGGCTGATAAATCTATTTCTTCTTGGATGGAAGAAGAAATTGCAAGTTCTTTCTTAAATAGAGATCTAAGTGACATGCTTCCATGACAGACTTAGACAGCCATGTGGTGACAGAGGAAGCATTATGATTAACATGTACCCAGGATCCCTGATGACAGAGCACAGTCCATTCTAGACCAGTTGCTGGCAGCAACAGAAGCAAGTGGTGGCTCGTGATGCTTTACATCACCCTCTCTGCCCCCTGACACTGCAACCCTTAGTGTTCTTACCCCAAATCAGCGGGTTCTTGGTATTACATAAGAATAATATAAAATTATCATACAACTATTTGGTACTTTTATCTATCTCTAACTGGCAATATTAGTAAAGAGACCAGAGCTTATTCAAACACGGTGTCAGTACAAGTCTCTCTACGTCCTTAATGCCAGCTCTGTCACGTACACAAAGGTACTGCTTTTCACCCCGTTCATACAGGAATCTTAAAGCCACTACAGTGCCGGTGCCCCTGAGTATCCGTACCTCTACCAGACTCCATTGGGATTAACTCAGGAGCTGGGCAAGGCTGAATCTGGGGAGTGAATCACCACAGTGAGGGCAGTAAAATGGGTTTGCGAAGGTGGCAACCAACACTGCAGGATGGTATGTCCACTTTCTGCTCAGTGCAAAGGGGAAAGCTTGCATAGGTCAGTATAAGCTATGTAAAATCTGTACGATTTACTCCACTAGTATTAAGACCCTTAGCACTGAGAATGTAGAAACCTGAAAGACTACAGGAATATTTTAGAAATTTTAAAAAGGCATTTTTCTTTGCCGGATTTACATAAGAGAAAAGCACATGTGAATCATTCAGTCCCAAAACGTCCAGTCATGGCTGGAGACTGGATCACAGTAACAATGACGATTCATCAACAAATGGAGATTTTATTTTTATTATCAAATTATGCAGCCTAAATTATGCATTCCTAGCCAGCTAGCACCACACTTCAAAAGACAGATTTTTATAGCTGTCAAGAAAACATGCAAAGAGAAGCCGAATTTGAAATAATCATTGCTTGTCCTTACTTTATAAGCAAGACAAAAGAAATAACAGATTGGGCAATTGATCAGAGTAATGGACTCTGGTATTTATTTAACCATTAAGGACAGAAAAATGCTTACATGTAAAAGAAGAAATGGTAGACTCTTTGGTTTTCAATTGGAAAGATTAAAGATTCATCAACTAATTATGTGCTATTGCTTTTTAATGTTTATTATTTCTGTAAACTATGGAGCAAGTCTATATCTGTATCTCCTCTATATACTAGGATCTGAGATGGGTTGAAATCAAATGAGACATTTGAAAAATTCATTCTCGGAGCTGTCCTAAGATTAAACTGGCTACTTTAATTAGAAGCAAGTTCCCCTGGACATAAGAAAGTAGAGTCTGGATTATCATTTATTTTACAAAGCAAGAGAATAAATGCTTGAAAGATCCATATCATGGGGTGTCTGGGTGGCTCAGTCTGTTAAGTGTCTGACTCCTGGTTTCAGCTAAAGTCATGATCTCGTGGTTCGTGAGTTCAAGCCCTGCATCTGGCTCAAGGCTGACAGTACGGAGCCGGCTTGAGATTCTCTCTCTCTGCCCCTCCCCTGCTCGTGCTCTCTCTCTCTTTCTCAAAATAAAGAAATAAATGTAAAAAAATCCATATCATGATAAAAATAAAAAGAGGTTTAAAAAAAAGCCTAAAACTCGTCTTCACTGATGCTTGTATTATCAAGGTCATGGGGGAGAGGGAGAGAGAGAGGAATGAGGGGAAGGGAGAGGACGAGGAAAAGGAAGGGGCGGAGAGCCAGAAAGAGAGGAGAAGTGGGAAGAACAACAGAGGGCGGAGGAAGATGAAGAGGGAGAGACACACCCAATTCAGGGAATGGTATATTTTGGCAAATGCAACTCACAATACACTCCTTCAGTTATACCCCTTGCAAGCTTGATAAAGCCAAAGTGGCTCGTAGCCACTGACAGCAAGGCCACCCTCTGGGACACTTAGAAAGATGTTAAAGCATCTGTAAACCTTAATTTTGTATTGTGCCCTTTTGAAATTGTAAAACCAAAAGCAACAAGCCTCATTTACTCATTTAGAAAGCCACCTAAAAATCTATTGAAATGGACACATAATGGACGATGGATAAATATTGCATCTGAAAAGAACAATTTTATTTAGGTTATGAGTTTGTATTCTTTCCATCACTTTTAATTAAAAACTGCTCCAATATCGGTAGAGAAAGGGCAGTGATTATTGAATACAGGAGAAAGAATGGGAGAAGCATGTATGTTAATATTGGATGCACAGGAGGAAACGCATCCTGATACAATACCCCACCTGGAGTCAACCTCCTTCTATGCACATACTGCTTAGTCTCCTAGGTAATGGCCAGACGGTCAACATACTCACCGAGGTATGGAGTCCTGCTTGAGGGTTACTGTCTTACGTGCCTCAGGAAATGAACCATCCCCTGATATATTAAGAGAGATCATCTCATTGCACATGGGGAAGATTTATCAGTCTTTTGAGAAATCGTTTATTCTCCACAGCATCACAATGCTTATACCTCAGGAATATATCCTGTCTAACCAATGAATGACTATCACACTACAAAGCAAGCCAAAGGGTCATTCTGATCATGAGGAAGAGGTGTTATAAGGGCAGGTGATGGGATTCAGCCCAGCGTGGGCACCGAAGAATGACCTCAGTCCATCATACTTGTGTTGTTTCCATCCACATGATCCCCAACCATACCAGAAGATCTCAATAAAGTACCCAATTGTCTTTGAGAAAAGTCAAGACGTTGCAAGTCCCAAGTCAAGACTTTCAGGTGGTATGGATTCAAATAGCCTTGAAAACCTTTAATTCAGTTTACATGATCTTGGGAGAAATAAAAGAGAGCAATAGATACACATTGGAAGAAGCAGAGGCTCATAGCAATGTTTTTATCCATCACATACCATGAATTATTTATAAACAATGTGTATTTTCTGATGAATGTAGATATTTGTCAAGATCAGAAATACTAGCCCTGTTAAGAGTTACTCCCTCCAATCGCCTTGTTCCTGCCTGATGCAAATAGTGATCATTTGAGAAAAGTACAGAGGTAATTCATATAAGCAGTTGAGACCTGGGATTTATCTGAAGTACTACAATTTATTCTTGAATTTTTTATGTTACTGTCCCTTTTCCTGCTATACCTTGAAAGTTTCCATTTTAGGAGACACTCAAAACAGTAACTCAGCAAGTGATCTAAAAACAGGATTGGCTCATGTGATAGAAGACGCGGTTAAGACAGGTACACTTTGAGAAGTACCCATAAAATAGGATTTCCTTTCTCTCTCACTGGCTACTTCACACTCTGTCTGCAATACCAAGGAAGTCGTTTCTGCTATCATATTTTATTATTCCAAACTTTTCAGCCTGCCACATTTTATAGTGTTCATTGTAATTCAATGAGAGATTTTTACAGTACACATGTCTGTCTCTGCAAGGCGTTTCCTATCCTCCTTCAAGTATGCATGTTAGTAAAATTGACATGGTTACTAGCAAATTAATTCTCCACTCTGTTATGGTTCAGTTTATCCTTCATGCCTTATTAAAGTATTTCCCAATCTTATAAGGAGAATAGAAATAGTTTGATTTGAATGTATTTGTGCCTATTATTCTAAATCATTTTGGTTGAAATACAAAAAGAAAAAAAAAGTTGTTACAATTTGAATTTGGTAGGTTTTAAATACGGAAGCAGTTTCCACAATAAGAAACAAAACGATTTTGTAGACTTTGATTTAAAATCGTCCTGGGGCGCCTGGGTGGCTCAGTCCCTTAAGCGTCCAACTTCAGCTCAGGTCATGATCTCACAGTTTCTGAGTTCGAGGCCCGCCTCGGGCTCTGTGCTACAGCTCCGAGCCTGGAGCCTGCTTCAGATTGTGTGTGTCTCCTTCTCTCTGCCCTTCCCCCTAATGCTCTGTCTCTGTCTCTACCTCAAAAAAAAAACACATTAAAAAATCTTTTAAAAAATGGTCTGCCATACTGCTCTAGAAGAGTTACGGTGATACTCACTATTCAGTGCACATCCGCTGTATTCAAACGCTGCTCTACCTGTGGTCTTACTGAGTCCTGCTACGAACCTCCCACAAGGCAAGCATTTTTATTACCATTTGCAAATGAGGAAGACGATGAACAGCAGGTGGGGAGGATGGGGACTGTGAAGCCACCATAGGCAGGGAAGAGGGACACTTGGCACCTAGTAAAATATATTATAAATAATTGTGATTAAACTTCTAATCTCTGTGGATTTTAAGTGGATTTTAAGCTCCGAGAAGTCAAGATGTATCTTTTCTCATCTTCACAGTGATGAGCAATATTGAAAATATCACCTAGTAAATGGTAGTTAAACATTAGACTATAGGAAAGCACTGTATTTGATTTATTCTTTCTTTATTTTTTGTTTATTTAATGTTTATTTATTTTTGAGGGAGAGAGAGGTGGGGGACAGGCAGAGAGAGGGAGACACAGAGTCCGAAGCAGGCTCCAGGCTCTGAGCTGTCTGCAGAGCCCGTCGTGGGACTTGAACCCACAAACCATGAGATCATGACCTGAGCCGAAGTCAGACGCTTGACCGAATGAGCCACCCAAGCGCCCCAGAAAACATTATAATTGTAACTCAGCATCTGCAAAAGAGTGGCACTATGTTTTCTCTCTTCTAATATTTATTTGTTGAGTATCTCCTACGTGCCTGGCTCTGCTGGGCTCTGGAGAAATAATCATGAATAAATTAGGCACAGTCTCTGCTTCCAGAAGTTTAAAATTTGGTGAAAGAAAAAGTAAACAGAAAATCAGTATCTTTGTGTTACAGTTTCTCTCTCTCCCTCTCTCTCTCTCATTCTCTCCCTCTCCCCCCCCCCCTTATTTCATAATCTCTGGGCACAAATGTAGAACCAGGGTATCTATTAAAAAAGGAATATGGCCCAACTTCTAATACTTTAAAGAACTCTGTCTGATAAAAAATATCTTATAAAAGTATAGATATGGAATATACCTTCTAGGTTTACATTTCTAGGTATCCATTTAGAGTAGAAAGACAAGACATCTAACAATGCTGTGTACATGGGTTTGTGAATTCTGAATTCAATGAGGGTAGTGAAAAGCAGGATAATCGCTGGAAAACTGAACATTTGAAAGAGCATTTTAAGAGATGGTAGGACAGAAAGAGGAAAAGGAGCAAGGCCACAAAGAATGAATTAATAAAATCGGAAAAAGAAGCATGTGCATTTATCCCATATAAAATCCAGGAGTTTAGAGAGAAAATTCAAAGTCTTTCCCAGGAAATAATAGTAATTGGTTATGGCTTCATGGTAGCTCAGATGTTGGGCTCATTTTTTTTAAAAGAGGAAATGCACTTAATTTTTTAAAAGAGAGAAAATAGATATCTCGGTTAGAAAAAGGATGATGTCAGAAAAATCCATGCTAGTGAAAATCTCTAATATGTACGTTTGATTCAGACCACAGATATGTAGGTAAATTTAGAGAAAATAGAATTGGAGGGAGCCCACGTTGGAGACTTCCCTTTCTGTAGATGTGTAAACTTAACAGTCAGTCAGATGAAATGCCCCCGAGGTCCTGTGATGACAGAGGAACCAGGCTCGGACTGCAATCATTGAGCCCAGAGCGCCATGCTCCCCACTGAGATGCTCAGCCTCTCTTCCCAATCCATCAGCGCTATCTGCCAAGGGCTGAAGGAAATCACAATCTAGTCTTGCTGAGTCACAGAGGGTCTTAGGGATGGGGTGATGCAGCAAAATACACCTGGGCGGAGCAGGTTTCGAGCTACTTTGATATAGGTTGCTCAGCGTTGGCTTGGTAGACACAGGGAAACACTTGTGGGCCCATGGCCACTCACTCAATGGCTTGACACATGCCAACTTCATTTCTTTTTTTTTAATATGAAATTTATTGTCAAATTGGTTTCCATACAACGCCCAGTGCTCATCCCAACGGGTGCCCTCCTCAATGACCATCACCCATTTTCCCCTCCCTTCCACCCCCCATCAACCCTCAGTTTGTTCTCAGTTTTTCAAAGTCTCTTATGGTTTGCCTCCTTCCCTCTCTGTAACTTTTTTTTCCCCCTTCGCCTCCCCCCTGGTCTTCTGTTAAGTTTCTCAGGATCCACATATGAGTGAAAACATATGGTATCTGTCTTTCTCTGCCTGACTCATTTCACTTAGCATAACACTCTCCAGTTCCATCCACGTTGCTACAAAAGGCCAGATTTCACTCTTTCTCATTGCCAAGTAGTATTCCAGTGTGTGTATAAGCCACAATTTCTTTACCCATTCATCAGTTGATGGACATTTAGGTTCTTTCCATAATTTGACTATTGTTGAAAACGTGCTGCTATAAACATTGGGGGTACAAGTGCCCCTATGCATCAGCACTCCTGTGTCCCTTGGGTAAATTCCCAGCAGTGCTATTGCTGGGTCATAGGGAAGATCTATTTTTAATTTTTTGAGGAACCTCCACACTGTTTTCCAGAGCAGCTGCATCAGTTTACATTCCCACCAACAATGCAAGAGGGTTCCCGTTTCTCCACATCCTCTCCAGCATCTACAGTCACTTCGTTTCTGAGGATAAAAACACAAACCAGCATCCTCAATCCCTAAAATATAAGGGATTCTCTGCTTCTCTGGCCACATCACTAGGTTGAAGGGGGAAGGTGAGCAGGGGCCTCCAGTGTGGCTTATCAGTGTTTCTACTCCTTGACCATAGTGATTGTGATGGATATATGACCCCCACATGGATCACCTGAGTTCTTCTCCAGAATGATCCCAATTGTACCTAGGCACAAGAAGTTTCATTTCTTTGTGGCTATAAAGCTTAAAGGCTTGAGCCTGGACACTAGCAGTGGCCAAGGCCCTACCAAATGGCAAAAGCAGTAGGAGAAGACAAAGCCAATGAGAGGATGATACAAGGATGAGACATGGATCAATTATTACAAGTGGCAGCGAGTCCCTTGATCAACTTGTCCCTAGCTCTGTTCCTGCCCTTTGCCATCACCAGTGCTACCAAACTTTTCATCATATCTAAGACATTTGAGTCTGGTTTTTTATCAACTTCAGACAATGCTAAAGTGTCTGTTAAATAGTTTTGCTAAACAATAACTTCAATGATGACAATGATTATTAGATGTGAGATTTTTATACTATTTTTACACTATTAACTAAGGTTTCTTATACTATCAACCTTGTAATTATATAATAAGCAGCTATTATTTATCGAGCACCTACAGCATGAGAATTCTTTTATATTATCTACTTTATTCCTCACAAAAAGTCTTCAGACAGGGCATGATTTTCGCCAGTATTCAGATGATAGAACGGAAGATTACAGAATATATGGAACCTATTCATTGGACTTGTGGCTCTTAAAAAGATCTATATCCAAACACAAATATCCCCTTTCTCCAAACCCCTCTGCTGTACGGGAAGGTACACGTGTCAAGTAAGGGATTTAGTCTTGATGCTGAAAGTTAAGGAGACGTTAAAGGGATTTGTGACACAACATGGACATGGTGAGATGTGATTCAATGTTGAGTTTGAAGTAAATACCATTTTTAAATTAGTATCATGGCTATCTCATTGCACGCTAATGCTTTTAGATATAGAAACATCTCATAGAACATGTAGTGTAACCACTTCAGTATATAGATGAGAAACCTATGACCCAGAAACATTAAAGGTTCTTCCAAGGTTAAACAGAAAATCGGTAATATAGGGGAAAATCGGTAATGGAGGGGAGATACATCTGGTCTACTGGTTGACCCACATTTGCTCCATGCACACGTAATTTCTTTTTCTGTTGGAGAGTCTGGACCCTTCTGTCCGTTGATTAAACTTCTTGGCTTAATCATCTATTGTCAATGTATTTTAAATAATAGTATGTGTTTGTGTACATTTTCTATGTCTTCAATAAGAACCTTTGCATTAACAGAGCTATACCCCTGTCATTAATTTTCATTAACAAATGTTTGATTAAGCTACAACCTTGCAGAAACTGGTCTCTGTTGGAACCTGTTGCCAAGAGACTTGATCTCTTTCGACAAAGCCAAGAGCTAACAGAACAATTCTCCCTATTAAAAAAAAAATCTTCAAAACATGCACTGTTTCAGTTTAATGGTTGTGAATAGTAGTTTGTTATGGAATTTTAATGGTTCGATTATAACAGCTGTTTCTACAATGAATCACGGTTATTAGCATTTAAGGTATGGCATAAATTGTAGAGTGTAATTGCTTACAGACTTTTCTAAAACAAGAATACATCTCCATCATATCCAGAGCATGCCATTGACATAACTGGAGGAAGGGTTGCCACAAACCTAAAGCAAAAGATGGAACGAAAGACAAGGGCTGTTTTAAGGATGAAGATCTCCCATTTGTTCAAAATGAAATTTAAACTTAAATTAAAACGAAGGAGCAAACAAGTAATTTTTACCTTCGTACTCATCATCTTTACCATATCTTTTGTGGAGTCTGTGACTATATTAGGGAAGAAAGGATGTTTACAATTGTTTAGGCTAATGGATTTTAAGTACGTTTTTCGCATGGAAATCTCACTGACAAATTATCTGTAGTCTCCACAGGAAAAAAATATATAAAAAATGGGTTTCAATCTGGTTGAATCAAGAGGGAAGGTTTCGGCACTTCTGTCCCTCATTCCTCTCTCCTATCTCTTCAGTTGGCTGTGCCCCTGTCACCAGTAACCTTGGCGGTGAATCCAACACTATTCTACTCATTCACTTACGCAATTGGAAAATATTAAAACCAGAAAATGAGTATGAATTCCCCCAAATCGCAAACCTAATTAGTGGAAAATCCTGGACAATTAGATAGGTTTCCCAGATTGCTGTACAGAGAATATCCCATTGTATTGCCTATTGTTTAAGGCTCTCAGGAGTTTTCCTACCTTCTCAATATTCTCCTCGAACTTGCCAGCCCCTGCCCTTTCAATGAATGGTGGGAAGCCCAACCACCCTTTGGCCACAGAAATGGATTGCAGATATACTTAAACTCTATCAGCAAGGATAGCTCTAATTAGAAAATAATTTGAACAAAAGAGATAAACATCTGTTGTTGTTGTTTTTCTTTTTTACTAAAATGACACAGAAGTCAAGGGAAATTAACATCTAAAATGAAAATGGCCAAATTCTTGGAAGAGTTATCACATTACTTTGTAAGCCAATATTTTATCAAGTTAATAATCTTCACTTAATTAGGGGCACCTAGGTGGGTCGGTCAGCTGAGCATCTGGCTCAGGTCATGATCTCATTGTCATGAGTTCGAGCCCCACATCAGCCTCCTCACTGGGCATGGAGCCGGCTTAAGATTCCCTCCCCCTCTCTCTCAACCCCCCTCCCCCTCTCTCTCTCCCCCCCTCCCCCTCTCTCTCTCCCCCTCTCTCTCTCCCTCTACCTCTGCCCGACCCTGCTTGCATGCACGTTCTCTCTCTCTCTCTCTCTCTCTCTCTCTCTCTCTCTCTCAAAATAATAAGCATCATCATCATCATCATCTTCACCTAATTATTTCAAGTTCTGGCCCTGTCTATTTATGCCAAAGAAGGAGCTTTGTTTTTGGAAGTCTGAAGAATCAAACTAATCCACTGCCTGCTGTATGAGTCAGTCGGGTTTCTGCTGTGACATTCCCTTTACATACATCTCAGTGGCCTCAAACAACAAATATTTACTGACTGATCACAGGTTTGCAGCGAACCTATGCAAGGTGGGGCAGAGTGCTGGGGGGTGACTCTCGCCACCCGAGTGCCCACAGCTGACGGTGAATAAAAGGGGTCCATGGGTAGCTCGGTTCTGATGCACATTCTGCACTGTCTTCCTGAGATTCCGGAGCTTTGAGAGGAGCCGTAACCTACTCAATAGCATCTTTTAATTACCTTCCTCTCCCTTTCCTGTCTCATTTCTCAGCCTCCCTACTGAAGCTCCTCTAAATTCTTTAGAATCGGCACACACATTCTTGTCAAAGGCCCTGCTTCTTAGCTAGGATAACAATGTAACTGGGACACACACACACACACACATCTTCACTCGCACACTCATACACACACGCACCCTACATCTCTACTATCGATTTAATGACCATATTCTTTACACCCAAAATGATTTGTTCAATCCACATCTGTGAAAACTTGAGATGGTTTTCAGTTTTCCATCTTACAAAACGTCTGTGTAAACACCATGCTCTCTTGTGTGAGCTCGACGCCCCCACGGCTACCTGCAGGGTCTCCTCTGAATCACATGTGGTTTTCGCGAACCCTCTGCCCACTGTGGCCGCCGTGAGGGTCTGCACATGAGACACCTGTGTGGTCTGGAAGGTGGAGGGAGGGGAGTCGCCGTTCCTGGATTTAGTCTCTCAGGCGGCAGTGTAGGCAGCAAGGAACTTGGAACCAGCTTCCTTGCAAACCCTGGAAAACCACCCACTTCACTATTGCCCACTCGCAGAATCTTCCAAGAAGGTAAAGGTAAACAATGCAGAGGTCTTTCTTTCTTTCTTTGTATATATAAATATAGATAGATAGATAGATACATATAGATAGATTTTAGATAGATTATATATATCTTTTTAAATATATATAGATATATTTATATTTAAAATATATATATTTAAAATCTATATATACATCTATATATATGTATGTGTGTATATATATGTGTGTATACACACACACACACACACATATATATATATATACATTTTTTTTTGACAGAGAGAGAGAGACAGAGACAGCAACAGAGCATGAGTAGGGGACGGGCAGTGAGAGAGGGAGACACAGAATCCAAAGCAGGCTCCAGGCTCTGAGCTGTCAGCACAGAGCCCGAGGAGGGGCTTGAACCCACAAACCCAGAGATCATGATCTGAGCTGATGTCAGATGCTTAAGGAAATGAACCACCCAAGGCGCCCTGGTTTGTTTGTCTGTTTGTTAAGAAGATAGTGACAATAATTGCAGCTGGAGTGAGGACTGGTTTCTTATTTGGTGAAGGCTGAGTGGCGACTGGGTGGCTCAGTCGGTGAAGCAGGTTGAGCCTGGACTTCAGCTCGGGTCAGGATCCAGCAGTTCCTGGGTTCCAGCCCTGCAGGGGGCTCTGTGCTGACAGCTTGGAGTCTGGAGCCTGCTTGGGATTCTGTGCCCGCCCCTCTCTGCCTACCTACCCACCCCCCACCACCACTTGCACTCTCTCTCTCAGTGAATAAACATTAACCCCTCGCTGGGGTGACAACCCAGGGTTCCACCTTCAGGAGACGGCCCTGGAGTCTCAGCTGGCAGAGACAAGGCCAGCAGTGGCCTCTGCCAGGCACCAGTGCCCCAGGTCACCTGTAGCAGCTATGACTTTCCAAAGAGATTCATCGGGGATCCTGTCGCCCTCCTGCTTTGTGCTATAGGCAGGGAAACCTGGCCGTGAGCAGACTTTGTCAAGACTGACCATTTGAGGAGGCTGTGCGATGGGGTATTGCCCTCTTTCGCCAGGAAGGTTGTGAAAACAAATTTCCTGACCTCCCCTGCCAAGGAGCAGTAAACAAAAATCATTTCTCATTTACAGATGATTTGATCTTGTCCTCAAGCTCAGGAATACGCATCCTCAGACAAAGGGAGACAGGGCAGAGGTGGACATAACTCTGGGAGACGCTGAGAACAGTGCTTCCCAAGCCAGCACGGGTGTTCTTGCCTCTGAGGACTCGTTCTCAAATCGTGGGCTGCAATGCTTCCTGGCTCTTAGCTCTTGAGCACTGGACCATCCTCCCTCTGAGAGCTTTTCTCCAACCACTCAAATTCAGATGCCTTCTTCTGCTCTTTTCTGTTGAGCGTCCAACTGTTCCCAAGGCTTGTCAACACTTCCTGAGGTTTGTAATTATTTTGTGTATCTTCTTGACAGCTTGTTCATGGCTTTTATGCTCCGAAAGCATCCACGCTTCCTGGGAACCGGAGCCCCGTGTACATGTGTGTCTTACTAGGATGCGGATTGTTACACTCGGTGAAGACCAGAAATATCTAGGATGTCCCGACTGAATGAGTGCGTAGCTACCCCGACCACTACTTACTCCCTTTTCTCAAGCCTCCTGCATTTCAGCAACTGGTTCTGATGTAAGTTACTACCCTGCCATTTGCTCTGCCTGCCTGGCCTATTATCTGCCAAGCTCTCTACCTGGGTCTCCTTGGAGTGGCTACCAAATCCTACAGGGAACGTCGGTGTCCTTGCAGATCTCATCTGAGCACGACGCCCTATTCTGAAACCTGGCACTCACCCTGTTTATTTTTTTAAATATTTATTTCTTTATTTACTTATTTATTATCTCTACACCCAACATGGGGCTAGAACTCACTACCCTGAGATCAAGATTTGTACTGCTCCTCCCATTGAACCAGCCAGGCACCCCAGCACTCACCCTATTTAAAATGCAATTACTTCTTACCTTCGGATTCTCTCTCCCTAGCATGGTCAAGCTCTATTGGTTCTTTATGGCTTCTTCTGTTGCCATGGAGATAAATGGGTTTTTAGCTATTACTGTCTAGGGCCCAGGAATATACAAATGGAAGAGGTGGGAATTAACTTGGACACTCTGTGCAATTAGCATCTAATGAATCCATCCTCAGAATAGATTGGCTGCAACCCCATTAGTCCAAAGTCATGGCTATGCAGACTTCATGTAATAAGATGTTGAATGACAATGCACAGCAGGGACTCTGGAAAGGGCTTCTAGGGAGAAAATGTTTACCGAATAAATAGTCTGGTCACCAGGGAGAGAATGACTCATTTGTGTCTCCTGTTTTAATGTGTGAAAATGTTTTTCCTCTTGAAAGGGGCTGCATTAAGGAGTTCGGAGGTAGTTTTGCCAGACTCATTTGTGCAAAGGATTAGGATCTGGATAAGAGGATAGAATGTCACGTCAAGCATGAAGGGGGGCATGGGTAGAGTGTTCGGTTTCTCTTCACTTTCGTGACCATAGGACAAGATTTATTTTTTACTCCAGTAGGGCAGAGTCCATAAAAGTCATCCCTTTCGCAAAAGAGGCTCAGAGAGGTCAAGTGTAGACCAAGATCACAGAGCTAGCAAGCAGCAGAGTGAACCAAAATCTTGTGTGTCCTTACTCCTGACGCTTCTCCCTGGTGCAAGGACAAGGCAGTTCACTCATACACCTCGCAGCCTCTCACACATGGAGAACTACGTGTCATGATAGAAAAGCCACCCTCTAGACCAAAGACAAAAGGAAAAAACAGGATCCTCCAGCAGAAAGGGGAAATTACAACAAAGCCTATGGCCAGAAAATAGTATCAAATCAGGTCACTCTGTGTCCTAATTTAAAAAAAAAAAAACCTTCCCATTTTTCATGCTTTCTCTTCCATTTTCCCAAATTGTGATCCTTCTGTAAGTCTTTTCATTCTAACGGTGGTGCTTATTCCATTAAATCATACTGCTTCGGACAGAACTTGCATGACCCTAATGAAGTGTGGTGGGAACCTCTTATATCCTGTCTCTCTGCCTCCTGGCCCTCTTTCCTGACCCAGTCACCATGGTGCGAACTAGAAGGGCATAAGTGTAGTCCAATCATCCTGGTGCGGGGTATGCTGTGACGATCTCGCTCTGATCAGCAGCCTCTCTGCCACAACAGTGTGCAGCGTGAGGAAATCTGAAGGGCTATCTGCCCTGGTATGTCATTGACCAATGGGGGGATGGGATTCAACGGCCTCTTCCACCATCCTTCATGTAGGTCTTTTGGAAGCATGTTCTAAGTAGTTCCTTACAGAGTCCAAGCAAAATTGAGTATGGGCAGCTGTAACGGGTAACCAGCTGAATTCTTCACCCTTGGCTTGGCTTTTCTTGCAGTCTTGTTTCATTTTTTCCAGACCACCCACTTTTATTTCATGGAATTGTTTTCTAAAATAAACTACCCATATTGTGTGTGTTTGCATACACACTGTCCCAGGAGAACCCAAGCTAAGACATAGGGCTATTTTTTGTATAATTAATGGATGTATTAGTCAGGGTTCCCCCAGAGAAACAGAATCAATACAATATAGATAGATAGATAGATAGATAGATAAATAGATAGATAGATAGATAGATAGATAGATAGACAGACAGAAAGACATGCATATAGATGCAGGTTATCTCTCTATAGATAGATGCATAGATACATCGATAAATATATTCATAGAAAGATAGATACAGATTAAATAGGTATAGATAGAGAGGCACCTGGGTGGCTCAGTTGGTTAAGCGTCTGACTCTTGATTGCAGCTCAGGTCATGATCTCATGGTTCCTAAGGTCAAGCCCTGCATCGGGCTCTGTGCTGACAATGTGGAGCCTGCGTGGGATTCTTTTTCTCTCCCTCTCTCTCTGTTCCTCTCCCACAGGCACGCTCTCTCTTTCTCTCAAAATAAGTAAATAAACTTAAAAATCAATAGTTATAAGTATGTATATACATTATTCATACAGACCTATATGTCCACAGATACTGTATTATTCGAGATTTAGTTTAATTTCTAATTTACTTGCAAGGCTGTGCCCTCATCTCTGGCATTTAGTGCTTTGGCTCAGGCAACAGCCAGATCTATGAGGGACTTGCTACACCTGCTCCATTTTCCACAAGTTCCAGAGAAATCCTATAGTTGCTAAAGTCTCCTCACTATTTTGTTTCATGACATATTTATGTAAGAAAATTCTTCCTTAAAGCCTTACCTCTCTCATCTCCCTCCATCTCACTCTTTCTCAAGAGATATATAATAAGGGATTGCCTCATGTGATTAAGGAGTCTGAGAAGTCCCAATATCTGCAGTCTACAAGTGGAGACCCAAGAGAGCCCACACTATAGTTCCAGCAAGAGTCTAAAGGCCTGAGAAGCAGGAAAAGCCAATGGTATGACTTCAAGTCTGAATCTGAGTCCAAAGGAGAAAAAAGATCACTGCCCCTTGCTCAGAGAGGGAGAGTTCTCTCTTGCTTAGCCTTTTGTCAAAATCAGGTCTCCAACTGATTGGATGAGGCCCACCACATTAGGAAGGACCTTCTGCTCACTCAGTCTCTTGATTCAAATGTTAATTTCACTTAGAAATACCCTCAAGACACACGCAGAATAAACTTTGATCAAAGTCTGGATAGTCTGTGCTTTCCTCAAGTGGACACATAAAATCAAACATCACAGTCGCTAAAATATTGTGCTAAATGTAAAATCAAAATGAATCAAGAACCTACTATGTTCCTATATTATGAATCCTCAAAGCACCACCAGCAGAGGGTCATTTTTATTTTATTTTATAGAGACTGATGGATTAAATAAAATATCCAGAGTCACACGGCGATAACTGAGAAGAACGGATTCAAACCCAGATCAATATAACCCAAATGGAACACTGCCTTTCCAAAGAGGTCACAAGATATGTCCCAGGCATTAACATTCTTTGATTTATTTGTTCCTTCAGAATCTAATCACCTTAGGGTATTACCTAAATCCATTAAAGATTTGGACACTCATAATTCATTCTTATTTATTTCCACTGTCCATCCCAGATTCAGGCCCCAAAGAATACTCAAACACACACACACACACACACACACACACACTTTACACTAGAGCAAATCCTTGTAGTTCTCCTAAGCATGCCATTTTTTTTTCCATATTGAAAAGCACTTTACAGATGCTCTCCGAGAGAGGAAACATGCTTTGGTGTACCAGAGTTAACTCTGGTTAACATGAATAAAAGTATAGGAAAATTGACTGTTAGTTGGATTTTTCTTTCAGATGCTTCTATATGGAGTGATGCAATTTTTTTTTTTTGAAGGTTGCTCGGTTTGGGAAGTACTGAGGATGGAGAAGTCACATACTAGGCATACAAAGTGGAATGGGAATGAATTAGATCTTAAGTGATCAGGGGAAGAATATTCCAGGGAAGATAATTAACAAAAGCCACTCAGTGAGGGCAAAAGTGGGAGTAGCTGACTCTTAGGGAATAAACAAGAACTGTCAGAAGACAATCTGGAAAGAGACACTGGGCCAGACTGAGAAGCGTCTAGAAGGCCATTTCAAATATTTGTGCCCTATCCTTGATATTGGTCTGCAGGAGGCTTTCAGTGGTTGGGAGAGTGTGAAATACTCAAATCCACACTTTATAGGTCTCCGTAACTAGACAGGGTGATTTTACATCGCACTATCTTTTTACACTAATTTCTCATTCATCTATCCATTTAGCAAGCACTGGAGCCTCTTTTATATGCAAGACAAAGTCAACCACCTCTCAGATATTCACAATGCAACTGAAGAGGAAAGTGTTACCAGAGCCTCAGGCACCAGCTGTCAGTGGAAAGACACCAAGGTCCCTGCTTAGTGCAGTTGAAAACACGAGTTTGGGGTGAGTCCTGGAAGAAGCCAACCCTTTATTTCCTGAACTTCAGTTTCCTTCTTTTTTTTTTTAAGTTTTTATTTATTTATTTTGAGAGACAGAGAGAGAGAGAGAGAGAGCGAGCATGAGCAGGGAGGGGCAAAGAGAGAAGGAGAGAAAGAATCGTTAGCAGGCTACGTGCTGTCAGCACAGAACCCGACGTGGGCTCGATCTCAAGAACCATGAGATCACGACCTGAGCCGAAATTAAGAGTCAGACACTTAACCAACTGAGCCACCCAGTCTCCTTCTGTTGAATAAAGTTCATAGCATGCATTGTCCCAAGTTCCTGGAAAGGTTACCATGAGATACTGTACAAAGTTAGGTGCTTAGCACACATTGGATCCTCTCTGCCACCACTTTCCATTCTGTGTCTAAGTAACGGTGAACAAAAGGATGTCGCCTCAGGGCTGCTAACTGGATATACACAGTGGAAGACTATCTCCATCAGACTCCAGACCCAAGGACACAACCACCTAACAGATATATTCCTCTCGCCGTTTCCTAGCAAACTCAAATTCAGTGTGTCCCCAACAGCCAAAGCGTCCTCTGCCTCAATGTTTCCCACTCTGTCCCTGGGGGCATTATTTACTCAGACACTCCACCAAAATGCCTGAGGTCCACCGAGTTCCTTCCTCAATCCCCTTCCCCCTAAAATGGCGTTTGAACTCACACCCCTGCTTTGAGTGTGTTCTTTCTGGTGGCTTCCAGGTACCTCCCACTTCTGACACATGAAGTTGGGTGGCACAGGGTATGTGCATCAGATATTTGTTAAATAAACGAACCTATGGTTTTCATAGCTTGGCATGGAAAGTACCCGTAGGTTAACCACAAAGGAAATAAATTATGGTTTGTTGCTAGCTTCCAAAGAGGGAAAGACAGATAAATAGAGATACATTCAGGAGGGAAAAAAAGAAAAAGAGGGAAGGGAGCTAAAGAAGCCATTTATTTCACTCGAGGGTGATGTTTACAACAGAAATCATAAACTAGGTAATGCTCTTCGGTATCTCCAGTGAATGATTTGAACAGAGCTAACTGCAGAGAGAGAGTGTGTTTTCTCCCAGTAGGGCTTATGTAGAGATTTTAATGAATTCTTTAATTCCAATAATTCAACCTTAAAGCAGATCTACTCACTTTTCCCTTAACAGCACAATTAGTGCCCAGGAAGTGTATTCCCCTGGATGCTACTAACATTTTTAATGTACTAGAACTGGAGAACAGAAGTGAGCAATTTGGAATGCACTAACGTGCCGCAAACCTTCTTGGGTACATTTGTTTATCAGGATATATAAAGATGTATTTTTGTTAATTTTAAAAAAGATTTTATCGAGGCATGATTGACATACAAGAAACGATTCTATACATATTTAATATATATGATAACTTTGGAAATAACTACAGATCCACGAAGCCATCACCACCATCTATGCCGTAAACATATCCACCTCTTCTAGAGGTTTCTTCCCACTTTATTGATTACAATTATTTTGTTTGTGTGTGATAAGGCCATTTAATGCGAGATTTATGCTCTTAGTACATTAAAAACATTTTTTTAATATTCATTTGCTTTTGAGAGAGAGACAGAGACAGAGATGAGAGTGGGGGAGGGGCAGAGAGAGAGGGAGACACCGAATCTAAAGCAGACTCCAGGCTCTAAGCTGTCAGCACAGAGCCTGACCTGGGGCTCGAACTCAGGGACCATGAGATGATGACCTGAGCTGAAGTCGGATGCTTAACCGACTGAGCCACCCAGGTGCCCCTGTACAGTTTTAAGTATACAAGGTATACTTAATCGCAGGCACTGTGTTTTCAATAGATCTCAAGCACTTATTCGTCTCGTATAACTGAAACTTTGTACCCTCTGACTACTATCTGCCTGTTTCCCCTACCTGCCCACCCCCAGTCCCTGGCAACTATCATTCTATTCTCTGCTTCTATGAATTTGGCTATTTTAAATCCCTCATATAAGTGATGTCGCATAGTATTTGTCCTTCTCCGTGTGGCTTATTTTGCTTAGCCTAATGGCCTTCAGGTTCATCCATGTTGTCACAAATGGCAGGATTTCTTTATTTTTTAAGGTTGACTAATATTCCATTGTATGTACATACCACATTTTCTTTATCCATTCAGTCTTTGATGGACATTTATGGTATTTACATATGTGTCCCTAGCATCTTACACTTAACAAGTCCAAAACTGATCTCTGAAAACAATCTTATCTTTGGGGCACCTGGGTGGCTCAGTCAGTTAAGCATCCGACTTTGGCTCAGGTCATGATCTCGAGGTTTGTGAGTTTGAGCCCTGCGTCGGGCTCTGTGCTGATAGCTCGGAGCCTGGAGCCTGCTTCGGATTCTGTGTCTCCTTCTGTCTCTTCCCCTCCCCCACTTGTGCTCTGTCTCTATCAAAAATAAATAAACATATAAAAAAATTTTAAGACAATCTTATCTTCAAGCCTACTCTTCACTTGATCCCTGTCCTTTCTCTCTTATATCCATGTTGGCCCATGTGATCAAGTTGTAAAACTGGAAAGCATTTTTTACCCCCCCCCCTCTATTTTCTACCCCTATGTATAAACTTGACCTCAGTCTGCTGATTCTTCCTCCCAAACATGTCTTGGATTTTCCCAATTACCTCTGCCTTTCCTGCCATCTCCCTCAGTCTAAGTCACCATCACTTCTTACCATCAGTACTGAAATACTCCACTCCTTCCCTCCACACCCCTGCTTTCACTTCATTCCCTTGTATCAATTCTAGGCACGGCAGCCTAAATGATATTTTAAATATCACTCCTTTTATGCCAATCTTCTGTTTAAATTCCTTCAGGGAATAAACAAACACATTTGCACTTAAATTCCAAATCCTTAGGTGACCCATATGGTCCACGTATCCCATGCACTGCCCACTTTTCCAATCACTCATTCTCTGGCTCTCTCACTATGATTCAGCTTCCTTCACCACTGATGTCTTCACCATTTCAATGCATGCTGGCGTTCCAGACACCTCAGATCCTCCTTGCTGACTCTCTGTATGACTAGCCCTTCTCATCCACCATATCTCAGCAGACACATCACTTCCTGCAAGAATTCAGCCATGACCACCATATACAGGCAGGTTTTTAGCAAAAGGAACAATCTCCCCACTTGTTTCCTTCATAGCATTTATCACAAGGTACATGCCTTCTTAATTTTTCCTTGATGAACCTGGCAAGCTCCATCATGGCAATAATTATGTGTGTTTCATTTACCAATGCAGATGACTTACAGAGTCTCTGACACTTGGTGGGCACTCAGAATATATCTAAGGAACTACTTACTGGATTACTGAATGAATGAATAGATGTCTTCCATCTGTTTTAAAAGCTAGCTGCTCTGAAAAAATTAAAGCCTTTATTCAATAAAAGTTTATTTCGTGCCCATCGTGTAGTCCAATGTGGGTATTCCAGGTCAAGAGATTGTCCTGGAACTCTCCTTTAGCAGAGACTCAGTCTTCTCTGTCTTGTGGCTCCTCTGATTCTCAGAGTCCTATCCGTACATCTTGTGGATGGGGAAAGACAGCAGAGGTCAATGTAGGAGGGCAATATTGGACAGACCTGGAAATGCGTCCCTACTGCCTCTGGACATGCCTATCACATGCCCCATCACATGCCCTTTCCTGACTGCAAAGGATGCTGGGAAATGTAGTTGAGCTCTGTGCCTGGGATTTAGGGAAATGACTTGGTGACCAACCTGTCCATCTTTGACACAGAATCTTAATCTCAGGTGTATGAAGCCTGATACTGCACCTTGAATTTTGCTACAATTTCCAAGTTACACTCAACCAATATCATGTGAATTCATAATATGAGGTAAAACTGTCAGCCAATCCTTTGGATATTTCCAATCATTCAACTAAAGAAAGGGGGCAGTGGGCAAGTGGTCCTCCAGCCCTCAAAACACCTGGATAACAGAAAAAAAAATTCTACTTACATTTTACACTTTTTTCTACAAAACACATAGTAAATAAGGAGAATCCCACCATTCCTCCGTTCCTAACTTTGATCTGGGGCATTTGCTGACTGTCAGTTATGTAAGTCCTTTGCAGTCATTTGCAGAAATGCAAAGTCTCCTACACACGAAGATTTCGGGTAATAATTGGAGATAACATCCCCCAGTAAAAAGCCTTAACATCCAAAGGGCAATGGACCAGAGATTCTTTTCATTCTTTCTGGCAAGGGCAATGACTCTGAGCACCATGGCAATAACTAAGACTCCCCCTTATGTTCAAGGCAAATGGCAGTAATAAAAGGACACACAAGAAGGGAGGATAAAGAAAGCCCTACACGGAGCTCAGAGAGCACCCTCAGCAGAAGAAGTATGGGAGCGGTGTATCAATAATACCTGGAAACAGAGTAAAAGGTAATAGAATTAATACTATGCTGGGGCCTAGTCCCCCCACTCTGATTGTATGTGTGAGCTAGGGCACGAAGGAGGGATCTGTGAGGCTCATTGGACCTGTCCATTCCTTCAGAGTCTTCCAATATTTCAGAATATTCTGGATTGAGGTCAACATGGTGGTGGGATTGGGGTCCGACCCCTGAATACGGGAAGAAAAAAGGACCAACGTCCTCAACAACGGCCACTTAGCATAACACTGAAGCGGTATTCTGTGTTCACCCAGTGTGGTGGTGTTCAGGCCAAGACTGTGGTGAGGGCACCTGGCCTGAGCAGGCGATCCCAGCCAAGGCAAGCAGGAGCGAGAATACGATTGTGAGGTAAAATATAAAACACCAGGAAAATTTGAATTCCAAATAAACAACAGTTTCTTTTTTAGCATCCCCAATGCCTCATGGAGCATACTATACTAAAACAAACAAGCAAAAAACTATGTGTGTATGCATACATATATGTAATATGCATATACATATACACATATTATTATGTAGGCTACTACATAAGTCTGTGTATGAGTGCGTGTATTCTTGTTACTGTATTATGATATCAGTGTGTGTATATTCTTGTTAATCTGGAATCCCGATTTGGGACGTGTCCTGTATTTATATTTGCCGGATCTGATAATCCGAGACTAGAAGATATAGGGGACAAGAACTGGACTGGGTCCTTAGAGAGGACTGGTTCAGGTTAGAAAAGCCAGACGCACTAGCAACACACATTTCCTCACAAGGCTCTTAGAACTGAGACCCAGGTGGCATTTGCTGACTTCTACTGGGGTGTTTGGGTCACAGGCACCGCTCTGTAATAGAGTATTCTCCCCGTTCGGGCCTTGCTCTAGGAACATGTTGTTTATCAACAGTTATTGTGCATGGTCAAAGCCCTTTGCAACCAGAAACCAGCACAAAATCCCCTCCTTGTTGGTAGCAGCCACAGAATAAAAGGCAGAGACGTTTCAAAAAAAGGAATCAATTTTATTTAAGTTTATTTAGCTGAACAGTTAGCTGTTTCTTACAGGGAGTAAAATTTCCCTTTCAAATTAAAAATATCACCTCTATAAAACTCTCTTGGTCACGCTCATGATAGACTGGGTGACCCACTGAAGCCTCATATACATCTGTGAAAGGTAACTCTTCACAGACACTGTGGGGTTTCACAGCTGCCTTTGGGTACGACTCGGCTCCGTTCATAAATAGTCTATTACAGACTTTCTCTGAGAACTGAATTACAGGGATGCGATTACTACTGAAGTCGCAAAAAGTACAGTGGCAGAAATTAACCCAAGGGCTCACATTATATCCATTTCTTGATGGATCACTAATATTTCTATTTTTTGAACTTCTTATTGGAATTTTAAAATAGTCTCCTTTTGGTCTGTCCCGTGAGCTCATGTTGACCACTTCACCCCGAGTGTGACTTCCCTATGGTACAGTTGTTGTGTAAGACCCACTAACAACTAAAGCCATTGGACTGAGGCCATCGGACTCCTGGGTGTCTGATCAGATATGCAACAGCAGCACTGGAAAGCGGGGAGAGAATGAACTGGCCTTGGCATGCAGATGTGCCGTGGGCAGCGCCATGCATGGTGGCTGCTGGTCCCGAGACTAACCGTGGAAAGAATTTGGAGATCATGAGTACAAAGGGACATATGGAGGCTTACAAGTGCGGGGTGTCCCATGTGGTCAGTGCGGTCAGATGGAAAATAGTACAAACATGAACCAAGATGGCAACCAACTGGAATCCGTTCAGACACCGTCTGAATATGTAGGTTCAGAGTAGGTTCTAGCTCTATTTCTATATATTGATTGACAGACATATTGTGGCAGCTTCTGAGAATGTCCAACTGATGTCTCTTCAGCAGATAGAAGTCTGGACCTCTGAGGGCATCCTAATGTAAGCACCTATCACCTTCCACCTAGGGCTTTCTCTCACTGGGTACCAGTGACCTGAAAGTGCCAGAGGGGCAGCTTCTGGGACAGCCCTCAGCCAGTCCTAACAAGCTGTGCTGCGTTGGAGGCTTAAATTATTTTTAATGAAGAATAATTAACATACAGTGTTATATTAGTTGCAGGTGTACAATATAATTCTTCAGCACTTCCATACCTTTCCCAGTGCTCATCGGGATAAGTGTACTCTTAATCCCCTGTACCTATTTCACCCACCCCCCCCTCCACCTCCCCTCTTAGTCACCAGTTCCTTCTCTGTATTAAGAGCCTGGGTTTTGAGGTTTTATTTGATTTTTGTTTGGTTTGGTTTTTTGGTTTGGCTTGTTTGTCTCTTCTTGTTTGTTCATTTGTTTTGTTTCTTAAATTCCACCGATGAGTGAAATCATATGGTATTTGTCTTTGTCTTGTTTCTTTCACTCAGCATTATACCACAAGATCCATCCGTGTTGTTGCAAATGGCAAGATTTCATACTTTTTTATGGCTAAGTAATATTCCAGTGGGGTGTGTGTGTGTGTGTGTGTGTGTGTGTGTGTGTGTACTATGTACCTTCCTTATCCACACATGTATGGATGGACACTAGGGTTTGGAGACATTTTTCCATCTCCTCCACAGGGATCCAACACTCCATAAGGAGACCCTGCTGATTAGCACCTGCACTGGCTTTCTGTCTACCTGCTATCACTTGCCTACTCTCCTACTGATGTTTCCAGGATCACCTTCCAAATAAATCACTTGTCACAAATCCTCATCTCAGGAATTTCTTTTGAGAATTCGAAGCCAGAAAACCCACTTAGGTATATCTGTCCATCTGTCTCGTTTCTAGGTTACTTGTAGAGTAGCCAAAGCTTTAAATGTTAACATGCCTTAAGGTATATTATCCGCATTCCTGTCCATCTGATTCGATCCCTTTAACTCTCAATTTTATAGACAAGACAGTTACTTGATGTTTAACCATTCTTGTGAGCCCAGATCCATGATGTCTAATACATTGTGTCCTTCCACTGAAATTAAGGTTGCCACATGTGGCAAATAAAATATATGCTACCCAGTTAAATTTGAATTTCATGTAAACAATGCCTTTTTTCTTTTTTCTTTCTATCTATCTATCTATCTATCTATCTATCTATTTCCCATTAAATATTTGGGAAATACTTACCCAAATGCATTCATCAAATTCATCTCAAATTCAAATTTTATGAGACGCCCTGTATTTTACCTGACAGTCCTAACTGGGATGGATACTAGAAACCTCAGTCTCGATAGTCTCAAAAATTCTTTCTTATCACTCAAAATAGTCTTACTACTCCTTTAGACTGATTCATTATTTTACCATCTGCTCCGTTTCCCAGTCTGGAAACAGGTCATCCGCCTCGTTTGGTCCCCACTCCCAGGTCAGGGAATCCTTCCCTACCAGCTATTTACCCAACCCAGGGCCTAGAATTTTGCACGGAGAGGGTAAACTCAGCACAACCCAGGATTACTCACTAGGGTTTTGGTCCCACCCTCAATAAGCCCACCCACCCCGGAGCTAGACTAGATCACCCGTTAGCTGGTCTGGTGAGTGGAAAGTCTCAAATCCCATTTTCCATGCCTCCTTTTCCTAGATTCACCCTACCTTCTGTGTAAGGAGTGAGACCAATATTGCTTCTTTCCAATCCGCGGGGTCAAAGTCCACCGGCGGTACCTACACTCTGAGAAAATGCAAGGGGACCACTGAGCACCTGTGTGGTCAGTCAGTTAATCCTCCAACTTCGGCTCAGGTCATGATCTCACTGCTCATGGGTTCGAGCCCCGCGTCGGGCTCTGTGCTGACAGCTCAGAGCTTGGAGCCTGCTTCAGATTCTGTCTCCCTCTCTCTGCCCCTCCCCCACTCTTACTTGTGTGTCTCTCTCCCTCAAAAATAAACATTAAAAAAAAAAAATTCTCAACTCTGGTTGCTAAACGTTAAGAGAGCCATTGGCTATCGGGACCACTCCAGAGGAGATCCACCAGTATGCTGAACAATCTAGAAAGAGCGCCACCTGATGGACCTGGGGATATTCAACTTGGAAAAGAGAAGGCACAGGGGAGACACAGGAGATGTACTCAGATACCTGCAGGACCGCTGTGCGTGTATGTACGTATTTTTTTTCTCTTTTTAAAAAAATGAATCTTTACAATGATTTAAAAGGGTCGGTACATTGTCACCACCATTTGAAGATGAGGAAGCTGAGCTGGAGGGAAGTTAGTTGGCTTGCGTGATCGTATCCGTAGCAAGAGAAGGATGGGACTGCACGCAGCCAGACTCCACGTTCTTAGCTGCCATCTACACCTGCTCTCCCTGCCTCAGCCCCTACCGGGTGCGGGGCATGTTCTACCGGGGCAATTAAAGACACAAGGCTTGGGGCGCCTGGGTGGCACAGTCGGTTAAGCGTCCGACGTCAGCCAGGTCACGATCTCGAGGTCCGTGAGCCTGTTTCCGATTCTGTGTCTCCCTCTCTCTCAGCCCCTCCCCCGTTCATGCTCTGTCTCTCTCTGTCCCAAAAATAAATAAACGTTGGGAAAAAAATTTTTTTAAAAAAGACACAAGGCTTAATGAAATTCCTACAGGAGAGAACGTCGAGATGTCCCAAGGCGTGCCGTGCCTTACCCTCTCCCCATGAGTTACAACAGAGCTCAGGGATTTACCTCCATCCAAAGGAGCTCTCTCACAGGACATGGCAGACTCCAGCAATGACCTTGTCTATTCCTTTCATCCAATTTCAGAGAGTAGGAATACAGTTGAAAGCCTCAGGACGTTTTCCTGTTTGTGTGTTTCAGAGTCAGCTCTATCTGCTGTGCGATCAGATCTGGGCTTTGCCACTTACCAGCCTTTTAAAGTAGAGCCAATCACTTCTCTATGATCCTCAAAGTTCCGCAGGAGAAAGATGGGGATTCTGTTATCCGTTTATGGAGTTAAGAGGATTACATGTGTTAACATGCATAAAGCCCTGGGAATGGCACCTGACGCATAAAAACACAATACACGTTTTATTTCATTATCTCACCTGAGGCTGGCCTGTAAGCTCGTCTTCTCTGTACCTGACTCATCAGATGCCAATTATCTCTTTCCTTCAATCAAAGGTGAGGAGTTTGTCAAGGGAGAGGTCATGTGACTTGCCCAGGTAACAGGAGTAGTTAAGGGCCATGCCAGGAATTCAGGCAGGTTTCTGAGGGCAATCTCTGGTATCCTTTCAGCTGTGCTGGGCAGTCTCCTGGACCTCCTGAAAGGACTGTCTCAAGGGGATTTAGAAAAACTGCAGTTCATCACAAGCAGGATGGCTGGTGTGTGTCTTATTAAATAGCATTTCATGCGTGCTCACTGGCCACGCTGCTTAATGCAGTTTGTTAATTTTCAGTTTGAATCCTTCCCCACGGCCACGTTAGTATATGTCTCAGAGTCGTGCACAGGCAGCTGCGATGCTTGTCCGTGAAAGAAGGGATGGCTGTCGAGCGGGCAGCGGTGACGAAACGTATGTCTGCCACGTGTCAGCTGCACGACCCTGAGCAAGTTACACAGTCCCTCTCACCATTCGTTTTCTCACCTAGGAAAGTGAGGTGTCTGCCTGTTACCCTAGCCAGAGGCCTCGGGGGCTCCGATCACCTGTAAAAACTGCTGAAAAAAATTGATGGATCTCAGGCAAAGATTTTCACTCATTCAACAAATATGTTTTGGTAGACACTTGACACGATCCTTGCCCTTAAGATTTACAAAAACCAGTTGGGGATTCTGACAGAGACGTTAACAATGAAAAATCAGTGTGAAATGTGCACTGATACAGTAGCTAAGAACCTTGGTCTGTTTTTTTTTTTTAATTTTTTTTCAACGTTTATTTATTTTTGGGACAGAGAGAGACAGAGCATGAACGGGGGAGGGGCAGAGAGAGAGGGAGACACAGAATCGGAAACAGGCTCCAGGCTCTGAGCCATCAGCCCAGAGCCTGACGCGGGGCTCGAACTCGCAGACCGCAAGATCATGACCTGGCTGAAGTCGGACGCTTAACTGACTGTGCCACCCAGGCGCCCCGAACCTTGGTCTGTTTTGTCCCTCAAAGGTTCAACCCAACTATCACCATCATCTGCAGTTCACCTTCATGAGCCTTTCAAGAAAAATAAGGCTTTTGTTTTGTTTTTGCTTTTTTTCCTAAACCCTGAATACTGGAGGCAATTCTGGTACCCTTCACATTGTGATTTGTTTAAAAATTTTTTAATATTTTTGTTTATTTTTGAGACAGAGAGACAGAGCATGAGCAGGGGAGAAGCAGAGTGAGAGGGAGACACAGAATCCGAAGCAGGCTCCAGGCTCCGAGCTGTCAGCACAGAGCCCGACGTGGGTCTCGAACTCACGGACTGTGAGATCGTGACCTGAGCCGAAGTCGGACGCCCAACCGACTGAGCCACCCGGGTGCCCCCATTGTGATTTGTTTAAAAGTGTCTCCAACTCACTTTGCTTTTTAATATTTTAATGTTTACTTATTTTTGAGACATAGAGAGGCAGACTGCAAACAGGGGAGGGGCAGAGAGAGGGAGAGACAGAGGGCAAGTGGGGGAGGGAGAGAGAAGAGAGGGAGACACAGAAGCCAAAGCAGGCGCCAGGCTCTGAGCTGTCAGCACAGAGCATGATGCAGTGCTCGAACCCACAAACTGTGAGATCATGACCTGAGCCAAAGTCGGACACTTAACCGATTGAGCCACACAGGTACCTCTCACTTTGCTTTCTAATGTAAGCAGGGGAAATAACTGGCCACCTTATCTGACCATCTGTACGTCCCTACTACACCAAGACAGAGGACCTCTGTTGCTGTTGTTTGTTTTGTCCTTGCTGTTTTGGGTCACAATTACAGAGGGCCAGGAAGGCTTATTTCCCCATAGCAGGGGCAGTCTGAGCCTGAGCTGGGGTGGGAGGCACAAACCACACTGTGCAGCTAGGTGGTCAAATGGCACACCCTTGGGGTTTGGGGAGTGTGAAAGCAATGCACAATGAAAACAGAGTAAGGAGAGAGGGGGAGACTGCGTAGGAGAGAAGCTGCACAGCAGCATGTGCTGTGGTCCCTCCTGCGTGTGGATTATTTGTGGAAATGGCGAGGACACTGGCCACTCCCCCAGGTTTGCACACAAAATGCTAGGCGAATAATCCTGAGTGGGGAGAAACAATACAGACCATGGCAATGAAGCCTTGTTAGTACCCCTGTAGATTACAGAACGTTGGTATTTGAAAGGAAGTGAAACAACCGAGTGAAATAGACCCAATGCTTAAACACATTCCATCTCAAATTCCTTCCCAGTCTCAGGGATGCATGTGTATCCCTGGAAAGTCTACCTTTCCAGACTAGAGGGTCAAAGCAAAGACTCAAGGTAGGGTATTGTATTCCTGGAATGTATCTTAGCATCATTAAGTCCTATTGCTTGACATTTAGAAAAGACAAGAAGGACCCGAAAAATTCAAGCTGCTTCCTGAGAACCAGGGCTGCTAGTCCATTCCAGAATCACGGCAAGACCCGAGTCTCCCCGTCCAGGGCTCCCACTGAGCTGGACGTGATTCACTACGAAAGTGTGTTCTTACTCTTTAGCATGCGTGGTTCACCTGGGGTACCAAAAGCAGTATGTAATTTCCTTAGTTCTAATGCACTTGGGACTTTGCCAGGTCAAAGTGATTACAGAGAACGAGGGGCCTTGGAGCAGAGAATTATGATACCCAGATGCCTGAAAGCCAAACATTTCAAGCTATAACACCTTGCAGCTGCATCCAGAGGGAGTACCAGGTACACATAATTTTTTCTCCCCTTTTTGACATCTGTCTCATCTCTCAGGGAAATGCTCTGCAGAGCTTACCAGCTGGTTTTTCAGATGGGATGTTCCACGACTCAGGTGGTACTGTTCAGCGGAAAAGAATGAATAAGTAAGGCAGGAAACAAGCCACAACCTGTCCATCTTTCCACCAAGAACCCAGCAGGAAGTGCTGCTTCCTCTAGGGGTCCCGCTAAGGACAGAGTTCCACGCCCTGCGTCCGCCTGCCACACAGTGGCGTGAAATAGTTAAATAACCTGATGAGAACATCTCATTTATATCCATTACTGGTATTATGGCTGGTTTTCTTAATATGTTAGGGAAATTGCCCATACTACACCTGTCACAGGTGAAAAATCTGCATAGACATGCATAATTCATGAATCCCCAATCCCAAAGAGAGAATCGCAATGACTTGTTATTGCTCGAATGCTAGGTTTGGTTTTTTGTTGTTGTTGTTGTTGTTTTTTACAGCAGCATCTCAGATATAATTGAAGACTCTGGAAAAGGCAACTGTCAGAACAGGCTTTTCCATTTGCTCCATATCCAAGACTGCTTGCTTGCCATTGGCCAAGGTAACCGACGCTTCCTGACTTCATCCCCCCCCCCCCCCACCCGCCAGCATTTCAGCAGAACAGGTGCATCCCTGATATAAGTAGACGCGATGTGAGGCCACCTGGACTTATGGTAAAAGCTGATGGGGGTAGAAGCTGGATGGGAATCCATTGGTAGAATATGAGTAATTTGTACATTTATGTATTTTCCATTGTACCTCTCTGCTTCCCGAGAGGAGACAGGAGAGAAGTTACATTACAAGCTTTGACCTTCTTGCTTACAATGTTCTCACTGTTTGGAACATTCCCTTACTCCTCCCTGCACATCTCTGAATATGACCTTTTTATATTACTTTACTTTCAATAGCTGAAAAAAATGTGACATGCAAGAAAATATTCTTATTGTAAAAAAAATGTAAACGCTATAGGAATCCATGCATTCCTTCCTTAAGACTTAAAGTCTCTGAGGTATGTATACTTGTGGGCTGTTTTCTATGCATCTGTATACTAAATATATTAGAGGTACAAATAGCATTTACCACATAAGTTATATTACGTAAGTTATTCTTCTCATTATTCTGTTCCCCCTTTTTATTTAAGCAAACTTTTTTATTTAACAAGAGTGTTAGATTTACAGAACACATTTCAAAGATAACAGAAAGTCCTCTTTCGCTTCATAATCAGTTTCCTCTGCAGTTAACATCATACGGGTACATTTGTCAAACTAATGAGCCCTCATCAGTACACTGTTATTAACTAAAGTCTATATTTTACTAGGATTTCCTTAGTTTTCCCTAATGTCCTTTTCCTGTTCCAGTCTGAAGGCAGGTTGCTTGGCTTCTAACATTAAAACCTTTAGGGGATTAGCTGTCTAAGACACTGGTCCTCAGTTTTCTCGTCAGTAAAATACTAAAACAATAGCATCACCCCATATGGTTGTTGTAATGATGAAGACGTGAATATGTGCGTGTTCCTTCTAACAGTTTTTGGCATGAATTAAAGGCTAAACATACATACATTATTTAACAAATATATTTCCCTCAGTAAGTTCTGTATCCTTGAAAGGCACGTCATTGCTGTTTCTTGTACAGGAAATACAGTATATAATGCCAGCCTTGTACATAACAGGCTGAAGACAGCACTGTGCTGAGTTGCCTTTGTGAAAACTCTCTCAGAACTATATAAACATTTTGTATGAAATATTGGACAGTTTTATATGTCTTTTCCTCTTTGAGTAAGTATGGGAAAATGCTGTTAAAGATACCACTTTTAGTTTTTGTTTTAATTTAAAAAAATGTTTATTTATTTTGAGAGAGAGAGTGCGAGCGGGCGAGGGGGACAGTGAGAGAGGAGAGAGGATCCTAACCAGTCCCCATGCTCAGTGCAGATCAACCACGAGATCGCGACCTGCATGGACATCAAGAGCCTGAGCCACCCAGGCACCCCTGTTTGGTTTGGTTTTTAAGCAAACATTAATTGTGTGCCTTCTCTGTGACAGAGATGAGATGAAAAGGAGAAAAAGAAAGACATCTCTCTCTCTCTTTTTAACAAAAAGCATATAATACATAGAGGAAAACATACCTAAAAGACGAGCATCCGAGGAGATGCAAACAAGTGATACAGAGAAAGCATGGTTGGGGGGCTGGGGGGAAAGAGTAGGTTTGGAGTTGGATGCACCTTATTTAAATTGTTCCTACTCCTACAAGTTGTGGTATTTCAGGCCCGTTCAATCTTTCTAAGCATGGGCCTTTTTTTCACCTATGAGGTAGAAATAACAAGATCCACTGGACTGAGGCATTGTATGAAATATATGAACTAAAGTTTTCATTTCTTGGCACATAGTAGATGTTCAATTAGTTTCTGAATTGTTTTCCTCCTGGTGTCACTAATTTGGTGATAGTTTTCTATTGACATTTATCCCCCGGACTCATGTTCAGTGTTAACTCCCGACACTTTTATTTCCCATCTGAGATCTCAGCTGTGTGTGACGATATCCGTCTTTGTAATCAGAGCACTTCAGATGCAAGAGGTCAGATGTGCAATAAATAATTGATGTTCGGAAAATTAAGTTACTAATATCAATACCTTTTTTTCACATTTCAGTAGCTGTTAAGTACGGATAAAATCCTTGCTAACATTTTATTTCCATATTGTGGCACAGGCTAGAGAGCATTCACTTTACTTTGAGTGTACAAATGCAGAAACTGAGACCAGGAGAACTGACCACCCCCCCCCCACTGCCCCCCGACCCATGGCCTGCCACTAGGAAGAAACAGAATTTAATTCAGAACTCAGTTCAGATCGCCATGCTTGCTTACTATTTCAGATTTAGAATAATTTCAAAATAGGCAATTGCCATAGGATCCCCATCCCAAATTGAGCCATGCTGTTCTGCTAATTTAACACTAGCTGTTCCAGAAGCTTCCAGTGGCAGTTGTCTGGAGAGTTGCAAAAAGAGGAGCCATCACCATTAAGGAGTTAACCTCAAGAGACAGCACCGGGCACACTCACCATAACTGGGATAAGCCGGCACCTCTGAAGGGCCCAGCTTGGAAAGAAAGAGCTGCAAAGAAAGCCCGGTCTGATATTGTTGGAAAACTCATAAATGTTTCATAAGGGCTACCCACAGGAAGACGAAGATAAAACCTCACCAAATGACCTCTTTTGATTTTCTCATAATGGGAAGATTATAAATCCCGATGAAACATCAGGCCAGAAGGAAGACCTGCCTTTTGAAAACCTGCAAATGCCTCGTCAGAATCCATTTTCTCCTATCTGATCCTGCACATGCCCCCCGCTCCTCTGCACTTGAAGAGAAGGGAGGTTATCAGATCGTCACAGCACGGGCAGCTGTGCCATCACCTGGGGAGGAAAACGCACCCCAGCCTGGCTGGCAGAACTGATGCTCTCCTCACTGAAAGGGACCCACAAGGGCTGGGTCAGACTCCTTTGCAAGCCCAGGGGCAGCCGCCCTATCAGGCTGACATGCGCCCCCTCCTCCGCAGCCACCGGAGCTCAACCACGATGCCATGTGGCATCGTGCAACATACGACTTACGAAAACCTCTTTCCCTATTATTTCACCCATCACGATGCTCATTGTAAAAAGACCGAAGATATAAACAAGCAAAAAAAGAAAACAAAACTATCATTGGCTCAAGAAGCAAACACAGCCTCTTGTGTGTCGAGGGGGAATCTTTCCCAGATACCAAGTTTCAGGGAAGCTTATGTGTCTCTCCAAAATTCTTTCTTCTCCTGAAATTTCCCTTCTCTTGATTACATCAGGATGAATCATGCCTTCTGACTATACCTAAATCAACATATGGAGAAATATACATACACATGCACATTTCATTTTAGTGTGGATGTTTCCCTATAGAAAATACAGTAAAACCTCGGCTTGTGAGCATAATTCGTTCTGGAAACACGACTGTCATCCAGAGCACTTGAATATCAAAGCCAATTTCAAGAACCATTGGCTCAGTTGTGATCACGTGACATTGGGCATCACACACCACTGGTATTGCAAGACATCGCGCGTTTACCGAGTTAAAATTTATTAGAAATGTTTGCTCGTCTTGTGGTACACTCACAGAACAACTGTTATAAATAACAATTATATTAACAAATATCATTTTATGCAAACACACACAATTTGCACTGGGTATGGTGGCAGTTATGCTTACCCTCCAACCCCCACTATACTCAAAATACTCAAACTCATGATGCTAGTTTGCTTGAGATCCAGCGTGCGTCTTCTCATTCCAGATACACCATCCATTGGGCCTGAGTTACAACCGTGATCCTTGGAGTGCTCTGGGAGCACCTGTACCCAGGAACACTGCAGCTGGGACAGCCCCTCCCCCGATCTGATAAATCCCACTCTACCTTGGAGAGCAAGCCTGCCTTCCACCTCTCCCATGAAGCTTTTCTGATTTTCCTAGACCACAGTGAGTATCTCATTTCTTTGGACTCTTAGGACCACACACATTATATATGTAATCTTTTATTTCCTTCTAGTAATGCTTGCATAAGAGACTTCTGATTTAATGTCTCTTCCCTTTCACAGTTATTGACGCTTGCTCTCAGGATAAAGCTAATTTCTTTTCGATCAATTAGCTTCCTTCTAACTCAGCTTCTTCATCTTCAAATGGTAGCGATAATGTGCTAACCCTCTTGGATCACTGTAAAGATTAAATGAGTTATAAATTAAATGTATATGCCCTATATAAAAATACACATATACTGATGGAGGGAGAAAAGACTTCAGAACTTAGTATTCACCTATCAAATATTTGTTGAATTATATTAAAATGTGAATATACCCCTATGCCCATGAGTCACTCGCTATTATCATTATTATTATTATTATTATTATTATTATTATTGGTAGGTCTTCATTCTTAGCTCTATGGCATACTTTCAACACTAGATTCTAAAAAAGAGACTTTCTTCCTTTTGATTATGTCTTATTTTTACCTAAACTCCCTGTATCCAAAGTTCTCCATAAAATATTCTAAGCTCCGAATTAAGGTATCATTTTCCTGTACTCACTGACACCTGGATGGATTTATTCCTTTTTGGTCTAACCTGTTTGTACAACTTATAACTTAACCCTTTCCTATAATACGTTTTAACCTTATTGCATTTCTGTTAAGGTGTTTTGTTGTGGTTGTTGGCCAACCTTGTTTGCATATGTTATGTAAATGCGTATGTTATGTAAATGCACACCTGCTGCTCTGAAACATTTTTCATAAAGGGACAAAATTTGAAAATTAACTAGAATTTTCTAGAATAGAGAGAATACCAAATCACCAATTTTACACTTTTCTAAAGATTATTATTTTATTTAATAAATTTGGGGACAGGTAGCAAAATTAGTCAGAGAAAGACAAATATGACTTCACTCATATGAGGACTTTAAGAGACAAAACAGATGAACATAAGGGAAGGGAAAGCAAAAATAATATAAAAACAGGGAGGGGGACAAAACATAGGAGACTCTTAAATATGGAGGACAAACAGAGGGTTACTGGAGGGGTTGTGGGAGGGGGGTGGGCTAAATGGGGAAGGGGCATTAAGGAATCTGCTCCTGAAATCATTGTTGCACTATATGCTAATTAATTTGGATGTAATTTTTTTAAAAAATTAAATAAATATATATATATTTATATATATGTAAGAATAAAATAAAATAAATAATAAATTTGGGGGCAGGGGCGCCTGGGTGGCTCAGTCAGTTAAGCGTCTCACTTCGGCTCAGGTCATGATCTCATGGTTCATGAGTTCGAGCCCCATGATGGGTTCTGTGCTGACAGCTCAGAGCCTGGAGCCTGCTTCGGATTGTGTCTCCTTCTCTCTCTGTCCCTCCCCTGCTCGCACTCTGTCTCCTTGTCTCAAAAATAAATGAACATTAAAAATAAACAAATAAATAAATTCTGGGGCAAATTACATTACTTATCACTGAAATCATATCAAATTAACCAGGTCTTGCCCTTATCAGCTAGTTTGAAGGTAAATACTACACTTACAATTGGCTCCAGAAGTGCCTGGGTGGCTTAGTGGGCTAAGCATCCGACTCTCAATTTCGGCTCAGGTCCTGATCTCGGGCTCTGGGCTAACATCAAGGCGCCTGCTTGGGATGGTCTCTCTCCCCCTCTCGCTGCCCTTCCCCTGCTCGCTCGCTCTCTCTCTCTCTCTCTCTCTCTCTCTCTCTCTCTCTCTCAAAATAAACAAATAAATAAAATGGGCTCCATTGCCCCTGGGTAAGTGTGTGGCTAGATCATTAGGTTCCTTCCCACAAATGGATAATGGATGGTGGTCACTGACTTCCCATTCCACATCTTCCTTTGCTATGACAACCTCAGAAACAGAAGCATCAAGGACACATCCTTATTTTTACTCCTTGTTCCTTTGATTCTAAACCCTGCAATGGTTAGAGGGGATAGAATCTTTTCTAGAAGACTAAAATGAATCAGCAAGGTGTTCTTCCTTCCACCTTCCTAGTTTCTTTGCTCTTGTAGAGGAAGATAAATCTGATTTTCCTCACATCTTTGCATGGTTCTGTCCTTCACAGCATCCAGGTTCTGGCTCAACGTCACCTCCTCACAAGTAACCTTCCATGACCAACTGACTTTACTCTGCTTTAACGTCTTCATGGGCTTATCCTGGGTTCCCTCCCTAGAATATATGAACTGTGATGGCAACTAATCCAATTTCCTCACTGCCAAACTTCTCCTGTGTATAATAGTGACAGGTATGTGACAGCCACTCGGAAACATATTTGTGGAAGGAAGGAGGGAGGGAAAGAAGAAAAGAGAAAGGAAGGAACACTTCAATGGACACATTTCAGGGGAATGACCTAGACTAAGGAGGCATCTGATCCGGAGCTGAAAATGTGCCCGGGCAGGACAGGGGAACAATCTCCAAAGGCTGGTTCTTATCTAAGCTCCTAGATTGATGGCTAATGGAACTGGCCCCAGATGCCAGAAAAGAAACAGGAACTTTAAAGAAGTCTTAATCCCCATAATACAATGTAGATACTTGAAATGGTTCTTTGGGGCCCTTGGAATCCACCTGTAATTTACCTGAGAACCCAGAGACAAAACTCACTGCCAGACAGGGCTCCAGCCAGATGTGCCCCTGTAAGAAGGAGAATAGAATAGGGTCCAAGGGAAAGAAAGGCAAAGCCGTTTGCTTAGAGCTCAGTTTTTCTTAGCTTTTAAAAGAAAGGCTTCAGAGGTCACCATAGTTTCTGCATAAAGGAGTTCATCAATTTAGGAATACAAAAAGAAATCAAGGGCAAAATCACCAGGATGAGATCTGATGATGAAGTACACTTGAGGCAAACGAAACTTTAAAAAGAGACGTTTTAAATGCTAACATGTGCTCTAAAAACATAATTCAAATCACAGTATTCAAAGCTATATGTAGCACATACTAATTATCTACCTAAGATGTTCTCATGGGAGTATCCCTTCCTTTGAAGACATTCTCTTACTCAAAAGTCACTCTTTCTCCTGCTGGTGGATAGATTCAATTCCTCCAGGATCCTGCCGCATCAAATATTTGGCTGCCTAAGAACAGTTTCTAGACATAATCCTGCTTGACAACAGTCCCCTTTGTGGAAAGCAACAGGCTCTGGGAAACCCCCCAGGGGTCTTTCTCTGTGCTCAGTGTATTGTAGTCACCTTAAACTAGCGACATGCCCTTGTCCCGCCTGCTCACATCGGAAGCACCTGTTATTACACCGGTTTCTGCCAAAAACCACACTCATGCCAAGGCCACCGCCTTCGCTTAACAGCTCAAGGAGGCTCAGTGTTTATGTCTGAAGTCCCTGGGGTCTGCAGGGCCGACGCCAATTGTCGCAAAGGAGCTATACAGTCAGGTGAGGCTAGGCTGTGACACAATAATGCACGGCCCCAAACCCTAATGGTCTAACACCACAAGAACTGATTTCTCGGGCTCAAAATGTCTGTTGCAGGTGCAGCCAAGTTTCCTGCAGAATTTGCTCTTCTGTCCCCACCATCCTGTCCTGATGGCTTCAGTAAGAGAAAGGAGCACGGAGCATAGGGCACCAGCCCTTGGATGCCTCAGCCTCGAGGTGGTGCACACCATTTCCAGATACAAGCAAATGCCAGGGGCTAAGGGTGGTTTACGTGGATGCCACCTTAAGGAGGCGGGATGAGAAAAAGGAGTCGTCCATGCATGCAGGAAACAGCAGAGGCACTAAGAATGTCTACCTTAGACTCTTAGTAGGATCTCCCATTCTTTTCTCAGTTTTGCAGCCACACATTTCTGTCCCTTAAGATTCAGCACTTTCGTCCGAATTATGACAGTTCTGTGTAACCGCACCCATCGTTTGGAGGCTTCAGGACCTCAATGCCACGAACTCCACACAATAAAATCCATCTGCCTGCTTCTCCCCAAATGTTTACCTGTCCCATGTTTCTTTTTTTTGTTTGTTTGTTTGTTTGTTTGTTTGTTTGTTTGTTTGTTTTGAGAGAGACAGAGACAGTGTGAGCAGGGGAGGGGCACAGGGAGAGGAAGAGAGAGAGAGAATCCCAAGCAGGCTCTGCGCCGTCAGCACGGAGCCTGATGCAGGGCTTGAAGCCATGAACCGTGAGATCATGACCTGAGCTGAAACCAAGAGTTGCACACTCAACCCACTGAGCCACACTGGCGCCCCGTCCCACGTTTCTTATCTTAGCAGACGTGACCTGGGACCTCTGTTTGGTGAATTCCTCACACCTGACACCCAGGGCTTCTCTTTTATTTGCTCCGTGCATTCCCTTCACCCTTATGTCACATCAGTCACCAAGTGCTGTTAATTCTTACATATTCTAACTTGTATATATTTCCAAGGAGTCTGTTTTGATAAGGCCTTCCCTCATCCCCTGAAAGTCCACCTCCTACCTCCCTCTATGCCCCTCTCCCCACCCTCCTCTGTTCCAGCAACCACACATTAGCCCACCATGGCCAAAGCCTGCAAACATCTGTCAATGGGTTCCATTACTCTTAGAACACATCTGAATATCTAACATCTTCTAGAAACCCCAGACTTGCCCTCTCTACACCTCCAGGCTATGCCCATGCCCCTTCGTCCCCGCACTCCCCGTGCTGTACTCACACATAGAGTTGGGGCCCTCTGTTTTCAACTCCTCTGTTGGATCCCGTCTTTTGGAGTCCTTCACACCTCATGGGCTTTGAGCCTAGTCCCACTGGGGGGTCCCAGAGCTAGATCACAGGGGACCCCAGAGCCAGATCACAGGGGGTCACAAGGTCAGAGCACAAGGGGTCACAGAGTCAGAACACAGTGTGTCATAGAGTCAGAGGGACACAGAGTCAGAGAACAGAAGGGTTTGATGGCAGGTCTGTTGGGCCTCAAACTACATGCTCTCTCCACTACAAGCTGTTAAGTCATGAGACCTAATTAATATCTGTTGGGTTGAACTGCAGACAGATGAACAAGTGTAAAGAAACCTTGGGTGAGTTGAGGGAAAAGGTTCTGAAATCTGAGAAGACATGGTTGGCTGCTTGCAAGCATTTCTTTGGGTGTCTCAGTGTCAATGAGGAATACTTAATTACATTCCTTTCCTAAAGACCATGGAAGGTTTATGATAGAAAGATTGGGGCTTTCACAAACGTTATTAGAGCTCTCTGAGACACGCAAAGAACTTTTCAAACTAGGGTTCCTGCTTTCATTTTTATGGCCAGAAATGTTAAGTACTTAATTGGCATTTCATCAAATTAGTAACTCCGGGCAAATGGAATGGGGACCAAGTACGAAACTTTCTAAAAACAGAACACCATCCAGCCTGCTTACTACTGTGTCTTCTGGGAAATAACCAACACAGCACTGAAGGCTAATTGTTGATCTTTCCACACCTGCTATCTTTCACACCCACTACACGTTCCACTATTTCCAGTGTTGGATGTTTTGAACGTCATGCCAGGCTTGAATTTCAACCCATCGGCATGGCCTCAGGGGAAAATAATTTAATGGTTTAAGTATTCACAATCAGAGAATTAGAGGAGAAAGCGAAAGCTGTACCTCCACACCAGGCTCTGTTACTTGGTCTTCAAGAAGACCCAAGTGACAGCCATCGGTCTTTGGTCCACTGGCTTAGGACAGACTCTGTTTGGGGCTCCACACAACTTGCCCTATTTGCCCTCATTGTATCAAACATCACAGCTAGATGAGGTAGTTCTGTGCATCTCCAGTTTGCAAATAAGGACACGAAGACCTGACAAAGGCTTTATTAATATTTGCTAGTGCTTAGTAAATACTATGTGCTAGACTCTGCACTGATTCAACCATCCAATTCTCATGGGCTCTTGCAGTCAGATGCTCTCTGAGGAAGCTGTGCTCTGGATGGTGACAAAGGAATCTGATCTCCTTGAGTCCAGGAATGTTGCCATCTTAAGAGGGATGTGTTTTCAGAACCATAGACAGGGGAAGGAGAACGTGAGATTAGCAAGGATGCTGCAAAGGTCTGGCCTGGAGGAGGAGGACCCTATTTCCACCTCTATTCCAATGGGGCCAACTCAGTCTCATGGCGTCAGCCTCACTGCAAGAACGAAACATTCTCTGCAGATGACAAACTAAGAAAAAATGACCCTAATGTCTATATCATTAGAAACACCAGGCATGTCTTTTTCTTTCCTAATCAAGCACACAGGTTCTGATGGAGGTTGTGTTCTCTTAACAGTGAGTGAACACACAATATATGGGGGGGGGGGGTGTTAAACATGGGCTTTTGGAGTCACGCAAACCATGGATTCGAATTCCTTCTCTGCTATTTGTGAAGTCTGTGACCACTAGCATGTTGTACAATTGTATCATGCTAGTAAGACAATTGTCTTATTTCCCTAACTATAAAATGGTACATTGTTTTTATCAGTTATTTGTTCTTAAAACCAAGATTCCTAGGTGCTTAGGGAAAACAAAAAGATGAACGAAAATAGATATCCCCTGCTCTCATGAAAGTTATATAGTAGCAGAGAAGGCAGACAGTAATAAGATAATCAATAATCATAAAAATAAATGAGAAGTTGTATTAGCTGTGAATGTTAATCAGCCTGCGTGCATGATGTCACTAGAAAGTATAATGGGACATTTTTCAGGAGAAATCAGGGAAGAATTTTTCTGATGTGATCATGATTGCTGTGAGCTCTGAAGGAACAGGCAATGGAAAATGGGTGGGCTGGAAAGGAAAGTGGGGGCTCTTTTCAAAGGCATTACATGAGATCAGAGATACAGTGGACTGGCAGAGGTGAATCTCTGTTTTCCTTATGCAAATAGATGCAGCGAAGCCAGTAGAAGTTATGAGTGGTTTCTCTAATACCGTGTGCAAAGAAAAGATACCAGCGCACAACCCACCTGCCAAACACACACAAAAACGGAAACAAAAGTCTCTCTTCCCAGAAAGCCAATAAACACTGCTTTAATAAACGACTCCTGTGTTAGCATTGATGATCATGTAAGATATCCTGTTGTTCCTCTCTGTAAGTTACTACAGGACATCTCACACTGGGGTGCAGACTCAAGCTGAAGAAATCTGTAATTTTTACTTATGTGTTCTTTTCAACTAGTCTGTCCTCTGCTCCTGTGTCAAACCTCAAGTGTTTTTTTTCCCACCAAAACAGTGGTACCGTGGCCAGTATATAGTCAGTGCTCAATACGTGTTAGTTCCTGCCCTTGCTCTGCAGCCCTAGAGACTAGGACACATGTACTGCCCCATCTCCGTGCAGCCTAGGCTCCATCAACTGAATGCAGACATCTCCAATATGTCGCTGAGAAGCTAGATGTCATGTGTCCCTTGATGACACATCTGAATATTTCAGGACAACACATCTCTCTGGGCTGTGCTGACATGATGGTGGATCCCTAATCACCATCTAAACCCTGCTAGACCTTGGCTTGGAGAATCATGGGGCCCCAAAACTAGACAACCTAAGTCCTGCTGTGGTGTCCTATGTGATTACTAAAGATCATTTGAATTGAGAAAGTGCATTAATTTAAGCAGGAACGAGGCACATCTGATCCTCAATATGCTTATTTTCTTCCTATTTGATTATTTTTCTTGAATTCCAGGTGAGAATTATAAAGTAAAAGTGAGTATGCCTTTTCACAAGAGCGGAAGTGTGTATCCCATTAAATAGTTGACAACACAGGATTCTGGGGGAGCAGACACCTGTATTCTGTCCTCCATCCTTGCTTCTCCTCGGAAAAGAATGTTAGATTCAGAGAGCGATACACATGCGTAGTGGCTTTGCCACTTGCTTGACTGTTAAAAGGCTCAAAGAGCATGGTATTTACAAAGGATCCAGCACAACGTCAATCAGAGATGAAGGTTAGACAGCAGATACATTGACTTGTACGCCTGACTCCATTTGTTTATTGGTCACGGTCTTGCCTGCAAGGTTCTATATAAAATTTGGAAGCTGCATCTGGGCTCTGCAGAGAAACCCCATGATGAATTGATTAGTGATGTCTGCCAGGGTCACGGGGAGGAGATATGATAAAGGGCATGTGGCTGCCTCAGATTTACTTATTTGTCATCCCTTTAAAGGGCAGTCACTCTGACTTCCCACACTCCACCCTTGGCATGAGTGGCCTGGTCAGTCTAATAGGCACAGTCAGATCGACCATATGTGCATCCCAGGATGACAGGAGCTTCAGCTGAGTTAATGCCTGTGGAAATTCTTAGCAAGGTAAGTGGTTGAAAAATATCAGGATGAATGATAATTTTTGCATTAGGTAATCTTTCACAGATCATAGAATGGCTTATCAAACCTTACAATTTTATTGCATCACAAAGCCTCAGGAAAGTTAGCACAAAGTTAGAGTAAATACTCTCTTGGAAATCAAATAAGTGTACTGTGACTCCAATTTCCCTTCCCCAGGATCCGGACTCCCTGTCATGGCAGAAATTCCTGACACTGTCTAGTACCCATCTGTGCCTATGAACATATCTTCCAGAACTTGGCCTGGTGGTGTCATATCTCTGCTTATAATAAACACAATATCTCCCTAAACACAGGAGTCTTCTCTGATGTGTGCTCGGCAGTGTCCCTTGGGCTCACGGAGTCCGGCCCATTGTAGGCTGGTGGGAAAGATTTTGTATATAGCCCCTCTGGCATCAGCCCCGTAAGTAAGCAGCTGTCCCAGGACCATAGGCTGTGCTGTCATAGGCAAAAAGATTCTACTTCCCCACAGTGTAGGTGCAGGCGGGTGCCATGTGGCAATGAGAGCACCCATTGTGCAGCTCTCCACCATCCTCTGCCCTATCAATGGGCACACAGGAAGGAAGGCTCCTTCCATGCTGGAGGTGAAGAGCCAGGTCCAGCCTCCTGACTCAAGGAACACTGCTATTGAGTTCATGTGTCAAGACCCCGAGTTGATGACAGATATTTCTAAGTAAAAGCACAGTTCTAGAGCAATGATGACACCTTCACAGAGCCAAGTGGGCAGGTTCTTGGTGGCAGAGAAAAGGCAGACACCCTGACCTAAGCGTCTCCACACTGAACTTATTCCGGATGTCCTTCCTGACTCACTCTTATCCATTCACCACACTGCAACCTCTGGAGTCATTTCAAGACATAAAACAATTGAATGCATTGCTTGTTCATTTCTTAAAGTTCTTCAATGGCTTCTCCTTGCAAATAGAGTGAAATATAAAGTGCTTTCGTGTTTTAGACTCTAGGAGATAATTCATAATCTGGCACTCACTGCTTCACTTCTCAGTGCTACCTCTCTCATACCCTATAACAGCCCCCAAGTCTTTATTTCCATTTGCAGAACTCTTCCCACATGATGTGTTGGCATGTAACATTCTCTGCTTGGAGTATTCTTTTCCCTCTGCTATGTGCGCCTGCACCCCATTCATCTTCTTTTCTCATGTCAAGTATCATTCACTCCCACCACCCTGTTGAAATAGGTGCCCTACACTGTTCTCTATTAGGAATACTGTTTGTTTTCTTCCTATCGCTGACAGCAGTGCATTATTATCTATTCATTGCTTTGTTCATATTTTATTACTGTCATCCTTACTAGGCTGGAAGCTTAAAAGCAATGACCATGTGGTTTCATCTTCCTCTGGATACAAGTGTCTACAATTGAATCTTGCCTAAATAATTATTGAATGCATGTTGTAGGTCTTAATAAATTTGTAGAAGGATGGGTGGGAGCTTGGAAGGGAGGGAGGGAGGGAGGGAGGGAGGGAGGAAGGAAGGAAGGAAGGAAGGAAGGAAGGAAGGGAAGGAGGAGTGGGAGGGAAGGGAAAGCCTAAGGAAGGGATGGAAGGAGGGAGGAAGGAAGGAAGAGAAAGAGGGTGGGACAAAGGAAGGAGGAAAGGAGGGAAAGGAACAGGAAATGGAGAAGCTCATGATGTCAGGAAAAGCTATGAATTCACTGGCATGTAGGAAGAACCATCACCGATTCATTCAACTTCCAACATCAAGTTCCAATGGCACCTCTATGCAGCCATCCCTGGTGCCCATGGGTAGAAATGGGTGCTCCCTTCTCTATGTTCCCATCACATGCATTCTGTATCATTGGCAGGAGTAAGCAATACAAGAGTTGTAATCCTATGTGATGCCACCCCACCATGAACACCCAGATGACAGAGAGAATCCTAGCACACCATGTGGAGCTAGTACATAATATTCAGACAAGAAAATTGACTGTGGTTGTTGTTAATAGTAGCTTCAGTGGTAGTATTATAAATAAACTCTGTACTTTTTTTTCAAACTAAGTTCAACTTTGTCCTCTACAAAAATCCATGCCTGTTGGTGGCCGGGCTTATTACTCAGGACATGAGCCTCAGGCAGATGCTTTTGCTGTGCTTCTGGCCCCTTTCCATCAGCAGCATCAGTAGAGGCTATGTCTCCCACAAGTGTTTTATAGCAGCTCTTCTTAAGTTTGTTGTACAGACAGAACACATGGGGATCTCGTCAGAGTGCAAATTCTGATTCAGTACATCTACAGTGGTCCAAGACCCTGCATGTCTCCCAATTCTAGCATGCAGACCACACTAAGCAGCAAGGCTCTAGAACACATTTGAATGCAGTCAACATAAAATCACTTCAGCAACCTCTGGAGGAATTTCCTTGTCTGTTGACAGAAACCCCCCAGTAAGCCTAGAGCCACAATTCAGTGTCAAAACTAATTTCAGACAAACTGAACATTAACGGCAATCACATAAACCACTGGTTATTGATTAGCCATGCATACCATGGGATTACTGTTACCTTATGGTGATGGAGGCTTTTGAGTCATACTACCTGGATTTGCCATTTGCTAGTTATGGGACCCTGGCAAACTGTGTGCCCCCTCCGAACCTCTGATCTCTTTATCTGTAAGGTAGGCATTGTAAAAAATACCTATCCACTGGAGCCTGTGCAGGGGATGAGACTCAGCACACTGCTCTTAGCACAGTGCCAGCAAAATACAAGTGCACAATATATTTTATCTGGTTCTTTTATTGGCAGTTTTCCTTTTCTGGGAAACCATTCCCAATTCTCACTAGTGAGAGGTACTTATTCTTAGGTCAGTGTTGCCAAGAAAGCAATGGCTGATAATCATCTGTTCTGGTTCCTGTTTTCAAGTAGGTATCTACACGTCCTCACCCCAGTGGACTACAAGCTTGCTGGGGGACAAGCATGGCTTATATTTCTGTTGGAGGAGGTCATCGAGAAGGCATGGCTGCTGGTTGTACTTGGACAATCAGAGGCTCCTCAACCCCTCCCCTGTCCTTGGAGCATTCATTCTGCCCCACCCCAATTCCCACAGAAACAGCCATTTCCATGGACACAGCCCTGAGAGAGCAATGTGTTACTGAGACCATCTGGATGGTGTATGTGACTGAAACCCATTCACGCCTCCTTATAAACTCATCAGATTCTGGTGGGAGATGGAGAGATCTCCTTACCTAGTGCTCAAGACAAGCCTCCTGTGATATTTCCTTGCTCTTAAACCTACCACCTATCCATCTGAAGAGGCCTGACTCTTCCTTCCATCTCTCCCTGCCATCCATGCACGGGGCCAATTTTTGAACCAACAATATCCCAGGTGGATCGTATACATCGATTTTGACTACTTGGCATTTTTGGATAACTCAAAGGGTTTTTCCACCATTATCTTTAGTACCGGATATTTTCAAAAGTTCCCTACTCACTAAAATATCTCTTTATAATCCCTCTATCCCCATTGTCAAGGCCCAACAAAACCAACTTCTTCAGAGAAGCCGTTCCTGACATCTCCAGGAAGTTCCCTCTTCTTGTCCAGCCTCAGTGGCACCATATGTGAATCTCCTCATGGCATTGTTGAGGCAGTTTCCCTGCAAGACTACCTTCTGCGTCATGTATGTATGTAATGTCTTTCTTTTAGTTCTAACAAGAACTTGGTTAACATTAATTTAATTTTAAAAAGTCTAAGGGAGGTGAGAGTTCCTCTCTTTATTGATAAGGTCCTGCCAGGGCAATTGAATTCCATGTCAGTCACTGGACACTAGAAGTCATATAGTCCCACAGGAGAACATACAGACCTAAAAAGTAACAGTCTTGAAAGTAGTCAAGATCATATTGTATCAGCAAGGGAATAAGGGACAGACAAGTGGAAAATGTTGTTGGAGTAGTGACTGAACGCTTCCCTGCAGAAGAGTGGGCAGACATCTCATAATGTCCCAATGCAAACTGTGTGCTGAAATAAACCATGACATAGTTCATAAAAATATTTTTTTAATATCCAAGTTGTACAAAGAATGGCATGGACTGACATAGCAGTAAGGAGTGATTCACTTGAGATGTCTGATCCCAGGCTGAAAAGTCATGAAAAGAGGTTCTTGGCCCTGCTACACAAGTGTCAGATGACTGGTCGAACTACACACCTTCACTATTTGCTCCAACTTCGAGAAGCTACGATTCTGTCTGAAAGCCACAAGAAAGTAGAGCCTTCTTGTGTTGAGACCTGGTGCCCAGCGGATACCCAAAAAGTACAGACTAAAAGCATGAATTACACTGTTTCATCCCACACCACAGGAAACCAGCTATCTGGAAGGTGCCTTAAATTTATCTGTTGACTAACAAATACCAAAACAAAACTTGAGGAGGCTTCTGGGTAGTGAATTAGCTTTCAACAGCCAGAAAAGTTTGAACTGAGACAAATTCCTTACCCTAAATTTCCCATCCTCACTGTGAAGACACAGGCAATAAATGTAATTACCTTGTATTCACATTCACATAATAACTATTTCTTACCCGGTGTCTGTAACTATCTCAATTATCTGGAATGGTTTAATACCACAGTCAAAAATAGGGTAGAGCTGGCAATAACAATAAAGCTAAAGAGGGTCCTGGCTACTTTATGGCTCTGTGAAACCATTACTTTCCTCAGTATCCAAGTGAGGCAGATAACAAGAGGACATTAAAATTTTAGCATCCTCAAACAACAGTATGGTTATTGCTTATTAATTATACCAAAGGAGCACAACTAATGAGTTTAATAGGCAGCATTATGTATGCCAGCGACAGATCGGAGGAAGGCAGTGGGCCATATAAAATTCTTTAGGGGAACAACCGGAACCATCTATTACCAGCTACTCAGCACACCTAAGACAAATGGAAATAAACATGAAAGGCTGGGAGAGACCTTGATTCATGGCCTTTTCGTTTTGAGCGTAGATTACAATTTGTGCATCGTAACGATCGTTTTCACAGGGATGATTTTTTCCCTTCAAAGAAAACTAGCAACACTTTTGAACTTCTTTTTCTTCTCTCTCTTCTCCCAGTGAGAGTAAGGGCAGAGGAAGTAGAGGGTGGGAGAGAAATGTCTGCATGTTTGAGAAGCGTATCTGTTATGAAAGGTAATTTCTAGATCAAAAGGTAAGCATTTTTGAATTCACAAGATGATGCTGTGTTGTTTTCCAAAAGCACTTCTAAAATTTATATTCCTATCTTCATGCATTAGTGAACATAGTTCCCACCAAAAGTGATCGCTTTAATTTTTTCATGTATTGTTAAATCCCCTATCTAAAGTTGAAAATTACATCTGATAGTCCTTTAAATTGTATATCCTTGGTTTCTAGTGCATTTTTCATTATGTCTAGTGTCTACCATTTATACTCCTATAAATTACCTGTTCCTCTCATTTGCAATTATTTTGTTAAGTTGCTTTTCCCGGTAACGTAGAAACTATTTACATAGTCTGGACATTGGTCAATAAAAACCCACAGATATTGGGATGATCAGACAAGGCTAATAAAACCTTGGTAAGAAACATGTTTAAGGACATAATGTCAAATATAGTTATGATGAATAAACAAATGAAAAATCTCAAAACAAATATAAATTAAATGAAGCAAATTAATGCAAGTAATAATATAATAACTGAAGTTTAGATAGATAGATAGATAGATAGATAGATAGATAGATAGATTTATTTAGAATCCCAGAATATGTGGATTTAGAATCCCAGAAAGAGAGGAAAAAAGAATGGGAAACAATATTTGAATGTATATTTTGAAAGCCATAATTTGCCATCATCCCCTAAATAGATCAGGGTGCTCCCAGGAACTGAATTCTCCAGTCCTAGACACCCTCCACTGGAATGACCCTATGTTCCACCCAACTTGAACAGTTCACCCTGTGAGCCAACCCTACATCACACCATCATAGCATCGACAACTCCTAGACCATCTTATCTTTAATATCCCATTTTCTGACCACTATCTCCCAATTCTCAAGATGACTATGTCTTGGAAACCAAAGACAACCATATTTGGATCACATGAGACTTTCCATTTGCCAACACCATCACTTTTCCACTGTCTCTCAATTCATGCTGTCCCTACTCCCTCCATCTACATATATGGAAATCCATTATTTTCAGCAATCCCTTCCCAAACTGTCCATTCGCTTGCCCTTCTCCCAGTCTGAAACTCCAGACCAATTGTTTGCCTTGTGTCTGTTGGAGAATGTGCAGAGCTCTGTTAACTGGTTGTACTTTATTTTTTTTTATTTTTTTAAGTGTTTTATTTATTTTTGAGACAGAGGGAGACAGAGCATGAGCAGGGGAGGGGCAGAGAGAGAGGAAGACACAGAATCTGAAGCAGGCTCCAGGCTACAAGCTGTCAGCACAGAGCCAGACATAGGGCTTGAACTCACAAACCGCGAAATCATGACCTGAGCCGAAGTTGGACGCTCAACCAACTGAGCCACCCAGGCGCTCCAACTGGTTGTACTTTAAATCGATGTCTCCATAACTCCAATACCTATTTATTATCATCTACCAAATATTTCCTGGAAGTTTATTTTTCAGCCTGAGGACATTATATATATATTGCGGTCTCTACTCAAACCTCTGGCATTCTGTCCTACTCCAATCCAGCCAGCCAATAACTTTCCCCAACTCATTATCTGAAAAAGAACAGTCACCAAGAAGAGCTCACTCATCTCCCTCTAGTAAATCAACAACTTTTTTTTTTTTTTGCATTTGGACCCATCTTCTCCACTATTAAAATGGAAAATGAAAAAGGTGTTGAATTTTACCCAAGGCTACTCAGCCAACTTGAGTTTGAGCACCTTGTATTCTATCCCCAATTACTTACTCAAGAGCTTCCCTCTAGTAACCATCCTCTTTCTCCAGCTCTATCAACTTCTAACTCATGCTGGAATAGCATCAGTAACACAGCAATGTTTGTTAGAAGGATGTCTATGGTCAATCTTACATACCTGTGCACAATGCAGCCACTCTGCTGTAATTCCCTCTGCTCCACTAGACTCCCTCCCAGTGCTCTATCCATCCTACTCTTGCTACCTACTCTACCCCCATGTCTTTCTGATCATAATAAACGGCCCCATTTTTCTGCCAGTTGTGTAGACAGGAAACCTAAGACTCACCCTCTACTCCCATCTTTCTCTCCCCCAGTATCCATTCCATTGGGATGTCCTAAAGGCTATAGACATAACTACACACTGATTGTGTTCCCTCCTTCTACCACTCCGCTACTGTGGTCCAAATGATCATCATCTGCACACGGAAGACACAATGATCTCCTAGCCAACATTTCCTCTTCCTATCCTAACACCCCCAATGTCTTACCCCCCAGAGTGACAGTCCATAAAGAAACTTTGTATTTTGGTACTTTTTTTTTCATCTGACACTCTTCCATGGCCACCTTTCATGCTTCCAGTAAGATCCAAACTCCTTGCCTTGCCTACAAAGCCCCACACGATCTAGCCCTGCCTATGCTCCCGACCTCAGCTCTTAAGTTTTCTCCCACTTTCCCACCGTGATCCCAACACCCTCACTTCCTTTTTGCTCCTTGAACACACCAAGGTAATTCCTGTATTAGAGACACTGTGATGGTTACTCCCTTTTGTTCTAGCTCTTCAGATGGCACTCTTCCTCATCTTTCAAATATCAACCCAAATTTTACCTTTAGACAGTTTCTTTCTTTGTGTGGAGTCACACACACACACATGCACACTCACATCTATTTCCCTCTTAAAATTTAGTGTGGCTTAAAATTACTGTTTATTTAATGTCTGCTCCTCCCACATATGTAAGATTGATGAGAACAGCATTCCTGGCTGACTTGTTTACTACTGTACTCACGTTGCTAAGAAGGACCCTGAGTACAGAGTAGGCACTCAATAAATGTTTATAAAATGAATAAACAAACAAATGGGAGTACGATGAAATATTACGCTACGCTGCCTTCAAGTTGCCTTCTGTTCCCATTAGCTTATGAACAGAGATAGGAAATGGCATTATAGTGGTTAATATTTATGAGTTCAATCCTGTGAAATATAGGATATTAGGGTGGCTCAGTTACAGGGACAGCATGGTGATGTCCAGGCTTGCTTAGTGGGCAGACAGAAATACATATTATGTTACTCTCTAAGAGCTGGGATAGGATACAGTTAAAGCCAGGACACATCATTTCTGATGGAAGAAGCATGTGATAGTGACAAAAATATGAGTTAAAACGGTTGCCTCTTAGAAAGAAGCCAGTATTTTGTAAGTGACCTTGAGAAAGTCTTTAATTTTTTTTTTACCTATAAATGGATTGTATTAAATATTATTTAAAGTCTCTTGTAGAACTCACTTTCCATGCTCTATGATTATGTTCAGGCAGAAACCCAAGGAGAAAGCATGTGGGCACTGGACATCTGAATGTGGGAAGATATCCACGTTGGAAAACAGGGATAGCCAGTACTGTATCTGTACATGTATCTATATTCCATGTCTATCATCTATATCAATATCCTTATTGATAGCAGAAAATGGTGTACTAAATACCATTTCATACTAAGAATTCTTAGTTTAGGAGCACCTGGGTGGCTCAGTTGGTTAAGCATCCGACTTCAGCTCAGGTCACGATCTCACAGTTTGTGAGTTCGAGCTCCGCATCAAGCTCTGTGCTGACAGCTCAGAGCCTGGAGCCTGCTTTGGATTCTGTGTCTCTCTGTCTCTCTTCCCACCCCAATTCACACTCAGTCTTTCTCTCAAAAATAAATAAACATTAAAAAAATTTTTTGAAAAAAAAAAAAGAATTCTTAGTTTAGTGTAATGTGTTATCTATGTATTCTCGAAAAGTCATTTCCTTTCTCTCGGCCTTCGTTATTTCATTCCTAAAATGAGGGAATTAATAACATCCAACACAGTTGCTCTTACACGCAAACCATATCCAAAAGTCTCTACAGATTCTAAAACCATCTGTAAGTGATCATTGTTGCTGTTATACACATTTATAGAAATAGAGGGGAAACATGGTTGTTCCGATAAAACCCAGAGGGTTGATTACACTGCCTATTATCCAGTTTTATTAGTGTTTGTGCTTTTGTTGTTGATATTGTTGTTGTTGTTGTTATTTATTTAGCTAACATTGTTTGAGTGCTTACCATGTGCCAAACACTGAGCACATACTTTATAATCTCTTTAAACCACATCAAATATTAGTCAAGTAAGTGCTAATGGATTCTAATTTCATCGAAGAAACTGAAGTTTTCCGACCACTCAACTTTCCCACTGCAATAAGCATGTGATAAATAACGCCCTAGAAGATGAATCCATGCGCTTGGACACCACGTGTCATGAAAAGTAACAAGGGTTAACTTGGCAAGTCAATTGCAATGAGCCAGAACTGCCTCCCTCTCTCAGCGTAGGTGTCCTGGATCTACTACAGTTGCTTTGACCTTGCATGACTAAGAGAGGCTATAATGTACAACATAGGATGTCCCAAATTCTTAGGATCCATACACACTTAATAGGTCCCACAAACCATCCTCTGCCCTCTTTGCTGACTTACCCCTTTTCCAGCCATTCCCCTGTAACCACAGCAGTAAGCACATTCTATAATATCCATTTACCCAGCATATTACCTATGCTCATGTGCTGTCCATCTATGCTTCATCTAGGAATGGAGAGCAGGAGCCTGGACATGCATGTTTGCTATTGATGCCCCCACCCATTCTGAACTGTGCAGATAATTTTTGGGATATTCCAGCTGCTGTCATCCTTTTCTAATCAACCAAGATGTCTATCTCTCTGAACTAAAGCCATCCTTGCCAATCCTGCCCAGCACCCCCCCACCTTCCCTTCAAATACAGAATATCAATCCTATTAAGCAGTCCTTGACCAGAAATCCTCATTTTATTGATATCAACATTTTGAGTTTAACACATCTTAAAAATCCCTACCTTACCGCCCCAGCATATTAAACTTAAGATGTTTTGAAAACCAAGTTCTCTACTTTACTTAATTATTGTCCATTTAAAAAAAAAAAGCCTATTTATTTTGAGAGAGAGAGAGAGAGAAAGCACATACACAGGGAAGGGGAAGAGGGAGAGGGAGTGAGAGGGAATCTCAAGCAGGCTCTCCAGTGTCAGCGCAGAGTCCAATGTGGGGCTCAAACTCACAAACCGTAAGATCATGACCTGAGCTGAAATCAAGAGGCAGGCACTTAACTGACTGAGCCACCCAGGTACCCCAATTATTGTCCACTTTTTTTAAAGTGCATCACATAGTATGAAACCAACATGACAGAATATCTTGTAAAACTTTGACCAATAGAAAATGACAACTACAATATGTGGTACTGGACAAATTTGTCTCGGCTCTGTTTCTACATTTACTATGGGGACAGGTTCACTTCTTATTAGAATAGTCTAGCCACTTAGTGGACAGGGGCCGATGGTAGAAAATTCAATGTTACGTTGACCTCACAACGACTCCCCAGTAGTATCTTCCTTTGTAGTACTCTGGAGCCTCAAAAACAAGAAAATAATAATTTTAAAAACCAGTTCACATGCATCCAGCCCACTTCTGTTTACAAATCACAAAATGTCTATCTCAATTCTCACCTGAAACTGGGAAACACATATTATTAGTATCTCCAATGTACAGAGACCTAGATGATTATGCGTCTTTCCCAAGGACACATTTTAGAATAAAGCCAAAGCTGTCACTTGAACAATTTTTTTTTCTAATTTCTGGTTACATATTTTATCTATCTCACTATTGCAGTCCTGCCAATATTTAAAAATTATTTTTAAAATTGTTATTTTAAAATTATTAGCATCCCAACTGTCTTCTCCGTTCTAAACTATAATCCCTTGGTTAATGTTTGGAGGTAATCTCATAAATGCAAATAGTGTCCCCAGCAATGCACTGTGATTCCCCTTTGCTCATGTTCTACTTAGGTTTGGGGTTTAGTCTGGGGCTAAGTGCAAATCTGAGGAGAGTGATGATTTGTTAAGGAGCAGAAAAACTGTCATATAAGGAATAATACAATGTCATTAAGTATTTTATCTGTAAGAGAGGGAATGGCATTTGCCTTCAAGTGTTGAAAAATTTCTGAAAATTCTATGTATTTTGTGTAGCTCCAGAAGCTAAATTAGGAGAGCAGATGCTTGTTAGAGAGAAAGTAATTTCAGTCTACTCTACCTTGCCAAGGTTAAGTCTAATATTTCATTGTATCCTGAGTCCTTCTGATGAATGAACTTATGAATTAATGAGGAAGATATGTTCAAAGTCACAACTTTCCAACCTGCAAATTTATGGCTTTATTTTATTTATTTATTTATTTATTTATTTATTTATTTAGGGACAGAGAGAGACAGAGCATGAACGGGGCAGGGGCAGAGAGAGGGAGACACAGAATCGGAAACAGGCTCCAGGCTCCGAGCCATCAGCCCAGAGCCTGACGCGGGGCTCGAACTCACGGACCGCGAGATCGTGACCTGGCTGAAGTCGGACGCTTAACCGACTGCGCCACCCAGGCGCCCCTGCTTTATAAGCATGATCCTAACACCTAACTCTCAAACCCTTACATGAAACAGTTTTTCACGACCCACGTATCAATCCATTGCTCTGTACCCATGATTGCCCATTTTCTACTTTAACCCCCCATTATGTCCCCAGTGGACCTCAGAAATAACTTGGTTAGGAATGCTTTCAGCTGCAAGTTAGCAGGATACTTGACTCAAAGTCCACGTGGAATTTTAGAGTTCACCCAAAATGTAAAACTGGAAATGCCAATGGCATAACATAGTGAACTTGACACGACTGGAAGAAGCCGAGTTACTATACGCTCCAACAAAAATTATGTAGAGGGAATTTCCACAATGGGTAGGAGATTGGTCCAAGCAGCATTTCTTGACATGAGATCTGATGGTCATCAGAATCACACTGGCACACTGTGTATAATCCGTACAATTAGCTGTTGTGATCATGTCATAAAAAAAAAAGACCACTCTGGACAGTCTATCATGAACAGATAGCTGCAGAGCAAAAGCAGAATCAGGGAGACTGGATGCAAATGTTTCCATTGCTGCATGTGGGAGAGGAGGGTTCACAGGAAGTAGAGACATTCCTACTTCATCAGATTGGCATCTACACCCTGGCCTTCTGAGGGTCTACAGGCAATTCACACCCAACAGAACAGTTAGGTTTATCGTTGAAGATAAACTGAGTCTGGTCTACTTTTTTTGGGTGTTGGGAAGATGAACCTTCTGTTTGGGAAGCTCTCTAAAATACAAAAATACATATTTATGTTTTAATATGTTAAAACATATTTATGTTTTAATATGTTAAAACATATTTATGTTTTAATATGTTAAAACATATTTATGTTTTAATATGTACTCGCCCAGCTGAAACAGTGGCATCAGTGCATTAGGAGTCAATATATAACCTCCAAACTCCCACCAACAACCAGATACCATAGTTATTTGCAGTAAATTTTAGAAACATGTCAGCCATTTAGGTAAGTCTTCTCTAGATTCATTTATTATTATTTTTTTTTGAGACAGAGAGAGACAGAGCATGAGCAGGGGAGGGGCAGAGAGAGAGGGAGACACAGAATCCAAAGCAGGCTCCAGGCTCCGAGCTGTCAGCACAGAGCCCGATGTGGGGCTCGAACTCACGGACTGTGAGATCATGACCTGAGCTGAAGTCGGACGCTCAACCAACTGAGCCACCCAGGTGCCCCACCTCTAGATTCATTTAAATTTAATTGTATTGATGAATGTGGATGCTAGCCATTTGGAATTGATTTCTATTGATTTGTTTCTAATTGAATTCAATTAAGCCCCAGTGATTTGCATTGAACAAATTAAGTTGCAGAGACTAATTGGACTGAAGGCATTTTCACTGAGATAGAGAGCATTCATGGGAGGAGGCCACTGTGATATGGCTTTCATAAGGCTCCTGGGGTGACAATTATTGGAAAATTATTAAGACTCAACAAATGTTTCAATTATTAAGAACTCATTTTACAGAAAGATGGACTGCATAGTTCTTGTCATTACATTGAACTCTTTGGCTCCCTAATCTGTAAATAGTTCAAGATTGATTCTAAGTGCTGCTCTTTTAATGGCATTTGACCTTACTTACTTATAAGAAATAAGAAATGTCTGTACAGAAAAGAGGAGACAGGGGAGTTCACAATTATTCAGCCCTGGGTGATTCTTTTATAGCTTTGTTTTTGGACATTAAAACTCAGAACATATCTGCAGTATATCGAATGTATTGCATTGCATTTAACATTTCATATCCCCCCAACATTGTCTGCTCACTATTCTAACCACCACTGCAGTGACCTGTATTGCAAGGTGCACCCTGCCAGTGCCCCCCTCAGATCATTGTCAGTCTTACTTATCCTGGGGGGGCTTCTCTGTTGCTATCACTGCAAGAAACATCTCAAGGATCCACTGAGAGACTACTGCATGCAAATTGGAAATGCAGGATAGTTAATATCCCAAGGAGTGAGACTTTGAGGAAGGATGAATGGGAGCGGTTAGAAGCTAAATGTTGGCATCCTTCAAAATTCATTGGTTGAGGGGCGCCTGGGTGGCGCAGTCGGTTAAGCGTCCGACTTCGGCCAGGTCACGATCTCGCAGTCTGTGAGTTCGAGCCCCGCGTCGGGCTCTGGGCTGATGGCTCAGAGCCTGGAGCCTGTTTCCAGTTCTGTGTCTCCCTCTCTCTCTGCCCCTCCCCCGTTCATGCTCTGTCTCTCTCTGTCCCAAAAATTAAAAAAAAAAAAAAAAACGTTGAAAAAAAAAAAATTCATTGGTTGAAGCCCTAACCCCCAATGTGATGATTTTTAAGAGTGAGGTCTTTGGACGTAGTTAACTTTGTATGAACTCATGAGTGTGAGGTCCTTATGATTATATTAGTGCCCTTAAAAAAAAGAAGCAAGAGATCTAGATACCTCTCTGCCACGTGAAAACTTGGCAAGAAGGCCATCTGCAGGACGAGGGCCCTTGCCAGGAACCAAATTCAGCTAGCACCTTGATCTTGAATTCCCCAGCCTCTAGAACTCTGAGAAATAAATACCTGCTCTTTAAGCCACCCAATGGATGGTATCTTGTTATAGCAGCCTGAATAGACTAATACAGTAATTAATAGATACATGTTTTCCCATTTCTTCTCTTGAATGGAGGTCCTGAGATGCTCTCCTTAAAGCTCTTAAAGTGGGGGCACCTGGGTGGCTCAGTCCCGTTGAGCGTCCAACTTCAGCTTAGGTCATGGTCTCGCAGTTCATGAGTTCGAGCCCCGCATCAGGCTCTGTGCTAACAAACAGCCCAGAGCCTGGAGCCTGCTTCGGATTCTGTGTCTCCCTCTCTCTCCCCCTCCCCTGCTCATGCTCTGCCTCTCTCTGTCTCTCAAAAATAAATAAATGTTTTTTAAAAAGTATTTAAAAAGTTCTTAAAGTGGTTAGAACAGACCAGTCATTCAACCCCATAATGCATCTCTTCTTTGGCTTTTTCTATTTCAGAGCTTTGCTCCTGTACTTACCCTGCTTTCAAAATAAAGTATACTTTAGCCTTTTTTTTCAGGTTCTATTTCTGGAAAACCCAGGCTAAGCCAATATGGTTGTTTTAGATTTACAGATAAAGAATTTGAAACTTATACATAGAGTATTTAGAAAATATTTCACAGCACAAACTTCATTGAACTTGCATTCAAATCAAAGTCTGTATTACCACATACTTCATAAGTGGCAGTCAGTCAGCAGGACTCTTTGCTCATCCACAGGGACATATGTGATCTCTGACCTGATCCTTGGTGCTGCTGCATTGCCCCAGGTTTTGTTTTTATCAGCTTTCCAAAACTGGATTGACTGACATCCATCTATCTGACCAAAGTTATACTCTAATCAGGAGAGAATCAGGAGGTATTTCAGCAGATGACATGACACTCTACGTGGAAAACCCAAAAGATTCCACCAAAAACTGCTAGAACTGATACATGAATTCAGCAAAGTCACAGGATATAAAATCAATGCACAGAAATTGGTTGCATTTCTACACACCAATAATGAATCAGCAGAAAGAGTAATCAAGGAATCGATCCCATTTACAACTGCACCAAAAAACATAAAACACTTAGGCATGAACCTCACCAAAGAAGTAAAAGATCCATACACTGAAAACTAGAGAAAGCTTATGAAAGAAATTGAAGAAGACACAAAGATATGGAGAAACATTCCATGCTCATGGATTGGAAGGAGAAATATTGTTAAAACATCGATACCACCGAAAGCAATCTACATATTCAGTTCAATCCCTACCAAAGTAACAACAGCATTCTTCACAGAGCTAGAACAAACAATTCTAAAATTTGTATGGAACCACAAAAGATCTCAAATAGCCAAAGTAATGTTGAAAAAGAAAACCAAAGCTGAAGGCACCACAATTCTGGACTTCAAGCTGTATTACAAAGCTGTAATCATTAAGACAATATGGTACTGGCACAAAAACAGACACATAGATCAATGAACAGAATAGAGAACCCAGAAATGGACCCACAAACATATGGCCAACCAATCTTTGACAAAGCAGGAAAGAATACCCAATGGAAAAAAGACCATCTCTTCAACAAATGATGTTGGGAAAACTGGACAGCAACATGCAGAAGAATGAAACTGGACCACTTTCTTGCACCATACAAAAAATAAATAAGCTCAAAATGGATGAAAGACATACACAGGAAGCCATCAAAATCCTAGAGGAGAAAACAGGCAACAACCTCTTTGACCTCAGATGCAGCAATTTCTTACTCGACCTGTCTCCGGAGGCTAGGGAAACAAAAACAAAGACGAACTATTGGAACCTTATCAAGATAAAAACCTTCTTGACAGCAAAGGAAACAATCAGCAAAACTAAAATAAAAGGCCACCGATGGGATGGGAGAAGATATTTGCAGATGACCTAGCCGATAAAGGGTTAGTATCCAAAATCTATAAAGAACTTATCAAACTCAACACCCAAAATACAAATAATCCAGTAAGGAAATGGACAAAAGACATGAATAGACATTTTTCCAAAGAAGACATCCAGATGGCTGGCAGACACGTGAAAAAATGCTCAACATCACTCATCATCAGGGAAATACAAATCAAAACCACAATGAGATACCACCTGACACCTGTCAGAATGGCTCACATTAACAACTCAGGCAACAACAGATGTTGGCGAGGATGCAGAGAAAAGGAAATACTTTTGCACTGCTGGTGGGAATGCAAACTGGTACAGCCACTCTGGAAAACAGTATGGAGGTTCCTCAAAAAATTAAAAATAGAACTGCCCTATGACCCAATTGTACTACTAGGTATTTATCCAAAGGATACAAAAAATGCTGATTCAATGTGGCACATGTACCCCAATATTTATAGAAGTGCATTAACAATATCTAAATATGGAAAGAGCCCAAATGTCCATCAACTAATGAATGGATGAATGGATAAAGAAGATGTGAGAATATATATATATATATGTATATATATATATATATATATATATACATATATATATAATATTACTTTGCAATTAAAAAGAATGAAATCTTGCCATTTGCAACAACATGGATGGAACTAGAGTGTATTATGCTAAGCAAAATAAGTCAGTCAGAGAAAGACAAATATCATGATTTCACTAACATGTGGAATTTAAGAAACAAAACAGATAGGGTGCCTGGGAGACTCGGTTGGTTAAATGTCTGACTTTGGCTCAGACAAATCTCTCGGTTCACGAGTTTAAGCCCCCTGTCAGCTCTGTGCTAACAACTCAGAGCCTGGAGCCTGCTTCAGATTCTGCGTTTCCCTTGCTCTCTGCCCCTCCCTCACTTGCACTCTGTCTCTCCCTCTCTCTCTGAAAATAAACATTAAAAAAAACAGATGAACATAGGATAAGGGAAGCCAAAATAATATAAAAACAGAAAGGGAGACAAACCATAAGAGACTCTTGAATACAAAGGACGAACTGAGGGCTGCTGGAGAGCAGGTGGGTGGGGGGTGGACTAAATGGGTGATGGGCATTAAGGAGGGCACTTGCTAGAGGGAGTGCTGGGTAATACATGTAGGTGTTATAAATCACTAAGTTGTACTCCTGAAATCGTTATTATACTACAAGTTAACTAACTGGGATTTCAATTTTTAAAAATAAAATAAATAAAATTTAAAAAAGAACTGTCAATCTTAAAATTACTCTTTGGTACTCAACACATCAAATGGTTTGTGGAAAGAATGAGACCCGGGTGACTTTGTTTTTGTTTTTTCGTTTGTTGCTTTTGTTGTTGTTCTTGTTTCAGTTTTCTTTTTCTAAAATTTTTAATGTTTATGTATTATTTTGAGAGAGAGAGAGAGAGAGAGAGAGAGAGAGAGAGAGAGAGAATGAGTGGGGGAGGGGCAGAGAGAGAAGGAGACACAGAATAGAAAGCAGGCTCCAGGCTCTGAGCTTTCAGCACAGAGCCCGACGTGGGGCTTGAACTCACGGACCATGAGATCATGAGCTGAGCTGAACTCGGACGCTTAACTGACTGAGCCACCCAGGCGCCCCCTACGGGTGACTTTGTACCCTTTGGCTGTTGTACATTACAACAGGCTGTCGCCTACCACCCACTTTCATTCTGCACCAGGTCCTGTAAATTATGTAGCCAGTCTTGGGTAAGTTATTGGGAAGTTAATAAAACTTCAACTTTATGTAAGGCTTTGGAAGAATCTTAACAAGGTGTACACATGGCTCATGTTTTGAGAAAATTTGGAAAACTATTGTAACAATTAAGACGTGTTCGTCATCACACATTTGAATTGCACTTCTTTGCCTATGACCTCATTACATCCACAAAGCAAACGAGGGAGATTCTTGGGGGTGACATTTTAACCCCCCAATCAGGTTAAGGGTCATTTGGAGTTCCTACAGAATTTTGTTTTCCTTTCTTTTAAAAAAAAAGGTTTTTAAAAAAATGTTTATTTTTGAGACAGAGAGAGACAGAGCATAAATGGGGGTGGGTCAGAGAGAGGGAGACACAGAATCCGAAGCAGGCTCCAGGCTCTGAGGTGTCAGCACAGAGCCCAATGTGGGGCTTGAACTCACAGACAGTGAGATCATGACCTGTGCCGAGGTTGGATGCTCAACCGACTGAGCCACCCAGGCACCCCTTGTTTTCCTTTCTTTTAACAGCTGTCTGTCAGGGCCCCCTCTTCCATAGCAAATCCCAAGCTCCTGGAGGATGGAACTTATATGTTAGTAACCTTAGTCACCCCAGCTCCTGGCATGGAGCAGATCACTTAATAGACAACTCTAAATGTTTCTTTGCCTGAAGTTAACACCTTCACAAGACTTTCTGGAGCATAATTTGTAAGGCAGTATGGTTTTCTTAAAAAGCGGTGGTGATCTGGGCCACCTGGGTGGCTCAGTCGGTTAAGGGTCCGACTTCGACTCAAGTCATAATTTCGTGGTCTGTGAGTCCAAGCCCCACATCGGGCTCTGTGTTGACAGCTCAGAGCCTGGAGCCTGCTTTGGATTCTGTGTCTCCCTCTCTCTCTGCCCCTCCCCTGCTCGTGCTCTCTCTCTCTCTCTTTCTCTCTCTCTCTCTCTCAAAAATAAGCAAATATTTAAAAAAATAACAAAAAATAGTGGTGGTGGTTTCTTTCTCTTTCTTTCTTTCTTTCTTTCTTTCTTTCTTTCTTTCTTTCTTTCTTTTTTCCTCTCCATTTCCCCCTTTCACCACTGAAAATTGAAAGGCACAGGAATCAAAGGACAGACAAAACAAAATATTTTGAAATGCTTTTAGGAAATTGTGATCCAAACATTTTGCCTCCTGAAGACCTGAGACATCTGCAATCCTGGGTAACGAGCTCAGTCCGCCTGGTAACTAAGGAGGTGGCTCATGTGCCAGCGGGTCAGAAATGCATCCATATGTTCACATTTTCCAGTAGCATCTGGGCATTTCTACTTGGAATCCTAGAATATCTGAGCCGGAAAGGAGCTCGGGGAGCATCTGTTCCAGAACCACATTTCATGTTCTGGAAACTTGGATCCAGCCAGGACTTGAAGGTACGCCCGAGACCACACGGCACAGCAGAGTCCCAGCCAGAACCACAGCCGTCATCCTCCGGGTAACAGCCTCTTCCTGCCTAGTGTTAAGTTTTCAGTCCTTGTCACTGTCCCTTTCCCTGCCCCTTGCTCAAAGGACAACATGAAATGACTAAAAGCAATGCAATATTTCCAATGCTTCCGTCCGGGTGTAGGACTGAAATAGATCCTACAGATCCTCCTTCAGATTGTGGGGGCATGGCTGTTTCCAAACTTATAATTCAAGTCAGACCAAAACAAGATCAGAAAGCTGCAGGAAATATGACTGGAATTTCCAAGTTCCCAACTCAAAGGCAGGACTGGAGCCGAATCCCCAGAGGCCACCTGCTCTGCATCTTGTTAAAACCGTTAGTTCTGGTCTGGAGCTCATGACAGCAGAGGTCACCTTACCGTCTCAATTTCTGCCAATCCCTAGGGAGGGGGCCAAAGGCTCGCATCGACCACCTGGCCCCAAGGAGGCACGCTTGCGGGCGGAAGAAATACTCGGATGGGCTTCAAAAGCATCATCCAATATAAACCGCGCTCCTCAGCCAGGTCTGGTCTGTGTCTGCTCCTCGGCACGCAGCCCTCCGTTCCCTCCCGCTGACCGTCCTGCCCCTCACGCCTGCCTGGGCCACCTGCGCCCGTGTGCCGGGCGCTACCCTTTCACTGCTTCATCAGCTTTAGACTCACCCCTCCGTACCTGACCTCTGATGGACACCTTTCTGTTCCAGATGCTTCAGACACCAGCAGTTTGCAGCTGTCCGATGGGCCCACCTCCCTCTCGGCGCCACACCCGCTCCTGCCTCTTGTTCTGCATCCCGTGTCCTCTCCCCAGAAGCGCGGCCCCCCTTTGATCCTCAGTCCTTGGAGAGCTCCACACCCCCCTCCCCCTCCCCCCTCGGACATTTGCATGGATCATTCTCTCTGTCCCTTCAAGTCTGTGCTCAAATGTCACCTTAGCAGAAGGCTTCTCCAGCCATCCTGCAAGATGGACACCGGCCCAGCCTATAAAACGGCACCTTACCAGTGCACGCTACTGTCTGCTCTCTCCCTCCACCTCATTGTCATCGTGACAGCACAGTGCTCAGTTACAAAATTACAGGGAGCCTGGGAGGCTCAGTCAGTTGCGTGTTTGACTCTTGATGTCCACTCAGGTCATGCTCCCACGGTTTGTGAGTTCAAGCCCTGCCTCAGGGTCTGTGCTGACAGTGCGGAGCCTGCTTGGGATTGTCTCCGTTCCCTCTCTCTTTGCCCCTCTCCTCCTCTCTCTCTCAAAAAGAAATATTAAGTAAGTAATTATGAAATTACACTTACAATTACAAAATTACAATTTTATGTAAGTTTACCCTGTGACTATATATAGTATACAATTATTTGTTTATGTTCCGTCATCCCCAAACTAGAATATAACTCTATGAAGACAGGGACTTTTCTGTGTGTCTGTTTGTTTGATTGTCTTTGTTCCCCTTTATTGCTACTGTATTCTGCATAGTCTGACCTCGAGAAATATTTGTTAAAGTAGACAGGGGTGCTAAGCTACGTTCATAAATGGAATATAAAGTGTTTTGATGTTTTATGTAAACTCTTAAGCCATCCTACATGAAAGCAGCCATGACTAAAAAGGAACCAGCCTGCATCTCACACCCTTGAGACAGGGCAGGGGATGGTCTTTAGCTCCTGTGTTCTGTCTTTGGCTTCTCCTGAGGTTTTCTCTGTTTTTCAGTGTCAGACTTTTAAGTTTTCTGTCCTTCACCCAAGACGGCCAGTTCTCACAAATGGGAATCATTCATGCACCCTTGGTGTGCACGTAGGCCTGTCCCAGGGATAAATGCCTGAGGCAACTCAGGTTCAGTGCGAAGTAAAACACTCTGTCTTCTGATATAGGACTTTCTTCCTTTTGTTTTCTGTCTGTTTCTAGCAGCAGCAGTAAATTGGATACGTTTATTTAGCACAGGCGAAATGCCTTCTTTCCTATAAACATTCACATAGAGGTCAGTGTACTAAGTGGGAAGAACCCGAGTCCGGGGGCCCAAGGAACTGTCCTGCCCTGGCCCCATCTTGACTAAGGAGAGAGGATGGCCAGTGGGTACCTGTTCCTCTTCTTCCCCTGGGGCACCTTTGTGCCCAAGAGATGCAGACCTCCTGTTCTAGCCCGTGCAGTCTGTGGTCTGGGTGTCTGCAGATGACCCCTTGTTCTCTACAATGAGTACCTTAAAATGCAAAATTGGTAAAAACAGAGAACGAGAATAAAGAATAAGATAATAGAAGATAAATAACTATATTATATAGAGTAAAAAAAATAAGAATGTACAAAGGTAGGAAATACAGATTGTTTGTAAGTTGGAAAAGTAATGTTAAAAAATATCAATACAGAAAAATTAAAAATGGTAAACTAATCAATGATAATTAAAGGAAAAGAGGAACCTACAGAAACTAATCCAAAATAGGAGATAAAGGAAAAGTAGGGTAGGAAGAAAGTTAAGACTAGACACTTTGAACTAACAAATAATAGGAAGAGGGAAAAAAGAAAAGAAAGTAGGGATCAGGGTTGGTGAGTAAAGGCAAAAATGAGGGAAGACGGAGACAGTGGAAATGAGGGAGAGAGGATGAGAAAGGCCGTCCCCAAAATCAACAGGAAAGAAAATGCATTGAGAAAACAAAATTCAAAAAACAAAACAATAGAAAATAATGAAGGAAGGGAGGAAAGGGAAAAATATTTTAAAAAATGAGCAAAGAAACAAAAGCACAGTGATCGAAAGTCATAAAAGCAAAAGTAAAATAAACAACATAAAAGAAAAAGCCATAGGAACATAATGGAAATAGGAAAAGTGAAATAGGATATAAATAAAATAAAGACAGTGAGGAAAGTCAAAATTACATGGAGAGTAGAAATGAGATAAAGAAAGCCAAGAAGTTAATGAACAAGGAAATGGAAGTGTGGATTTGGTCTCTTCCTCTGGCCATGAACAAGGAGGTGTGCCCCTTTCATGGTGACCACAGGGAGACTCACCTCGTGCTGAAGTTCTTGAGCTCACAGATGGAATATGTTTTTGGTGCCTGAACATAATTTGTCTGGAGTCCTTCTTGCAGGTGAACTTTCTCATGGGTGACATAATGTTGTTTAAGCCCAAACTGACAGGTGCTTCACACTTTGCACAAGACCAGAGATATAGGGACTCCCTGTGGAGGAAGGTGATGACAGAGGAAAGGATAAAGAACCCTAATTTCAGAATCATAAACAGAAACCTAGCAACATGAATTATGGAAAAGGAAAGATAATAAAACAAAATACTTAAAATACAAAAGCCCTAAAAATGATTGAATTTATGCAGAAGGAAGAAGGAAAGCAGGAAGGTAGGGAGGCAGGGTGGAAGGAAGAGGAAAGATTATACCAAAGACCAGAAAGTAAAATTGAAACAAGACAAAGAAAAAGAAAGAAAAGAAAAGAAAAAGAAAGAACAAAAGAAAAAGAAAGAAAGAAAGAAAGAAAGAAAGAAAGAAAGAAAGAAAGAGAAAGAAAGGGAGGAATGGAGGAAGGAAGAAAAAGAAAAAATCATAAATTGTACTGGAAGTCTGGTTATTTCTTTGAAACATCTTTGCTGTAGTTTGTGAGAAGTTGATAGCATGCCAGGGAAGAGAGAACATATGGAGTCACTCAAAAGCTGCTGTTTCCCAGGTCTTGTTCAAGGTGTGAAGTATCTGTAAAAAAAAAAAAAAAAACAAAAAAAAACTCTGGAAAAGTATGATAGAACTGAATCAGCCTTTCATTTACAACACCCTCCTCCCCTCTAAAAAAAAAATAATAAACAAAGGAATGGACTTGAATAATATAACTAACTTGAGAATTATTCAGCAGACTGGAAATACAATTTGGGCTCCATTAACAACATCCCAATTTAATATATTTCTAATTGGAAATAGGCTTTCTTGATGGTTTTAAATCTTTAAAATATAATTCTCCAATCTCACATTCACCAACAATTCTTGTTTTGGTTTCCACTACTCCAAGCCTTAGAGGCTCCCAAATCACCAGGATCCTCCACCTCTGCATGATTACTTGAACCCTATCTTTCGTTTGGAACACACTTTTTCCATTTTCTGATGCCGAAACCAAAAAGGAAAGGGATGATAAAAACAGGAGAGACAGCTGATTGAAACTTTTTAGTAATGACATTGGCTTCTTGCATCAAGGAAACATCTTGACTTAAGAAACACCATGGAAAGTAGATTAAAGACCTGAATTCTGAGCCATACATTCTCTCCCAGATCTTACTTCCCATGTTTGTTATTATTTTTTTAATATTTAACATTTATTCATTTTTGAGAGACAGAGAGAGTGCATGAGTAGGGGAGGGAAAGAGAGAGAGAGAGGGAGACACAGAATCCGAAGCAGGATCCAGGCCCGGAGCTGTCAGCACAGAGCCAGATGCGGGGCTTGAACTCACGAAACGCAAGATCATGACCTGGGCCGAAGTAGGAGTTGGATGCTTCACCGACTGAGCCACCCAGTGGCCCCTCTCAGTTCCCATGTTTAGAAGCTACCCTTTGCTCTTTAATATAACAGATGTTTATAACAGGCATGATTCCAAAGAGTTTGGGCCCTACCGGGAGTAAACCTCAAAGCAAGGACTCAAGGGCAAGTAGCTTATTTGGAAGAAGTGGCAAACAAGGACACAGGACGGTTAGGACAAGAAGAGTCAGCTAGTAAAGATGATTTCTCAAGTTGATGTGGGCGACTGGATGGACACGGGGAATCCCACGAGGAAACCCTATGAAATGCCTGGGGGTTATCCTACCTCAGGGCCAAGCAACTGGATGTTAGATACACTGACTCTCCTCACCCTCACTTGAGGGCAGCTAGGGGTCTGTCACGCAGCTGGCTTGATCCCTTCTGGAGAAATCCCTCAACGAAGACATTCAGTTACTGATACTTGGAAGTCCACGAGAGCACCTGGTGTGGTAGGACTTGGGAGGTGAGGGAAGGGCAAGGATGGCATGCGGGACAAGAGCTCATGAAAACAACCACACAAATGTATCGTCTGCTGGGAAAGTGTCAGCGTTAGGATTTCTCATGCATCCTAACCATTCTATGGGTGAGTATGGTTTTCCTTATCTACAGTTAAGAAAATAGAGGCTTATCTAGTGAGGTGGCTTCTTAGTGTCAATACCTAGCAAGTGACAATATGAAGTCAAAATCAAGATTTCTGTCACTACATCCCTTAACGTCTTTTACCATAAAAATGTTTGAGGGGCGCCTGGGTGGCGCAGTCGGTTAAGCGTCTGACTTCAGCCAGGTCGCCATCTCGCGGTCCGTGAGTTCGAGCCCCGCGTCAGGCTCTGGGCCGATGGCTCGGAGCCTGGAGCCTGTTTCCGATTCTGTGTCTCCCTCTCTCACTGCCCCTCCCCCGTTCATGCTCTGTCTCTCTCTGTCCCAAAAATAAATAAAAATGTTGAAAAAAATTAAAAAAATGTTTGACCTGCAGAGAAAATAATAGAGGAAGCTAAAGCCCCCACTCCAGACTACTGCATCCAGTGAGTTTGTCCTGTTGAGGGGCAAGGGGCTAATCTGAACTGTCCCCAGGTCAAATAAATCACCCCAAGACAGAAGAGGAAGTAGAACGCGTGTCTCTATAGACATCTTTCCTTCCTTCTCTGCTCATCTGGTCGGCCCCCTCCCAAAACATCCAGGCCTCCTGCATGAGAAAGATTAAACTGCTGCTCCTAGTATACCTAGTTCTTACAGTCACTACCTTTGGTTGACAATGATAGAATAAATTAGAATAGAGTCATAAAAATATTTAAAGATCATGGTCTACGTGGCCAGAACTACTAGGCACTTGACATCAATTAGTCTCAAGCTCTCTCTTTAGCTCTTCACAATGGTGTAGCCGGCATTTTGGTTCAGCCACGTCTGACAATTTGCATGCTAATTTTGTCCTGGTTCACTCCAAGGCCCTGGGCAAGGTGAACTACACCCTTTAGAACCAGACTGCAGAGAGTTCCCTTGTATCACTTCATACCAACAGAATACTGGTCTTGAGATTATATTTCACCCTCTTTACAAGCAAAGAGTTGGCCTGTTACTTTTTTTTTTATGTTTATTTATTTTTGACAGAGAGAGAGAGAGAGAGAGAGAGACAGAGCAGGAGCAGGGGAGGGGCAGAGAGAGAGGGAGACACAGAATCGGAAGCAGGCTCCAGGCTCCGAGCTGTCAGCACAGAGCCCGACGCGGGGCTCGAACTCACAGACCGCAAGATCATGACCTGAGCCGAAGTCGGCCACTCAACCGACTGGGCCACCCAGGTCTGTGCCTGTTACTATTTGATGAATGTTGGCAGATGATACGAGACGCCTGAGTTGGAGGCGAAGGACTTTATTACCCATGGGAAAGCAAGCAGCGTATCATCAGTACATTAGACTTGGTTCCTCTTGCCCCCAAGTCTCATGGGGAGATGAGCATAATATGGCCCAGATTAATGCTACACATGCCCCGGGTTTGTTTCACATCTAAGGAGTACTTAGTTTGGAATTCTATTACTTTTTTTTTTAATTTTTTTTTTTAACGTTTATTTATTTTTGAGACAGAGAGAGACAGAGCATGAACGGGGGAAGGTCAGAGAGAGAGAGAGACACAGAATCTGAAATGGGCTCCAGGCTCTGAGCTGTCAGCACAGAGCCCGATGCGGGGCTCGAACTCACAGACCGCGAGATCATGACCTGAGCCGAAGTAGGACGCTTAACCAGCTGAGCCACCCAGGCGCCCCAGGAATTCTATTACTTTTATAGCAGGGTGTAAACTAGCCTGCTATTTGTCCAGGAGGAAATGTTACCTTATCTCTCAAGGTTACCAGCTGTGAAAACAACATCGAGTAATGGCCTGAGTCAAAAGCATTCGAGCCCCCCGCCGTGGCACACCCAGAGCACTTGGAAGAGTCTAAGAGGCCCACAGAAGACTGATTTTCTAAGAGACACCTGCACCCCCATGTTCACGGCAACACTGTTCACAATACATAGGCTTGAAACAACCTCCATCCTCCAGTATGTGACAATATGGATGATCCTAGCAGACGTCACGCTACAGTGGAAGAAGTCGATCACACAGGACGAACGTCACGTGATTCCACTTACAGGACGAATCTACATTAGCCAAGCTCATAGAAGCAGAGAATAGAAGGGTGGTTTCCAGGGGCCATGAGGAGGGCAAAATGGGGAGTTCCAAATCAGCAGGCATAAAGTTTCAGTTAAGCAAAATAAAACCGTTGTAGAGATCCGCCATACAACATGGTGCCTGTCCTTAACAACATGGCATCGTTCACTTTAAAATATGTTAAGTTGGGGCGCCCGGGGGGCTGTCATTGGAGCATCTGACTCTTGATTTCGGCTCAGGTCATGATCTCACAGTTCATGAGATCCAGCCTCAGGTCGGACTCTGTGCTGACAGCATGCAGCCTGTGTGGGGCTCTCTCTCTCTTAAAATAAATACATAAAACATTAAATATAAATAAATAAAAAATAAAATAAAATGTGTTTAGCAGAGGGGTGCCTAACTGGTTCAGTCAGTGGAACATGTGATTCTTGATCTTGTGTTGTGAATTTGAGCCCCATGTTGGTTGTAGAGGTTATTTTTTAGAAAACAACATCTGTTTTTTTTTTTAATTTTTAACATTTGTTTATTTTCAGAGAGAGAGAGAGAGAGAGAGAGAGAGAGAGAGAGAGAGAGAGATGAAGGGAGGGAGAGGGAGAGAATCCCAAGCAGACTCTGCACTGTCAGCACAGAGTCTGATGTGGGGCTCGATCTCATGAACCCTGAGATCATGGCCTGAGCCAAAATCAAGAGTCAGACACTCAACCAACTGAGCCACCCAGACGCCCCAATAAAATCTTATAAAATATTTATGCGAAGTGGATAAACCCCATGTTAAACATTCTTACCATAAGCACACACACAAACACAGGTACACAAAAGAACAAAAGGGAATTCGGGGAGGTGATGGATATGTGTAGGACCTTGATTGTGGTGATGGTGTCGTGGGTGTTTGCATATGTCCAAACTCATCAAAATGTATACATTAAATACGTTCAGTTCTAATATATCAATTATAACTCCATAAAGCTTCAAAAAACAGAATGGGCCAGGTGTTGGGGGCAGGTGTAAACTAGACTTCTGTGTTCATATCTTTGTGGATATCTTGATCTTTTAATCCAGGTAAATATATTACCTGTTACCTATAAAAGTAAATTAAAAAGTAAATTTTTTAAAAGTTTTTATTTTAGGGGCGTCTGGGTGGCTCAGTCGGTTGAGCGTCTGACTTCGGCTCAGATCATGATCTCATGGTTCATGGGTTCAAGCCCCACGTCAGGCTCTGTGCTGACAGCTCAGAGCCTGGAGGCTGCTTTGGATTCTGTGTCTCCCTCTCTCTCTGCCCCTAACCTACTCGCATTCTGTCTCTGTCTGTCTCAAAAATAAATAAACATTAAAAATTTGTTTTAAGTTTTTATTTTAATTTCACTACTTAGTTTCAGATGTGCAATAGAGTAAAAAAGTAAATTTTAGTTGAAAAAAAAAAGAGGATTGACTTTCTCAATATAGTGAACTTATCAAATGTGACCTGGGAATTCTTTATACCACAGGGTAAAACCTACACCATGCACAGAATAATTAAAGGGCATAAATGTTCACTTATATTAACTACCACATAAAATGATCTTGTATGCAATACATCCAATACAGTATAGTATGATTTCATAAAATAAACAGTGCTTGAGTAACTGTTGATTGTCACCTGCTTTCTTGGCAGAACAATACCCAGGCTATGCAGGGTAACCATCTGGAACCTATTTCTAAAGAGTGCTGTCTGTCTTGCCAGGGCATATTAATGGTATGTGTACATTTTCATCCAGCGAACAATGGAGTCACAGCCCAATGCCCCACCCCAACCCCCAACGAATGGTGTAAAAAATCAAACGACACCTCAACATTTGAGCGTGTGATATTAACAAAAGTCCAAGGATTTCCACCTAGCTCAATCCCTTTGAATTTCACATTGTTTCAATCATTCACTCAACAGAAGTGCATTGAGAACCCGAAATATCCCTGACATAAACAGAGGGCAAGCTATTCGCTTGGGGCAGGGGCATCAATCACTCAGTAGGGCAAAGAGAACTTGCAGAAATTATCCCACTTAGCACACATTTCACTGAGAACCTCAAAGGTCAACTTGGCATATGGTCACCTAGCTGGGAAATGCCATGAGGTGGAAGAGTTCGCAATGGATAGAAAAACTTCTTTGCCTAAGAGGAAAACCTCCCTGCCAACACCTCATTCCATATTCTCTCTCTCCTCTCCTCCTCTTCCTGCCTTTCCTCTTCCTCGTCCTCTTTTTCCTGCCACAGACATGTAGACACAGGACGCACAGACACATCTCATGAGGGATTAAAGGCAGGCTGCCTTGCCCATTTTTAGGCAATGATTCCAATAAATGATTAGCTTCAACAGAGTTCATCCCAGCCAGTTAATGCTGGGATTACCCCCTTCTTCACTCCAGCTCTCGGCCGTCCTTAGCATTTCTCGATTTCATGACTAGCTCTCGCCCTTGATTGAAAATGGCAGTTTGGGCGAGTGAGAGATGCGGCCATCTTTACCATGATTCAATCTGTCAAAGGAAAATCAAAAACAAAAACCCTTCATGGGGGCTGGGGGCCCCACTCTGTCCAGAGATGGAGTCATAGAACCCTTTTCCTTGCAGAGTTATTTCTGTGTATTGAGTTATGTCTAATTTTCTGGAGTGGTGAGTCTCGGGATTGAAAGTGCTTATGTCTCCCTGACCAAATAGATCAGAGCCGGCTGCCTTCAGAACCTGAATTGCGTGACTTCAAATACCACAGATGCTGACACTTAAATTTGAAGATGAGAAGGAAAAAAAAAAAGAGGGGGAAACGGCTGTGTGGCATCTTTTCCACAAAACTGAGATGTTTAAGCACCAAAATCAAAGACCATGCGGGGAGCACCCACGTTCAGAGCTTAGGTTAGGAGATGCTTTATTTCCCAGAAAAGACAAAAGACGAAAAATTAATCGAAGATGGTGTAACTTATTTTAAAGTCATTTTGACTCACCTGTATGAAATTCAGGAAGCCCCTTGGCGGAAGAGTCTAGTCAGGGGTGGCAGAATCTGAAAGGAACTACATCTCCCACTGTCCCTGCAGTGGGGGTGATGAAGTTTTAGGGTGATGGGTGGTGTGGGAAACAAAAGCAGGAGGAAACGGCAGATAAAACTAAATCTGCTTATTACCCGCAGCCCAGCGACAAACACTTGAGGCCCGGCAGAGTAAATAAAACGTTTCTCCAGGAACTCCCTACTGTCTCACTGCTAATGCTTTGCTAGAGGAAAAAACAACCTTAGCTTGACAATAGCTAGGCCTCCAGTATCCTGGGAATCTTCTCTAGCATGTGAAAATCTCACTGGAAACTTCCCCCGGACTCTACCTCCCCCAAGTCCATGGTATAAAACCCGTCTCTCCTCATGGTCCCGGGGCAGCTCTTCCTGCCCACGGGTCGTGGCCCCGTGCCTTCCTAAAATCACCTCTTTTGCACCAAAGAAGTCGTCAAGAATTCTTTCTTGGCCGTCAGCTCCGGACCCCATGAAACCCCCCCCCCCCCGCCCAAAGCCTCATCAATGGGGGGGGGGGGGGTTCGTGGGGTCTGGAACTGACAGCCAAGAAGGAATTCTTGAAGAAGTCTTTGTTGTGAAAGGGTGATTTTATGAAAGCATGGGGACAGGGACCAAGGGCAGAAAGACCTGCACGGTGAGTGTGGGGGGTGACCCTTTCATGAAGTCAGGGGGAGATGAAGTCAAGAGGGAATTTCCAAAGAGACTTTTCACATGCTGAAGACTTACTGGAGGCCTAGGGGCACCTGGGTGGCTCAGTCAGTTCAGCCTCGACTTCGGCTCATGTCATGATCTCAAGGTCGGTGAGTTCGAGCCCCACAGCTCAGAGCCTGGAGCCTGCTTCGGATTCTGTGTCTCCCTCTCTCTCTGCCCCTCCCCCACTCGCACTCTGTCTCTCTCTCTCTCAAGAATAAAAAATACTAAATAAAAAAATAATAATAATAAAACAAATAAATAAAGACTTACCGGGAGGCCTAGCTATTGTGAATCTCTGGTTGTTTGTTCCTCCAGCAAAGGCTTCAACACTAAGACAGTAGGGAGTTCCTGGACTTTGGCCTATTGATTTCTGGTAAACTGGCGGAGATTCTTATCAGTCTGACCATTTCCCGTTTTGGGGGGAGCTGGGAGTGTCCAAGGAATATCATACGTGTCCCAGCTGGGGGTGGGATGCTGGTAGCCTGCACTTTGCCCTCAGCCAGCCCTATGCTCTCTCATCAGGGGGCCTGGCCTGCCCAGAGGTACCAACAGTTCCTGCCCTAAGAGAATAAAGTGCTCTAGAAATATTAGAGGAAATGGTTTGAGCTTGAAGCAGGCGACAAAAACAGGAGAAATTTCTCAGGAGAGATAATTCTGTATCCCCAGCACCTCAGAGACGTGCCTTCTTTCTCCCCACTGCATTGAACTACTTCGAGTTCTCGTGTTTGCCCTGGACCTCTGCCAGGGCTGTGCTCCCTCACAAGGAACTTGGCTCCTTGCATTCTGGCATTAATATGGGCGAAGGAGTGAGCTTACTACAAAGAGAAAATGTGGCCGTGGAGCTCTCTGTTTAAATATCGTTCAACATGCAGCTTCTTGATGAGCTTTTGGTCCTTGACGGCTTTCTGGAACACCCCTCAAGGTTGCAATAGGCGTGCTGTTCTCCTCGTTAACATGTGGTGTTCTGTTTGATGGGTGAACTTTCACCACGTAACAAACAGCCCCCCCCCCCCAAACTAGTACTTAGCTCCAGATACTGTGGCTCAGGCTGGCATATCTTCTAGTCTGGCTGCTTCGCTCCTTGCTGCATGAACAGTTAAAGTCAAAATAATTTTAAGATGTGTTACAAAGGCATAGTTCAAACCATTGGGCTTACACGGTTAGAGGACAGAAAGAAAACCAAATCTCATTCACATTGGAGACTTTTTCTGTGGAGAGATGATGTGGAAATGTTGAGGTTTGGAGGTGATGGCCAAGAAAGAATTCTTGAGATGTCTTTGGTGCAAAAAAGGTGGTTTTGGTAAAGCACAGGGACAGGACCCGTGGGCAGAAAGAGCTGCACTGGGTTGAGGAGGGACTGATTAAATAAGAGTTTCTATCCTATTGATTAGAAGGCAGGCTGAGAGTTTGCAAGCACAAGCTAGCATTTCCACCCCTTCCCCCATCCTATCCACCAGATGGGATATGTGTGACATTCCTCAGGCACTCTTGGTTGCCCAAGAACAAAGGAAAGGAAAGAAAACAAATGGTTAACTGTGATACAGGTCACAGTCCTGCAAGACATGAGTCTCCGTCAGTTTACAAATATCTTAGTAAATTACAAGAAAAAGGCAATCTTATCAATAGCCTCATCTGCAGAAACCTATAGACTCAGTTTCCTGATCCCCAACATCACCCTCCCCTCCATAGTGCCATGGGGAACAAAGGCAAGAAAGAAATGGCAGATAGAATTCAATTTGCTTACAATCTGCAGCCCGTGGACAACTAGGGGAGGCAGGCAGAGTAAAACATTTCCCCAGGAACTCCCTCCTGTCTTATGTTAATGCTTTACTAGAGGGAAAAACAACCTTAGCCTGACAACTGCTAGGCCTCCAGTAATTTGTGTCTTGAGCATATGGAAAATCCCTTTAAGAAACTTCCTCTTGACTTTACCTCCCCCAGCCCGCCCCACAGTATATCACTAACAAGTCCCTCCTCAGAACCCCAGGGCAGCTCTTTCTGTCCATGGGTCTTATCCCCATTCTTTAATAAAATCACCATCTTGCACCAAAAACATCTTCAAGAATTCTTTCTTGTCTGTCAGCTCCGAACCCCACCATCACCCCAAAACCTTATCACTATGGAGGGGAGGGTGATATTAGGGCTCCAGGAAATTGAGTCTACAGGTTTCTAGAAGTTTGACTATTGATAAAATTGCTTTTTTTCCTTGGAAATCATTAAGACAGTTGCAAACTGAGGGAGACTCATGTCCTGCGTGACTGTGATCTCTATCAGTTAACTTTTTGTGTTTCTCCTTTGTTCTTGGGCAGCCAGGAGTGCCTGACAATGTCACAGGTATCCCACCTGGTGGGGGGTGGGTGCTGGTATCTGCTTGTACTTTGCCCTCAGCTTGCCTTTGGCTCCCTCATCATTAAGAAAGAGAACTTGAATGGGTCCTTGAACAGCCAGGTTCAGGGAACTGAGAATCTGTCCCTGGCACCTGACTGAGAACTTTACATAGGTTGGCTTATTCCTTCCTTTAAAGTCCACCAAATAGGCACTATTAACTTTATTTTACAGATTAAAAACTGAGTCCAAAAAGCTAAGAATCTTGCATAGGATCCTATATCTAAAAGATAGAGTGAGCACTTGAATGCTTATGTATTTATTCTTTGAGAGAGAGACCATGAGCGGAGGAGGGGCAAAAGAAGAGGGGGCCAGAGGATCTGAAGTGGGCTCTGTGCCCATAGTCAAGGCCGATGCTTGAACTCACGATGAAATCATGACCTGAGCTGAAGTTGGATGCTCAACTGACTGAGCCACTCAGGCGCCCCTTGAGTAAGCGTTTGTACACAACTCTGACTCTGAAACCCATGAACTCCTCACTCTTTCAGCTTTGGAGAAGACAGCTGATTTACAACAGTCTCCTTAGTTTCTGTCCATAAAGAACACTAACACTATTATTATCTACACTGAGGATATGCTTTCTAAGACCATTTGAACCATAAGCAGCACAGACTGGCTTGCTGGTAAGAAATTCAGGCCAACATGCGTCCCCAGAACTTCAGCTGTGAGTCTTAAGGACTTGTGACCATTGGGAAGTTCTCTAATATTTGGGGGCCTCCTATACTTACTTGCTGGTGCACTTGTTTTGATCTATTGAAACTAATAAAATCAGCTAAGGGTAGCTTCAGAGATTAAACAAGATCAGCACAAAATGGTGAGTATTGTTGTTATCACCAAGTCAAACAGAGGCTATTAGGGAAAGGAAACTGGGATAGTGTGATTTACAATAAGAAATGCATATTTGGTTTCCTTTGCCTTTTCTGGCACATGCCCTAAAACCTTTGAAAGGTCTGAGAGGTAAAGGTGTCTTTATGTTAATGAGGTGACTTGGTGACTCACTTAAGGATGGGGACTGGTGGCCAGGAGGACAACCATGTGATTAGAAGGTTGGAACTTTCAGACCCACCCCCTTGACCTCAGGGAAGGGAGAGGGGCTGGAGTTGGAATCAATCCCTATTGGTCAATAATCTAATCAACCATCCCTAGGTAAGGAAGCTTTCATAAAATCCCAAGAGGACAGGGTAATGGGAGTTCCCACACTGGTGAACTGCTGGGGGCACTGGGAGAGTGGTTCACCTGGAGAGGTGTGGAAGCTCCACGCCCCTTCCCCACACCCTCCCCTGGGCATCTCTCCCATCTGGCTATTCCTGAGTAAACTGGTGATCTAGTAATTAAAAGGTTTCTCCAAGTTCTATGAGCCACCCTAGCAAATTAATCAAACCCCCCCAGACAAGGTCATGGAAACCTCTAGCTTCTATCCAGATGGTCAGAAGCACAGGTAACAATCAGGACTTGCAACTAGCATCTGAAGTGTGCGTGTGCTGGCAGGGGGACGGCGGCAGTCTTCTAGGACTAAATCCTTAACTTGTGGCATCTGATGGTATCTCCAGGTAGGTAGTTTCAGAATTGAGCTGAATTCTCGGACAGCCTGCTAGAGCCTGAGAACTGCTTGTCGGTATGGGAGGTCTACACACACATCCACACACACAGAGGAGATGAGTCTGTGAACCCCAAAAAGAGTAACATTCTAAGATGAGGATATAGCCATTGGGGAAAATGAGAAATGCAACTGGTGGCTGGAAAAAGAACTGTGTTGGAACACTCCATCATATAAAACGTAAGGATTGGGTTAATAGGATCTAAGCACCAGCATTTGGACAAAGGGGGACCAATTTTGTAATAGAGACATCCGATAGGTAATGGTCTCTGATACTTTGATCTGGGTGAGGCTCATGGCAAAAAAAATCACAGCAGAAAGTATTTTAGTCATTGTAAACATCCCATTGACAAATCACTAAAAGTTTGAATACAATCTCCAGATCATTCGTACCCAGCACCCTTGGACAGATAGAAGGTCCCCCAAACTGGTGGTTGAGTTGGACCCTACTGTCTGCATTTCATACCTACTTACCAAACATCTGTTAAATAAATTAAATAATATTTATATTGCAACAAGGGCTCTCAGCTTTATCTTCAAGCAGACCTTTTAACTGAAGACTGACTGTACTGCACACATAGGACACAAAACACAGGCTCGTCCATCCTTCTCTTTACAAAGTACTGTGGATGCTTGAGAGTAGACTTTGACACTGGCTCTGACAGCTGAAGTGTCTGTGGCTTTGGACAAGCCATCTACCTTCTCTGTGTCTCTACTTCATCATCCGTAAAATGAGGAAAATCTTGGAGCCTGATTCACAGACTTCTGTTCATGTTATTTTGTAGGCAAATACACAATCCTGATAACTATTAGCGACAATTGTTTTCTACAGATTGACTTTCAAAGAAATGTTGAATCATAGCCAATGGAAATATTTGTAATTCCATAGGGAAATATGCCTTCTTTGATTAAATTTTTTCACTGTGCTTTTTATCAGCCTTATCATTAACATTATCATTATTGCTGTTATAGTAGGTCATTAGTCATATTAATAGAGGTAAGAAGGTTGACTATGCTGACATCAGCCATAGAGAGGCATAATACTATTAAGCTGCAAATCTTCTTGTTTTATTGGTTCCTAGAAAATGAAGGGAAGGTGATATAGTAAGCATCAGATACTACACCAGGTAGTTTATATAAACCCATTGCATCATAGCGGACTTCCAATTTGAGTACATAAACTGCACTCTACACAGAAAATTGAAGCAGCAGCTAAAATTTTCCTTAAGATCGCAGGATCAGTATGTGATAGATCTGGACTTTGAACACAGGTTTCACTAACTTAAAGTCCTGGTTCTTTGCATTACTCTACCCTATTTTTGGAATTGATACATTTTAGGGAATGGATTTCAGGTTCTCGGAGTTTCCAGGAAATGAATCGGCACGGTGTGGTAGCATGATGTGCCGTAGGAGCCAACATCAGACTTGCCTTAAGTGAAGCCCTGGGCCCTTCCACTTCCTAACAATGACCGTGGGCCAGTCTATCTGTCCTCTTTGGGACTCAGTTTTCTTATCTGTAGAATGGGTGCAATTCATCTCACACGCGGTTGACTGACCTATGTATGAAAATGAATATGGGAATGTTTCATGTATCATAAAGACCCTGGTGAATGCAGGGAGTAAGTCATGTAGTATCAGTAAATTTAGGATCATCCCACTTACCAGATATACTCAGGCAGCATCACATCCTGGGCCCTCCACACCTTTGTCACCCTCTGTAACACAATCCTCAATTCTTCTTTTCTAAACCTCAACCCGACGACCGTTCACTACTTCAGCAAATCATGTGAGCTCTATTTAAAAATACATTCCAAAGTCCTTCTGTGGTCACCGCTACCACCCGAGTCCAAGCCACCATCTCCTACAACTGGATGTCTCACTGGCCTTGATGACACCCTGCCCTGTTGTCACTTTTGCCCCTCTAGGGTCCATTTGCCCTAGAACTGGCCTCCTTAAAAGTCTCCATTATGCTAAAAGTGAAACCCAAACCCCTGCTGTGGCCTTAAATGGCCCCACGAGACCCAGCTCTTAGGCACCACAACTCTGTCTTGGGTCCTAGTCCCCAGCCTCCCAAGCGCATTGGGTGTCTTTCCTATCTTCCATCACTCACGGCCTGTCTGGGCATAAACGCCTTTACACTCTACCAGGATCACTCACCCCAGGTCCTCATCTGCTTCCTTCACAACACTTGGGTCTCAGTTCAAAAGACTCCTCCCCCTGAGTCCCCCCCCCCCCGTCTCCCTGATCTAAACAAGCAGCCCATTTCACCCATACCCATGCTGCCTGCCGTCTCCAGGCCATTTATTGCTACCTGAAACAGTCTTCTTCATTTATTCACCTGCTTACTGTCGATTGCCCTGACAAGACTTTGACTCCGTGAAGGAGGAGCCTTGCCTGTCTTACTCATCACTAGCACCCAGACCAGGGCATAGGATACAATTTATGTATGCTGGATGGATTTTATTTTATTTTTCCATGTTTATTTATTTTGAGAGAGAGAGAGAGCACAAACAGGGGAGGAGCAGAGAGAAAGGGAGACAGAGAATCCCAAGCAGGCTCCACGCTGTGGTCACAGAGCCCAATACAGGGCTTGATCTCATGAACTGAGAAATCGTGACCTGAGCCAAAATCAAGAGCCGAATACGCAACTGACTGAGCCACCCAGGCATCCCTATACTGGATGGATTTTAAAGAGCAAATCTCTCTTATGCTCCTGCGGTCACTGCCATGGAATCTTCTGCCTCCTCAAATGTCCCTCCATGTTCCTTAACCTTTCCGGTCCTACCCCTGCCTTGCTTTTCCCAGTTGGGATGCTTTTCTCTGCGTGAAAGCCACCCCCACAGCTTTCCTTGGATTGAACACTAATCTAGTCTCTTTCTTCCCCATTATTTAAATCTGCGAGGGTGTCTCACCCATAGTCTATTTCTTCAAGGGCGTGAGTGGAGGGGTGAAGTAACATTTTGTAACGTTGGCAATGAGTCAGCCATTTTATACATCTGTCACCTGCTCTGAACTCTGCTTCATGGCTTCAGGGACCATTTTTTTCCCATTTCACAGATGAAATGTTCAGAGGGATTAAATAAAGGTCTTAGGGTTGCACACTATATGTTGCAAAGCTGGGAATAGATCCAGGTCTGACATGAGAGCAAATGTCTCCTCCTGCTGTTTTTTGTTTGTTTGTTTGTTTGTTTGTTTTCCACTTCTCTTCACCGTATCTACCCCCAAACGAGGCTGAACGGAACTGAAGGATGGGGTGGGGTGGAAAATAAGACTGCTCTGAAGACCACCTCTGTTTCTCAGCAGGATCTGAGAGTCCTGTGGTGGGTCCTTGTTTCCTGTCTGATCCCCCTGCGGTGCCTCCAGAACCTCACAGAGGGAAGGAAGGGGACTAGTTGCTGGGCAGAGCGCCCCGTACTGATCATACCGAGGGTTCCATGTTCCTTGGCATTTGTTTTAATGGTCACAAAGAATGGATTGTGACTTCTGGATGGTGCTGAAAATTAGGTTTATTTGAAGATGGACTCACCTCAAATTGCTAAAACTGTCATCTCATGTTGACAATATGCCGTTCATACTTGAAAAGAAAAGAAAAATATAGCATGCCACCCCCAGCCCACCTCCAGTGATCTATACAAAAAAAAAAAAAAAAAACAACCTTGAAAACCCACCAAATTAGAATTACATTGTTCTCTCTGGCATTCAGCCAGCTTCTCACACTATGCAAGGCTCAGAGAAATAGCTTAGAGAAAATATGCTTTTCTTAGTTTCAAGAAGATTGAATTAAAACTTCACATTTGAAATAACACCAGGACCAGCCAAATTCAATAAGCCAGGAAGTCTGGGAAAGGTGCCTCACGTGGACACACCCAGGCACGTGTCACAGCTTGAGCGACATGGGCCTGTCTGTGCTGTGGACAAAGGGGATAGGATTGGAGACCCGCGTGTTCTGGTCCCCACCTGGCACCATTTACTGACAGCCCCCGAGTGAGCCACGTTACTTCCCCAGGTATTCCGTTCCCTACGTGCAGAATTGAGCGCCTGGTACGTACTCCAGAGCTGAGAAACATTGCGGGGGCTGAAAATGGAAAAACGCATCCCTAAGACTCAGGCACCCTCACAGTGGGCACTTGTCTCAATCTCAAGGTCTTCATTGGTAAAATTAGAAAAACAGGCCCTCCTTCACAGGGCTGGCCGGGGAATTAAATGAGACGGGGCATGTGAAATTACCAAGAACCTGGCTGACAACAGCTGCATGGCTGATAACTATGGGTTAGAACTTAGGGGTCAACAAACTCCAGCCTGCACACCAGCTGCCTGCTTTTGTAAATAAAATTTAATTGGGACGCAGTTACGCCCACTGGTTTACCTAATGTCTATTGCAACGGCAGCATTGTGTGCTTGCTTTAGAGACTGGGAGGGGGAGTGCCTCAACATCAGAAATATTTACTATCTAGTCCTTTGCAGAAAAAGCCTGCCAATCGTGGCCTCCGTGATTGCTAATGTCCCCTCCAGCTGCAACTTGGGAGAGAATTCTCTTTCTCTTCTTTCTTTCCTCCTGTCTTTATCACCCACTTCTACCTCCTGCCCACTGAGCGCCTCCCTTTTTCGTTGCCTTCCTCCTTTCTCCCTTCTTCCTCCTGCTCCTCCTTCTTTTCTCCACAATGAGATAAAGGCCAGATAAACATACGGAGCCTTTGTGAGAATAGAAATATGTGCCCCTCCTTGCTGGTGGATGTAATTGGAACTGTTGCCAGGACCCACGGCTTCGACCTCTGTAGCTGGGACTGGATGGTACCCTACCGTCAGCCACGTCCTGGGTCTCCTTAATCAGGAAACAACCCGTACATGGCTCTGAGTGGCCAGACATTTCTTAGACACTACTGAGGCTTTGTACTTGGCACCATATTTTCTCTACTTTAAAATTTGTTTTTAATGTTTATTTACTTTTTAGAGAGAGAGAGAGTGCGAGCAGGGGAGGAGCAGAGAGAGAGGGAGACACAGAATTGGAAGCAGGCTCCAGGCTCGGAGCTGTCAGCACAGAGCAGGACACAGGGCTCGAACCCAGGAACCGTGAGATCATGACCTGAGCCGAAGTCAGACGCTCAACCGACTGAGCCACCCAGGCGCCCCTTTCTCTACTTTTAAAAATCATTTTGGGGCACCTGGGTGGCTCAGTCAATTGAGTGTCTGACTTCAGCTTGGTCATGATCTAGCAGTTTGTGAATTTCATCAGCGCCTGCTTAGGATCCTCTGTCCCCCTCTCTCTGCCCCTCTCCCTCTTGTGCGTGCGCTCTCTGTCTCTCTCTCTCTCTCAAAACTAAATAAACACTAAAAACTTATTTTGTTCAATAAGAAAAAGAGACAAAAGAACAGACTTTTAACTATAGAGAACAAATTGGTGCTTACCAGAGGTGAGGTGGGGCGGGCGGGTATGACTGAAATGGGTGATGGGGATTAAGAGTACACTTACTGTGGGGCGCCTGGGTGGATCAGTTGGTTAAGTGTCCGACTACGGCTCAGGTCATGATCTCGCGGTTTGTGAGTTCGAGCCCCGCGTCGGGCTCTGTGCCAACAGCTCAGAGCCTGGAGCCTGCTTCCGATTCTGTGTCTCATTCTCTCTCTGCCCCTCCCCCCCTCATGCTCTGTCTCTCAAAAATAAGCAAATGTTAAAAAATTGTTTAAAAAAGAGAGTCCACTTACTGTGAGGAGGACTGAATTATGTACAGAATTGTCAAATCATTATATTGTACAACCGAAATTAATATAACCCTGTAGGTTAATTATACTTGAACAGAAAAAGTAAAGTGAGTTTCCTGTAAAAAAGACATTTTATTCATATCATTCTTTTAAACTAGACTGAACTTCTTCAGAGTAGGGCTATCTTATTGGTTCTTAAGATTATGTATCTACCATTGACCCTTGGCACCGGGGTGCCACCCCTCCACGTAGTCACAAATCTGTGTATAATGTCGGACTCCCTAAAAACTTAACTATTAATAGCCTAGTGTTGAAATGAAGCCATACCAATAATACAGTCAACTAACACATATTTTGTGTGTTCTATGTACCATATACTGTACTCTTAGAATAAAATAAGATAAAGGAAAATGTTCTTAAGAAAATCATAAGGAAGAGAAGACACATGTATAGCGCTGTGCTGTCATTATCGGAAAAATCCACGTGTAGGTGGCCCCGAGCGGTTCACACCCGTATTATTCAAGGGTTAAGTATATATCACAATGCCTGGCATTTAGCCTTATTGAATGTTTGTTGAACTGAACAATTTTCTTCAGAGTAACATGTTTCTTGTTAATTTCATATTACGTCATTCTGACAAATCCTGTAGTGTCACTCAGTCTTATTATTTCTGTGCTTAAAAGAAACTAGTTTATCGAAAGCGGGAACTGACACTTTTAGTCCATATTATCCTTAAAGGGATGAATAAGTGAAGAACAACTAATGACATGCCTTTTATAATTTGGATGGTTCGAGGGGGTTCTGCCCTTAAAATAGGAAACGATAAACACCCTTCTCTCCAACCCTCTACTCTGCAACAGTATTCAGTATTTAAGGAAGATGTCTGGGTGGACCCAGGCTGTAAACTCTTTACCCAAGTGTGACCAAATCCACCTGCGAGACATCGGATACATTCCCACGATCTGCTCATCAGTTCAAAGTGGATCCAATTAAAGCCTCATTTACAGGAAACTAATCATAGTTTCCTGCAAATTGGAGGAAATGCTGTTCCAATCAAATACATAATTCCTCTTCTCTTATGAGTCAGGCTTCCTGGTGTTATGTGACATTTACCAGTTGGCATAACCCTCAAAATTATTCCTTTTGGGAAGGGATCCTTGCATTATGAATAAAATTTTAATTTGGCTTTGATAGAACTTATGTTTTTCTGCTCAGCCTCTCCCAATCTTACATCATTACATTTGCAAACTTTGGTGTCAATTCAATCATTTTCCATGTAATTATTTTATTATCTGAGTGTGAATGACAATGCCTTCCATTTATAATACTGAATTCACATGCCTTTGCCAGTAGGCTTTACCCACATTATCTCATTTAATCCTGAAAATAACCATAGGGGGCATGGGAAGTTGCCATATTTTGTAATTAAAGATAACAGTAACAATAGCATCAAAACAGAAGGATAAAATGATTCAGTAAATTATTCATAATTGCATAGTAAGGAAGTAGTGAAGCACATATAAATAGGTCTAGTTTGGGGCGCGTAGGTGGCTCACCCGGTGAAGCGTCTGACTTGATTTCAGCTCAGGTCATGATCTCACAGTTCAAGAGTTTGAGCGCCCAATCAGGGTCTGCATGGAGCCTGCTTGAGATTCTCTCCCTCTCCCCTATCTCGCTGCCTCTACCCCATTCACGCTCTCTTGCTCTCTAAATAAATAAATAAATAAATAAATAAATAAATAAATAAATAAATAAACTTAAAAAAATTTTCTTTAAAATAAGTAGGTCTAGTTCCTTACTCTGTTCTCATAATCACTTAGCAATATTGATTTTGAGGCCACTCAAAAATGGAACAATGGAGCAGAACACTGGACTGTCATCACATCACTACTAACATTACTGCAGTAAGCCACTGCTTTAGGCTGGATGTTCTAACAATTTCAGGAATTGGGGAGGATCGGTCAGATGAACCTCTCTTAGCCATTCCAAATCTGAGAGTCCCTCTAGGGAAGGGGCTGCAAACTATGTTTATCACCTATATGAATGGTTAAGAAAAACATCCCAAGAAAATACTTCACGGTACATGAAAATTATCTGAAATTCAAATTTCACTATAAACAAATTCATGTCGGAACACGGCAACACCAATTTATTTTTGTGTTGTCCGTGGCCACTTTTGCATTACCACGGCAGAACTGAGCAGTTACAACACAGATCACAGGGATAGCAAAGTCTAGACAATTTGCTATCTGTCCCTTTCGTTTATTTTGGGGTACAGTCTCATTGTTATCTCCTGCATGGAGGCTTGCTTTCTTTGCTCCTTCTTGAATATGAAAAGTGCCAATAATATCTAACCCAAGGTATATGATTTATCTTACACCATCAGGACTGAAAGGCTTTTATTTCAGCTAGTCTAACCATGATTGATGCTTTGAAACTCTCTATAACAGTCCTGCCTGACAGAATTTGTTGTGATGATATGAATGTTCCCTCTCTGTGCTGTGACTGTATGTGGCTACTGAGTCACTGAAATGTGGCTAGTGCAACTGAGGAGTTAGATTTTGGAATTTGGGTTAATTCAAATTTAAATCTGAGCTCCCACATTGGACACTAAAGGTCTAGATGCTCCCTGCTGAGTTATCATGGGACCTTAGCTTGAATGATTCAATGCCAGTCTCCCACTGTGTCTTTGGACAACTCTTACTAGTTAACAGTCCTGCTTCATGGAGAAAACATGGACAATAATGTATATACCTTATTTTTAGTTCAAACACTCTGGGTCATGAAAAATAAGCCTAATTTCCCTAACACTGTCAACCCTTCACATGTCTGAGATAAGTGTGTACCGACCCATTTAAATCTATCTGAGAGGCATGCTGCATCCTCCAAAGTTGGGCTGGAAGCTAAGGGGGGCTAAGTGTGCCAAGTAGAACCAAGTAAAACATCACCTACTGGGCAATTTCTGCCCACCATGGAAACTCCTTTCTATTTAGAGGTTTGAGCTCTAGTGGGTCACAGGAATCCCACCAGGAAAGACCACAACTTCCTTTTCCCCATCTGTTGGAAGTTCAAGCTCAGGTAGATTGGCAAGCTTCTGTCAATAAATGGCTCCCGCCCTCCATGTTTACTTTGGAAAAAAATAAACCAAATGGGACAGAGACAGGAGATCACTCACAGCAGAGTGGCAAAGTCCAATGACTGGATTCTAACCAGACTGTTCAAACCAGAGACTTTGAAACTATCCCTCGGCTATATTCTCAGTTTCCTCAGCACTTAGTTTTGGTCCGTTGTGCAAGCTTTAGTCTCCAGCATTACCATTGCTTCTCTATAATATACTTCCAGGAATTTCTTTTCTCTTTAGGTTAGCCAAGTGGATTTTTGTTATTTACAGCTAAAAAGCCAGGGTGGGGTAACTATCAAAATTACTCCTGTGGAATTACAACTGGCTTTGAGGTTAGTAGTCAAACGTCCAGGGAACAGGAGGAATTTTGTGGAACAGGGCTGGTTTTAGTTGACTTTGGTCTATGCACTGCAAAAGTAGCCAGAATTGATTCTGAATCTGCCAAGGCCGTGTCTGCAATCCTGAAATGATCTAGAGGACAGACATGGCCTGGCTCTTTGGGGGCCACAGGGAAGAAAAGGCATGTGATGTCACTGTCATAACAGTGATCTAATGCTAGGAGGGAAGATAAGAAAAGGCAAGATGAGATGCTAGCACAATAACCCCCAACACTGTGAATTACATGAACTGCCATTTTCTCATTTTCTGTCTTGGTGTTTAGAAAATTCAGAATTAAATTTAAAGCTTTGGAAGACAGAAACTACATAAAACTGCATAACCAGGGGATTTGGCTTCTACCCAGTCTCTTGATATAGCTTTAGATTTTATATTCCTGTCGTAAGGATCTCATATCTTTTCGAGTTTAGGTGTCTCTAATACTTGTTTTGGATGTGGATAAGGTGTAAATTTAAAATAAGTTATTCATCTTCAGTCAGAAGAACAAAGCTTTCCTGGGCACAATGGCGGGGGGGGTGGGGATCAATGATGTGGTTCCTTCCATGAGGAATACCCATTACATCTGTTCACCAGCAGAAGCTTTGGGAGGTGAGTCCAATGGTCCAAGCTACTGGAGGAGGAAATATCGAGCAGCACAAGGATGTAAGTGAGGGAAATTCAGGGCCTAATCTACAGAAATGGCCTTGCATTGGGGGAGTCAGGAGGCTGGTTGCCCTGGTGGATGGTCAAGGTTTACACAATTGTGCTACAGAAACTCCTGTGGGAGCCAAACGAGAAAGTACACCAGGATTAGACAAGGTACCAAATGGTGTCAGAAAAGAAAGTAAACCCATTAGTTCGGGAAGATATAGAAGGGCTTCAGAGAGCAGGTGTCTTAGACAATGACAGTTTGATGAGAACAAAGGTAGAGATTCAGAAAATATGTTGGGTTTCTGTGTGTACATGTTGATCCTGGGCCATGGCATTGTACTGGGGCCTCTGGGGTAACTGGGAAGAAGAAAGGTGCTGGAAGTATGTGGAGATTATTCCTCTATCCCAAGGCCATAATTCAGGCAAGACCTGGCCCTCACACTTAGAATCAAGATTAAGTCAGTAGGTATTAAAAACCCAAAATTTCCCAAACTAAGGCTACCTTTTAACTGGGAGGTCTGGTTCCTCCAGCTGGAGTACATATTGCTTGGATTCTGGAGTTGGACAGACCCTAGTGTGCTGTGTGACCTTGGGCAAGTCATTGAATCTCTTTTGAGCCTTGGTTTTATCACCTGTAAAATAGAGACAATAAAGCTTAATTTGTGGGATTTGACTGTAGATGTTAAACGAGACAATGAACTTAAAATTCCTGGCATGTCAAAGGCTCTCAATAAATGATACTGACAGCTCATTTCCCAAGCGCCTCTGTCCTTCCAGGCACGATTTCATTCTTTGTGCTTCTGCTGCTTAGAACACATACCGGCTCTGTCAGTCCACATCCTATCCATTAAGTCCCAACGCATATGTCTCCAGTTCCATGTGTCCTCCCTGCACTGTCTCAGCAGAGAGACTGTCTAGAACTATTGTCTTATCATTTGGGGCACTCAGCTACATTTTCCTACAGTGCTGCTTTTTACCAAGCCTCAGAGTTTTAATGGCCATGGTTCATCTCCCCTACTGAACTGTAATCTCCTGAAAGTTAGGCTCTAGGACTGCATTCATCCACAGTTAGCTCAATGTCATTACAACAAACCCTTATCCAGTGCCTGCTGTCTTATAGACCCCATGGAAGAATCTGGGGATACAAGGAAGAATAAATCACAAACTAGCCTGAGTTCTCCAAGGGGGCAGCAATCATTGACAGACGTAATAGTCACATGGTATTAGGCTCCTAAGATAGAACCCTAACGTGTTGATGTATTTTCAGAGAATGTGACTGTGGAAAGAGAGGCATGATGAAAGAATGCCTAGAAATGGAAGTCTGTCAAGAAATCAGCATTTAAGAATCTTTAAAAAAGGGGGTGGGGTGGGGAGGAAAAGTGTATGATACTAGCCATAAGCAGAGAAAAGACACCAGGAATTACAACCATTCTGCAGTAACCGATATTGGCTAAGAATCACACTCATGGAAATTGAATGGAGAAGCCAACCTTTTAACAGCGAAAAGTATGCCCCCAAATTTTCATTAAGTGATTTCCCTCAAGAGCATTTATGGCATGCTTGCTATATTGCAGGCACTGGGTACTAGAGTTATAAAATTAATCAGACAGTACTTGCCTACAAAGAGCTCGATCACAGAAGAAGAGAAAGTAAACAGAAAACCACAACCCGGTGTAAGTGTTATCATGGGAAGCAGCTCAGACATTATAGACAAGGGGGAGAGAAATTTGCATTGTGGGAGCCCCAGCAAGGGAAGGGTCAATTTTATTTGGACACTTATTTATGTCCTTGATTCTTAGCCTTCTGCCCTGTAATTGGCCACATCGAGAACCATGGCAGACATGGTTTTTAAGAAACCGTCACTAACATTTCAACAGTGCTTTAGAATAGGAGTCAGCAAACTATGGCCTGCCATCTGTTTTTATAAATAAAGTTTTACTGGAACTCAACCATATGCATTCCTTTACATATTGTCCACAGCTGCTTGTGTGCTAAGTAGCAAAGTTGAGTAGTCGTGATAGGGGATGAGCGGCCCACAGAGGCTAAAGTATTACTGGATGGCCTTAAAAATTTTTTTATGTTTTATTTTATTTTTGAGAGAGAGAGAGAGACAGATTGTGAGTGGGGGAGGGGCAGAGAGAGAGAGGGAGACACAGAATGTAAAGCAGGCTCCAGGCCATCAGCACAGAGCCCGACACAGGGCTCAAACTCATGAACCCTGAGATCATGACCTGAGTCAAAGTTGGATGCTTACCCAGGCGCCCCCTGGATGGCCTTTTAAAAAAAGATTGCCAATCCTTTCGACTCTACTCACATTGGAGTCAGTGCTGGGTTTACATTATTAAGCACGCAAACTTGTTTCAGGCATGGCTATGTCAAGGAACAGAGGGAAAATTGAAAGAGGAAAGGAACTTCACATTCTCCGCGTGTCTACCATCTGCCAGGCTCTGTGCTAGACTCTGAATTCTGCGTCACATCCTCACATTTGTCTAGAAGGTAGTTATGACCCCCCATTAATATATTAAGAAAGTGAGGCTCAGAGAAACTGTGACTTTCATGTTGTCATTCAGTTAATGACAAGCTGATATTTTATCTCAAGACTTTCTAACTCTGAAGCACTATTTTTTTTTTTTTTAGTTTTTTAATGCTTACTTATTTTTGAGAGAGAGACAGAGACAGAGTGTGAGCGGGGGAGGGTCAGACACACACACACACACACACACACACACACACACACACACACACACACACACAGAATCTGAAGCAGGCTCCAGGCTCTGAGCTGTCAGCACAGAGCCCGACACGGGGCTCGAACCCACAAACTGTGAGATCATGACCTGAACTGAAGTCAGATGCTCAACTGACTGAACCATCCAGGTGCCCCACCGAAGCACTATTTGTTCTCAGAGACAGCCCTGCTTTTTAAGGAGCAGAATATTAAAATCAAACAGTCAATCAATCAAAGGAAGAACACTGTTGACATTGGTAACTGCATGGGGAAAGTGTGTTAGGTATGTGATTTGGGGAACCTAAAAAGCAATGGATGCCCTTGTTTCTCAGAACCAGCTGAAAGATGACAAACATCAAACAGGAAGGGGTCAAACATCACCTTTATTACTATGAATAGCATTATCGGAGGATGGGGCTCAGGACTACAGCCAAGGGCACATGTTAATAATGCCCCCGGAACTGAGTTTACCTCCAGAGCTCTGGGGACCCCCACACCTCCCTGTGGGTTCTGCTACCGAACAACTCACTGTGCACAGCTTCAGAGAATACGTGCTCCCTGCAATGAGGGAGCTTAGTGGAGAAGAAAGGGAGTGGCTGAGCTCATCTGCTGGAGCTCAACAATCTGGAAAGTCCCTCCTCCCCAGGAGCAAGAGAAGATGAGCAGGAGTCTGCTTCTAACTAAGGTCCTTCTACAACAAACTGGAGGAAGGAAGCCCTATCCAGCCACTGTGTATTAAGAACTCTGTTCTCACCAGAATCTGGAGCATGGGATTCTTCTCTCCTGAGCCTCCTCCCCAGACGGGTGGGTAGCCCTGGGAGTCTGTGGCTCTCAGAGAAGCAGCCCCACGTGTGACCCCCTTAATCAGACCTGGGTCCTGCTGTGCACTTGCAGTTAGCATTGCGAACCTAGGCAGCCCTAACTTACGGGGATCCTGCCTCCCCCTTCCTCCAGGATTTCGACTTTCTTCTCTGTTCTCCCACTTTTTGGCAGGGGTCCTGTTTGAGATGAATGGATAGTCCTTGAACTGTGCCATCATTAATGTCCTGATCAAGAATACGAGCACAGAAATTACCCACAGGCAGCTGCCGTTCCTGCCCACCAAGCAGACCAGAATCTGGTTATAGTTTTCACATCATTTCATTCGATTCACCCAGTGCAGAATATACGGAAAGAAATGCCAATATACTACCAGCCTAAATCCTCCAGAGATCCCCAGTGTGCTTTCCAAAAGCCTGCAGGAGGGGCACCGTGCTTCCTCCAGCCTGGGAGCCCAAGTGCCACCAACGTCTGCTTTCTTCTTCCTGACACTGACATCACACCATGCCTCTAGCACAGACCACGGCGTTTTATTACAAGTCTCAGGACGGAGCCATGTGTTCCGAAGCAGACAATGATCCCCTTCGGGGGCAAATATCTCTCATGTGCATAGCTCCTGAGGCTCTTACAGCAACTTTGGCAGCTCCTGCTCATTTCCATTGTCAGGCCAGCAGAGAGATGAATGGGGTGCCCCTCAAAGTCCAAGGTGACACTCTGTAAGCTGCTCTGATGAGAGACGGAAACCACAGATCACCCTTGAACGTGGAGCCTGTGTCACTAGGAGCTCACAGGCCTCTGGGCGTATGAATCCCCAGTGAGCATGACTACAGCTTGCTGGGTACTCCCTCAAAAGCAGGTGTCCAACCCACGCAGTGGGAAACAAGGGAGGTGCGGTTTATGCCACAACTGGCATTTTAAGTTGCACCTTAGGGGATTAGCTCATTCTGAATGGAGACAAGGAGAGACTCCAGAATTATGAAGGTAGTTCACGAAGGCGTGCATGAAGGAGTAAACGGCAAGAGGAAAGGCCTCGCTGTCTTATGAACCTAACCCCATGTGTTGGTGATGGCTGGCCCCCTGAAGAACTCAAGCTGGTTTGTGATTTACTCTTCCTTATACCCCCAGCTTCTTCCATGGCGTCTTTAAGACAGCAGGCACTTCCATCCAGGTTTAGAAAATCCTACTACTCATCTTTTTATGCAGAGCCCCCAGCCCAGGGCCTTCCCCCCACACCCAAACAATGGTGTGTTCAGAAGGATGCAAAATCACGCCCAAGAGAGGAGACTCTGCTCTGGGTACAAAGTGGTATCTGACAGCCTACAAGGTCATGAGCGACTCACTCTTCAAATCTGGAAGGAGGAACGAGGAAGGAGGGACAGGAGAACAAGGCGGCAGCTTTGGGAAAGGCAACAGGCTATCTAGTATCCCAAGGAGAAGAAAAAATGGGGAAAGGTGCTCTCAAAATAGGAGGAAGTTAAGGGGTAATTAGAGGAGAAAAAAATAGAATAAACTTGCTGTTGACATTTAGCTATTTTGAGAATTATAAAGCTAATTTATGGTGATTGCTTCCAAAAGGATATGGAGGTCTTGATTGTTTCAACAACTGATCTACAAATATAATGAACGTCAGCTACAAGCAAGATACGTGGCTGGGTCAGATACAATGAAAGAAAATGGAATTTGTTGAGTGCCTTCTGTGTGCCAAGCATGTTAACACTTTTAATCCCCAGAAAATTTTGTAAGGGACGTAACTGTCAGCACTCAGTGGGGATATGAAAATGGGCAAGAGAATATGATGGCAACAAAATAAAGGGCTATGGAAGATGACTCTCCATAGACCAAAGGACCACTTCTGTGGATCAGGTGACCCTCAAGACAGAAGGTATGAGGTGCGGGCAGGGGGAGATGCTGCCATGTCTGTAGGGAGGCGCTAGCTCATATGGGGGTCTATGAATTGGGCCATAAGAAATCTGGCCTTAATCGGTAGGTGATGGGAACTCATTAAAGGGTTTGAACCCGGGAGTGCCCTGGTGCTTTTTAAAATTCTGAGTGCTCAGGGCACCTGGGTGACCCGGATAAGTGTCTGACTCTTGATTTCGTCTCAGATCGTGATCTCGAGGTTCATGAGTTTGAGCCTCGCATGGCGTCAGGCTCTGCACTGACCGTGCGGAGACTGTTTGGGATTCTCTCTCTCTCCCTCTCTGTGCTTCTCCCCCAGTCGAACATGCTCTCTTTCTCTTTCAAAATAAATAAATAAATATAGTAAAAAATAGTTGTGAAATTCTGAGTGATCAATCTAGTAGTAGTGGGCTGAATGTAGTAAGACGGGGTAAAACAAGAGGGCGAGGGAGCTATGGCAGTAATCTAGGCAAGAAATAATGGGGGGCAAGGAAAGAGCAGGGATCAGGAATATAGCAGATGGAGAAGCCACAGAACTAGCAGGAAGGGGCGACTGTTGCCAGCAGAGGGCGGGAGGGAGACCGAAGAGAGTCGGTTGGCTTTGAGTTTGCGCTTGAATTTCTGGATGGGTGACTGTGAAGCACACGCACAAAACAAAGGCCAAGTCCATCACCTGACTGGATTCCCTGATGAAAACACACCATCTGCTTTTAGATTCAGATAGTTTACCACTTACATAGTGAAAGGAAGTTCAACCAAAGGCACCAGCTCCCTGAGGTCCTTGCTTTATACGCCAAAAAAGACAACGTTGCAACAAAAGGGTGTAGATTGCTTCAACATGAGCTGGGGACATCCTGGACAGTGCTGGATAGTGTCCCCAAAAGAACCTGAGAATTTGAACCTTTTTGGAAATAGTCTTTGCAGATGTAATTAATCACCTCCAGATGAAATCATTGTGGATTTAAGGCGGGCCCTAATTCCAATGGCCAGTGTCCATATAAGAAGAGGAGAGGACACGGGCACACAGAAAGACATGTGAAGGTGGAGGCAGAGACTGGAGTGATATGGCCACAAGCCAAGAGACACCAGGAGTCACCAGAAGCTGGGAGAGTCAGGGAAAGAGGACTTTGGAGGGGGTGTGGCCATGCCAACACCTTGATTTCATTTTTTTTAACATTTATTTATTTTGAGAGAGAGGGAGAGAGGGAGGGAGACAGAGAGAGAGAGAGAGAGGGAGAGAGAGAATCCCAAGCAGGCTTCACACCGAGGGGCTTGATCCCAGGACCATGAGATCATGACCCGAGCCCAAATCAAGAGTCGGATGCTCAAGGGACTGAGCCACCCAGGTGCCCCTCCCCCAACACCTTAATTTCAGACTTCTGCCCTCCAGAGCCATGAATAAATTCCTGCTGTCTCAAACCTCCACGTTTTTGCTACTTGTTACCACAGCCCTAATAACACACCCCATTTCTAAGGAGCCAATTCCAGGCTGTGGCTGAGCAGTTCTATACCCTGAAACTCTATTTTCAGTACATGGCACAAAAAGCCCCATACTCCATGAGACCCCGGGAGCGAGGGGGAGGGGGAGGTGAGCAGGAGACGGCTGGACGGCAGCCCCTTCCAAGGCCCTCATCCCCTCCGGTCCCAGGAGGACCATAAAGTGTCCACCTAAGACTCAGATGAGCTGCAGGTCAAGCCCTCCCCTGCAAGGGCCTATGTGGCTGCGTGCAAGGCTGCCAGGGCACCACAGCAGGACCATTCCCCTGGAGACACTCTTCTCTGGCAGCCGCTCGCCGGAGAGGCACGCCCCGGCACTCAGTGACAGGCAAGAGCCTGGCCTCTCCTCTAACAGAGTCTGAATGGAGACTTCTCACACCTAACCTCCCAGCCACAGTCTCTGATGCTTAGAATGGCTGGAAAACACAACCACAGGCTTGGGTCTCCTCGGCTGACATGGCCCTGATTCACGCATGGGGGTGATGTCTGAATGCACTTCCAATGCGTCTACCACCTGCCCCCCCCCCGCCCTGCCCCCGGCATAGTCTGCCCCTCCCACCGGATTCGCCTGGACCCCCCATTGGGGCCTGACCCAATTCCCTAACTAAGTCCCTGCTGGCTCAAATCGCCTCAGTGACTCCAACGTGCATCTCGCCTCCCTACGTGGGGCTCTGATTCCTCTGTTCTTGATGTACCAGTGAGTATTACTCTTAAAACTGCAGATTCTTCCAGTGCTTTAGTGACCCTTGGAGTCTTCAAATTTTATCACTTCGTAGTGGACTCTTTCCTCAATTCCCTCACCGCTTTGGTTACCTGTGGAATTAAATTTCACAGCACAGATAATTTCTAAACTATGCTGATAGGTACTGCCTTTGGATTATATTTTAACCCGTCCAGTTGCCTCCATCAGCATGAAACTCAGTGATGGGGTCCTATATCTATGCCCATCCCAAACCCTTTAGCTTCCCATTTCCTGGATATCTGAACATTCCCACGCACGTATTTTGTGAAGTGTACCATATAATGAGAAAATGAATCATATGGACCTTAAGGCAAGGCTACCTAGGTCCAATTCCTGTATCTGCTGTTTACTAGCTTTGTCTTCTTAGACAAATTATTGAGCATCTCTGGGCCTTAGTTTTCATGTAGGAGCATTATAAGGGCTAAATGAACTAACATAAATCACCTAGAGCATTGTCACGCAGCAAAGACTCAACACTCAATGATTATCGGTAATGAAGGTGATGATATTAACTTTGGCAAAGGTGACTGTGCCCCACACTTCCCCCCTCATGAATATTGCATTATTCTCCATGAAGGCACTACTCCACTTTGTAAGTAGTAAAACTGTCCGTCTTTCTGGACCTTTGCATTAAATGATAAATTCCTTGAAGGCCACCATCTTGTTTCATTCATCTTTATGTCTCTTTAACTAGTGTCTGGGATATGGAGCCTTAGCACAATTATTGTCCTCACTCCCCTCCTCACCTTATTAATTTTTTAATAGGATGTACAAATGGGCCAGACCAACTTGTTAGAAAAAAAATAATGCTTCAGCAATTTGAATAATTATGTGGTATATTTATAAAATATTTCAAAAGCTAAACTCTAAGTTATACATTGGATGACAATTATATGAACAGTTTGAAAGGTAAAGCCCGTCTTATGCCTTTTCCTACTGGCAGAGATGCATTGAATAGAATTGTACAGTACTTTTTTTTTCTTTCTCTTTAGAGATTATTTAACTCTATCAATCTTATTTCCAGTTCAATTATGAAACCAACAGGCCACACATACCATACATCCAAAAACAAATTTAGTCTTCTGAATATTAATTAACATTGTTTCAAAGAGACGGGCACTGTTTATCGTTGATTTAAATTAAATATTGAGAAGGAAATTAAAGAGATTTTTATTTCATTTATTCAGCAGCAACATTACAATTTATACAAATGAAGGCATAATTAAACAGTCTGCCATTAAATTACAATCTGCATCTCATGTAAGCAAACATATTAAAATTGAAAATGCTTGTCATGAATATAAAACCAGCTTGCCTGAATAAGAAATACTCCAAATGTACAATGCGCATTGAAGCAACTGCTTTGTTTATTTTCCAAAGAGAATTGCAGCTCTTTTGATATGACCAGACTTGTAGGTTACATCACTTTTAAGATATATGGTCAATAATAATTCTAACACTACTACTGATAGCTCTGTTGTGGTAATCGCTGGTAAGCAGGTAACTCACACTAATTTAATAATTTAATTCATGAGATGGGTATGTATCGATGTTATCTGTTCTAAAGAGTGTCTTTTGTTTGTTTGACTAGTTGCTTCTGTATTGTTTTAGGGAGAAAGAGAAGTCATGTGGACATAGCCATGCCAGAGAAATTAACTCTGGGGAGAGCCAAGTTACAGTTGAGGAAGAAAGGGAAAGGGCCATTCAGCAAAGAGAAAGATCTAGGAGGAGACTGGTTCTGGGATTTGGCTGGTAGAAGGTGCCTACTCAGTGACAACGGTAGTCCAGAGACCATAGAGAAAGTAGTCACTAAGAAAACACCATTTCTTGTATTAGCTTGGTGGTCTTGAACAGGTTACTTAATCTCCCCAAGCCTTCACTTGCTCATCTACCAAGAGAAGACAATAATATTCTCAATCCTTCCCAACCCCCCATGGTGAATATCACAGGATAATAGATGATGGTTGGTATCTACTAGGTACATTTATTAAATGCGTGAAAACTCAAACTAGAATTTAAAAGGGTTTGCAAGAGAGAAATGCCATTTCTACCATGTATCAAAGCATAGCTGTGAGTGGAAAAAATGGAATCTCAGGGAGTATCACATAAACAATCTTATCCCTGTCTTCCTTCTGCTAGTTCTACGCCCTTGATATCTGGTGGTATATTTTGCAATCAGAATGGTCCCTAGTTACAATCTAAAACCCCCCTAAGGACACAATACCCATGAATGCTCACCAAGGCAACGCCATCTGAAGCAGTAAATAGTAATTTCAATAGATAAAGCAAGCAAGTTTACCCACAGAAATTCTAGGAATCACCAGATTCTAACTGCAAACAATTGATGTGACATAAAATACATCGATCTGACCAACCCAAACTGGATGCCGGGAGAATACATTTAGGCAAAGAAGAAACTGAATAGTGAGGATGCATCTCAGAGAAGGAAATGAACCTCATTACCACATGGGTCTGCTAATTTGACAATCAAAGACCCAACCTTTTCACCTGGAGCGGGTTTGGGTGCTGATTCAAGCTTTAGGCATCCTCCGCTGCTCAACTAGAACAACTGGCCTCTTTCCTGTCAAGGTCAAGAGTGTTACAAACGGTGGCCCCGCCCACATTCAGCCCCAGTGAAACACTTCTCCTCAAATAAACTAACCACCCCCCTCTATAAAGTTCTTTCTTTTAAAAGCCATCTCAAGGTATCTCCACTTTCTAATAATTCATGTGTTCATTCCACATATTTTCAGTTAAGAGTCCCAACTGGGATTTTGTTAAATGCTGGAGAGTCAGCAACGCCTGGGTACTAAATCTCAGAGCCCTCTGCTCACCACTGCAGGGGGCTCAAGTTTACCTGTGGGATTGCCCCTCTCTCCCAACAGTGTTGGTTATGACTGTCTGGCTGCCTATTTTTCTGGTTACTCAGCACCTCTTCCAGTGTTGTTGACTCAATGGACAGTGAATTACCAATTGTAATACCAGTGGTCCTGACCTCCTCATAAATGCTCACTCTTCCGCAGGCCCCTGGTCCAACCGATTGCAGTGAAAAGAGCCACAGGAAAAACATATCATGGCCCGGCCTCCTCCCCATGCCCCACAGTCGATGACCCAGGAATGGACTCCTGATCCAGCCAGCCAGAGATGGGGACCAAAAGACTTGAACCAACTGGGATGCTTTGTTGGGTGGATATGACAGTTGATGACTGACTGGCAGCTACCGTCTGCCATGTTGACTGGAAAACAGTGGCAGTGGGTGTGCTGATCTGAAATAAAAAGACTCCTGAGGACCTAAAGTGCATGAGTCCTTTACCTCAGTCCATGTCCAAGGCCTGCCTGCACCATTCTGTGAGGCATTCCCCTTAACCATGGAATTAATCCCCTTTTTTTCTTCAACTGAAGAAGATCACTATAAAGCATGCACCCAGGTAGTCAACCAACTTAAAATTTGTATGTCTTTTCCTGTTCTCTGCTTCCCCATCAGCCTCAATGTAAAGCCCTCCTGATCAGACCGTGTCCAGATAAACAGATGGTTTGGGGAATATATTCCACTTCTATCCATTTTCCAGCCTGATTTATTGAATCTAAATTCTCAGTCAAATTCTGATGTGCAACACCCTCTCCAGAAACAGTCATGAACTTTCTCATTTCCCAGCTGCTTCCCATTTGGTCAGAAGAGCTTTTGAAAATATAATTTGAGCCTACAATGTTTAATTTTCACTGACCAGCCAGGATGCTTTTTCCTATTTGGAGATCTATCCTATATCATCCTGTAGAGCAACAGAACAGCAAAAGTCTTATTAATACAACACCCTACATCAGTTGTGAGGCCTGGTGATCTAAAAAAATTTAACTTCCTCTCTGTTAGCACCCAACTCTTACATCGTCTTAGTGATGGACACCTGAAGACGTGTGGAGATTTTTTTAGTCGGAAGTTGCCTTGAGTACCTCTTATTAACCTCCACAATTCAAAGGATAGACAACAAGCCTTCTGGGAGTTCCTTAAAGCCCCTTTTCTAATACAAAAGTATGACTGTTTCAGTAGACTCTGGGAGGACACTGTGAAATGCCTCTAACTTCCCCACTCACATCCCTACTCCTTATCTCCAGCAGGACTTTAGGTTAATACCATTATTTTTTAATGTCTATTTATTTATTTATTTTGAGAGAGACAGCATGAGCGGCGGTGGGGGAGGGGGGCAGCGAGAGAGGGAGAGAGAGAATCCCAAGCAGGCTCTGTGCTGTCAGTGCAGAGCCTGATGGAGGACTTGAACTCACGAACCGCAAGATCATGACCCGAGCTGAAACCAACAGTCGAACGTTAACCAACTCAGCCAACCAGGTGCTCCAACACCATTATAATTTCACTCTGCTTTCTTTACTCAGCTCTCGTTTTGCTAAAGCAGAACATCCCTTCTTCCGTTCAAGGTACTCTATTTTCTCAAGCCAACCCCACCTCATTTTTTCTGGGACTTACTTCAATGCCTCCAGTTGGCCAATTTGGAATTCCTCCTCCGAAGAGGCAGAAGTGCTCAGACTCAGGTCTCCAGTGCCCTATCCATGACCCTTTCTATTTGCCTGACCTTCTGTCCTCATACCTTTCTTTCTCAAAATCGGGTGTCATTTCAGACTCTTCAGTGTCATGCCTCTGCACAGACTTTGCCATCACGATTTTCTTCACCAGAAAACATGGCAGTGGCAAGTAAACCTAGCTGTAAAATGGACAAGATAGTGGAGCTTACTAAATGAGGGCTAGGGATTGGATTGCTTCAGTGGACATTTGGTGAAATCAGTAATTACTTCTGAGGAGCCACCTCCCTGAAATTTGTTTTTCTTTATCGCTTCCTTCCATTTCTCTCCAAACTAGCAGTGACTGCAAATGGCTCTAGATCTGGCTGTGATCCTTCCTGATATAATCAGTTGTTACAAAGAAAAATCATTAGCATGATGCAAAATTAATTAGAAAAGTCTGTTGCAATTTATAAATATGCATTTGTGGTTAAATAAATCTAAAGCTTTGGATTTCGCTTGATGTCCCTCAGGGTGGATAGTTTGCATGCTTGTAGTGCACCAAACAAGAAACCTAATCAGATCGGTTCTGCCATAAATGAAAGCCATTTATTTGGCCCTAATTGGGATCTGAGAAGTTATTAAAGCATATTTTTGGAGTTTGTTCAAATTAATTATTGTGAAACAAATGGATTTATAGGCAAGCTACTTTCTCAAAAACATTTTCCCCTGAAACAGCTGTACCTTGTTCTAACAAATGAAAATTATACGAATAGAGAAATTATAATGGTCTATCAGGGCTGGAAAGTGAAGTTGGGGGGTGGGGTGGGGATCTGCATTTAGGGCAGACGCTTGGAAGGTTGTCAAATAAAACAGAGCTGTTTTGTACCCAAGCTCTCAGCATCCAACTCACAAATCTTTCTGCCACATTTCCACTGGAAGAAACAAGTTTATTGAAAGGAAGAGGAAGCACCTTCCTATACAGTCGATCCTGGGACACACTGCTGTATATCCTAGATCTAGACTTGTCCTTGACACATGAGAAGTAGTCTGGTAAAGTAGCTCTAATTTCTCAAGCCCCTGACTTATAAGGCTGCATGGGCTGGAATGCTCTACCTCCAAGTTAAGATATTCAGGGTAGAGCTAACTTGGAGGAAACTGAAGTTGAGTAGATGGTGACTTAGAAGTTTTAAAGAGAGAAGTATCTATGTATTTGTGTGGTTTATCCTTTCTCTGCATTATATATAATATCTGAGTTGAAACTGGGACTTGTAACAAACGAGATACATTATTATCTTGATAAATATTTCTATTTTAATGGAATCCACCTATGCAAATATGGCAATGCAATTTTTAATGGCATTTTTAATGGGATCCCTGGCTCCTCAAAACCAGGCACCCAGTTTGACACCAATGACATCAATGATTTGATTTTTACAATTCTACTAGGAGTCAATGTCAAATGATCAAATCTCACCTGGGAATGCAGAACTTCTAAGGTGATATAAACATCATATATTGTATTCATTAGCTCTACATACATTGGCATTAAATAAAAATTTTTTTAAAAAGTGCACATACCGGGGCGCCTGGGTGGCACAGTCGGTTAAGCGTCCGACTTCAGCCAGGTCACGATCTTGTGGTCCGTGAGTTCGAGCCCCGCGTCGGGCTCTGGGCTGATGGCTCAGAGCCTGGAGCCTGTTTCCGATTCTGTGTCTCCCCCTCTCTCTGCCCCTCCCCCGTTCATGCTCTGTCTCTCTCTGTCCCAAAAATAAATAAACATTAAAAAAAATTTTTAAAAAAAGTGCACATACCTTGTTATGCATGCAGAAGGTATGTGCCCTTTTTATTTATACATGTCTATTCCCCTAAATTCACCCAAATACATTTTGTGAAACATAGAATTGTCTGTTTATACTTCTCAGAAGGATCAGCAAACCTTTCTCATTACCTCCCAGTTTCCTTTTTTTTTTAATGTTTACTTATTTTTGAGTGAGAGAGAGAAATAGAGCATGAGCTGGGGAGGTGCAGAAGAGAGGGAGACACAGAATCTGAAGCAGACTCCAGACTCTGAGCTGTCAGCACAGAGCCCGACGTGGGGCTCGAATTCATGAACTGTAAGATCATGACCTGGGCTGAAGTCAGATACTTAACCGACTGAGCCACCCAAGTGTCTCTACCACCCCCCCCCCCCCAGTTTCTATTTTCCTCTTCATCCCTCTCTCCCTGGTATTATTCCTCTTAAAATACAGGTTTCTGTCTAGGGTGATTTCAGCAGCTGTCAGCTTTCTGTCAGCATATTACAAGCACAACACAATCACATCTCCAACCCTCTCTGACTCAGTGAAATAAAAAGGAAACAAAACTAGATGAGAAAGCATCATGTATCATAATATAAATGTCTAATTATAAATTTTAAAAGTCAGGCATGATTTCCAAATAAATACAATTTGCTTGACATTGAAAGAGGATTTGGATCAACATGTGGCTCGACCAATATTTGTTGAATCAAGTGAGGAGTAAGTAAGTGTACAGAAAACTGCCTTACCGAAGCACGCTTCACTCAGCTGAGAGCGAGAGGGCTCAGGGTGCAACTCACATCCTCTGTATCTGAAGAGTGAGAACTGGAGGCCCAAGAGGTTTCCTGGAAAAAAAAAAGAGATAACCCAACTTGAAAGCCAGTTCCCTCAAAAGAAGTTATTATCAGGGCCTTCCCCCTAACTTAGCTTCCAAAACAAGGATGCAAAACATTGTAAGGTGAATGTGGACCCTGGGAAGGAAAACAAAGAAAACACTCTGTGAAGCATCATTTCTGCAGCTTTAAAGAAATACCAAGTCCGGGAGAGAAAGAAACCAGTAATTTATCGAGGACACTACCCTAATCTCTGGGAATCTGGGACCAACACAAATTTAGGAGGAATCCTGCCCGGACCCTGCAACAAGAGAGGAAAGTTTATGCCACCCAACTGTGGCATCGCACAGGGAAGCCTGAGTGAGATGAATGAGGTCCTAGGAAGGTCTCAGGAAGCAGTTCCAGGCAGAAGCAAATGCAAATCCTCTCTGGAGGACAGTATTCTGCATAGAAGACCTCAGATTCCCACATATCAACAAAGCATGATTTTAGAAACAAAAATCGCCAAATATGCAAGCAAAGGGTCAACAGAAATAAAAACCATTTAAGATCCCCCACCCATCCGATGATTCAGATATTGTAAGTGACAGATAAATATTTAAAAGTAACTTGTTATAAGATGTTAGCAGATATGAAAAATGGTATAATAACTAGCAAGTGACAAATTACTATCTGTTCTGGGTTGAATTCGTACATTGAGGTTCTAACTCCCTGTACCTCAGAATGTGGCCTTATTTGGAAATAGGGTCATTTCAGATGCAAGAAGTAAAGATGAGGTCACAATAGAGTGTGTGGGCCCCCATTGCAATGTGACTGGTGTCCTTATAAAAGGAGAAACTGGTACACAGACACACTCACAGGAGAATGCCACGTGAACATGAAGACAGAGAGGGGGGCTGGTGCACCTACAAGGCCAGGAATGCCAAAGATTTCCCACAGGCTGCTAGAAACCAGGGAAAGAGGCATGGAATAGATTCACCCTCACAGCTTCTGGAGGGAAAAATCCTGCCCACATATTGATCTCAGACTCCTAGCCCCCAGAGCTCTGAGGCAAAACAATCACTCGTGTTTAAGCCACCGCATCCGTGGTACTTTGTTACAAGCAGCCCTAGCAAACTACCACACAATCCAAAGCAAACCAGGAAGGTTTATTTTTAAATAAATGAATAGAGCTTTTAGAAATAGGGATAGAATTGTCCAAATGAAAAACGCAGCTAATTGTGTATCAGCCAGGGTTCTGCACGTGAAGAGAAGCCGAATCATTCATATGCACAGAAAGGACTGAATCCAGGACATCAGTGTTTTTTTCCCCAGATAGTCTGTTTCCTGAAATGACTCCCTAAACCACCAGAAGTGATCCACCAATATGGCCACGATAGCCATTCCAGGAGCAAGACCTTACTCTGCTGTCCTCCCCACGGATGTGTCTCATCTTCAGGAAGCCAAAGGAAGGATAAGCCAAGTCCTATGCGAGGATAACCAAGAAGCAGCTTCCGCCGTTACCACCATTGCCACTGACTGACCTGCTGGGGAAGGATGGGGAATGTCACCAGTTTTTCCCCATTCCATGTTCCTGCCAGCCAGCGGCTACAACCAGCGCCTCACTTCCTGTCATTTCTCAGCACACACAGAAACACGTGGGACCTTACCTTCAATTGACTTTTCTTTTTTCTTTTTTACTTTTTTTAAGGCTTTTAATTTTTTTTAATGTTTATTTATTTTTCACAGAGAGAGAGAGAGAGAGAGAGAGAGAGAGAGACAGAGCATGAGCGGGGGAGGGGCAGAGAGAAAGGGATGCACAGAATCCGAAGCAGGCTCTAGGCTCTGAGCTGTTTGTTAGCACAGAGCCCGATGTGGGGCTCGAACCCACAAACTGCGAGATCATGACCTGAGGCGAAGTCAAATGTGCAATCGACTGAGCCACCCAGATGCCCCTTCAATTGACTCTTTAAAATAGAGTCTTTTACTATGTTAGTGTTTCCAGCCAGAAGGTGATCAGCATGTAGGGTGAATGAGCCAACAATGAGACTCCAGCAGAGGGAGGCTCACGAGCAGATTGTACGCAGTAGAGGCTAGAATTCACGTCAGAACACGGACCTCCAGACATCCTCAAGAATCTACAATAACAATATGGGGGGGGGGGTGGGAAATAGAGTCAAGAGACACTGAGGAGAGACTGAATGCCTAATGTAAGCTTATATCTAAGGAGCATCCTAGAAGCAGACGATAGAGAGAACAGGAAATGCATCATATTTAAAGTTTTCATGCCTGACAATTTTTTGGACCTTTGACAAACATGAATCCACAAACGTAAGAAACACAAGGTATGCCGAGGGAGATAAATAACAAGAAATCCAATCCTGTACACACTGTCATGGAATAGCAAAACATCACATACAAAATGACAATCTTACAAGCAGCCAGAGAGAAAGATCACATATTAAAGGACGATAATTTGACTAATAGCAAGTTCTCAATTAAAAAAAAAAAAGCCAGGAAACATGAGAATTACACCTTCTAAGAACGAAAATAAATTAATTATCAACTTGGAATTGGTTATTCAATAAAACTCTATCTCTGGGGCGCCTGGGTGCCTCAGTCAGTTGAGCGTCTAACTTTGGCTCAGGTCATGATCTAGAAGTCTATGGGTTCGAGTCCTGTGTCAGGCTCTGTGCTGATAGCTCAGAGCCTGGAGCCTGCTTCGGATCCTGTGTCTCCCTCTTTCTCTGCCCCTCCATTGCTCATGCTCTGTATCTCTCTCTCAAAAACGAATAAATGTTATAAAAAAGTTAAAACATAAAAAAATAAAACTCTTATCTCAAGAACGAAGGCATTTCAAGGAAGTAAACAAAAATCAGAGAGTCTGTTACTAAAGTATTTCTAAAGTATTTATTTTGGAAAAGTAAAAATAACTACAAAAGAAAATCTGAGAAGCAAAAAGAATAGATAAATAATAAAAAAAGAGTTCGGAAACATGAGCAAATGTAAACATTGGATGATGATGATCATGGTAATATTACTAAATCTGCGGTTTATAAAATAGCCCAAACCAAAATTTTGAAATTGTCGAGTGTAAATCATGATGTGAATAACAAAATCTCTTGTTGGGAAAACTGAGTAAATAAGATGAATTATTCAGTGTAAAAATCCAGTGGCGATATTCAAAAGAACATAAAAGAAATGTTTAACTTAAAAGTCAGTAGAACAACCAAAAATAAAATTGGAATAAAATAAAATAAATGAAATGAGAAAACAAACCAAAAGTAATTGGTTGAAAAGAAGACCAGTAAAGGTGAGGAGGCAGAGGAAATTTAACAAAAAGGCGAAAAAATTCTAAATTGAAAGTGAAAACCTAAGTCCAAATGCTCTAAATGATACAAATACAACAAGCTCTTTATTTAAAATATTTTAGCAAAGGATTAAAATGTAATCACAACTGTGTCCCATTTGTAAGAGACACAACTCAGAAACACTGACCAAAAAATATGGAAAAAGATATACCACACAAATAACAACCAAAATAAGGCCGCCTTAGCTCTACAACGTCATACAAAATTGACTTTAAGACCAGAAGGATTTTTACGAATATGGATGGTTGATACAATCCTATAGTTATAAACTCCTGATAAAGTAGCCTCAAAATACTGACAGATGTGCTAATTTACATGGGTATCATTTTCTGACAATGTATGCATATATCATCAAATCTCCACAATGCACACTTTAAATATCTTATAATTCTAATGTCAATTGTGCCTCAGTAAAGCTGGAAAATATACACGAAAATTCTCTTATCAAAAGTATATGTGTCAGGGGCACCTGGGTGGCTCAGTCAGTTAAGTGTCTGACTCTTGATTTTGGCTCTGGTCATGATCTCACAGTTCACGGGTTTGAGCCCCACATTGGGCTCTGCACTGTTCTCTCCCTTCACTCTGCCACTCTGCCCTCCCCCACTCATTCTCTCTTTCTCAAAATAAAAAAACTTTTAAGTGTGTGTGTGTGTGTGTGTGTAATACAAGGAACAGAAATTGGCAGAACTAAGAAATCTCCATCATACTGGGAAATTTCAATGCGATTTCCCAATTATTTACTATGTCAAGCATATAAAAAGTCAAGGACGATGGATAAGATTTGAGTGAGTCATACACCAAAAAAGCTTGATTTAAGGGACGTTTAGAATGCTGCCCCAACCATCTGAGATCACAAATTCTTCTCAAGTATGCATGGAATGAAAAATAAAACAACACAAAAGCCCATCACGTTCTGGACCATAAAGCAACATTCAACAAGTTTCAAGTAACTGATATCATACAAAGTTCTCCAACCACAGTGCAGCACGTTGCTGGAAGAACAACCACACCAGTAACCCCAAACTCTCTGGTCTCTTTGTGCTCATGCCCTTGAATACTGCCTCTCACGTGAATCTGAGCTTGGTCATGTGACCTGAGGCATCACTAAACTAAGCAGAAGCTTAAGAAAGTGTCTGCACACATCAACTTCCTTTCTTTTGGCCCCCGACCACTGCCCAGCCCATGTCCAATTATATGATACTACCCAGTCAAGGTTAGCATGTTTAACCCACAAAAGGCACAGATGCATAAGTGAGACCAGCCAATACCAGATGAACTGCCCTGGCCGTTCATAGGAGCATAAATAAACAATAATAAACAGTTATGTAATTAAGCCAGCTATTTTTGGCATCTTCAGTGTTGTATATTATAAATAGTGTAGGGGATACTATATTCCTAGATGTAGAAACTGAGGATAAATATATTTAACACAGATATTAACTAATTAATTCCAAATGGTAACGAGAGGGACCTTTACCTTACAATCTCAATCTTTTGAATACAGGAAAGTGATACCTCATGTTGCATTTAAAATAACCCCATTGGGGCGCCTTGGTGGATCAGCTGGTTAAGTGTCTGACTGCTGCTCAGGTCATGACCTCACAGTTCGTGAGTTTGAGCCCCTCGTCAGGCTCTGTGCTGACAGCTCAGAGCCCGGAGCCTGCTTCGGATTCGGAGTCTCCCGCTCTTTCTGCCCCTCCCCCACTCGCACTCTGTCTCTCTCTCAAAAATAATAAACGTAAAAAATTTAAAATACCCCCATTGAATCAGGCATAGAATATCAGGAGCTAAACAACTAGTAAAGAAAATGACATTAATTGTATGTACATATATACATATACGAATGTATATGTGTTATGGCTGCATGTATTCTCACCCCATCAGCCCACATTTAAGAAGTACCTCTTACGTACAATGTCCCAGGACAATGAGCCTTTGATTAAGCTCAGGGATTTCTTCATGGACGGTAGACTGATGAAAGCAAGCCTCTCTCTGGAGTCACAGGAAGATGATGCACCAGCCCCTCTGTAGCTTGAGTAATTTATTTAATAGGTGCACCTGCTCCTGCCAGCTGTGAAACATTTGGCGAGGTGACCCAGGGCTCATTCCAACTGCCTCGTGTCACCTGAATGGCACCCAGGGAGGGAGGAAGTCAGATGTAGGAGGGAGACATTCTGGCACCTTTGAAGTGGTGGTGGTTGCTATGGAAACCCTTTTGGATGGAGCGCTGGAGAAAGTCTGTCTCCTGAGTTCAAAGGACAAACTTCTGTGAAAGATGTCATTTGGGGGAGGGGCTTGACAGCGATCCCAGCCTCTTAACATCTGTATGAGAAGCCTTCATAACTAATAACCCTGGTAGGGGGTGGGTGCCACGACTGACACTTTCACAAGGAAGACGGCTCAATACGGCACTCGAGAGAGAACCCTGGGGTGCACACAAAATGCGAATTACGCTTCTATTTGGGTGATAAAATGTAATGTCATTGAATTTATAGGAAGTCAACAAATTTTGCAGAATGTTTACTCTGTGCCAGGCGCTGGACCCCGAACTGGGGATCCAACAGGAAACAAGACAGAGCCCTGCCCAACTGTGTAAAAAGCCCAGTGAAAATGAAGAGTGACGAGGCTTGTGATGTGGGCGGCCCAGGGGTTACAGAAGCGTCAGGAGGATGGGGAACCCTACCCGGTGGTGCTGAGGGAGGGGGGGCGGGGAGGGATGAAAGAAACTTCGCAGAAGTGGGTATTACAGCACAGGAAATAGAGCTGCTGCAAGCCTGTCTAGGGTTTGATCTCATCTGTGCAACTTAAAAAGTTTGGGGGGCACCTGGCTGGCTCAGTCGGTTAAGCGTCCAACCTCAGCTCAGGTCATGATCTCACGGTTCACAGGTTCGAGCCCCTCGACGAGCTCTGTGCTGACAGCTCAGAGCTTGGAGCCTGCTTCAGATTCTCTCTGTGTGTGCCTGTCTCTCTCTGCTCCTCCCCCATTCACACCATCTCTCTCTCTCTCGATCTCAAAAAATAAACAAACATTAAAATAAGGTTTGGGACAAACCATTAAACACGGCTGTTATGAGAATTACCTGGGCTCCACGCTGACCCGCGCGCACTCACCACTCCCGTATGGTGGCTTTTGTTATTTTCCTAATCCTAACCAGTATCACTGAGGGCTTAGGATTGGCTGGGCAGCTAGCTAAGTCATTTTTTGTTTTTCCTACCAGAAACAGATCCATGAACTGTCACCATAACAACTCTATTCTGGGAGCACTATTCTTATTCCCATTTCACGGTAGATGTGGCTCTGGGCTACATGGGACGAGTGGTCGAGACCAAGAAGGTCCTGGGCAGCAGAGCCTGTGGGCACAGCCAGCCTGAGGGCAGCACTCCAGGCCTCGGGGTCACAACCAGCACCAGCACGGCAAGGACACTAATGACAGCAATCACCTCCGCGGCGCTTGCCATGGAGCAGCCAGCGTCCCAACCTCTTCCCTTCTGTTTCATTTAATGTTCGCGTAACCTGGCGGGATAAGGTGTCAGCATCTCCTGGGAGCGAATGCAGAGAAGGAGACATCTGGATGTTGAGCATCTTGTGGATAATCAGTGGCAGAGCTGAGTGTGACCCAGGGGTCCCTCACGTTCTTTGTCCACTGCCTGAACAGGTCACCGACACTCGGATAGTCAGTGACCCTTAGCTGGGTGAGGGGGGGGCGGGTGGGGGCAGATGAGGTTAACCGTCTCAGGTGGGCGGAGCCAGGGTGAGAAGGCAGGTCCCCTCATTCATTCACCCTGAGCTTCACGATGGGGTGTCGCTCCACATGCTGTGGCCCCGTCACCCCCATTCCCTTCTAACGAAGCGTATTTTTCACCCATGCGGAGTTGGGGGCCTGGGAGGCTTGAGGGAAAGCTTGTGTCTCGCCAGTGGCCGACACAGGGGAAAAGTAACATGAGAGGGACTGAGGAATCCAAGTAGTGAGGGTCTACTAGGCTCCAGGTGTCTTTGTAGCCTTGGAGAGACAGTCAAATAATAAAATGTCATGCTGCTGTGGGCAAAGAGGAGCTGGCTGGTGCCACAGAAACGGCACTGGGGAGTCGGAATCTCTCACACAACGGGGAGTCATTAGCAGACAGAACCCAATTTGTTATCTGCTCTTTTTCTGCCAAAAATCCCAACGAGTCAAAATGGCCCCATCTGTCACAGCCCTGGAGAGAGCGATGATGCCGGTCAGGGAGACCAAGCGCTCCCCCCGAAGGACAGGCAGGCTGAGGGAGAGCTCTGTGCAGCGGGCCCTGCAGAGGCCAGGCCCGCCTCACGCACCGAGGACGCCCACTTGGCTTGCTGAACCCTCAGGACTCACTTGATGACCTTGACCAGCCAACCGCCAGCCCGCCCGTCCCCGGGAGACTTACAGTCCTGTGCTGTTGCTCTAAACACCAGACAGAGTAAAACAGTGAGGACACAGGACGCCTCCGGTGTGCCTGCCAGGGTTCCAACTGCTGTCCCTACACCAGCTGCTGTGACAGCAGTCTGTGACTGGAGTCGCGTCAGGATCCCGCTTTACAGATGCAGCAACGAGGCACCGAGAGCTGAAGGGACGTGTCCAAGGTCACACAGCGGGTCAGTGGGAACGACTGAATTAAGTTCAGACAACTGCGGATGCAGAAATGTCTGCAGACTTTGCCAAATCCTAAGGCGCAAAATCTCCACCGGTTGAGAACCAGGAGTCTCCTACGATGTTCGCCATCCACACCTTGCTTAGGTACGCGTTCATGCTGTGCACGTTTCTGCACGGTTGCTAATTTGCCATTAAAGTAGGTTCACACAAAAAAGAATCCAGCACAGAGCGTGGGATGCAGTAAGTGTTCAAACTGTGGTCTCCTTTCCGTTCCCTCTTCCAGATCCAGCATCAGCTATTTCTGTGCGTACCTGGCAGGCCTCCTAGGGCATTTCCTCCAGAAACCCAAGCCCTGCTTTTATCCAGCCCGACTTAGTTATATATCACCCAGCTTGTAACATCCCTCACTGTTTTGTGACTTTTTAAAAAAAGTTTATTTATATTTGATAGACAGAGCACAAGTGGGGAAGGGGCAGTGAGAGGGGGAGACACAGAATCCGAAGCAGGCTCCAGGCCCTGAGCTGTTAGCACAGGGCCCAACTCAGGGCTCAAACCCATGAACCCTGAGATCATGACCTGAGCCAAAGTCAGGGGCTGACCTGAATGAGCCAGCGAGGTGCCCCTGTAGGTTTTTTTAAAACGTTCATTTATTTTTGAGAGAGAGAGAGAGAGAATTTAGAGCATGAGTAGGGGAAGGGGAGAGAGAGAGAGGGAGACAGAAGATGTGAAGTGGCTCCGTGCTGACAGCAGAGAGCCTGATGCAGGACTGGAACTCACGAGCCCAACTGTGAGATCACGACCTGAGCTGCAGTCAGATGCTCAGACCAAGCCACCCAGGTGCCCCCAGAATTTTTTATAAATAAGAATGACAGCTATGCTTTGCTTTGTAATCTTCCTTCCCCCTGCCCTTAGAGAAAATGGTTATTACGAAGCCGCGATATTTAATTTCTTCTATGACTCTATACTTTGCCACATATTTGTGTCAACAAATAATATTAATGAAAATTATTGTAGCTAATATTCCCTGAGAACTTCTATGTCACAAAGTCGGCCCAGTGTTTCCTTGTATTGTCTTGTTTAATATTCATAACAGACTTTTGAGATACCACTGTGATCCCCCCCATTTTATATTTAAGCAAACTGAGGCACTAACATGTTAAATAAACTTACCAAGATTCCATGATTACATTTCGCAGAAAGGTTAAATCTTGCAAGCTTGTTATCAAGCAGACATCACAGTGGTCTGTTCACCCATCTGTTCCTGCGGGTAGACTCTGAGCTCCTGCAGACAGAAAATGTGTCCCTTTGTCTCAGTGTCCCTGGGGCCCATGAGAAATGACACTAATAAATGAGCGCACAAATGAACAAGTAAACAAATAGGTCAGGAATCGATAGACAATGCGACTTCTCCCGAACGATTTCCTGTTTGCAGTCAGGCTGCGCGATGCTCTCCTCGCTCGCCTCTCCCCCCCACCCCCGCCGGGGGGCTTCTGGCTGCTCCCACAGAAGCATCTTCCACGCCCCCCCCCCCGCACCCCCGCACAAGAGTGTTCCTTGCTTAAAATTCTCTTTGCAGTCAGGGCATCAGAGGCCGCTTTGAAGATCAGGCACAAGGAGGGAGCGAGGGGAGGGATATCACAGAGGCCTCTGCAGTGGCACCAAGCTGGCCTGGGAGTTCGTAAAAACGTACTGCGGCCTGATCTAAGGCCATCGGCGCTGGACCGCAAGCAGCCCTTTTTTAAAACAACGGCCAGGGCTCTCATTCAGGCCACTTGGGGGCGGGAGGGGGCATGACCCGGACACTGTGAGTTGCTCGGACAGACTGGGGACACCTGCACACACACCTGCGCACACGGATACATTTTCCTGTTAAGCAGGCGTTGTGAATGATGCTTCCTTTTCCATGTATCATGTGCAGGCTGAAAGTCAGCCTGCTTGAAAGCGAGGGGAACGGAGGCCGACCTCCTCCCCCAGGATGCACCCTCAGTCAGGTAATGCGGGTATACCCCTCAGCACAGGGGCTGCAGGCCCTGCCTGGGAGCCCAGTGACGGTGGCACCCGCCCTGCTCTCTCCCACGCGCCAGCTGCCAGCCCCTTTCACCTGGTCCCGGCCTCTGCTCACAGCCCCTCCCCCACGCAAGCTTCCCCACACCCCCTGTCAGCCCCCTGCTGCTCTGTCTGCTCCGTCACCACACCCCCAAACCCAGCTGATCCCCACTCACTGCTTCCAGATTGAGCTCAGATTCTCTCTGCATCACCCACCCGCCTGCACGCTGCCCTCCCGTTGGGGGACGATTCCACGTCAACTCTGCGAGTTTAGGGTTAACAGGGAAGCCCGCATGCACTGCTATGCCCCTCGTGTTGATCACGGTTGATGACGTAGACGGTTGATGACGTAGACAACTTTCCCAAGTCACAGTTAGGGGGATAACAATGGCAGGAATGATCTCCCTCCCCTCTCTCTGGCTCACCTTTTCTTGCTCTACACCGCACCGACGGGTCTCCCTCGCTTTTCAAAAAACTGCGTTATGCCACTTTACCTTTCCAGAACACCTACATTAGTCCCTGTTTCCACTAATTAAAAGGAATCCAAAGAGGATTTTTTTTTTGTTGTTTGTTTGTTTGTTTGTTTGTTTTTTTGCCTGTACAAAAAAAAAAAGGCAAAAAGTGAAAAGGGTTCAGCGTCGGTTTTGCAACAATGCTGTTGCAGAGGCAGCTCCGGAACGGGGAGAGTGGCGCCACCCAGCGTCTTTCCCTGGAACTACACTCGGCCTCTCGGCATCTCAGCATCTCAGATTCTCCCCATCAAACCGCCGGCACTTTGCCCCATGTGCGCATCTGTGCCCCATCTCCATTTACTTTGTGTGTCCGCTAGCGAGCTGTGGCCTAAGGTACTTAAAAAGCCTGAGAGAGGATATCTTTGGGTCTGGGAACACCCTACTTTCGAAGAAAGTACGGGCGGCGTAAACCTGTATCCCCACCTGACAAAGTGTGCGTTCCCCCTTCCCTCTGGAACAAAATTACCGTCTGGGCAGGTCCTCTGTCTGCCTGGTCACCAACGCATTACCAGGGCCTGCATCAGGCACAGAGAAGGTGCCTACTAAATGCCCGCTGGGTACAGGCATGAATTGGGTTTCTGCCCTGAGTGTAGAGGCGTGGTAAGCCCCTCACCACCTTTTCTTCATGAAGTCGTCAGAAACTTGGTGGTGGCCATCCTTGCCGCCTCCGATCGGAGGAAACGCAGGTGGGGTGGCAGGCGGGTGGCAGGAACCGGGACGCCTCCAGGAGCATCGAGAATTCAGGGGTGGTTTCCACAAGGTTGTGCAGCTAATAGCACAGTAAGGCAAGGCGGGACCCAGGTGGTCTTGGTCCTCTGCACGCGTCCCGTCCGCCGGGTCACTCTACCCCAACACTAGGCTGGCAGGGACTCTAAGAAAGGACTCCGTGAAATGTGTTTGGCAGACTCGGTGCCCAGGACGGCCTGGAACCTACGAATGAGTCAAGCTCAAGCGAAAGTGGACAAAGCCAGAGATAGGAACCAGGATTTCCGGGCTTTCCAGGCTGGATCTGACCAGTCGGTAATTAATTCCTCCAGCTGGACGTCAAGAGGAGCTCAGCGAGGGGAGGGTGGAGATTCACCCCTGGCCAGACCGCCCTGGCTCCGAAGCGTGGCCCTCTGCTGCCCCCTGGTGGCTCGGCCTGCCGGGGAGCGCGCGAACACTCCCACGTCGCTGCCGCACCTCCAGCAGCCCGCATTTCCACCAAAGGAGATCCTTCTGTCTTTTCGCTCAGGTTTTAGCTACAGAGCAACTGCGGACGGACGTCACTGCTGGGAAAGTGGGGGAGCCTGATTGGGGCTGGGAAAACGATGGGGAGTCTCTCACACACAGAACCTGTTCCAAATACTCTTAGGCTTTATTTAGCAGGCAGAAGTTACCAACAATGAGGGTACCTTTTCCTGACCTTGCCCGAGGAAGAACTACAAATTGAAAGGACTCTTCTTCTTCGGAATAATGTTTTTCAGAGCCTGAATCTTCCTACTCTGAAATTTTTATGGACGGTGAATTGATTAGGTACTGAGTGCTGTGATCTCAAAAACGTGCCGCTGCTATGTTGGTGAGATGAGACCTGCCCACATGGAGACAGAAGGTCCCATTTGAAATTCATGTTGAATTGTCACACAGGGTTAAGTAGTCCTTTACATTCTATAAATAAGCCCTACTTATAACAAGAAAATGAAAACTCAATCCAAACTTCTAAATTGATTTCAATGCATCGCAGGGCTGAATACTTCCTTTGTGTTATAAAGTACTTTTCTTTTTGTTTCAGTGTGTCTTTTGCCCTTGAATACGACATTTGCCATGGATTCTGAAAGTGCCTGCGAGCATGCTTATCTGAAAACCTCATTAAGGAACCCATCGCAGGCGATGGTGATCCCACAGCTGAATCACAGAATCATGTGGCATTGCATGCGGAAGAAAGGTGGAGAACTATATTCTCATTTTTGGTTTTGTTTCTTGAATAGAATTTCCTTCACTTGGCCACAAACAGCAGCTAAAAACTGAGGATGTGAATACTTTCAGGTTCTCCTAATATCACTCAGCTTTATTTCAACTTGATCTGAACTGAAAAAAGGGAAGAAAGAGCATTAATTAATTGCCAACTTTGTATCAAGTATTAAGATAGGCGTTTTGCATCCATTAGCTCATTAACCATTACTGTGATGGATCGGCAGAGGCTGTTCATTTATCTATCATTGTGTGACAATGGCCTCAACTCTCAATGGCTTAAATAACTTTTTTTTTTTTTTGGTCCCAATTTTCATGAGTTGACTGGGCTCAGCTGGTGATTCTCGCTTGGATTCTGTCATGAGATTGCAGCTAGATAGTAACTACGGATAGAGTCCTCGGAAGGTGCAAAATAGGCTGATGTCCAACATGGCTCATTCACTAGACTGGTAGGTGATGTTGTTATTGTGGAACCATCCAACAGGGTGCCTACACATGGCCTCTTCTTACAGTATGATGTCTGGGTTTTGACAGAAGGTGTTCCAAGAATAAGTATTCATGAGAAAGGAAGTAGGAGCTCCGGGCCAATTAACAGCAATGTCTAAACTGGGAAATGATCATTTCCAATGAATTCTATTGGCCAAAGAAGCCATATTGCCAGTCCAGATTCAAAAGAGTAGAGCAATAAACCCCCACCTCTTGAAAGGGGATGGGCAGAGAAGTACAAGGGTGAGAGATACTGCTGGGTCATATTTAGAAAATACAATCTTCTACAATTCACATATCTTTCCACAGGCAAATTGTGCTTACTGCCCCCCAAGAACTCCAGACTCTCATATCATCCCCTTACAGCATCACCCCAGAGCCCAGGGTCGCATCAGCTAAAGCAGACCCAGATATGGTAATCCTCCTTTGACTTAGCCTTCTGAGTACAATTTACCACAGTCTGAGGAACTGTGTCCTAAAGGCACAAACCATCCACTGTACTCTCGTCTAAAGTACAAGGGGGAAGAATCCCTTCAATCGATGTTCGTTCCGCAGGGACAAAATTCAGGAGGTGCATAGTAATTACTGGTCCACAGTGATTCCGAAATTCAGCTGGGCACCTGTTGCCAGTGTTTCAATCTGAGACCAGGCCTGTTCCCCCCCTGGTTGGCTTGGTGCTCTTGGCTCCCTGAAGTCATCCATCCACTTTCTACAAGAAGTAGTAGCCTGTGTTTGAAGTTGAGTATGGACCTCAGCCTGCCCCCTCCCCTACGATGCCTGAAGTCCATTTTTTTTTTTAATGTTTATTTATTTTTGAGAGAGACAGAGACAGAATGCGAGTGGGTTGGGGCAGAGAGAGAGGGAGGCACAGAATCTGAAGCAGGCTCCAGGCTCCGAGCCGTCAGCACAGAGCCTGACACGGGCCTCGAACCCATGAGCTGTGAGATCATGACCTGAGCCGAAGTAGGACGCTCAACCGACTGAGCCACCCAGGCGCCCTGCCCGAAGTCCATTTTTAAGAAGACCCTTCCCACTGTGGACTGTTTCTGATGAGGTTTGTCTAAGCAGACAGTGTTTCTGATGATATAACAAAAATAATAACAATGGCAACTAACTAAATTGCTATCTTATCAACACTATGGGCTTATAATTAGTTTTACTGAGGTTTCAGTTGAGTAGAAAAAAGTCACACACAACTCATTTTGAGATATCCCTTTGGCTTGAGCTCAGAATCACAGCGCTCTGGAGTATTACCCTTTACTTTCTTAAGAAGCCTTTTTTGTATAGCTGAGGGGGACTGCAAACATTTTCTCTATTTCTTTTTCTCAAATCTTAACAAAGAATTTCACCACCGCACACTTGAGATGATCTCTACCCTGTGGACATTTCTTTTTCTTCTTTTTTTCTTTTTCTTTTTTGGTAGCTTTTCTCTGCCTAACATGGCTGGTTGTGAGAAACGATTTTATTTGTGAACCCAGAATGTCCTGGATTCTTTCTATTTCTTCGAAATTCTGTGGGAAAAGTTAACAGTTATTCTTTTTATTTTTTTAAAGCTCGTCTCCTATTTCTCATATGTGGCTTAAAAAAAAAAGAAATCTATGGGGCACCTGGGTGGGTCAGTTGGTTAAGCGTCTGACTTCGGCTCAGGTCATGATCTTGCAGTTCGTGGGTTTGAGCCCCACATCTGCTGACAGCCTGGAGCCTGCTTCTGATTCTGTGTCTCCCTCTCTGCCCCTCCCCGGCTCGCACTCTGTCTCTCTCTGTCTCTCAAAAATAAATAAATGTGTTTTTTTTAATAAAAGAATCTAGTACTTCCAGCAGGATGCCCAGTAATCTTTTCAGGCAAACATGTAATATTACTATTTGTACATTTTATTTTCCACACTACTGTTAGCGCCAGTTTTTTCTCGGTTTTCCGTGAGCCTGTCTCATGTTTTTCTAGGCCCCTATGATGATCTGCTCATTGTCCTTCCTGATTCCACTACCTTCTCTTTGGGGTCTTCGGCCCCGTCCTAGACCCCGTGACACACTGGTTTTGGATTTTGTTGCGACATGTATCTTCAGTCTGCTGCCCATTTCTGTCCTGGCCATCTATTGCTGTGTGACAAAACACTGCAAGCCCTTGTGGCTAAAAATCATAGTTTATTTTTTCTTTTTCTTGTGAGTCTATGAGCTGCCTGGGCTCTGGTGAGATTTGTTCAATGGGGAACTCCGTGCTGTGTCACTAAGTTTGTGGCGGGAGCCTTCTGAAAGCTGATGTCCTATGCCTCTACAATGGTTTGCCCACACACTGGCAGGTGACACTGGCCGTCAGCTGGCACCTAAGCTACGGCTGCTGAACAGAACAGTGTACTTGGGAGTGCTTGGGCTTCTCATGACATGGTGTCTGGGTGCTGAGCTGGAACTTTCCAAGAGCAAGTGCCCCAAGAGGCAGGACGTGGATGTTATCAGTCGAGGTAAGGGCTATGCCTGCACCTCGCACAGTGTCACGTCTGCTGGGTCCCCGGTGATGGGCTTTATCTTGTGTTGGGTTGTTAGAAGATCACGTTGCAAAATCTAATATGACATAGGGGCGCTGTGCTCAAAATTTAGGCACAAAAAAAGGAAACGTGAATGTTTTGCATTATCTCCCCAAGTCAGGGACTTTGCGGAAGCGATTGTCTTCTGTCATTCTTATTTTGCCATTTTGGACAATTCACTTATGTCACCTAAAAGCTTGCTCTCATCTTCCCTATCTTAGGGTGAAAACGTTCAAGTCCATATCAACCTTCAGCTAACTCCCAACTCTGCTCCTTATATCAAGCTCCACCTCTGTTCCATCTTTTTTAATCCTACTCTGATCAGCTGTTGACCCCTCGCTACAAACCCTCTCATCAATATCGCCAGCCTCTCCCTTTGCTAAATGCAATCCTCATGTAGCAACATCTGACAGAGTTGACTTCGCTTCTGTCAAACGCTTTTTTTATTTAGCTTCCCCACCATCAAAGTCACACAGCTTAACTTCCACCCCACTGGCAATTCTAATTTTCCTACCTTAGTTTTCTCTATTCCATAACCTGCAAATACTGGAGTACCATGAGTCTCGATGTTTGGTCTTGTCCCTTCTGTATTTTAAAAATTATATTCTAGCTCCCAATGACATCATCCAATATCATGGATTTGAATATCTTCTATATGTTGATGTCCCCCAAGATTATATTCTCAGCTTGGACCTTGGCCTGAACCCCAGACTATATACCCAACTGACCACTCACCAGGCACAAAAAAAGGAAACGTGAATGTTTTGCATTATCTCCCCGAGTCAGGGACTTTGTCCAAAAGTCATCACAAACCTAATAGACACAAAATTGAACTCCTATATTTATTCCCCAAAGCTACCTCTGTAGATCCCTACCTCAGTGGATATAAATTCTCTTCTAGAATATCGAATCAAAAAATACCCTATTGGGGCGCCTGGGTGGCGCAGTCGGTTAAGCGTCCAACTTCAGCCAGGTCATGATCTCGTGGTCCGTGAGTTCGAGCCCCGCGTCAGGCTCTGGGCTGATGGCTCAGAGCCTGGACCCTGTTTCCGATTCTGTGTCTCCCTCTCTCTCCGCCCCTCCCCCGTTCATGCTCTGTCTCTCTCTGTCCCAAAAATAAATAAACATTGAAAAAAAAAATACCCTATCATCCTGAATTTATCTCTTACTCTCAAACCACCAGACCTAACCCATCAACAAATCCCCTTTCCTTTACCTTAAAAATATATCTAGAATATAAGCACTTCCTCATCTTTCCTCTGCTACTATCCTAGTCTGAATCTCTACCAAAATTGTTTCGATAGCCTCTTTACTGTTTTTTCTTTATTCAAACGTATTGCTAATAATCTATATTCAACAAATCAATAAGTCATCTTTGTAAAATGTATGTCAGATTATTAGACTTCTCTGCTCAAACCCTGCACAGGCTTTCTAGCTCCCCCAATGTAAAGTAAAACTGTTCTCCTTTTTTTTTTATTTTTTAAATAAATGGTTTATTTGCTTTCTTACCATTAAGTTCTAATTGTCCTTCATACATATTTCAATGAAAGACTTTTGTTAAATCCATACATTTTTATATATAATCATAGTCCCTGATTTGCCATTTTTAAATTTTTTTAAATGTTTTATTTTTGAGAGAGAGAGAGAGAGAGAGAGAGAGAGAGAATGAATGGGGGAGGGGCAGACAGAAAGGGAGACACAGAATCCAAAGCAGGCTCCAGGCTCCGAGCCATTAGCACATAGCCCATTGTGGGGCTCAAACCCATGAACCATGAGATCAGGACCTGACTTGAAGTCAGACACTTAACTGATTGAGCCACCCAGGGGCCCCTGATGTGGCATTTTATTTAATTATTTACATCCTTCAAAGAACAGAAATGTTTACTTTTAGTGTAATCCAATTTATCAATTGTTTCTTTTTTCTCAGAGATAAGACTTTATTTTTTTTTTCATAATCTGTATACTTTTTTTTTAAGTAAAACTTTACAATGGTCCATAAGACAAATATAATCGGCTTGCTACTGAGTGGCTCATTGGGCTCCCGTGGTGATTGTACCATATCTTAGGCTCCGTATTGGTTTCTCATCCTGACAGATTAAGAATTTAGCAGCAGGTGGGGCACCAGGGTGGCTGGGTCAGTTAAGCGTCCGACTTCAGCTCAGGTCATAATCTCATGGTTTGTGGGTTCGAACCCCATATCTGGCTCTGTGCTGACAGCTCAGAACCTGGAGCCTGCTTTGGATTCTATGTCTCCCTCTCTCTCTGCCCCTCCCTTGCTTGTGCTCTGTCTCTTTCTCCCTCTCTCTCTCCCCCCAAATTAAATAAACATTAAAAATTAAAAAAAAAAAAAAGAATTTAGCAGCAGGTGTAGCCCGATCCGCCCTTATAAGGGGACACTCCTGCTGGTGTGGTAAAATGCTCCTTGCATTCATTCCTGACAGCACGGCTACTCTGTTTCTGACCCACTACGGAAGTACTGGGGCCGCTAAGGGCAACCATGGCCAGCATATCCTACCCACTAGGTTTCTTAGCGCCTCTTCTGTGGCAGATGCTCCGTGGTGTGTGTCGGTGTGAAACACAGAGCCACACGCTCACACTCCTCTTCCCCAGGCCTCCTGATTTCTCTTCTCTTAGATGCTGTATGTTTAAAAGAAAACATACAAGCCCTAAAGATTCACAAGTTTCTATTATTTCGTAGACTGCAATCACATCGTCAGTTGTTTAGGCACGAGGATAATAAATATTATTGACGGAGGGAACAAATGAGCCATATTGTGTGCTAGACGGATTCACGTATCCTGTGTGTCCTCTCAACGGCTCTCGGGCACGTGTATGATCACCTGCTCGTTGCAGCTCTCAAGGGGACAGTGACAGCAAGGCTGTTACCTGGTCGAGCTACGATGGAAACCTAAGTGCGTCTGACTCACCGCATTGATCTAAGAGCGCTGCACTCAGCACGCGGTAGGCTCTGATTAAATTCACTCCGTGTCCCTTTAAAAGGGAAAGGATAATTCTCACAAGGGTAATACGGAACTAATGATGAGGTTTATGTAGGAGGGATTTGTGAAATGCAAGATGCTGAAGACTGCCAGATCCGTAGTAAATCACATTGATCCCTGCTACTCTAATGTACCTGCTATTTCTTGAAATTGAAATAATAAGATCGTGATATTAGAGATTAGAAGGTGAGACCTTTGAGATGGTCGCAGCAAACGCTTTCATTTTGCAGATGAAGGGACTGCCATGCAGGGAGAGGATGTTAGTTACCCCAAATCAACTGGTAAGTTAGTCCTGGCCGGGGGTGGGGGGCACCGAGACGCAAACTGAGCCCAGTCGTCTCCCGACTATATAGCGCAACTTTAAATGACAATTTCATGTGGTTAATTTCTTTCATTGAGCGGGGTTCCTTCTCCCAACCTCACATAAGCAGAATTAGCCAAACCAATTCAAGCCTAACCGAGTTGATGAAGCAGCAAACTAAAACAAATTCTCGTCTACACTCCACATCCCATACAGGGACCACTGGAATAAGGCAGCGGCCACGGGGAGCTCACTTCCCCTCCCTGGACCCCAACGTAAAGGTAGAGTGTGCTTAGATGGTGTTTACATCCTTAGTCAGCTCTACGAATCTATGACTCTCCTATCGGGGGATCTTGTTTCCTTCCCATTCTGTCTCATGGTTGCTTATAGGGCGGGGGTAAGGACAAGGGCACTACCATTTATTTGTCAGTTTCTATGTGCCAGTGGTGTATTTAGCTTCAAAGCCGAAGTGTTGGGTGCCAGCAATAAAAATCCACTCTGGCAAATGTAAAGGAAAAAGTTACGTGGGGACCACTGGGAAGATAAGAGTTTGTTCAGAGATGAAGGCAGGTCTCAGATGAAGGCAGGCACCTGGGTGGCTCAGATGGTTGAGGGTCCAACTCTTGATTACAGCTCAGGTCATGATCCCAGGGTGGTGGAATCAAGCCCCGCATCAGGTTCCATGCTGAGCGTGGAGCCTGCTTAAGATTCTCTCTCTCTCTCTCTCTCTCTCTCCCCCCCCCCGCCCCTCTCCCCCACTTGTGCACTCTCTCTCTCCAAAAGTAAATTTAATTAAAAAAATACATTCAAAAATGAAGGTAGGCTTCAAAAAGGAAAAGGCGGAGCTAGGGCCAAATGAGTTGCATATGGGAGGCATTCCAAATAGTCCCTGGCCTACGGTAAGCACCGTGATGCATTGGGAAATAAGAGAATAGAAGAAAGGACTGGACCCAGGGCATTTCTGGGGTGTGGTGCAACAGAAGTTGTGAAATCTTTATTCACATCACCACCATTGGGGTGCATTCGTCATAATCCTCGGGTGGCACAAAGGCCACCCAAATTCCAAGGATGGCCTGAGTGTCCCAGCGTGGACCACAGTCCCATCTGCTGGCACAACAGGAAGGGGCAGTCCTATGGGTAACGCATGGCAGGGGGACGGAGGCGGCTTCTCAAAGCACCACTAAGAGCCAGCATCGAGCACCGTGCGCCTGAATGCTGGGCGGCCCAAAATGGCGCTCCCAAAATTTGTCTCATCCAATTCATGCAAAAATATTGAGAATTAACATTCAGTTTTAGGAGACAACTCTGTGAGATTCGTGAGAAACCACGTCACTCCCCTGTGCCCCGGGATTCTCCTTCGTAAAGGAGGGGGACTACGGTAATGGCCATGGAGGTCTGTAAGAGGAGCCAAAATGCACGGTGCTCAGAGCAGGCCTGACACGTCGTACACAATCAAACACTTGGCTTTCTCAGCAGCCGTGGGCTCTTGGAAAAATCTCATGCTCTTCCTGAGCCTCCAAATGTAACTGGTGCTATTATCTCTACAGAACTACAATGAGGGAATTGGACGTACTAGAAGAAAACCAAGGTGTGATAGGGTAGTTTAGGGAATCACAGAAAAAAATGAGCTATTAATCACCATCACTATTGTCACATTTTAAATGAGGAAGCAAAGACCCCAATCCCTGAACTCGTGGGACAGTGGCTATAGTATTGTTATTATTTTCTTGGCTTTATTATTTGTAACTAAACCTATGGTTACGATAATGTTGATCTTGAGTCAACCCAGGCACAGATGGGAACCCTGCGCACCCACCGCACATTGGTGTCCTCAGAACTGCCCCTTCCCATGAGAGATGGAGGAAGCTGGGCGTCAGACCAGAGGTCTCAGCCACCTCCCAGCACATGGGGAAAAGGGGTAGGCTTTTGTGTGACCTCAGGCAAGTCTTGGCGGGGGCTGTTTCTAGATTTCTGCATTGCTGTAATGAAGGATGCGGTGGAAGAGTCATAGTCTCCCCACAGGTAAAAGCTGTCCTTCCAAACCCTCCACCGGGAATCCGTAAAAACTCGAGGACCTGAGCGGATTCCCAGCAGGTGGGGATGTTCAGACAGCTGTAAATTATCACTAAATTTGGCACGAAACAGAGCGGTATTTCTGAAGAATTATTTTATGCCTGTCATAAGAATTCGCTATGCCATTCTGTGCTGTAATGCATGTCGTAAATACAATAATGTATGGTTTGTTTCTCCCCAGGACTGTGCTATGTCGTGCTAAACTTGGGAACAAGCACAATTAGAACTATAATCAGTTGTGACATTTCTTGAAATGTTTCTATTTAATTATGTTTTTGCTGCAGACTGACATTAATAGCTCTTTCTGAAAAGACAAATCATAATAATTTCTCTGGGGAAAATGACAAAGATAAAAGATACACATGCAAGAAGTCAGAATTGACCCAGAAACTGATGGTTGGCTAAGTGAAAATGGAGCTAAAAAAATTCGATTGCTTTAGTTTGGTCTCCCCGGAAGCATCACCTGAAGGACAAATAGGAGGTGGTCAAATGTAATTTCCATGCTCCTCCCCCTTCACCTTGCAGCCCGCATCCCTTGGTGGCAGGTTGACTCGGGATCTCCTCTGAACAGTGGTAAGAGTGCAGAGTTCGGAGGCAGGAATAGTTGGGAGGAATCCTTGAATTACCAAGCACTTACTTTTTTTTTTTTTAATGTTTATTTATTTTTGAGAGAGAGAGAGAAAGAGAGAGAGACAGAACAAAAGTAGGGGAGGGGCAGAGAGAGAGGGAGACACAGAATCTGAAGCAGGCTCCAGGCTCCGAGCTGTCAGCACAGAGCCCGATGCAGGGCTCAAACCCACAAACCACGAGATCATGATCTGAGCCGAAGTTGGACGCTCAACCGACTGAGCCGTCCAGGTGCCCCTCACTTAGGTCTTCTTTTAAGAGTGTTGTACATTAAAAAAAAATTTTTTTTATGTTTACTTATTTTTGACAGAGAGAGAGAGAGAGAGAGAGAGAGAGAGAACAGGGAGGGGCAGAGAGAGGGAGACACAGAATCCGAAGCAGGCTCCAGGCTCCGAGCCAGAGCTCAAACCCACGAATCATGAGATCATGACCTGAGCCTATGTCAGCCGCTTAACTGACTGAGCCACGCAGGCGCCCCAAGGAGTTGGGATATTTTTAATGGGCTCTAGAATCAAACAAGCTCAGTTTGAATTAGATCTCTGTCACTTGCTAGCTTTGCTACCTTAGACCAGTCAAAAATAATAATAATAACTAAAATTAAAACAAAGTATAGATTAGTCAATTACTTATCCATCCTCGTTTCAATAGTGAATAAAATATAATGCTAACACGCACCTTTTATGCTGTCATGATGTATAAACAGAGCCTTGTAAAGTGCTCGTCATACTATTTGGTGGGTAGCAGGCATTCAGGAAGAGTCAGGCATCATTAGTGCTGTGACTCATCAAAGGAGACGGATGGTAAGCAATATTTCTCCCCCTGTAGCTCGCACTGGCCCTGAGACTAGTCCTGTGAGCAGATATTTCATAGTTCTAATGTCTAGGAGTAAATCATCATTCCTGGCATCTGGGGTTGTAATATGGAAAAGATTATGTCAAGCACTTTTAACACAGCCACAAATTTTTTAGGAGGGCACACAGGAAACATTAGTCAAAACCGTATGGTTACAGGGGAAAGAAACCACCATGGGGCACAAAAAAAAAAAAAAAGGCCAAAGTGGAGAGTTTATGAACAGTGTAGCTAGATAATTAAATATGCAGGACTGGTGGCTTCCCTCCCCCAGGGAGGTTCTGTGCCAGGGATGCTGTGCCCTCTAGGATTGAGGGCACAGTTGGAATTCTCTTTCTCTAGTGCTTACCATCACCTCCTCCCACTGTTTCTTTCTTTCTTTCTTTTTTTTTAAGAGTGCAGGGGAGGAGCAGAGAGGGAGAGGGAGAGGGAGACTCCTAAGCAGGTTCCACACCAAAGTCCCAAAGCCCAATGTGGGGCTCGAACCTACCAACCGTGAGATCGTGACCTGAGCGGAAACCAAGAGTGGGATGCTTAACCAACTGAGCCACCTGGGCGCCCCTCCTACTGTTGCCAAATCCCTCTGTGGGCGGGAGCAGAGGCCAGGAGAAGAACCAAGGAGAGTGGGGCATTGCTTACCAGACTGGCATCACCATCAGCTGGCTTCTCACTGCCTGGGTCTGGCACGTCTTGCCATGGCTTTCTCTCTCACACTCACTCTCACTCTAGCTGTGGGCCACTGTGGGTGACTCGGAGTAGCCCCTCTCCCTGTTATTTATGGTCTTTCAGCTGGAGACCCCTGATGGGGAAAACACTCAGTCTTGGTGGTGATGGCTCTCCCCTCGCCAACCCCTAGAAATCCTGGCGTCAGACTCCAGCTTCTCCTCTGCCGACCCTCTTCTCACCCCTGACCATGTTAGCTCCCTTTCTATGTTTGCAAGAGTCACCTCCTGGGAGGTGCAGCACCATTCGTTTACTAAACATCATGTACTAAAGCAGCACCATTCATTTACTAAACATCTCTGACAACCCCCTAAGATCTGGCATCTTCCGAGTGTGTGTGGGTGGGGGGGAGCATCAGTGAGTGTGAAGCCGGGGGGGGGGGTGCGCACAGGAAGCAAACTGCTTCCCCATCAAGGGGATGCACAGTGGTGCGCACTGGGGAGAAGGATCTATAATGAAGAAAGGCTTTTCCAATGTGGTAACTTTGAGCAGAAAGTGAGCGAGCACAGTGAGCAAACTGAAGAGCAATCCGGGCAGAGGGGACAGCGCATTCAGGCCCGCGAGGTGGGGACAAACCACATGACACGGGGACGCAGCTGAGCACAGGCATGACAGTGCATGGAGGAGAATGTCCAATGCATGGACGATCCCATCAGAAGAGAGGATTCCGGGGAAGAGGGACACCTAAAACCATCCCACCTAAACCGTGAGCGTGCGGCCCCGTGGAGCTATGTGTGCAACGGACACCCACAACAGTCTCCGCCTCCAAGTCAGGCAAAGGCTGTTTGTAGTCATTTAATCTCTATTAAAGGTGCCACAGAACCTTTACTGACTTTTCTGTTTCGAGAAGTGAGAACAAAGCATGAGCCTAATTAGTGGTGATCACAGCTGCTGAAGGCTGGCGCTCACTTTTCCCACAGGTCCCCCTCCGCTGAAACGGGTGTTCTGGGCTCTGGCCTGTGTCTGAAAGGCGAGGCTTTGGGACGTGAGCAAAGGTGGAGAGAGAGAGAGAGAACGCAGCTGAGATCAGACCGATGGCAACCACTGATCCAAGGGCAAGGTTGATAAAGCTCTCTTACACAAACAGCTGCCTCTCTCTGTCTGTCCGTCTGTCAGGGGAGACATCCTGCTCAAAGGCAAAGGGCACCTGTCAGGTCTGGGGAGGTCAGTGAGAACCTGACGTGGGACAGGTCACAATCAAATGGGCTTCCGCCTCTGAGCAAAGAGAGCCTGGCCTGTGATAAACCAGCAGCCAATGCAGGTCACATCCAACCATTCCAGTGGGCTACACGGTCACAGAAAATGACAGCCAGCCCCCTCCTAGAGAGCGATACTCCTTGAGGTTATCAGGGAAACCAAACTAAGAGACATAAAGACAGGACTTCTATTCAACATAGGTCATCATTGCTTAAGCATGACACCAAACAAAACCACAGAGGCCTTAGGCCAGCAGAAGGCCATCCCCTGGGCTGGGTTCATCCTTGGATGATGGTCCTGAGAGGAGTCAGGGAGGCCCAGCATAGGACCATGGAATAGGGGTCACTTGGAGGGTCTGGAGACAGTGATTATTTCCAAAGCAATATACATATTTTACCCCATATTTTAACGGTGAGGCACCAGCGAATACTGTCTGGATGCCTGCCCTACATATCAGGCTGCAGTCCAAATACTTATCTCCTCCCAATAAAAAGTGTTCCAAAATTTGTCTTTTTCTCTGGTTCCAGGTGAGCTATGGCATTTAACACACAGATAGATTATTCTGCGCTTGCATTCTGAGAAAGGCAAGCTTTCGTTTGGCACACTCTGGGGATATAGGTTGTAACATTAATTTAAATCCAAGAAACCTTTACTTCCTCCTTACTCATCCATGAGGGAAAACAGATCGATGAGACAGCTCTGCCTTCTATGAGCTCACAGTACAGCGCGTCAGAGGGACGACAAATGTCAAACTCCAGAGTGTGGTGTGGTCAGAGCTAAGAAACAGAGTGGGGACAAAAGCACCTAACTTCCCCTGTGGGAAGGGATTAGTCCAGGAAGAACATCCTGGAATCAATGGGGAACATCCCGCCAAGTCTACTTGATTGGGGGGGGGGGGGCGGGGAGGGCATTTGAGGACCACAGAAAGGAGCCCGAGCAAGCATCCTGGGAGTGGATCATGACTGGAGTGTGTGGCATATGGGAATGTGGCAAAAATAGCAGGGGCTATCCAGTTCCAACAAACAACTATCGTCATAACCCCCGTGTTCATTTCCTGTGACCGCCCTAACAAAGTGGCACCGACAGGGTGACTTGGAACAACAGACATTTCTATTTCACAGTTCTGGAAGTCTGCTGGCAGAGCTGGGCTCCCCCTAAGGCGCCAGGGAAGGATATGGCCCCATCTCTGTCCTCACTTCTAGTGCCTCAGGTGTTTCTTGGCTTGTGGATGTGTCACCCAGTCCTGACTCCACTGTCATTCACCCCATGTGTCTGCGTGTCGTCCTCCCTCTGTGTATGTCTGTCTCTGTGTCCAAAGTTCCCCTTCTCATAAGGATACCAGTCATGTTGGATTAGGGTCCACCCTCATGACCTCATTTGACTTAATTATCCCTGTGTAGACCCCGTTCCCAAATAAGGTTGCAATCTGAGGTGCTGGGAGTTACGACTTCAATATATCTTTTGGGGACACATTTCAATCCATAAAAGCTTCCCCCAAATGGGAGTGGGACTTTCCAGCTTGCAAAGCTCTTTCCTACCTTACAGAATCTTCTTATCATTTATCCACAGCCATGAACAATGGGTCTCATTTAACTCTTTCAGGCTCACAGCACACATTTATATCATGATTATAAACATCATCTACTCAACACTTAGTATTAATCAGCACTTCACATGCTTTTATTTTTCCAAATCCTGACACCAACGCAAAGTATTATCGGTCCCTGGTCTGCAAAAGCGCAGAGTATCTCAGAGAGAAAGTAACTGGCACCCGGCCACAAAGCTGGGAAGTAGAAAAGTTGCTGCAATTCACCTTGAAACCCAGAGGGAAGGCCAAGCTGGAGAGGTCTGGTGGAGGTGAGAGATCTCACTGTGGAGCCATAAAAGCAGAGTGAAGACTTCTGGTCAAAGAAGACAGACAGAATTCCTAACCCGCATCTCCATGCGTCAGTGCAAAATTGTGCCATTGTTTTCTCCCTAATGAATCAAAGACACGGAGCCCTTCTCACAGCCAGAAGGAAATCGGTGTAGATGAGCAGTAGGGAGTAACCCCGGGGGCGGGGGGCAGGGGGCGAGTGCTGGTGGAGGTGGCCAGTGAGGCCCTGCAATCCCACGGAAGAGACTGGAAACAACTGTGCAATAAAGCCTTAAGAGGCCATGAAGGAAAAGAAGCCAAATTCGACCCAAGTGGCAAAGAAAGCCGGGTCAACCCTGCCTGCACTGAGGCTCTTGGACCAGGTTCCCGTTACAGAACTGGACCTGAGTTAACTTCACCCGATGGCTCGAATGCCACTTTTTTGTGTCTTAGGGAGGAAAGAGAAGCAGCCCTATAAACAAGAACTTCGTTTGAATCGTGCCAGCACAGAACAGAAGCCGGCAGGGCGCACCGAAGACACAAACCCTCTGCTGTGAAACGCAGGACTAAGGCAGAAGAAGAAGCTGGGAAACTGCAGAGTCACTGGAAGCAGAGAAAACACCCGCCACTCAGGCCGCCAAGGACAAAGGGTCAACGCACAGGAACTGCCATGAAAGCGCACACGGAAACAAGTCAGGTGCCGCCAGGAGAACTTATGAAGCAAAATAAAAGGACTTGAAGGTAAGTACACCTAGAATTTGGAAACAGAAAGGATGAGCAATTTTGCAAAGAAAATGGTGTTAAGTAAATTTCAAACATGGCATAAATGTAAGTAAGTAAATAAAACCAAATAAAAATGCTGGAATTGAAAGATAAAGCCAGGGTGGCTCAGTGGGTTAAGTGCCTGACTCTCGATTGCGGTTCAGGTCATGATCTTATGCTGGTTCGTGAGTTTGAGCCCCGCATCAGGCTCTGCACTGACACTGAGGAGCCTGCTTGGAATTTCTCTTTCTCTCTCTCTCTCTCTACCCCTTCACTGCCCTCTCTCTGTCTCTCTCAAAATAAATACAATAAACTTAAAAAAAATAAAGGTAAAGCCACTGAAATAAGGCAGCAAAATAATATATGTAGTAAGAGCAAATACCATATTAGACTTAGTTCAAGAGAGAATCAGTGAATTGGAATTTAAAATTGGAAAAATCCTCCAAATACTTTATATATATACATATATATATATGTTTGTATATATTTATATATATATTTTTATATAATATATAAATATAATAGAATATATTATATATGTATATAATATATAGTATATATATGAATATATTATTATTTATATATATGAATATATTATTCATATATTTTCAATATATACAGGGGCACCTGGGTGGCTCAGTCAGTTAAGTTTCCAACTTCAGGTCATGATCTCCTGGCTCATGAGTTTGGGCCCCACATTGGGCTCAGTGCTGACAGCTCAGAACCTGGAGCCTGCTTCGTATTCTGTGTCTCCTTCTGTCTCTGCCGCTCCCCCGCTCATGTTCCCTCTGTCTCTCTCCTCTCAAAAACAATAAACATTAAAAAATTTATTTAAAAAAGTCATTTAAAAATATATATATATAATAGACTATAAGATATATACATAGTGCTATATTTATTATATAATAGACGATAAAATATACACAAAATACCATATACATATATATTTTTATTGTATATATTTTCTATATATTTATTATACATAATAGACTATATTATACATATAGTCTATATATAGTATAAACATAGTATTATAGTATTGCATACATATTATATATATAGTAGTAACCTATGTTATTAGTACATTATTATAGTATTAGTACCTATAATATTGTATATAATAGCAAGAGAAAGTATTATATATATATAGTATGATAGTATTGCATATATATTAGTATATATAGTATTATTAGTATATATTAGTATATATAGTATTATCCTATAATATGTTATAGTATGTTATTAGTATGTTATTATAGTATTAGTACATATAATATTGTATATAACAGCATGAGAAAGTATTATATATATATATAGTATGATAGTACTGCATATATATTAGTATATTTAGTATTACCCTATGTTATTAGTATGTTATTATAGTATTAGTACATATAATATTGTATATATACAGCAGAAATGAGAAATATCTATATCAATATACCTATAAATGTCTCATAGACTATATATAGATGTATCTATATACATAACAGGGAGCTATAGAGATATATAAGATAGAAAATATGAAAGACAAGTAAAAACACCAGGAGAGCTGTGGGGTTGTTCAATATATGTCTAACGCACATGGCACAACACAGGGGAGAATGGTGAAGATATGGGAAAAATTACTGAAAGAGACAATGGCCGGAAAATGTTTGCAGCTGAAGCTGTTATGGTGGTCCGAGCCCACAAATATGGTTTTGTCTCACTGGCACACGTGTCCCCTTCCCCCTATGAATATGGTTTCCTCCAGCTCCACACGTGTCCCCTTCCCCCTGTGAATATGGTTTCTCCCAGCTCCACAGGTGTCTCCTTCCCCCTACAAATATGGTTTCACCCAGCTGACACACATGTCCCCTTCCCCCCTATGAATGTGGTTTCTTCCAGCTCCACACGTGTCCCCTTCCCCCTACGAATATGGTTTCACCCAGCTGGCACACGTGTTCCCTTCCCCCTCCTCCAGCACTGACTCTGCCTTGCAGATGCCATCCGCTCCCATTACTCAACCGCCCAGCCTCACCCTCACTTGACTCGTTATTCAGCGCTTGGCTCGGCCTCCTACCTGGAGCTGAGCAGATGGGGCCGAATCTTCTCCAACCACGGAGTATAATCTTGACAACATGTCCAAATCACACACCCAGGTGGCACGCTGGACAGAGCTTTATTTTCTAGACCTCTGGTAGCTCCAAAGCCTGAGACGCCCCTGGTGACACAGCTTGTCTGCTGGGTTGCTAAATAACCCCCTGGCTTAGCAGATGCTGTCTCTTTCTCCCTCTGTCCTCTGTCCGTCCGTTGCCAGGGACGATTGTTGGTTTATGACTTTCTTACTCGAAGGAGGATTTTGTATAACATCTAAAGTTTGTCCAGAATAGTTGTTCTGACCTGGACCCGCATCATCGTACAGTGCCAACTTTTAGCACTACTGGGTACAGAACTTCCTCTAATTCTTTACATAGTCTTCTTTGAATTTAGCCACATGGTAGGAAAACAGACAGAAACTGAAGCAGGGCTCCCATAGCTTGGAAATTCCAGAAGGGGGGCATTCCAACAATCAGGCTGCTGGTCCAAGAAAAGCGTGACTGCGAATGTATTTACAATTACATCAGCATTCAGTATTTTCAAAGTAGGACAGCCTGGCACTCATTGGTGGATACTTGTGTGTTGTTTCTTCTCCCTGGGAAATTGAGTGCTTTCCCTTAAAGAGGCTATTCTTCTGTTGACTCACAAATGCTTAAAATATTTCAGGTCTTGGCTCGGCCCCTGCCTCCTCCGTCATCCCTAGTTTTGGGGTTGTTTCTTCACTTATCCTTTTTAACCTGAGAAAGAAATGTGTTCAGATTCCTAACAGCCGTTTACATACTATTTGTGACTCATGACCCATGACATTTTCTAAATGTTAAAGTTTCCAAATGTTCAATTCCTTCTTTGAAAAATGTACTCAAAAACAAGCTATTTGTGAATGGGATAAAGCAACCAAGGCATGAATAGTCTTTCAGTCAGAAGATTTTTACTGCTACAGAACAGCACGTTAAGTAATCTGACTTGATCAGCGTGGAACTCAGCACTGAAAGGCAAAGAAACAAGACCAGTGGATTATGTAACATCATCTAGTGCAGTCGACCTCTGATGCCAAAGATGCCGTAACCACAGTATCCAGAGCACGAGACCAAACAGCAAACATCCAGACCCTGGAAAACCCCCTATTCCTGTGGCCAAGCATGAACCCTTCCCCTTTCTCTGCTTAAAGAAACTTTTGATGAAAGCCAAAGTCCTCCGAGTGGTGTGTATAGTACTTCCAGTTCTAACCAGGATCCAACCGTGTTCCAAACCTCTCTCCACCCATTTCCTGTTACCTCCAACTCCCTTAAGTGCCCCCCCTCCTTGCCTTGCCTCTTAACATCCAAGAGTCTGCAAAGGCTTTCCCCACTTACTGGGACATGTGACCTTCTGCCATCTCCCCAACCATCCGCTGAATCGTTATAAAATGATTAAGGGATGACTCAAGTCAGATTACTTGGGATCAAACCTTAGCTTTTTCATTTACAGGTCATGTGACTTTGGGAGTCTTTGCGCCTCAGTTTCTTGATCTCTTACATTAGAAAAAAATGATAATTAATACCTTCTTTCTAGGATTATTCTGAGAATGAACTGAGATGATCCACACAAATCGCAGAGTCATTGTGTCTCATATTGAGTACTCAACACAGGTAAACCATTTTTAATTTCTTCTTCATCTACACCAGTTAATTCCAGCATCACCTCCTAGGGAACACTGGCCTTGGCTTCTCCAGACAATATAAGAAAGGTCTGTTGGCCAAAGTGAGAGAAGTGGCATAACAGGACTCCCTAAGCATAAGCCTTCCAGACCCCACTCAAACATTCTTGCTTCCTTAATTCAATCATTTAGTTTGGGCTGGTCAACTTAATTATCTGAGAAAGGTCAGTGAATACCCAGCATCAAAAATGTGGCCATGTAAAACAATACAGGAGACTGAATCCACAGAAGTGATCTCAGGATAACGAGCAGAAGAATCATCCAGCAGATTCCAGCCCAAATTGCGGACTCACACAGTCATGTGCAAAGAAAACAGTTGTTGTTTAAAGCTACTAACTTTTGGAATAGGTAACAGATAGACTGGGCCTCTGCAATATGGCATGCAATGGTATGCATTGGACTGAGCCCTTTGAACACACTGTCACATTTACTAATTTAAAAAAATCATACAATCGAAGTACCATTCAGCCCCACGTAAAGAAACTTGAACTCCAACACGTGGTATTAACAGGTACTAAGGTAGAACAGATAATTTACAAAGCATTTGAAAACATCTGCCCTAGTCTGAGGGAATTCAGGAAGGCAATCTGAGGGCTGATTTGTACCTCTGACTCCCTCTGTCACTTTTGTTTTTTAACAAATCAGTTTTGGTACATTCAAATGGTGATGTTGTGGACAGCCCAAATTTCGTGAGAAGATGAACATTTACTTGGAGGTTGCAGCCCCAGGTGAATCTCTTCTGCACAGGACCCACAATGTTAAAAATACATATTTTCTTAAACCAAAATGCTTGACAAATAAACACATGTATTTCCTTTTTGTTGTCCAATTGCTGAAGCTAAGACTTCCAGCGCTATGTTAAATAGTAACCACGAGAGTGGACATCCTTGTCTTGTTCCTGACTCTAGGGGAAAGCTCTCAATTTTTTCCCCATTAAACATGATATTAGCTGTGGGTCTTTCATATATGGCCTTTATGATGTTGAGGTATGTTCCATCTATCCCCACTTTGTTGAAGGTTTTTATCAAGAACAGTTGCTGTATTTTGTCAGATGCTTTTTCTGTATCTATTGACAGGATCATATGGTTCTTATCCTTTCTTTTATTAATGTGGTGTATCAGGTTGATTGATTTGTGAATATTGAACCAGCCCTGCAGCCCAAGAATAAATCCCACTTGATCATGGTGAATAATTCTTCTAATGTACTATTGGATTCAATTTGCTAGGGTCTGGTTGAGAATTTGTGCATCCATGTTCATCAGGGATAGTGGCCTGTAATTCTCCTTGTTAGTGGGGTTTTTGTCTGGTTTTAGAATCAAGATACTGATGGCTTCATAGAATGAGTTTGGAAGTTTTCCTTCCATTTCTATTTTTTGGAACAGTTTGAGAAGAATAGTTATTAAGAGTTCTTTAAGAGTTTGGTGGAATCACTCATCATCAGGGAAATACAAATCAAAACTACAATGAGATACCACCTCACACCTGTCAGAATGGCTAACATTAATTCTTTAACTTTTATTTATTTTTGAAAGAGACAGAGACAGAGCGTGAGCAGGGGAAGGGCAGAGAGACACGGAGACAGAATCCGAAGCAGGCTCCAAGCTCTGAGCTGTCAGTACAGAGCCCGATGTTGGGCTGGAACTCACGGCCCATGAGATCATGACCACAGCTGAAGTCAGACACTTAACCAACTGAACCACCCAAGCGCCCAGAATGACTAAAATTAACAACACAAGAAATAGGTGCTGGTGAGGATACAGAGAAAAGGGAACCCTCTTGCACTATTGGGAATGCACACTGGTGCAGCCACTCTGGAGAACAGTATGGAGCTTCCTCAAAAAAGTAAAAATAGGACTGCCCTATGATTCAGCAATTGAACTATTAGGTATTTATACAAAGGTTACAAAAATACAGATTTGAAGGGGTACACACACCCCAGTATTTATAAAAGCATTATAAACAATGGCCAAACAATGGAGAGAGCCCAAATGTCCATAGACTGATGAATGGATAAAGAAGATGTGGTATATATACACAATGGAATATTACTCAGCCATCAGAAAAAGAAATCTTGCCATTTGCAACAACATGGATGGAGCTAGAGTGTATTATGCTAAGCAAAACAAGTCAATCAGAGAAAGACAAATACTGTATGTTGCACTCATTTGTGGAATTTAAGAAACAAAGCAGATGAACATATGGAAAGGGTGGGCAAAGAGAAGAGAGGGAAACCACAAGAGATTCTTTACAATAGAGAACAAACTGAGGGTTGATGGAGGGAGGTGGGTGGGGAATGGGCTAGACCGGTGATGGGCATTAAGGAGGGCATCGTGATGAGCACTGGGTATTGTATGTAAGTGATGAATCACTGAATTCTACTCATGAAACCAATATTGCACTGGATGTTAGCTAACTAAAATTTAAATAAAATTTAAAAATATATACTTTACATAAAAGAATCTCAATTTGTCTAGCTTCCATTTAAAACATTGCCTAAGATCTGGGAACACTGAACCAACTTTTCCATTGAAAATGTTTGCTAGTAGCTTCCTCCTTTTGATGGGCTATATATGCCCTGCTCACCACGGCACCTTGTACCCTTCACTGTCTCTGTACCGCTAAAAGTGGACAGCAGGTACATTTACCATCAACTTAACACTGTTGAGGGTTTTTTTTTAATACCAAAGAAATATATCCACCTAACTTCATCACTGATAGGACCTACCAGGCCCCTTCAGGACACACATGGGAAATCCCTGATGTATTCAATAGATAAAGGATAATTTTCCAGACCTTAGGAGTTTATTCCTCCATAAAAATTTATGAATATGAAAATAACAATCCCAACTTTTTTCCTTAACTTATGAGTTTTAATAGAAACAGATATTATAGGTCAGTAACAATCTTCATAATTATTTCTCAAATTTAATAAATTAGACCTTTTTAAAGGCCTCCTGCATTATTTTTAAATGTTAGTTGTTTTCAAAAAAATATTTAAGCAAATTCTTTATACTTGTACAAAGCTATTTTGCAGCCCTACAGCCAAAGCAAACTTGCTAATTATATATAAACAAATGTATAAACTAATACAACTCAAAGAAACAACACAAAAGCAATGGGACAGATGATGATTTATTGAAGCAAAACTACTCTATACTGTGTGACTCTAGTCTAGATGTTTGGGGCAGAAGCTATTTTGAGTCTGTGCTGCCTATATTCTGCGGGGCAAAGGAGTTTCCCCGCTGTTTTCCAAACCTGTACTCATGCATTATGTCATAACAGCACTGAACTGTCTATGTAGGCAATCTCATTATCCAATGGCAATTGGATCCAAAGGCAATTCTCCTGTGCTACATCATTCTCCTAAACACATTGGATTCTGTAATCACAAGGTAGTCCTTGGATAAAAGTGGTTATCTTGATGGTCCAGAAGAGTTTTAAGATTATCAATTAAAATAAAACATTAAAAATCTTTATGTAGGACTCGGATCCATGAGGATACTTCTAAAAACTCCAAGGGTTTGATGACCTAACAATGAGGAACATTGCTCTGTTTCATCTTTGGAAAAGACACCAGCAGTTATTCCACTGGATTTGCTGTCCTAATTGCTATGAACACACACAAAGAATCTTATCCCTATGGCCGAGGATAACGGCAACAAAAGAGAACCAGAGACAAATTCTCTTATTTTTTTTTTTTTCAACGTTTATTTATTTTTGGGACAGAGAGAGACAGAACATGAACGGGGGAGGGGCAGAGAGAGAGGGAGACACAGAATCGGAAGCAGGCTCCAGGCTCTGAGCCATCATCCCAGAGCCTGACGCGGGGCTCGAACTCACAGACCGCAAGATCATGACCTGGCTGAAGTCGGACGCTCAACCGACTGCGCCACCCAGGCGCCCCACAAATTCTCTTATTGATGGGTTGTATTGAGATTCTAGAACCTCAAACTGAAGCCTCCACAGACATTTTTATCAACCTGATTTATAAGCCTTGCTTGCCCCAAGTGGCCATTCACAAAGACCTCTATTCCTCAAAAAGTTAATATATAATTATCATATGACCCAGAAATTCTGCTTCTAGCTATATATGCAAAATAATTTAAAACATATGTAGATATATCTTTCATATACATGAACATTCATAGCAATAATACTCATAAGAGTAAAAAATTGGAAACCCAAATATCCATCAATTAATAAAATCAATAACAAATATGGTATATCCATATAATGGAATATTATTTAGCCATAAATATGATTGAGGTGTGGAGGCATGCTACAGCATGAGTGAAACATTTTGTCATGTGAAAAAAGTCAGACACAAAAGAAACACATTTGTATGATTCCGTTTCTAGGAAATGTACAGAATAGGAAAATCCATAGAGATACACAGCGGATTAGTAATTGCCAAAGGTTAGGAGGAGGGAGAATGGGAGTGCCTGCTAACGAATAAGGAGTGATAAAAATATTCCAGAATTAAATAGTGGTGATGGTGGCACACCTTTAACTATACTAAAACCCACTGAATTGTACACTTTAAAGTGTTGAATTTTATGGTGTGTGATTTAAATCTTAATAAACACAATATATTTTTAAGCGGCTTCTACTGGGGCTTTTATTAGTATTCCAAACAATGAGCAGAAATTTCCCAGGCCAAGTGTTTATGGACCATCCAGACCTAGTGTGGAAGAATCAGCATGACTAGATGGCAGGTTGTATGTAGGAAAGAGCTGCGTATAAAGCAGATCACGAAGCTCCATTTATGCCATGGGAATGAGTTGGGTCCAATTGTCGGAAACTCCAGGTGGGAGGAGGCCATACAAACAGGAACAATGAGTAATTATCATAATGCTTCTAAGACACTTAATAGTTTATTAATTTTCCTCGATTTTTTTTCCCCTGAGATTTATCTAGCACGTCATGAGTACCTCCTTTTTATGATCCACCAAAATGAAAGACAAAGCAAAGGACATATACCGAGACCTGGGGTACGGGTGGGGAACAGAAAAGCTCAATGAGGTGAAAATGAAAAAGGAAGTCTTGCAGCCAACCCAAGCAAGGAAAAACACCTCAAAAAATGTAACTGGTGGAATCATTTGCAATCCCACTTAACAGTTACCCAAGAAAGGTGTTTTCCTCTCTCTCATCTGCATGGTTCAGATAGCCTCAACAGCCTGTTTCTATTGGGAAATTCAAACAAGTGATCCAACTTGTCTTTTAAAAGAATCCTGATTGTGGTCATGCCATGTAACTGACTTGACCAAAGCCGTTGGACTAGTTGGTAATTGTGTGGACTCAGAGTCGCTTGTAAGAACCCAACTGCAGGAAGATACCTTAAATTCTCACCTCGAAAAAGATGGAACTCAGAAGCTGACATCACTCTCCTGCACAGTCCAGAAATGGCAGGTGACTTAGGTAAGACAGTCTTTCTAGGTCTTAGCTAGAGAAGCAGACACAAGACCCACTCTCCTTTCTTTCTAGCTGGAGATCTTCTTTGGACCATCAGGTAACCTGTTGGATAAAGAAAGAGGTATTTCTTCAGCATGGACTGAGGCCAGTAAGCGCGTCTGTCCTGACATTGATGGCTGCCTTCCTCCATCCATGGCATGGAAACTCAGTAAGCCAGGGGACTGGAGGGTGGGGCACCCCCAAGTCAGTCTGATGCAGGCCTATTTCCTTTCAGCTTCTTAAGGAAACTCTGCATCGTGGATTAACTGTTGGAGAAATAGGTGATAGATACTACAAATTCACTGGGAGAAATAAGCACTGAACTACAACAAATGAAAATCTGTGACTGTGTCAGTGTCCTTACTGTGAAGGAATCACTCTCTTCTCTTGCTGGATGTACTGTTCATCATCCATATCACAGAAATGAATGAATGAAAGGGACCATTTCTTCGTCTCTACAGCCCCAGCATTGAGCACAGTACCTGGCACACTGTAGATGGTCAGGGGCCCTGGGTTGCTGACTAGGTGTGGTGACCGTAAAGGTTTAGTGACAGAAAATAAATAATACGCATGACAATATCCAAGGTAAAGCACATCAAAGAGGACTTTAGGAAATGACAAAATACTAGCCTGGTCACACCAGAGGCTAGATTTCTCACCAGGTCAAGGAATGCCAAGGATCTCTGATCTGCAGATTACCCGAGATTGGAAATTGTGCTAAAAATGTCGTAGGTGTGGGGAAGAGTTCTTAAGGCCCGACTAGATGCCAGCTATGACTTCTGCACTGAAGCAGAATAGGATGGACATTTGTGGCTGACTGCTGGGGAGAGCTGATCCCTGACAGCGCACCTCAGCCAGAAAGGTGCCTGACATCCTCTCCAAATGGTTCCTTTCCTATGGCTGTGGCCCCAGCCTGATGGGATGGACAGGAGTGGAGAATGGGCACCTTCACCTGCGCCTGTCTGCAATGCCCAACTTCCATGGTTGGGCAGCCCACTTGGTTTCTGACCTATCCCCACCTTTGTCCAGTTTCAGAGGATTCTCTTTAAGATTCTTGACGTACTTGGCCAACAGTCAATGGTCTGGTGGCCACAGCAGGTCAGCACATGCTAAAAACTAGCCCCAGCCCACAGGTCCTAAGGTCTTCCCATGTTTTGTGGGAATAAGGGCTTACTGCCTAACCCACTTGTACCTTCACCCTCCACACACACACACACACACACACACACACACACACACACATGCACAGACACACACAATAACCACAATCCATTCCCTCAAGAACAATTCTCTTTCCTAGGACTCTCCAGTGCTGGAAAGGCCCACAGGCTCTAGAAACGCTGTTTGATTTTGGCTTCTGGTGCTCTGCCCTGCCTCCACCTCCACAGGAGCGGAAGTCTCCAGGCTCGCTGGTGAGAAGGCCACACCACAGTCCTGGCAGAGTCTTGCAGCCTCCAGTGTCCCTCACTGCCACCACTGTATGCGTTTTCCTTTGTTCCCAGAAGCACACACTTACTAGAACAAACACCACAACAATAAACCAACATTAGCTGAGCGCCTTGCGGTTTCTGTCTGTGAAAATCAGTGTTTCCACTGACAGTATTATGTTCTCCTCAAAATAATTCCATTTCACAACTGGGAAATCACACACACACACACACACACACACACACACACGCGCGCGCGCGCGCGCATGCGATTTATACTGTATCACATGGTCAGTAAGTAACAAAATCCACACTCTGACGAAAGTCATATGGTTCCCAACTTATCATATTTTTTTGTATCCCAGAGAATCCTGTCTGCCGGCAACAACTTCAAGAGAAAGCAAGTGATGGGGCCTCAAAACGTGTTGACCAGAATGTACCATATCCCTTTCTGCAAGACGTGTGCACCCCTTTCCGCAGTTAGCAACAGAGAGATGTGAAGCAGGAGTGGGCATCTCTGTGCTGCCCCTGTGGGATGAAAAATAAACTCCCCCCAGACTTAGACCATGATCACTTCTTGAACACTGTCTAATGAATATCAAACAGCTTCTTACTCAGACGGGACGTACAACTGAGACCGAAAGCAACGTGTACCTTTTGAAATGTTTGCGAAGACATTTGTGAGGTAGACAGTCTGGAGTTTTTGACATTCGTTCCATTCGTTGCTGACTGGAAACTGGTTACATCTCCATGAAGATGAAATGCCCATTTCTCTGTGAGTCCTTCCCTGTGTCCCCACCGGCCCCCACCTGAAGGCACAGATCGTCCGCCTTTTACTGGCCCCAAATTCCTCTCCATAGAACTTTCTCTTGTCAGCCCTGAAGGCATTTATTCAATCTCTAACTTCACCTGACATGGAACTTCTTGAAGGTAGGGGCCATTCTGACTCAACTTTGTATTTATTAGTGTCTATTCTCAAGGACATTTGCAGATGTCTGATACAGCGACTCAGACAAGCAAAAACTTCAGAATCTTCTCCTCGTCCAGGGTCACTCTGCAAGCCCCCCAAGGTAGAGAAGTCAGGAACGGCTACACATTTGCCTAAGTCGATTCCCTTTCCCTTTACTCAGCCTTGGCTAACTGATGAGACAAACACAGATGCTTCAGTATCTCCCCAGAATTAGTCCCGCCGAAGAATAATATTTAAATAGTGTCCTGTGTTGGGCTGAATAAAGGTACCCAGTGATGGTCATGCCCTCACTGTGGAAACTGTAGATATGTACTTTATATGGCAAAAGGGACTTTGCAGATGTGATTAAGTTAAGGATCCTGAGATGGGAGACTAGCCTGGATTACCCTGGTGGCCAGGAGGTAGTCAGAAGGGTCCTTACAAGACAGAAGCAGGACAGCTGGAGTCAGAGGGCTGGAGATCTGACGATGGAAGCAGGTTGGATTCTCAGAAGTGGGCCACACAGCAGGGAGCCATGTGGAGGTGACCAAGGTGAGGATACAGATTCTCCCCGAGAGCCTCCAGAGGAACCGGTCCTGCCAACAACTTGACTTTAGCCCGCTCAGCCTGACTTGGGGTAAATGGCCTCCAGAAGTTTAGGATAGTATATTTCTGTTGTTTTCAGCCACTGAGTCTGTACTCATCCCTTATAGCAGCAATAAGAAACGAATCTATTGCCTCTCCAAAGCCTGCTGCTGTCCCTAATGATAGAGTTGTCAATCACGGATTCCAAAGAGAAGGTGCAACTCCTTAGGCAACACGGAACCCAACCCGGCCCCGTCCCTTATGTGGACCCTCGGGTGCAGAGGATTGGGATGGACTGAGGGTAACTGTCCCGTATCTCATCTTTTAAATATCGTGCTTTCTTCTCTATCTCAAGTCTGGCAAAGGTGCCTTTTTTCTACCAAGCAGGGAACAACGTGAGTCAGTAATATTTTCAAGTATGCTGCTGGCTCCTGTTCTCTGCGTACTTTTGAATTATTTCAGTTCATCCAAAGGACTGATTTCAAAAACAGGACACTCTGTCCTGGTAGCCTCTACTGTGTCCTCACCAGCTTCTCCAACACACTGCTCCTTTCTTTGACTTCCATCTCCTGGAGGGCAAGTGGGCGGGGCTCAGTCTGCAGAGGCCACTCCCTCTGAGGAGACAATCCCAGGGACTGTTGGGGGGAAATGACCTTCCTCCCTTCATCCCACCCAGTGCCCTGGTGGTGTGAGCTGCTCCCTGCCAAGCAATTAACCTTTCAGACTCATTGTCTCAATTTCATAAAAGCTTTCATTTGGGATCTTTTATTTGGGCCAGGTTTTACTTTTCATAATACATATTTCATAATTTACCATTCATTTACATTTCAATTAAGGACACTGGCTGTTTGTAAAAGCTACCCTGATGGGGGAGTGTGAAATAAATTACTGAAGTTGCTATAATCTCCACTTCCATTACCACCTCATTTACCCTAATGACACTAAAAAGATTGTCGCCCTCGATACAGTTCTTCCGAGTAACAGAAATCCCCTTTGGAGTTCAACACACTGAGACTATAGACATTTGCATGTGGTGCTAGATATGCTAATGAGGCAGCTGCTGGCTGGACTTCACTCTGGGAGCCTTCATGTAGGACCGTCTCAAATAGAAATTAAGCTGTATCCAGAGCCTCCCAAGAAGATGCCCATGGGCTTGAATAACGACCATTTAACAAGAAAGCCATTTGATTACCATCGCCATAGTCTTAGTTCCTTGGGCTTCTTTGGCACCCATTTTCACATGTCGTTTTGCTTTCAGCAGGGAGAAAGGGTGGAAGGAAAGACACTAAGTACATGGGGCACCTGCTATATGATGGACATGCTCTGAGGACTTCCACATATCATCCCCCAGGAATTCCTCAGGAATCAGCCAGTGGGAAAAACTGGCATGTATGGAAATAATTATAATGTAAATTGCAAAGGGGAACAATGGAAGGATAAAAACATTTACTGAGCTCCTACCAAGTTGAATGCAATCTGCAAATATATTTTCTTCCTAATATTTCCTGCCCACCCTTATCCTTTGTACTTTCTTAACAACACATAAAAATGATAACAAATTGCTATTGTGAATGTATCATGGAGCCGTACGGCAGGTGCCACTGGTGGCCTACCCATATGCTGTCGTCGTTACCACTTCATTGCACCACAACCCCAACTTCCGATTGACTGAAAACATCTGCATCTATTTGCCTAAGGGATTTCTCGAGTTATCAGAACCTAGTTTGTTCACATGGAGGACAAGCCAATGGTGCCATAGAATTGATGCACTGCTTTCTCAACCAACAGGTCTCATCCAGTAGGATGATAGGAGGTGGTGTATAAATACCCCATCTCTCTCACCTCCGAGCAGGGTGACCCTTGAGACATGTCCTGTACCATGGATCCAAATTTCACCCATTGGAGTTAAGTTCCAGCTACACACAAGGGCAGTAGTCCAATAACTCACCCTCAGTCACTTCTTTTATATCTCTGCCTTACTTCTGACTCACATGTAGGTATTTTGTAGGGTCACATGCTCAATCAACTCTTTGCACTTGAATCCTTGTACATAACCTCGGACTGTGGCCCAGACATACTCTCCTGAAACCCTTCACAAACAGTTCAATCCTGCCCCTGAATCCCAACTGAAACCCTAGGTTCCTGGTCCCCAGACATATTCAGACAAACCAAAGGAACTGCTTGGTTGGATTTTCGGTTGTTTTTGCTTTCAACTTTTGGTATATTCTTTCCGTGTTTGGAACGTGCTAGAGCATTGACTTGTGGTACCCCAAACAACCCACAGAACCTCAGAATGTGACCTGATATGGAATAAAGATCTTTGATGACCTAATTAAGGTTCTCCAGATGAGATTATGCTGTATTAGGGTAAGATCTAAATCCAGTGGTGAGTATCCTTATAAAGAAAAGGAGAAGGTAAGGTCATGTGGAGACACAGGCAAAGATGGAAGCTATGTCACCACATTGCCTGGGGTCACTCGGACCCATGAGCACGGTATATTTGGTGACAAGAATAATGTATGCTTTATATTTATTAGAACATTTTAGTGGTTTTGTATTTAACAAAAAAACACATAGAGTGCTTACTAGGGGCCAGTCACCGTTCTTAGCATTCTATAAAGAGCCTCACTTATCTCTATAGCAACCAGATTATCTTCTCAATTTTACATATGAGCAAATTGAGGCCAAGATTCCTTAAGAAATTTTGCAGAGTCATAGCTATAACTAGTCATGCTTGGCTTTCAACGTGGGTGGTCTACTTCTGGAACGCAGGCAATTACAGGGTGGACCAGTACCGTTCCCAGTGTGTTTAAAAGGCTACTGCCTCAGTGCCACCGGAGAAATTATTACAAAAGCTAATTCTCAGTCCCAAACTCAGACTTCCCAATTCAGAAGCTCTGAAGGGGAGAAGCAGACACCTGAGTGACAACAAACTGTCCAGATGATTGTGGTTCACACTCCAGGCTGCAGACGAGGACCCCTGGTCTCCACTTTGTTGCCTTTCCAAGCAGAAATTACATTCGAGAAATCCCATACAAGCCACCGAATCGTGCCGTGACCTCACTTGCCTGTTGGTAAAATGAATTTAATAAACTCTGTCCCACTGAACTTGAATGACTATCAAGGGAGTTAACAGGAAGAGGTCATCTAAAAACACACTGAACTATAAAAGTGAAATAAATCAGGAGGGGTATTGTATTTTCCAGGAATGAGACGCTGAGGTTTTGTCAAGCACAGTGTGACCTGCACTATAATCAGACACCTAACTTTTTATCAAGAAAGATTATATTGATATTTAATCCCCCAAATCAGGCAGGAGAGATTCGATAGGACAAAGTGTGGGAAGGGCGTGGCAGGTAGACCTGTGTGGACAAAGTCTGGCGACGAGGTTAGAGACATTAATAGGAACAGTGTGCCACACAGAAGACCTGGGTCTAACTGCAATTTTTCTGATAACATCCAATAATTCTCTTATAAATCAAATCTCGGGGGGGTCAGTCGGTTAAGCGTCTCACTTGGGCTCAGGTCATGATCTCATGGCTCGTGAGTTTGAGCCCTGAGTCAGGCTCTGTGCTGACAGCTCAGAGCCTGAAGCCTGCTTCAGATTCTGTGCCTCCCTCTCTCTCTGCCTCTCTCTCTCTCTCCCTCTCTCTGAAAAATAAATAAACGTTAAATTTAAAAAAATCAAACCTCTCCTTTTCTTTTTTCTTTTCAGGATTTTAATTAAATTCAAGTCAGTTGACCTGAAGTGTAGTATTTTTTTTCTAATGTTTATTTATTTTTGAGAGAGAGAGAGAGGAACAGCATGAGTGGGGAAGGGGCAGAGAGAAAGGGAGACACAGAACATGCAGCAGGTTCCAGGCTCTGAGCTGTCACCACAGAGCCCGTGGTGGGGCTGGAACTCATGAACCATGAGATCATGACCTGAGCTGAAGTCAGACGCTCAACCCACTGAGCCACCCAGGCACCCCAACCTGTAGTGTAGTATTGCTTTCAAGAGTAGAATTTAGTGACTCATCACTTACATACAACACCCAGTGCTCATCACAAGTGCCCTCCTAACCGCCCGCCAATGCCTGCATTTACATGCCATTACTAAAACCATATGGAGGTGAGAAGTCTCCCTCATTATTATCTCCCCAAAAGACACAAACTATAAAAAGAAAAACTAACCGAAATATGTGTTCTTATGGCCTCTGTCAAGGAATTGAAGCATACTCGTAGTAGTTAAATGGCAGATTTTCCTAATTGTTTGGCTCATTATAGATCTTTGGAACTACTATTCTGAAAGCCTCCCCTGTCTTCAGACCTAGTACTCATACGGGTAAATATGCACTATTATTCAAGGTCTGAGCCCATCTCAACTTTCCTAGTTTCCGGTACTCCGAAATATTTGTCTCTTTACACCCTTCCTACATCTTTTCCATTTATCACACTAAACTCTCCCTAACTAGACCTCGACCCTCTGGGCTCTTCTTCTCCTGCCTCACCACAGCCCAGGACATCTTCACACAAGCTCTGAGGCCGTATCTCTGATGTGACTCTTCCTTCTTTCTCCCCCTCAGAGCATTGCTTTAGGATCGTAATTCCTTCCTGTATCCAGGCATTGGTTTCACATGTCTTCTACTAGGTGCCCGTTCATTCACTCATGCCAAAATTAATTTGGATCTTGTGCACAGGGGCCTCCCTGTATCAGACGATCCTTAAAGACAATCCCATCTCTGATGCTCTATAGTTAGATGAATCTGGTAGATTCTGGAAACTGTTAGTCATAGAACTGATTCCAAAAGCTCAACTCGATGAATGGTCAACATTCGGGAAGAATCACGGCCGAGACTAGGCATCCCACCTGCGGACCCCAGACCCGCAGGCTGATAAGCTGTCTGCAATTCTCATGAGAGAAGAACATTCTACCCTTCGCCCATGATTTATATATCTGACATTTCCAGTGGTGTTCCCTCATCCTCCATCCGAATGGCAGCACTGCCCCTTTCACATTAAATAAATCAGAGGTAAAACAAAGAAAATAAAGGAATTTTGCGGCAGATGGCCCTGATTTCTCAGCTGTATCCTTGCTGATGTAGGAGACTAACGTTTTTGCGCAACAAGAGACGTATCAAATTATATGCAAATGGGACTTCAGAGCACATAAACTGCAGTAGATTCTCAGGCATAAAGCGGATTGTTTCCTTTTGTTGTTGTTGTTCTTTGCAGTGTATGGGGTTGACAGTAAACATTTGACACATTTTACAAATAAGAATCTGTTTAATCAGGTAGAGGCACCCAAACCAGAGAGCTCATTTAGATGGAACTCTGGAGCAAAATGTCAAGGGTTGCTGTCTGAAGGTCCCAGGATGGAGGACAACAACAAACAAACAAACAAACAAACAAACACCACGAAACCAGATTAGGGAAGCTAAAAATTGGGTTCTAATCCATGACATGATTTTAATTTATGGAAGCGTTAACAAGTAAATACCATGATATCCCTTCCATAGTGGATACATCTGAGACACGGAGCCAGCAGGGTTTCTCTAGACACAAAATTCTAGTGAGAATAAAATAAACTGATGAATGGGAATAGGGAAGACCTCTTACTTTTATAAAAGTTTCAAAGTGAATTCAGAGAAAAATGGCCCAGTGTGGCTCATACCATGCCCCAAGCAAGGCATTGCTCTAGTTAAGAATTTGTCCACCTGAGGCTACTGACATTTCAGACCAGATGATTCTCTGGTGGGGGTTGGGGAGGGGGAGACTTCCCTGGGCACTGCAGGATGTTTAGCATCATTCCTGGCCTCCCTTCACTAGATGTCGGTTGCACACCCACCCCTTCACCATTGTGACAACCCAGAATGTTCACAGGCATTTACAAATGCCTCTCCTTCAAAACCACGTCACCTAGATCCTGCTGATTCTCTAGTTTTCCCTTTGGTTCTGTGGGTACGGAATCTCAATTTTAAGAACACGCGGAGGGGACCGGTCTCACGGGGACTGACTCACAGTGATCGACCTCCTGCAGGGCAGATGGAGAAATCAGGTGCCAATGCAACGGTTAAACTGAACAATAAGAATGGCAGCTGGCCCACCAGAATGCTCATGCAGGCTGATCGGTGCATCCTCCCCTGTCAAATAGTCTACACAAGAAGCTACATTCTTATTCTTCTCAAGGTTGCTGGGCGAGGAGCATGGGTTCAGAGCAAGCAGGGTGAGTTTGCTCATTTCAAGAGTTATCTTCATGGAGCCAGGAAACTGTCCAGGTTTCTGGGTGGAGTGGCAAGCCCCCCTGGATGGTGCTGAAGCCACAGTGACCATTTTGCCCCCTTTGGCTTTTCCCCATTTCTCACAAATCAATGAGAATCCTTATCTTCTTCATATATGTCCTCTTCTCTCTCTCTCTCTCTCTCTCTCTCTCTCTCTCTCTCTCACACTCACACACACACACACACACACACACACACACACACACACACACAGGTAAAATACCATTCCTTAAACAGCAGCTTGATTACAGTTACCTTCATAGTGTGGGTTTTCTACAGCTTATGCCAATTCTAATTTTGAAAGACATTCTTCGATCTGAGGATTTTGCTCTTCCAAAATCTCAACAGCGAGCATCAAAGCACCCCTGTCTTGCTGCCCTCACATTCGTGTTTCTCAAGAAAGAACTCTGAAACATGAGGGGACCGGTCCGGGTGCATTGTGCATTTTTCATGAACAGCGCTAATGAAAATGATGGCGCAGAGGGTGATGCTCACAATGACTCTGAACTGCAAAAATGCCACCGTTTCCAATCAGTTCAGAGAAACCATTGGCCCCTTGTGCGCCAGTTCACACAGCTTCTTATGCTCGCCTGAGCAGGGGTCCACTGTGATTGCCTGCTCCCCGTGTATGGGGCAAGACTCCCACTCTCCCTCCCCTACCCAGTAGCCAGGACCTCACCACCACTGTCTGCCGGGAGACCATCGAAGTTACCAAGGTGAGCACCCTTTACCGCATTGACCCCCGTCCCCACGGGAATCCTGGGACCCATTGCAGCGTCGTTTATTCCCTGGACTCTGTTCTCCATGAGGGTCTTTGGGTGGTGAGGCAGCGCCACCGTGGCTCACCGTCCCCCTCCCCTGCTCATCTTGTTCTGTCTGTTAGCCTCAGCTACCGTCCACACCTGCAAACTGTATCTCATGCTCACGTATTTGGGGCCCCCAGCCCCCATGGCCACCGCAGCTCCAAGAGAACAGATATTTTCCATTTGGGTTCATTGCTGCCTTCTTACCCCCCAGAGCCATGCCTCGTGTACCAGAGTCAATGAAGAAATGAGCGAATGACTATTATTTTGGCACAAAGTGACTACTTTGGAAATTTGCAGAAAGGAGACGTGAGAGGAATGTGGACGGCCGCAGAGGAGGCCTCATGAAGATGGCGGTGGCATGGGAGCAGGGTGATCGATGGCAGTCCCACCTCATTTAAACACCGCTTGCCTCTCCACCCAACAGCCTCATATCCTTCGCTCCAGAGTGCACAAAACAGAAAGGGAAAAGAAACTTCCTCTCATTGTATTTATTGACCCACCACCATTCCGTAACCTACCTACTCTCTGCCCAAAAGTACCAGCCTTTCCACTCAGCTCCCAAAGCATTGATCGTGACCTGCTGATGGGGCTGGATGGTTTCTCATGACTTACAAATCTTGCTCACCCTGCAACACACATGGCTTGGGAATCCAGGGGCACCCACCATCCCACAGAAAAGCCCTGCCTCCACGTGGCTCTACAACACCGCATTTACCCCACCTCCGTCGCAACCTGTCTTCCTGCCCACAGAGAGCTCATCCAAATGAGCTCACCATCCACCTGGCTTCTCACAAGCTGCCAGTCAGGGAGCAGGACTGGGAGTCAACCTCCACACGCAAACAGATACATACCTTACCCATTCTATTTCTTTCTTCTTGAATCTACGTCCCCGGGCCCCTAGACTCGCTGATTCGTCTAAGCATTGTTCTCCTGAATCACCAAAGCTGCCTCCTCACACCCATCTAGTTTCCTCTCTGACCAATATTTTCCCAAACGAATCAAAATGGAAAACTTGTCTACTACTAACCATTCCATGTCTGAAATCCACAGAACATGGGGTGCCTGGGTGGCTCAGTGGGTTAAGCGTCCGACTTGGGCTCAGGTCATGATCTCATGGTTCATGGCTTCGAGCCCTGCGTCGGGCCCTCTGCTGCCCGCACAGAGCTCGCTTCAGATACTCTGTCTCCCTCTCTCTCTCTCTCTCTCTGCCCCTTCCCACTCATGCTCTCTCTCTCTCTCTGAAAAATAAAGATTTAAAAAAATTTTAAAAAATAGAAATCCAGACTATTGCTCAACTTCTTCCCAGGTGCACCCCCTCTCCACCTCCACAGCCCCTCACCCAAGTGCCCGTGTTTACCATGTTCACCTGGAGGTCTAGTATTGAATGATAACACGTTTCGCAGCCTTCAGGTGGACTCCCTACTCCAACTGAGAAAAACCAAAACCAGTCCTCTCTCTTCTTCATTTAAAACCATTTCCTGATTGTCTAATGTTTTCAGGAAAAGTTCCCAAACAGCATGCCAGTTAAGCCTTTGTGTTCTGGCCCTGCTGCACTCCCTGGCCTCATCTGCCAACGACCCACGCCTAGTGCTCTGTGTGCCCCTACACTGCGACCTTGCGTTCCCTGGCTGGCTCAGAACCCCTATGCTCCCCCCGCTGGGTTCCCCGCTGCCCCCAGGGTCCCACCTCATACTTGTTTTCATCATTTCTAGTCAACGATCAGGACTTAGGTATTTCCTAACTGTGAGAAACCCACTCTTCCCAAGTCCTCACATCTGCACATGTTTAGGGCATCCACAGTATTCTTAGGACAGGCTGTGTCCTGTAGGGCATAAGCCCAGATTTCAGCGGAGACCATGCGGGTGTGAAACTTCCATCTGCCACTGCCTGCAGGTCACTGGGGAAGTCATCTTGTCTCTCTATGCCTCAGACTTCCCATCTGCAAAATGGGAGTAATAGTAGTGCCTACTTCATAGGGCAATTACGAGATTATTAGTGTAATGAATGTAGCACATAAATGAAGTGCTAAGTGTCACCACTATTTGTATCTCTAACAAAAATAGTGCATCATTTTCATGCAGACTTATGCATGTAAACCTAACATACAGTAGGTATGCTATAAATGTTTATTTGTTTATTTATTTTAGAGAGAGAGAGAGAGCACAAGCAGAGGAGAGAAACAGAGTGAGAGAAGAGATAATTTTTTTAACATTTATTTATTTTTGAGAGAGCACGAGCCGTGGAGGGGCAGAGAGAGAGGGAGACACAGAATCTGCAGCAGGCTCTAGGTTCCGAGCTATCAGCCCAGAGCCCGATGCGGGCTTGAACTCATGAACTGTGAGATCATGACCTGAGTCAAAGTCAGATGCTTAACCGACTGAGCCACCAAGGGCCCTGAGAGAGAGAGAGAGAGAGAGAGAGAGAGAATCTTAAGTAGGCTCCAGGTCAGTGCAGAGCCTGATGCAGGGCTCAGTCTCACGACCCTGGGATCATGACCTGAGCTGAAATCAAGAGTCAGTCGCTCAACCAACTGAGCCACCCAGGCAACCCCTTTAAATGTATTTTAAAGGTATGAGAAAGCACTCAGTAAAAATCAAGCTGCAGAGACAGCAATATGCATGTCCCACTGGAGATAACAAGGGACAATTCAACGTTCTTCATCTTGAAGATTAATCCTCAGACCTCCCCTCAGGAGTGAAACATCCCATCTGTGGTCATTTAGGAAAGAAAAATGTCGAAAAACAGTAAATGTTAAAATCGGGAAACAAAAATGATTTAGCTATTTAATTTTTTTTTCTGGTAATTATAGTCAAATAAATGACTCAAATATGTGAAGTGTGTATCACTTGTGCATTTCAAAAGGTCCCATGGTGTGGGGAGAAGGGGCAGAGGAGAGGGTCTGGGCACAAGGAGAGTCACCCCTCCAAGGAGCTCATGGCCAATCCTTGAATGTACGCTCTCTCTTGGCTCCGGTTTCCTCAGACGTCAGCTCCGGAAATAATTTTTAGCCTCCAAATCCCACTGATTCTCTACAGATAAAATGAGATTATGGACGCAGTGGCACTGTTGTGGATTATGCAAATGTAAGGGGCTGTTGGAGAGAAACACTAGCCTGAGGTCAAGGGGATTCTTCCTCAACAACGCACATGGTGGGTCAAGAAAGTACGTGTGGTTGTGAGCGGATGGAGAAGTGATCCGGGGACATAAACCTTCCCTATTTCTGACACTTTTTGTTTCTTGTTTTTTTTTCTCCCACTGAACCTAAATAAGACACTGTTGACAGGAAAGAAATGCTTAACCCCTCCACTCCCTTGAATACACAGATAGATGGTTGGAGCCTGAGAATGACTTCAGCCCCTGGCAAGATCATTTCATGTTCGGAATCCGCTCTACCCCCTGCAGGGCAGGAAGGAAAAAAAATAGCTCGTTCTGTTTTTCCCTCAAGGTGAGAAATCATAAAATGAAGATAGAGACAGAATAACACAACTGGAAAAATACAGCCAAGAGCTCAGGGATTCTCAGGCTGTCCATTTGGCTTTAAAGATGAAGTGGAGAAAGGATGCTGGCTGTCTTGGCCACCCTGAGAAGATGGGTGGGGGGGTGGATGAGGAGATGATGAATGGGGGCTGTTGGTAAAGCAAGGTTCCAGAGAAGCCCACAGCTGTGCTAATGCCCTCTCCTCTGATTCACCAAACATGCACGCCTCTGGGGATGAGCAGAGGATTGTTAACTATGGAATTAATCACGGGGGGGAGGAGCCTGGCAGAAAGAGAACATTTAGAGACGGTGGGACAATTAAAAGTGCAATGGCCATGAACCATGAAGCCATTAGTTATATTATGCACTCAACACCCCTTCATCGGGCCCCTACTCTGTGCCAGGCAGGACGGCAGGCGCTGGGGGATGTAGAAATTAACATGACGAGTCCGCGAGATGATCACAAATCCAGAATCACTTGGGAAGCACATTCTCAAACAGACTGCCTGAGTGTCTTGTGGGAGGTACAACAGTTTAGGGATGGAGGGCACATTGTGTAGCCCGAGGGTAGGAGGGTGGGCAAAGAATAAGAGTGGCTTTTCCCAGAGAGCTGGTCTTTTTTTTTCTTAAGATTTTTTTAAAACTTTATTTATTTTTGAGAGAGAGAGAGAGAGACTACAAGCAGGGGAGGGGCAGAAAGAGAGGGAGACAGCGAATCTGAAGCAGAGAATCCGAAGCAGGCTCCAGGCTCTGCCAGCACAGAGCCCAGGGCGTCGACCTCACCAACCGTGAGATCATGACGCGAGCCGAAGTCGGACACTTAATGGACTGAGCCACCCAGGAGTCCCCAGAGACTCCTGAAGAGTCTTAAAGAGTCAGTACCGTTTAGGAAGGGGACGTGTGCCTTAAGCCCCTAAAATTTTCCCCCAAATACGTTCCTCCTCTGTGTTCCTAACTCAGAGAAGTACACGGCCAGAGCTGAGTCAGAAATCTGAGCATCATTCTGGGGTCCCTACTCCCCTTCATCTGACGCAGGTGGTTATGGAAGAATCCACCTGTGGGACATAGCACAGGGGCACGAGTGGGCACTCTGAGGGCGGCGGCTGCCCAGAGACTTGGGGAGGGGCGAGCTGGATCGGGAGTGGTGCAAACACTACTCAAGGATTTGAGTTTTCTCTCACATGCTCTCAGTGGTGACCTTCACCTTTCGGTCAGCCGGACCAGAAATAGCTGCCCACACTTATGTGAATTAAATTCAAAGCCTTTAGGGATCTCTTAAAAACAAAAAAACAAGCCCAAAACATTCTACAAAGTGAGTCTGGATAAAACCAAAGGAAAGGAGGACTCACATGTGCATGTGAGGGTGTTGTATTCTCTAACATGTTACTTCCCAGCGGCCCTGGGACAGTAAAATAGTCCCTTCTACCCCCTAGGCCTGGGGTTTAGACAGGTCATCGGCTGTGAATCAAAGAAACTGGACCTGAGAGCCAGATCTGCCTGACCCATCGCATCTTGCAAAATGTCATGTAGCTCTCTGCTGGGTACCATTGCCGGAGGGGACATCAAATCACCGACCGGTTGTACAAGCACTTGCAAAGAGTTGATTGTTTCCAGACAAAAATCCCAGGGCCCTGGTATGATGCTCTTTGGAAAATGAAGCATGACTGGGATTTCAGAGAGGAGAGCGGGCCACGAGGGGTGCCTGAAAAGCACGCAGCTGCTTTTGCCCTGCGGTTCATGGCAAGAAGCTAGGGAATTCTATAGTTTAAAATAATGAGGGATTAAAGGAGCCACCTTATATGCCATGATAAGACAACCATCCCATGTCCATGGTCTTGTTACAGAGAATAAGTGTCTCTCCACAGTTATCATTCCAGCTGAATTTTGCCCCCCGCCCTCCCAACAGCTCCAACTGAGGATTCTTGGGAATAGAGATTAATGTCACTTTTTTTTTTTTTAATTTTTCATCTGCCTAGCTCTGGGCTCTTAAACAAGCTTCTTAACCTTGCTAGATCTTTTATATGAGAGGCTGGATAAAGCCTCGCACAGAGAGTCATCATCACGGTTAGACGAAATGATGTTAATTACGGGTACAAGTACCCCGGATCACAAAGGCAGTGCACCCAGGCACAGGCTTCAAATTCTGCCCCTGCCACCAACTTCCTGCAAAGTTTGTGTCCAGCACCAGACTTCTTTGACCCTCAGTCTCTTGATGCATAAGAAGAGATGTGGTAAACACTTCAGAGAGTAGCTGTGAAGATGTGAAGGCGTGAGATTCTGTATATAAACAGCCCAGTGCAGTGCATGAAACTCCTAAGTGCGCAAAAATGGTGGCCGTTTTCATAATTAATCCAGAACTATCTTGTATCCTGACCAGGCCCTCACAGATGCCAGCCCTCATTATCATTACTATCAAGGCATAAGCAAGACTCATTACATCTTAGAGGTATTATTCTATTGACCAATTACATGACTTTAGGTTTTCAAACCCTAAGTCAAAAAGTACTGGGAGCATCTGCTGTGCATTTCAACTCTTCTGGCACAATACCAAAGACGACTGGAAGAAAAGACACAGATCGACCCAACATGGCGCTGCTTCATCCTGCCTGATCCCAGCGAACAAAATTATGTCATGAGCAACACAGTCAAAACGGCAAAATCACTTTAAAGCCTAGGTAGTTCTTTCAGATCTGTTTTCTTATCTGGTCTTCCTCAGAATACTCACAAGTGGATGACATGACCTTAATGTCACAGGACAGAAGATCAGCCATACCTGTGCACAGAGGATTATGTTGAAGGCCCACAGAATGGGACTTTCAATTTTCTCATTTGAAGTCATCTGCACTCTTCACGAGTATGCCCTACGTCCTCAGGCTGCCAGGAACAGGGACAGAAAGTAACCATAGCAAAGGGGAAGCAGGGATGGACAGGCTCCAGCAATGGCAAGTTCTCCATCAGTGTGTGGTATCTCTTAGGGTCTGGAGAGCCATCAGCAGAGATGGTATTAAAGGAATCAAAGCGCCAGGACAAAGGGTTATCCAACACTCAACCATTCAGGACATCTACAGGCTCTCCACCAGACGCTGGGGATGAAGAGATGAACAGGGCAAGATCCCCACTTCCAAAAGTTTTTGTCTTCTAGGGGAGACAGAGGCATTAGCAGACAATTCTAAGGCAGTGTGAAAACTCCATAATGTGCCCATAGTAGTGAAGAGGGTGACCTGACCCTGGCTGAGTCTGAAAGGGTGATTAGGTTGAAGTGAGATGAACATGGTCCAAAAGACCTTCCAGGCAGAGGGCCCAGCAGGAGCAAAGCCATGGCGATAAGAAACAGCGTGTGCATGAGGGGAACGACAGCAGATTCACAAGGCAGATAGACAGTCAAGCAAGGAGGCTGAGTGCATAAGCAGGAGTCTGGAATACTGTATAACATTTCAGATTCTTGCTTTCAGCTCCCCTTCAATTCTTAGATCCTTTGCTCTCAAGGAGCTCACAGTCTTGATGGAGAAATGAGGAGGGAAAAGGCCAAGGACATCAATTTTTCCTTCTGATCTACTTCAGTAAACCAACTGCCTAGCACACAAAAAATGTGGACTTATAATACCCACAGACAAGAATTTTTATTCTCGCTCTGGAATCCACTCATCTTCCCCAACCTCCCCGATCCCACGCCATGCAAATTAACAAACATGGCACCTGTTGTGGTTCTTGTTTCCTCCCTTGACATGGCTCAGGTTCATTATCCGCACTTAGCTCTTGGGCAACTCTTCTGGTGTATTATTCAAATCGGCTCAGAAATTGTAAGGCATGTTAAATTAAGGAAAGGCAATCACTCTCCATTTTTAGTCTCTGAGCTTCAGTTCCTTATTTTAAATGATTATTATTAAGCAAGGAAAAATGCCCTGAAAATAGCAGACATGTGCATACATATGTGCATAGTGTAGGCACTCAAAATAGTAGCAATTATTATAAAATTTAAATTCCAAAAAATTGGGGAAAGTTCTAGCTTATCCTTTTGTGAGTTGTATCGTGAAAGTTTGAGAAGAAAGGGCCCTCCCTTCTGCATTAGTATAACTTCTCATTGCTGCCAAACTCAGCCACACAGTCTATTCTATCTTGGGAAGAAAAGGTGTTTTGGTCTTACTTGTCACTTCAATCTTATTTGTCAGAATCGGCCCCCACATTCATAGCTGCCATCTTCCTTTCACATCTTGACATTTGAGAAGTATCAGGGAATATCCATTCCTTGTTTCACACATGAAGTCGTTTATGGCAGCCAGCCCTGCTGTTTCTTGGAACTGGGTTGTGACTCAGTCTTCTGCATCTTAACCAGAAGTATTGGAAATACACAGAAGTTATGACCTGGGGTCTTTTAAAAGCACAGGCTCATTGGGACAGCATTTTGTTTTCTCATAATGACAACAGTCAACCAGACTCTCAACAATAAGACTTGTGCCTTATTCAGCCCAGTACTTTGCGTATCCAGCTTGGGCTTTGACCGTTATGGATACAACATAAATCTCTCAGGTGAAATACTGGTATATTATTCATCAACTATTTAGAGCAATGCTCCTGATGGATGAGAAATCTGAATACCAAAGAGGGTATGTGATTATCTAAAGGGTAGATCTGGGAGTTAGTCAGGGAAGTTGACCCTGGGTAATTATGTGTGGCTCAGCTGGGACGGGTGGGGAGCTAACCTACGAGCTAGAGGTGAAGTCTGAAGCAGAGCAGTAAGTGGAAGAGAATGGGGAGCATAAAACGAGCACAGCAGGAGAAGAAGAGGACTCCATCACTTGGCCAGTCCGTCAACAAGAACCGGCCACATACCGAGTGCCAGACAGCTCTGGGGGTTCTGGGAATTCTGTGTTGAAGAAAACAGAGATGGCCTCTGTCCTCAACAAGCTCACACCCTCTTTATTTTCACGGGCCCATGAGACGAATGTGCATGGGTATAATTTCTAAAGGAGAAAAGAGAAACCTTTATTGGCTAAAGAAGATGCACTTTTAATCTTCATCTGGGGGCTCCTGGACAAAGCAGGGAGTGGGCCAGAGGGCCCACCTGTTATTCCTTGGGGTTTATAACTCCTTGGGTGGGTTTAACTGACCAAAATAGATAGAAATTGTGTAGAAAAGAAGTCATGTTGTTGATCTGTTGAGTAGAAATCTGTCTGGATTTCTTCCTTTCCCCCAAATTAGGCCCAACATGTTTAAAGAGATGACAGCTAGCCAAGTTGCGGAAAGAAAAAATGATATGATTATAATTTCTCATCCATTATGGATCAAAATCACCATGAACATCTAATGGCTACATTCTTTCTCCATATGGAAGAGGTACTAAGAAATCCCAAGAATCGCGATTTTAACTCTGAATGCACACTGTGTGGCCCAGCTGCCCACTCTGGCTCCTGGCCTCAGATGTGCACTAGTCCTTGCTCTCACTCTGGCATCTGCGTTTTACTCATGTCTGATGATGCCCAGGGTCAGACCTCAACCTCTTCAATACAGGAGAGTTAAGTGACGGAACGCCTCACACAGAAACCAATAAATACTGAATGAACGAGTAAGGGGGAAAACGCATTAACAGGAAAAGGGTCTAAAAAATAGCAGCAGCCAATGGAGATTTTTCTCTACAGACAATCTAAAAAAAAAAAAAATTGAAAGAGTGTGAAGAGATAACAGGTGCTGTCAAAGAAATTTTTTTGTCCAAAAAGAATTATATGGGTTTATTGGGATCTCTACTACCTAATCTTGCTGTAGATGGTGCAATGGGCAATTGATGCTGTAAATAACACCAGATATTTTGAGTTTTATGAGTAAGCTCTGGATTCTCCAAGAGTCCTTAAAAGTGGGTCCAAGAGTCATTCAATTTAGGGGTTAGCTGTTCACCACACTTTCCCTTCCTCACTCATACTCGTTCTCTGGTGAGGACTCTCTCTAAACAAAGTGGGGACAAGCCCCCAGGTAGAAACCCATGACTTACAAATAGCCTGAAAAACAGAAACTGTGGCCTGAACAACGGGAACCGGATTCGCCTCTCACCTGCCAAGCCCCCCTCACTTACGCGTACACCATCTTTGTTTTCATGGGTCCATTATGAAAGTAATTGAGTATAATTTCTAAAGACAAGAAAAATCTTAACTGCCACATAAAGATGCATAACCAGAGCACTCGAGAGCCACTGAAAGCTCAGAGAAGCCAGGAGTAGAAGAATCTGTCCCCAAGAGGCAGCTAGGCTGTGTACCTTGATTGGTTCCAACACATCCATTTATAAATCACTCTATTCCCCTCCCCCACCCCACCCCCCCTTGGGATGGAGAAGCATTGGCAGTGTTTGTGATTTTGGATCACAGACCCCTTTAAAAAACTGACAGAAAGTACAAAAGTACAATTCCTTTCCCAGGAAAATGCACACCCATGTAATTTTTTGAAAAATAAGTAAATGAAGAGTGGCTCAGTCGGTGGTTTCGGCTCAGGTCATGATCTCACAGTCCTTTGAGTTTGAACCCCGTGTCTGGCTCTGCGCTGACAGTGCAGAGTCTGCTTGGGATTCTCTCTCTCTGTCCCTCCCCCACTCATTCTTTCTCTCTCTCTCTCAAAAATTAATATATAAACTTAAAATAAAAGTAGAAAATAAAGAAACAGTTTTTTTTGCGGTTGATAAAGTTCATGGGTTTCAGGACCTACAAAATTGAGCCACCCAGTAGCCTGGCCTACATCAAATACCTATACCTAAGGCAGCCTACACTTACAGGAATCACCCATCAAGGAAAACTAACATATACTGATCAGAATCTTCCAACCCAGCCTTGGCGAGCTTGTCTTACCCTAGAAAATAGGACTTGCCAACCTTATAAGGAAATCCCTGACCTCCTAGCCAATCATGCTCTGTTCTCCAAGTTGCCTCTTCCAGCACTCGGTCAAAGTCCCTCTCGCCCCACATCCCTTGGGAACAGTGATCCCCTGTTGTTAGGCACTATGCCACCCCAATCCACTGGTTGTTTCCCCTTGAAAAAAGGACATTAAGCTCATTACTAAATTGGCTTAGTTTTGTCATTTTACAAAGTATGGCTTATATACGATAACTGTGTATATTTAATGTGTGCAATTTGATGAAACCATCACCACGATCAAGGTAACAGACATCGATCAATTCCAAAAGTTTCCTCGTATCCCTTTTTATCATTATTCTGGTAAGAATTGTGAACATAATTTATTAAGTTTAAAGATCCTGTAAAGTCCATGCATGTCAAGCTACAATATACAGTGAGGAAGGAGTAATACAGTGCTTGAGCGAATCTGTGCAAGTGACAAAATGTGTAGGGAAGTGGAGATACTTGGGAAATTGTGTGGAATCTGGACCTGAGCTCTGCTACCTGCCTTAATTAAGTCACTTAATTAAGTGTCAGAGCTTAGACACTGTGAGCCGCATTCGGGTCAAAAAGAACATTGGTGCCATTCTCAGCACAAAGATAATGCCTATAAGAAGCCCAGGAGAGGGTCTGCCAGATAGACGGCTCTCCGTGCATTTGTTCAATGGAAATTAAAATTGAACCATCACTTTCTGAATGCGTTCTCTTTGTCTAGCTAAACGGTAGTCACAGAAAGAGGCAAGTTCCAAACACCTGGCATGTGATAGGCACTGAAAGTGTTTGGGGCTGATTTCAACCCAGTGTGTAAGTCACTGCCCTTGCTCACAGAAAGCTAGAAAAGATAGAAGAAAAGCGTGGCAATGCTTGAAGAGACCACAGGCATAATCCAGAGATGGAAATAATCATAAAATTCTAAAACTGAGTGTCAGGTCCACTCAGGACAGGAAGTCCAGAGGGGCCGTGTGCCCGCCTCCATTCGGACTAGACTGTCAGCAGCAGCAGAGCTGGGTGAGAACCCAGGTGTCCAAGACCCTCAATACTTCCCAGTGAGGCACCTTGCAAAAAAGCTGAGACCTAGACTGATCTCTCTCAGATGAGAGGAAAACAGAGGTTTGAGGGAAAACATCTCAGGAGTTGGACAAGGAGAGATTTTGCAAGATGCTGACACAGGAGAGACCAGGAGACCAAAGGAATCACCTCTGCCCAAGTCCTCACCCTATCCTCAGAGACAGTGACTAAAGGGAACCGATGCAGTGGAAGAGGGTCCCAAGCAGTCCACTGTGGGGTCCAGATGTTTGACTGTTCCCATCTGTATCCTGAACCATGACTTGTGTTAACCCCTGCAGCCTTTGGAGATCTGCTCCATCAACACTGGTTAAAGAGACGATGGCGACGCTCTCACCCAACCATAAGGCCGTAGTGAGGAGTAAATGAGACTCCCAGGTGAAATGTGTCTTGTACAGGGACCTCCGAAGGTGGTAGCATCATCCACCTCTGGTGCTCCCAGTGTTCTGCCGTTCACGATGGGCTGTTCACTAGTCCTCCCTGGAGCGTGGGGCACATGCTAGATGCTCTCTGTGTTCTCAGCCCCCAGAACCAGTGAATGGCTCCATCAGTCAAGTGCATTCTCCATCTTATAGGAAACTTCCTGGGCATGTAGACCCCACTGTTTCCAGAAACATGCTGCAGTACTGAGTTCCTACAGAGCACTCCAGCTGGTTACCTAAGAGCACGGGGCCAAAAACAGGGTGGATAATTTATGGGAAGGAAGCAGATGTGAAGAGAGAGAGACTTCACTTATTTCTCAGAATCTGAGGCATAAATGTCTTCTTGCATAATGGAATGAACGGGATTTGACTGACTTTGAGCTAAAAGTATCCCTCTTTGTGCAAACGGATATGGAACCAGACCATGATGTCCACCAATTTAAGGTATGCAGACATTAAATCACTGGGAGCTACATATAATAAACTCCTGGTCTTTGATATTCTTTAATTATGTTAACTTTTGTTCGGCATCAGTAAGTCCCATCGTGCTAAATGATAGGTTTTTGTCATTTTTAAAAAGCTTTAAAAACCTAGACTACTCTTAATTAAGGAGATACAATTCTGTACGTGTTCTGAACACTTTTCAGTGTTGTATTCACTGTTTATACTTTTAATATTACTTTCACTTACTTCTTTGGACTGTTTGCCCAAATCTGCGTGAGGGAACAGATTACTTTGGTAATACCACCAACTCTAGCATCTAGGAGGGCAAGTGGATGGGGAGGTAGAGTAGTTGTCTTATCTTCAAGTTCAGACTTGGCTTTTACTAATCGCTCAGTGGGAAGAACCCTGTCTTATTGATCTTTGTATATCCAGCAGCATTTAATATTTCATGAAAACATAAATGACAGAATGAATAAATCAACGAGCCCCTTTCCATTCCTGCATGCCATTAATCTGTTTAATGGTGACAATAATGCTTTCCCTACCTCACAGGGTGGTTATAAGAAATAAATGATAATACATTTGGGCAGGGGGTAGCTAGAAAGAGGAAGGGAGACTAATATGCACCGAGCATCCGATCTTGTATCTGACCCTAAAGCTCACCATTGACAGACACTATCTAACAGAATTGTCACAATAAAATTATTATGATGCCATTTCTCTTTTCATTTAATAGACAGTAGAGCCCAAAGAAGCTATATTACTTGCCCAAAATCACGCACAAATGACAAAACTAGAATTTGCATCCACGTGTCTTTCCATCACCCAAGTTTGAAAGAAGGTAGGTTGTTGGTCCTGGAATGTGTTAACAGCTAGTTAACAAGGCAAAGACATGCTGCTGTAGACACCTCTCCAATTGTCAGCTCTGCCCTGCTCCCTCGTGCCGTGAACAATGTTCCTCTTATCAGCAGGTCGTGCTGCTTCTCATTTAAACCAAGTAATCTGGTTAGAGCTTCCTTAGATGGTCCTTCAAGAGCCTCCCACCACCACCCATGGCTCAAGTGATTGGCCCAGAGGCCAGCAGTGGAGGGGAAAATAGGGTGTGTGGAGTTAGAGGCACATGTAAGTCAAAGCAGGTCACTGTGAGTCCTTCCCCAGAAGCTTGTAAATGGAGCTGAGACAGTACCTTCAGTCTCCTCCTGGTGGTAGAATTGTGAGCTGTGAGTTGCAAGAGTGCCGTTTCCAGCTGTGGCTGAAGCCCCACGTAGGACCCAACAAAGGTACTTCCGAATGGTTCAAAAGGACATCCTTAAAATCCTATTCCCAACAGATGGGTGGAGCTGAGTTCCTGACACTTGGAATGATCTATTTTGTGGACAAGTTTCCTAAGTCCATTTAGGATGAGTGAAGGCAAAGGTGAAAAGGATCGCCCCTGCTGCACCGAGGAAGGCATGGCTCAAAGCAGGAGAGGACACAGCCACTAGCATCTGCTGACATCCATGGGCCGGATTCCATCTCTGCCATCATTTAAAGTGTCTAGTCATTCAACAGGGGATATTGGGGGAGTTCCATAAACAAGGACAAGGAGGCAGTGCTACTATAGGTAAAAGGCAAGGCAATGTAATGAATGGGTTCCAGGGCACCCAAGCCCTTGGCCACTGGACAGAGTCCTTTCATTACATCCTTCCATGACCTTCACTGCCTTCCTTCCATCGTTTACTGATTACTCTTAATAAGGCATGTGGCCAGGCTCCAAAAGAGGGAGAAGAAGGGAGACGCTTTCCCTGAAGAGTTCTGTCTCGTGGGAATGATATTTAAACGATGATCTATGGCAGTGTGTAACCAGACTAAGAAGTCTGCACCCTGTGACCCAGAGATTTGGTTCTGGGAATCCATTCTACAGACCCCTTGAGTATCTCCCAGGAGAGCTGAGTATTCAGCACAAGTCCTCTTTACCACCTCAACGGAAACACGTATTTGACATTTGTTCATCAAAATAAATACATGCAGGGGCGCCTGGGTGGCGCAGTCGGTTAAGCGACCGACTTCAGCCAGGTCACGATCTCGCGGTCCGTGAGTTCGAGCCCCGCGTCGGGCTCTGGGTTGATGGCTCAGAGCCTGGAGCCTGTTTCAGATTCTGTGTCTCCCTCTCTCTCTGACCCTCCCCCGTTCATGCTCTGTCTCTCTCTGTCTCAAAAATAAATAAACGTTAAAAAAATTAAAAAAAAAAAATAAATAAATAAATAAATAAATAAATGCATGCATGCATACACACACACACATACATAAATACGCAAATAAATAGGTAAATCATACATTTTTATTCCATTTCAACATAAAAAATGTAAGTGCAAATTTGTCAACCTTTTACAGATTCGAGGCCTTTTCTCTTGAGAACAGCTTTGACGATTTCCTTCAGAGTTGTCTTCCCACGTGCGCAGCGCACGAAACAAACCCTCTTAATTGATGCATCCGTGTTCATGAAAGGAAAATAGACACTGAAGGTCCTGGGGGATTAGCTTCAGGGTAGAATCCTTCTTTAGATTTTGATCATTTTCCCTCAGTATTTTATAACCACATCTAGTCCAATAAAATTGGGCTGTGGGTGTGTGGGATTTGTCTCATCAAATCCTCCTAAAGCATTCAGCTAATTTTTCACAGGAACGTCAGCACTCTTCATTTGCATACTCATTTTCCATTCCTGCTCATCATAATTAGATGCTGCGCTGGGCTTCTGGTCAAACGGAATGGATTCTTGGTAAGTTCATGTGTCGGGGGTTAGAGTGGGACCCTCACAAGCAATTATCTGAGTTAGGTTTTGGCTGTGAGAAAACCTGAGTGTGAACAGAAATGGTCGCGAACCTGTTTCGTGATTCTTAAACCCACTTAATCATTTGCAGACGATAAGATGGGATGTGAATGTGGATGGGATTTGATCAGGAAACTAGGGCTTGGATTAGTGTCCCAGGCCCACTATAATGAGAGGTCACAGACTAGACAGGGTGGTTTAACCAGCAGAATGCACTGTCCTGCAGCCTGAGAGTCTGAAAGTCCAGGATCAAGGCGTCCGCAGGGTTGGTCCCTTCTGGGGGCTGTGACAGGTGGATCTGCCCCAGGCCACTCCCCTGGGCTTCTAGATGGCCATCCGCATGCTCACATGCTCCTGTAGGTCTCTAAATCCCCCCTTTCGAGAAGGACACCAGTCAGACCAGATGAGGGTCCACCCTGACGACTTCTTTTTAACTTGATCACTTCTATAAAGACCCCATCTTCAAACAAGTTTACATCGTGAGGGAGTAGGGGTTAAGATGTCAACCTATGAACTTTTAGAGACACAATTTAACCCACTTCTGGGCCTCCTGAGTGATGATATGACCTTGCCCCTTCCTTCAAAATGGTGCCGATCCCATGCCTTGACAAGGGAAAGACCCATGCTTCAAGGAAACCACTCAGAATCCTCAGAGCATGACCACTGCAGTTGGAAAGCAGAGATAAGCAGTGCTTGCCTCCTTCCTGAGAAGTCTAAAGCTGAGTGTGGAAAGGGTCTGACTCCTGCCTGGTGAATCTAGAGGCCAGAAAAGGGCTCTGGCAGCAGGATCAGTTGAGTGTTGCTGGGTGGGCATGAACACTAGGACTTGAAGGGCAAAGAACTTGCCGCCCAATCAAGTTGGAGGTTTTAGCTATGGCACTGTAATCACTGAACTGTAACTGCAGTCACTGAACTAAAACCGTGTTAATTGTTTCAAAGCTCCATAAAACTATAACATAGGATGTCGCCGAAAAGCCATGGGACCCTCCCAAGTTTTCATGTGGGACAGGTGTTAGAATTTCCCCGGTGAAGAAAGCTGAACGGGAGAACAGGAGACCAAAACGAAGGTGCCTTTTGTTCGTCTGTGAGCCATGCTTTCCAACATACTGTTTATGCGTCTACAGCAGCCTGGAAGGGACCATGCTCAGAAGCATCAGTCACGGACGCCACCACGCCGTAGGCAAGAGTCACTGCGCGCACAGAAACACGACAGAGCCGGCACTGTGAAGACGGAGCAAGTCCAACCGAGCGGCACACAAAGCGAGGATCCCGGGAGAACGACAGAAAAAAGTCTCGCATGGCAGTGCCGAGCCCAGGACCTATTAATCTTAGGCAATACTTTCACCTCTTCGAGCCTGAGTTTCCACAAGTCCAAGATGGGAAAAGCTTACTTCCCCAACATCAAACATGAGATTGTTTTATATTCTGCAAAGGGTGTGGCAAATGTCAGATGCTGGGAGAGGTGGGAGTGGCAAGTGCCCAGAACTAAGCCACTGCCGACTGTGACCACCAGATGGCGCTCCGTGCGCCTGGATGTGAGCCCTCCAGGGGCAGCTTCTTGAGGGGTAACAGCTTCCATGCCCCTATTTTCTGCAGGACAAATTCAAGCTCCTCTACCTAAGAAGCCCCATAGGATATGACCTAGTCTAGGCTATAGCTCCTGGCTAAACTCTTCCCTGCTTCTATTTCAGGCTCCAGAAACGCCAGCTCCAATGGTCATAGAACCACTCTGTTCAGTCCATTGGACCTTTACCCCACGCTATCCCTCCTGCCTGGAATGGTTCTACCTCCAGCGTGACTTTCCCTGTCACAGTGAAAAGGACAGAGGATGACCCAATGAGGCAACAGAGAATTAATGACAAAGGTCATTAGCCCCCTGATGAGAGCCCCTCATTTGCCTGGCGAAGGGCCCGTTTATATGGGATTGCTATACTCCATGCTGAGCAGAGTTAGAATCTCCCATCACGGATGAGGCCTCACAACCTTCAAGGCCTAAGAAGCATTTGTAAGGTCACATCAGCAATTGAGACAAGAACAGACATCTGGCTCCAAAGTCCATTCTTTCTCCACTTGCATATCATCTTAGAGGTAGGAGTGGAGGTGGGGATAAACGGCTAAGTCTCACTGAACAGGTATTTATTGAACATCTGCTTTGAAATAAACAGTATGCTCAGTCCAGAGATACAGAGGTGAGCAAAACAGACATCATCTTTACTTTCAAGGAAATGGCAGACCTGTGGGAGAGAGTCTTACAGAAACTTCAGGAAAGGCCGTTATGAGAAACGACACACCAGTGACAAAGAATCTTTAGACCATAACCACACTGAGGCCAGGGTTGTCCACACTGCACCCTCACACCTGGCCTTCCAGTCCATAATCGTGTCCTGAGTGAATCGTACTCAAAAAGATTCTTGAGTTCAAGGAAAAGGTATCCCTAAATTTGTCACACACACACACACACACACACACACACACACACACACACACAAGATTTTCTGTACAGAAGAACTTCGGGGGTTCCTAAAAGGTAACAACATTGACCAAATTTTAATTATTTAGTAAGTTGCAGATCCAAGATTTGGACCCAGGCATATCAGGCCCCGTGTCCACGTTCTACCCAGATGGTGCCCAGTCTACCTTTCCACACTCACTTGAACCCACTCCTACCAGGGACTTTTGGAAAGCTTACCTCCTCTTTTTTTGCAAGGCCAGCCAGCGTGTGGTATCTGGATAATAAGTAACAGTTGCGTCGTTGATTAATGTCACATGTTCCATGCTCCCCGCTCACCATCACCGACTCTAGCCCCACCAGAGTTCTGCTTGAAATATCTTCACCGAGATGCCCATCTGCTACAGAAGCCCTCAATTGTTTCACAGTTCGGGCAAATAATATTTATAGAGTCTCCATTTGCTTATATATGAAGAGCACACAGAATTATGGTGTGGAAAGGAAAATGAGATTATTCTTAGGAGACGTGTTGTCTCACCCAGCTCAACCATTAATCAGACGTCGGACATGTCATTATGCGGCTGAACTTGGGCATTATAAGAGGAGGCATCCAACATTACTTCGTTCTCCTCCATCAGTCACTCAGTAAGTATTCCCCGGCACCTGCTGTGTGCCAGGCAGTTGTTCTGGGATGGTATTCACTTCCTTATTCTGTCTTCTCTATTCTCTAGAGCAGGGAGTAAAACGGCATTCAACAAATGTGTGCTGAACAAGTGGATAAATAATCTAAAATAGAAATGCGATTCTTGAAAAAGTGAAAGAATGTTCCATCAGCAAGACAGCTGATTAAATTTTAAATTTCTTTTGTTACCAAAACATTACCCAAAAAGTCAAAAACTAAAAAATCCCCTGTCTCACAGCTGTAACAAAAGCACAATTATTAGCAATGTAGAATGCCTCTTTTGTTTACTTTTCTCATTCATATTCAAGCAACAGCATCTCTCTTTTTTATCAGTCAAATCAAGTCAAAGGAAAGGAGGGTGGTGAGTCTGTACTGTGTGTTAGCTACGATGCAAAGCACCGTGGGTATAAGAGAAATACGTCTCTCACAGCAGTGGGTTAAAATCACAATGCCAGAGAAAGGCCAAAAGTACAATTCAATGTAATCAGTGTCTTAATGGAGGTGTGTGTGCCTAGTTCTCTTTGAACTTACTGTATACTTTTCCTTTGGCTTCTGAAAAAAATAGTCTTTGAACTAGGTTTTCCAGAATGGCTAGCAAAGAATCAGAAAAATGGGTTACAGGCCACAGGGCACACAGCCCGGAGAAGGGCACGAAGGCTTGAGTGCGTATGGAGCCTTCAGAAGGCACAGAGCCAGGGCAGATGCCGGGGGGTAGAGACGGAGGGCCTGGGGACCATGGCAGTGGCTGAGAGATACGGTGCGTCCCCAGTCCAAACATTAGGCAGGGACAGCCCAATTTATCGCTACGCTGTGACCCCCCCCACCCACTGTTTGGATGCGCCGAACCAGGGGAACAAAACCGCTCAGAAGCCTGACTGCAGGAGGCGGCGAAATCAGGACCCAGCACAGATGAGCAACTGAGAAACTAACTTCCGATCAGACGGTGTCTTAGAGCAAAAACGCTGGCCATCTGGAAAGGTCGGCTCTCTTATCTATCATATGCCCGTGGACTGTACGAGATCCGAGCGAGGGCTCACAAGTAGAAAACATCTCCACACACCGTCTGGAAGCCACCTAACTCATTGGCCTTCTGGCAAGCATCATCTCTTTCAGCTGGATGTCACCCAAAATTCCATAAAAAGCCGCCCAGCCTGGCAGTAGGTACCTGTTTGCGGTACTAACACCTCGTTAGCATGACCTGTGTCCTGTCCTGATATCCCTGTCCTTTTTCTGCCCCCAACACCACCTTTGCTGGCCATGCCTCAACTATAATGAGCCACCTCCACCTGAAGGACCCAGTGTCTTTCGACGCCCCCCCCCCCACCACGATGGGAGGTGGGGAAAAGGGCAGCTCAAAGCCAGCCATCACTGCCCAACATCACCCTACTTTGAAATGAACACAGGTACCTAAGGCACAAAATGAGACTAACATCATCCCTTCTGCTCTCTCAACCATCCTCCCACCGGGATCTTACAGCTTTCCTTGGAAAGGAAAGATTTTTTGCAAACGTCAGGTAACAATGTGTCATTCTGAGCATTTCACCATGTATATATCCAATCATCTTATTTATTATCATTATCTGCCACTAACCCACTTTTCTCCCCTCCTGTCCTTACTCTCTCGCTTAATTTGAAGTATGTGGCATGACACGGGGAAAGCATCTTTTGAACAAGCGACCGGGCAATCACGAGAAAGTTCCATCCTCAATAACTGGTCCACCCATCTTATGCTCTGTGGGGAAAATGAGCCTCTTCCTGTCCATTCTGGTGCCCTGTCCCTGCTCTGAAACACTCAGCCATCCAGTGCGTATCCCACATTTCACTTTCTGCTCCATGGAACTGAGTGCTTGAGCAGAAACTGAGTCTGACTCGCCTAAATACGCCTTTCATGCAATAGAGGTAGGCACATAGTAAAAAAACAGCTACATTCATCCAGCACCGTATGCCAGGAGCCACTCCAGGGGCTTCCAGTGGGTCGTTTAATATGTCCTCCACCTCTCCCTCCAGACTGGGTGATGCTACAATCCCCACAGTACACATAGGGAACAGGTACCACTCAGAAGGACCAGGGCCAGGATTGGAGAACAGGCAGTCGGGCTCTGGAGACCACTCTTTCCGCCACCAATTTCTACTGGGCTCAGGAAACACGTTCTCCACGGAATAAAGGCATATGCATAATTTTAGCCGACAGGAAAAATATTTTGCTGGCAGGAGTGTGGCTAGAGGGAGTTGCAGTTAAAGGGTGATTTTGTACAGAAGGCATAAGTCTTTTTCTGATAAACTTTAGAGAAATAAAACAGAGACAAATAATTCTCGGGATGCATCTTTTGGACCAAACTAAAGGAAACTTTCTGAAAGTCAGAACTGTCTGTCCAATCAAGGAGTCAACTAAGGAGTAGATGTCATGCTGCTGGGGACATCACCCCATCCCGGAAGAAAGCTTTATCAGTAATCCTGCAGAAGGCTTCCGTGCCGAGAGAGAGGTTGAACAGAGGAACTGTAAGTCCTCCTGCAAATCATTTCAACACTCAGGGACCCTGCAGTCCCCTGATGAAGACTGTGCATAGGCTTCCCTGGATTAACCACCCACAGTCTTACAGGTGCAACGATTGTCCCTCACCAGGCTCCCGAGAATTTGCACGTAACCCTCGTGTGAGTTTACTGATACAGGTTTGTCTCCAGGAAGCTACAACATCTCCAGGAAGCTGGGGAACACGCAGCATCCCAAGGGCCACCCAGCACCACTGTGCATAACAGTAATTAATAGGTGCTTAGTGAGTGTTTGCTAAGTGAATGTGGTTGATGAATGGAAAAGCCCGGCAAGAGAGCAGAGAGTGCACCCCATGGATGATACATTCTCCAGTAGCTTGCCCGCATCAGAGGTCCAGTGCTTTCCTAATTCTGCTGTCTTGTCATTCCCATAAAACCATGCATCAATTTATTTGTCAGAGCTCAGTGAAAAGAAACTTGTGAGAACAGCCATAGCTAACAGTGACTCAGAATTCATTAGTGGTAGGTTCTGGGCATTTACAGACATCACCTTACTTTATCCTTGAACAACCAAATAAGGTAGATAGTGTTTATTACCCCCATTTTGCAGACAAAGAAACAGGCGAGGTGACTGACCCAAGATCACAGAGTTAATAAATAGCAAAAGTCAGAAACCGAACCAGGCATTCAAGTCCCAGCCGCCCTGTGGTAGTAACTATCACAGTTCATTAACCAGCTTTTCTGCAGGAATTGTGCGAGGTACTCTATTCCCTTGACATCTAATGCCCACACCAAGCATATAAGATGAATACCATGTGTCCAGTGATGCAGCCATCAAAGACCACGGCCAGGACTTGAGCTTACTTTTGCCTGATTCCCAAGCCATCCCCCTAATGCAACTAAACACTTTGGGATGTGGCGTTGGAAATCAGGGCCATTCGTCCCCACTCTGCCAATACTTTAGCTTATCTGCTCCTGCCTACTCGTCAAAATCCTAGTGAAGCATAACAATGTCCCCAATGTCCTTCCTTCCGCCCTTAAGAACATTGTGGTATCTTTGCTTCCAGAAGATAGACAGACAGATAGATAGATATAGATACACATATAAATACAAATGCAGATATAGATATATAAATATAGACGTCTGCAACGTTGGCATCACATGTTACCCACTGCTTCGTAATATCCCTTTTATCACTTTAACACCATAAAGTGATACATTTCTGAGGTCATCAATGAGTCTATGGCAGCATTTTTAATTGCTACATGACCTATCATCTTGACCTGCACCTCAATGCAATCATAAACACCTGATGTTGAGCATATGTCTTGCAGTCTTCATTATAAAAATTACTGGAATGAAGTTCTTTGTAGACAAATAGTGGGCATATCCCTGTGTACGTATGTGTGTGTGTGTGTGTGTGTGTGTGTGTGTGTGTGCGCGCACGAACGCACATGCACATTCTGGATCAATACTTAGAACTGCCAGGGTCAAACCGCATGTACATTTGAATATCATGATCCTTGCTACCAAAGCACTCTGAAATCTGCCCATTTCCCGTCCCACCAGCAGGATATAAGATGTATCACGGCCCAGACCCTCAGCAACAGAGTTTTAAAACCTGTAAATCACCTTTGTCAGACAGACAGCAGACTTCTTCCTTTCGTCTTCCCTATTACATGTTTACACTTCTTTTAGGCATTTCTCCCAAGCCTTGAAGCCAGCTGAATTTGATTTTGCCTCCATTGCTAGCTTATGAGTTCCCAAAGGGCAGAAATTACATAGCTCATTTATATTATGACTTAACATGGAGCACGCTACGGGCCCCACAGGAGATGCTCAGAAATGTGTGTTGACTAAAACCATGCTTTGCCAGTAGTGAAAGGGAGTCGCCAGCAAACATTCCCTGGAGAATTCAGCCCCCATTCATTACCAAGGTGGGGTACCTGTGTTTGCAGTGATATAATGCCAGTTCCTCTGCTCCAAGCTCCAGACTTTGAGCCAAACTCTTGCTGGAGAACAGGACTCTGTTCACCTTATTCAGCTCATTGGACACCCACAGCCTGTTTCTTCATACCTGATACACAGATCTAATCCCAGAAATCGACAAAAGGAATGGGCAAGTTACCTGCAGTGTCTCAGCTTTAAAGACCAGTGATTCGTCCCTCTGCATTTGGAAGGGAGCCACCGTCTAGGGGTGGGTATGTGTTAATGTCTGTCTCCAAAATCACTGAGACCCCTTGAACAATCACTGCTCAGATAGATTCTCTCTATCCATTCTGGGCAATTTATCCCAAGGGACATACAGACCTTCCTCATTCTACTGGCCTCCACTGTTCAAATTTATCTCAAAATACTCTGTAACACAGACACTTTGCTATGTGTTTGCAGCTCCTGCCAGAATTATTAATTCATAAATTCATCCATTTATTATAAAAATAGCTAAAATTTATGGAATATTTACCATCTGCTAGGCATTGTGCTAAATACCTTGCATATAGTAAATTATTTAATCCCCACCAGAGTGCAATGAGGTAGATGCTATTCTTATCTTCACTCTATGGTGACAAAATTGTCACCAGGGAAGCCAAGGATCTTTCTTGAGGTTGTGGTGTTAGGATGTGGAAGCAGGAGGAAGCAGGTACGTCTGATTGGAGAGCCCATGCTCTGAAACACTGGAATAGTCAATGACAGTTCATGGGATCTACCGTGGGCAGCCCTCCCTACCCGAGATGTCTTACGTGAGATATTCTGATCGGCGACCTTGTATGAGGACTCACTGCTTTCTGATCGTGGTAGCAATTCCAGAATGTGTGTTTCTTGTTGTTTAAGAGAACTAAAGGAGGGGCGCCTGGGTGGCTCAGTCGGTTAAGCGTCTGACTTCAGCTCAGGTCATGATCTCGCGGTTTGTGAGCTCAAGCCCCACGTCGGGCTCTGTGCTATCTGCACAAAGCCTGCTTCAGATCCACTGTCTCCCTCCCTCCCTCTCTCTCTCTCTGTCTCTCTCTGTCTCTCTGCCCCTCCCCTGTGCTCTCCCTCAAAAATAAATAAACATTATAAAATTTAAAAAAATAAGAAACTAAAGTAAAAGCTGAGTTCTCTGTGTATCAGACATTGGTCTCATTCATCCCCCCTCACTGTCTTAGGCCCTCACTATTCCTTATCTGATTATTTAAAGCCTCCTAAGTGGTTCCCATTTTCTGTCCTCCTGATTCTGTCCCTCGAAATATTATCGGAGTGGTTGTTCTAAAACATAAACACAACAATGACACCTTCCGTCTCAAATTTAGTGACTCCCCCTTCCCTTCAGGACAAGACCCCCCTTGGCAAGACACGTTTGGGGTCTGGCTAAACCCCCCTTCAGTCATGTAGGCTTTTCTACTTTCCCAGAAGTCACTTGATGTCACACTTGCTGCACTGTTCGCTTCTCTGACAGGTCGCTATACCCGGTTCTTGACTTAATTCACTCCTCCTCAGCCTTTCCAAGTTGTTGACCCTAATCTGAAGGCACCCCTCCCCCCTAGTGCTCTGGGTTCAGCGAAATACCCCCCTTTTGTGCTGCCTTCTCCACATATCAATAATGCTGATATTTGGCCATATGGCATATAATGCTGAATCAAAGCTGCCATAGACTGGATGTTTGTGTCCCCCCAGATTGATAGATTGAAACTGAACCCCGTGGGATGGGATTCGGAGGTGGAATCTTTTGGAAGTGATGAGGTCAGGAGTGGAGCCTTCACGAATGGGACTAGAACCCCTATTAAGAGACCCCAGAGAGCTCTCTTGTCTCTTGTCCTGTGAGGACACAGTGCCAATAGCCAGCCAGGTAGTGGGCTGTCCCCAGACACTGGTTCTGCCCATGCCCTGATCTTGACCTTCTCAGCCTCCGGAGGGGAAAAAAAAAAATCTATCGGTTATGAGTCAGTCATTCCATGATATTCTGTTCTAGAAGCCTGAACCGAATTAAATGAAACCCATGGCTTTTCTTTTTGTTTCTCATAGAGTCTGTGGGCTCTTAGGAAAGGGGGAGAAAGTGTGGCTTGTCTCCACAACCCCAAGACCTTCAATAACACCTCACATTCACACGTAGGCATGCGGCCGGCTACCCCTCTTTCTCGTCAACCTTTAACAGACCCTGACGATGACACTTCTCCACTTAGGGAGCTTCTGTGGCTATGTGAGACAATCCACTTTCCTCCAAGATATTTGTTCTTCTTGGTGTCTTCTCATCTCCTTATTTGTAAATTCCTTCTGTGTATGTTCCTTTTCTCCTTTATCCGTACTCTTCTCAGTTGCTTTCCTCCTTTCCTCTCATCCTTCCTGAACACGAGCCTGAATATCTCAAGTAGTACTTGGCACCCACCCTGTAAATCTTTAGCAAATGCTGCAGACAGGACAAGAGTTCCTGCCCTCTCCTGATGGTCCCACGCTATGAAGGAAAAATGAGGACAGGTGGGTAGGCATCTGTGGTGCAATTTCATAGGGATAATAATAGTAAGAAGATGGCTGGTGGTGGGGAGAGGCAGCCTCCTGCCACGGCCCAGAGAGTGGGAGTCAGTCAAGATTTCTTTCTGGAGGATATACTCTGTTGGGACCTAAAGAAGGGAAACAGCGAAACAAACAGAAGAAGGGACATTCCAGGCAGAGGGGCAAGCTTCAGCAAAGGCAGCAGAGGGCTAATAATGGTAACAGGTGCAAACAGTGCCAGGAGGTGACGGTGAAAGGGCACAGAGTCAGATCACGAAGGATTTGGACTTGCAGGCACAGAGAGAGTTACGAAGTTCCCATGTGATACATCATCTATACCAACATTCGTGAAACAGTCACGGAGTGTCAAGTGCTCTCCTAAGTGATGTGTGTGATTTGTCCCACTGGATCCTCCTATCGAAACATGGAGATAAGAACAATCATTATCTCCAGTTTAAGAATGGGGGACTATTAAATCACGAAGGAGATATCATTAGACACCTACCAGAATGGCCCAAATCCCAAACACCCATGACACCAAACGCTGGTGAGAATGTAGAGTAACAGGAATTCTCACTCAGCACTGGTGGGGGTGAAGAACGCTGCAGATGCTCTGGAAGTCAGACCGGCAATTTATTACAAAACGAAACATCGTCTGACCGTATAATCCAGAGTGTGAGCTCCTGGGTATTTACCCAAAGGAGCTGAACACTTAGATCCACACAAAAACCCGCACACAGGTGTTGACAGCGGTTTCATTCGTGACTGCCAAAACATGGAAGCAATCGAGATTTTCTTCAGTAGGTGAAGGGATAAACAAGCTGTGGTCCACCCCGACAATGTAATATCATTCACCTCTAAAAAAGAATGAGTTATCAAGCCATAAAAAGACACGGTGTAACCTCAAATGCACATCACTGAGTGACCGAAGCCAGTCTGAAAGCTACAGTTCCAACCAGATGGCATTCTGGAGAAAGCAAAACTATGGAGTAAAAGGCTCAGTGTTTACCATGGGTTATGGGTAGGAAGGGAGGACTAAGTTGAACACAGAAGTTTTCAGGGTGGTAAAACCCTCATTGGCTACTATAGTGGTGCGTACAGGTCACATTCATTCATGAAAATTCGTAGCACATGTAACATCGGCACCACCGTGGCTGCCTTCCAAGAAGTGAGAAGCGGAATTTGCCAGGTTCAGTCAAGAACTATCCCTAGAACTAGCGCCTGGGTGGCTCAGTCGGTTAAGCATCCGACTTCGGCTCAGGTCATGATCCCATGGTTCACAGGTTCGAGCCCCATGTAGGGCTCTGTGCTGACAGCTAGGAGCCTGGAGCCTGCTTTGTGGATTCTGTCTCCTGCTCTCTCTGCCTCTCCCCTCCTCGTACTCTCTCTCTCTCAAAAATAAATAAAACATTTTAAAAATTTAAAAAAAAAGAACTATCCCTAGAACTGACACAGCATCCCTTCCAGAACATTCTATCAGCCAGAGCAGTTACAAGGCTAGCAGTAGAGAGACCCCCACTTTTGAGGGAGACAGTGAGATCTCCAACCTCATGTTGACCTCATGTCTCAACCTCAGTGAGATCTCCAACCTCAACTGTCCCAATAGTAAAGAGACCCCCACTTTTGAGGGAGACAGTGAGGCCATGGTGCTAAAGAGCCAGCAAGATGGGAGAGAATAAAACCATTATTAGGAAAATACAACCTGTCACAGTCCTACAAATTAAATGTTCCTACTTATTTCCTTGTGCTTTACTTTTAGGAAAAACTGGATACTATCCAATAATTGCCCTTACAGGTTTGGCAGAGGACTTCATGAAACTAGACCCAGCCCTGCCTTTCAAACTTTAAAGTAAACAATACCATTGGTGGTTTTTAATTCAAAAAGAAAAAAGAATGAGTCCAGTTAACTGTGACATCAATGCCTAGCACAATTCCTGGCATGTGATTAATGCACACACACACAAATTTGTATTAAAATGGAGAAAATAATACAAATATTTTTTAAAAACCTGGCCATGTAAACAGAGGTAAGTCATTGAACTTACCTCGGTATCTATTCAGTAGCTTGTAAGGTGAAAAATTATAACTGAATCATATTCTTAATAATAGCAAAAATAAAGCCAGCAATGGACCATATTGCTAATACTTGTAGATTACAAAAAAAAATTCATATTTGAGTAGTCATGAGTTAGTTGTCTTTTCAGAATGAGTTCTGACTTCCTTAATCCCAAATGCCACTGACTTCCATTTCGGGATCCATAGAATTCTGGGTGAAATTACTATCTCTGTTTCCAGGGGCAGAACGTATGACATAGGTTAACCAATTGGTGTGTTCAACGACCTTGGATACAGAGACTGAATTAGAGTGACCAAATTGATCCACCAAGAGGTGCTCTTGGAATTTTTTCTGGTAAGGTGAAAGATTCTAACAGCTCTCTGGGACCATGAAGATAGCAGCTCTCAGGGATATGTGGATCTTTAGTCTTTTCCAATAGGAAACAGAAAACAGTCCATACACTAAACACATATGACCCACGTTTCACTTTTGTTATTTTAGCTTACTGTATTATTTCATGACTTATTCAAACTTACAATGATTCTGCAGTCTGCCTAGTCTGTTGTGGTTTTCTTTTTTTGTAGTTTCAAGTTTTTATTTAAATTTAGTTAGTTAACATATGGTGTAATATTGGTTTCAGGAGTAGAATTTAGTGATTCATCACTTACATGTAACACCCAGTGCTCACCACAAGTGCCTTCCTTAATCCCCATCACCCATTTAACCCATCCCCCTGCCCACCTCCCCTCCTGTTTGTTCTCTATAGTTAAGAGTCTGTTTTATGGTTTGCCCCTCTCTTTTTCCTCTATGCTCATCTGTTGTGTTTCTCAAATCCCACATATAAGTGAGATAATATGGCATTTTTCTTTCTCTGACTGACTTATTTCAATTAGCATAATACTCTCGAGCTCCATTCGTGTTGTTACAAATGGCAAGATATCATTCTTTTTTTATGGTTGAGTAATATTCCATTGTGCCTAGATGCCACATCTTCTTTATCCATTCATCAGCCAATAGACACTTGGGCTCTTTGATAATGCTGCTCTAAACTTTGGGGGCATGTATCTCTTTGCATCAGTATTTTTTTTATCCTTTGGGTAAATACCTAGTAGGGCAATTGCTGGATCAGAGGGTAGTCCTAGTCTGTCGTAAGCCACTTAGGCATCACTGGAAACTAAAAGAGCCCACCGTGCTGCATATTAATACCCCTTCCATCAGAACGTCTCAAGCTACCAATGTCCTTGCAAGGTAACGGATACCAAGTGGCAGAATTTGGAAACCCCAGCTTTCCGGTTTTAAGGATAAAGACTTTGTTAGCTGAACATGCATTAGGCAAAGTCTAAGCCTTACATCAACAGTTTGTGTGTTATTTCTCTAAAATGACAAAGCAGGAAATCTGTCTTGGGTATCACAGTGTCTTTGGCTCCTAGAATATTATAGGCCTTTAGTACAGGAGAAAGTACTGTTGCATAAATAAATTTTTCTAGGCACATTAATTTTTCCTTCTGAGTGTCAGTCTCCTCATCTTTGACATAGAGATATTGACTTCATTCACTGACATATAACTGATCAAGGTAGTTTATATGCAGTATATAGTGTCTTAAAAAAACACAGTTGTAAATAAATGTTAGTTCACTACCCACAAGTCTGATACGATTCCATGCCATTCTGTCTCTCTGTATTTCCTATCTACAAAGAATTTTCATTTAGAATCTGTTGTTTGACTTCAAATTGGGGCCAGTTGGATTTTCTGTCACCAGATTTTCTACCTTGGTCTGATCCATTAGTATTAATAGCAGCGACCCCTGGCATGTCAAAGAGTGAACATTAATGACAATGGGCTTTCATGATAGAAGCCATGGTTACAGTTGTTACTTCTGGGGGTAATTTCCATTCCTAAGTTCATTAAACTCTTAAAAGTGGAAAGGTCAATGGTGATTTATTCCAGTGACAGCAAACTCAATGGCAACCCTGCACAAACAATCCCTCTGTCTTGACATATGGCGACACTAATAGCTCTTGGAGCTAACTTTGTAAGGCAGTGAGCTGCCTACTTAGATTCATTGTTTTAAGCCCAATGCTATAGAAAAAGAGAACATTCCCGAGGCATTCCACCTAGGTGGAGAAGACAGAAACTGGAGGCAGCATGAGGTTGGAGATCCCGCTGTCTGGATGACTCCGTATCTCAGCATCTAGAACACGGCTGGGCTTCTGTGCCAAATGCATGAACATGTCCACCCTGGGCTTTTCATGGTGTTGCCAAGGAAAGAGTCAGCCCTTAGGTAATTCACACAGGGAAAGGTGGATGGCAGAATAGAAGCAAGACATTTCACAGCATGATGGCAGAAAAGCAGACAACGTGCACAGTGTGGGGAGGAAGGTGGAGCTAGGGGACAGCCACACCCCACACTGGTAGAGCCAGGAGTGACTTCCTTGCCTTGGTGCGCACTCTGGCCCAGACTGGCGGTGGGCAAGGGGCAGGGTCTGCAGAAATAACCCACATCTGGCAGAGACGCTCCCATACTCTCACCTGAGCTATTGGGCCAACAGAAGTTGTCTAAAGATCTCCTTTCTCAAACACCCAGGTCACGCGGAAGCACCAACAAAACCATGTATCTGTTTTCTGTCCTGGAAGTAAGTCATTCCATCTGTCTGGCCCTAAGCATCCTCATCTACAAAAGAGAGGGCTGCTTCCTCCTTTTCTCCCTCCCTCCCTCCTTCTCGCTCCCTCTCCCCTCCCCCTTCTCTTACTCTCTCATCCATTCAGTAAACATGCACCAAAATTCTACCACATTTTTCCTATTATTTCACAAGTTTACATTCTCCTAGGTCAGGAGATTGAAACAGGTAAAGAGATAAATAATATAGAATGAGTACAGGAATAAAAGACAAAAGGGGATTCAGATAGAGAATATCAGAAGAGGGGACATAGGCTGTGTGGCCCACATGGGCCCTGATGCCACGTGGGGTGTGGATGTGAAAAAGAGCCGTCAGTCAAGGGTGGGCCCCTAGAAGGCACTAGGGGGTGGGGAATAGTCGCAAAATTGGGCAGCTGTATCTATGGTCTACACCATTCCATGGGAGGCTTACTTACCTAGCACTTTGTGCATAGGTGCTCAGTGATGATTCCTTGGATAAACTAATATAGACATTTATCATATTTTAGATACCTATTTTTGCTTCTGTATTTAAATTGAGTCATTGAGCAAGCTTTTTAAAAAAATTTTTTTTAACGTTCATTTATTTATTTATTTTTAAAAATTTTTTAACGTTTATTTACCTTTGAGAGACAGAGTGTGACTGCGGGAGGAGCAGAGAGAGGGAGACACAGACTCGGAAGCAGGCTCCAGGTTCTGAGCTGTCAGCACAGAGCCCAACGAGGGGCTCAAACCTACGAACTGTGAGATCATGACCTGAGCTGAAGTTGGATGCTTGACCAACAGAGCCACCCAAGTGTCCCATCATTAAGCAAGCTTTTGAATGTTATGCTGATATTTTTCTTTCTTTTCTTCTCATTTAACCTGATCAGATTGTGTTAATACAACATATTTAGCCCTGCCCTTTGCCCAGCATATTACTTTGCTAGGGCTGCTGTGACAAGATACCACAGATTGTGTGGCTTCAACAGTAAGAAATTATTTTCTTATACATATGGAGACCAACAGTCCAAGATCAAGGTGTCAGCGATTTGGTCCTCCTGAGACCTTCTCACTGCGCCCTCATCTGGCTTTTGTCCACGCACATGTAGCCTCCTTGTCTCCTCCTCTTTTCTTAACTTTGTTCAAGGCATGGGGCGTGGGGTTTGGCCAGGCAGTCACTTAAAGGTGAGTTACACATGATCACATCATTCACCTAAACAGTACGTATTTAATGGAGGTTGTAATGACTATGCCAGGTAAGTTTCCCAGACAAATACAACTTTCATTTCAACTCAGTTGGCAACACAAACACCCTGGAGGGGGCAGCGTCCACATGGCTCCATTCAGACAACAGCCATTGGACCAAAGGTAGACATTCACCAAGGGTTAGGTCAATCAGAGCTGTGTCCTGGGATTTTATACGGGACGCAAAGCCTGTCACAGAAAATGAAGTTAGACACTTGTTCATGATACAAAAAGACAAATATCCCAAAAGGTAGATTTTATTGTATTTATTTTATAGACAAAGAATATGAGCCTTGGAGAAGTGAAAATAGGGGCATCACCATATTTTACTGATTGGCTCTATCTACCTATCTATCTACCTATCTAGATATATAGATGTATATATATATATATATATATCGAGAGAGAGAGAGAGAGACTTAATATTAAATAATATATCTTGTAATATAAATAAGCAAATACACACACACAGAAATCATGTGTTGTGAAGATTTTGGACTATATATTTTTATGTACTATAATATATATTATATATATATGACAACAAATATATTTTACATATAAGGTATAAATGTATATTTATATAGCATATCTTATATTTTCATTTTTTTTTCAATGTTTATTTATTTTTGGGACAGAGAGAGAGCATGAACGGGGGAGGGGCAGAGAGAGAGGGAGACACAGAATCGGAAACAGGCTCCAGGCTCTGAGCCATCAGCCCAGAGCCTGACGCGGGGCTCGAACTCACGGACCGCGAGATCGTGACCTGGCTGAAGTCGGACGCTTAACCGACTGCGCCACCCAGGCGCCCCAGCATATCTTATATTTTAGATAATACAACCTATGTATAATATATGTAAACATATTCTTTGGTCCCTTGCTCTCAATAGGGGCTCAAAAAATTGTTGGACTGACTTAAATTTAGGTCCCTCTAAGACGCACATATTTGTTATTCTCTGAATACTTATCTCCAGTTCTGATAGGCTATTACAGCCAGAGTGTTTTGAGGGCATTTTTAAAGATTTTGAAAACACCACATAGCGTCTAATGGAACACAAATATTATCGCCCGTTGCTTACCAACCGAACTGCAGTAATATGTTCAAGTATTACTTCCTCACCTCATTACCACTTAATTGAATTAAAGCTAAATTTGTATTTATGCTGTATAATTAGGAATTACAGGTAAGGGACAGGAACATTTTCATCATTGGCCATCTGTTTAGAAAGAAGTAGCAGGAGAAGAGTCCCCACGAATGCCTGCAGCAAGTGTCTGCACACACGGAATATTAGTGCTGGAATTAGTGCTGGAATATTAGTGCTGAAGAGGTGGTGGCTTCGAGATTAAGAGGTCACAGACCTAGTAGAACTAGACTTGGGTTGGAACCCCCTTTTACTACCCAATTTGTTGGAAATTTCTTTTTCTTTCTAGAACCATTCTTCCCCAGTATCCAAACCAATCTCTGTCCACCGGGTGTACTCGAGAAGCGACTACAGGTGACTGAACGGCCGACTTCACCAGCACGTCAACCAAGGACCAAGGAGACTAGACTCATCACCGTGTGTTTCTGGAGGACACCAGCCTGCAACTGACAATCAGTCCTGCTGTTCTTGTCTGACAAGAAACAACGCTTCTCTTAAATGAACATCAAGAGCATCTCTCTCTCTCTTTCATTTTCCCCTCTTGACAGTGTTCAGTCATGTTCCATGCCACTGCCATTATCATGGGTATCGACGTGCTTTCATCATCACATAAGCAGGCAGGTGCCCCAATTTTACCGATTGGCAAAATGGAGACCCAAAGGAGTCCAGGTGACTTGCCCAAAGCGGGAATAGAACCAGAATCCAAACAAGGGGTATGGTCAGTGGGGACACTCGCTCGTCGGCAAGAACAAGGAGTCCAGGCAGTGATAAAGCCAGCGGATGGCAGGACCACTGACAGTGAGCTGCACCACCCCGGAAGTATGGAAATGACGTTTCCATGTACATATTCACTCATGCCTGCACTGCTCTCATTCATTTCCACAACTGCCTTTTATCACCCGCCGCGTGCCAGGCACTGAGCGAGGTCCGGGAAGGTGCCACCAGGCAATGTTTATGGAGCCGTGCCTTGGATTTGGTCTCTGCTCTGCCGTCCCCTAGCTGTGTGACCTCGAGGAAAACACTTACCTGTGTGCTGCTTTCAGCCCCTAACTGGAAAACAAAACCAACCTCATAATGACAGTGCCACAAACCATCCGCAAATTCACCCACATGGCAAATACGTGAATGGACTCCAGGGCAGAATCTGTGCCAGGCACAGGTATAAAGGATGGGTGCCACCCTCACGGAAACCACACAGAGTAAGACACGAGCGTCTCGTTCTCAAGACACTTAATCTTGCAGAGGAGTTAAGCAGTGATGCCCACACACAAAGGAGCAGGGTGTCGGCAGCGCTTTGCAAGTGACTCAGACCACAGAGGCGGAGAAGTCGGGTGAGATTCCCACTGATGCGGGAGGGCTTCAGGAAGGGGGCGGCCTCCAGCAGGACCCTGAAGGGGAAGTAGAATGGTAGCCGGCAGAGGTAAACGGGCACGGGCACAGCGGGCGCCGGGAATGAAATCAATCAAGGCGTAAGAAGAAGAAAAGGCAGCGGGCAAGGTACTGACAAGCTGACAAGGTTGACTGGAACAGCATATGCATCCGAGGAGGATGGTGCGAAGCCGGAAGGAAGGTCAGGCGGAAGGAAGGAGATCTCTATCAAAGATCTCTATCAAAGATAGATCTCTATCAAAGAGATAGAGGGGAGAGCCCCGTTCAGCAGGCCTTCGGGGAAGGGGGGACAGCACCGCTCACCTCCGTCCTTCCTTCCAGCGACGGCAGCTGGCTGGAGGTAAATTGTGCTCGGGCCCCGTGTCTCGTTTTTATGATTTACCAGTTCGGTCTTTCAGCAGGGCGAGAATATAGAGGGTGGTGGATGGCCCAAGGCTCAGGCAATTTATGTTGCATAGCTAAACATCATGTCTGTCGATCTCTTCCCAGTAATCTCTGATAATACCCAAATGGGCTTTTTATTTTAAACATCTGGACAGCCTTATGGCGGTGGAGAATTAAGGTGCTGAGTGAAGAAAACAGCACGGTCGTAAAGTCTGTCGGATAAACAAAGCTTTCTTTGGAACATTAACTCCTTTACTGAGAAATTGTCTCTGTTCCTCAAAACGCACTTAGTAACTTTAGATCTTCATCTCCAGGTACCACGTTTCTCTTGCAAATACTCTCATGGCAGTTAATGGGGCCATTAAGGTAGGAAACTAGGAGATATTAGCATAAAAAGAACATTGCTGGGAAAGAGACTCCGAAGGCCTTCTCGCACGCAAGCTCTTTTTCCCCCTTTTGGCATTTGCTTTTGTTTTATAACGGCAGAAATTCCCATTGTAGGTGGTGGTGATTTTAGCTAGATAATAACTCTGTCGACGCCGTCATAAATTGGCAAAAGGTGTGTAACTCAGGGAGGGAAGAGACTGGAATGGCGAATAATCAAGTAGGTCTATTTGTTTTTAATACACGTAGCCATTCAATCAAGAGACGCTGTGCGTTTTCTCTTTCTTCTCAGTCATCCCTAGGGGTTCTTCTCACTTGCAAAAGGTGGAGAAGGGGGCGCCTGGGTGGCTCAGTCTGGTAAGTGTCCAACTTCGGCTCAGGTCATGATCTTGTGGCTTTTGAATTCGAGCCCCGCGTCGGGCTCTGTGCTGACAGCTCAGAGCCTGAGGCCTGCTTCGGATTCTGTGCCTCTCTCTCTCTCTCTCTCTCTCTCTCTCTCTCTCTCTCTCTGCCCCTTCCCCACTCATGCTTGCTCTCTCTCTCCTTCAAAACTAAACATAAACAGTTTTTTTAGAAAAAAAAGCGGAGAAGGCCTGATGACATGTCCAGTCCCTAACAACTCCGAGCCTTTGCACATGCTGTGCGGTATGCCGGATGCCCTCCCTGTCCTGGTGTCTCTGGGGATCCACATTTCTGCACTCTGGAAGGTTTAGCTCCCATGTTTTCCACAGCAGGCACCCACCCAAAGTCTCCAAAGTAGGCTTGAAGCTCCCTTCTCTGAGTTACCTTAAAACCACAGCGGCTTCTCCCAAGGTTTTGCCACCGCATTGACAGGCAAATGGCCCCCACTGGCTGGCCGTGGAGGCTTACAGCAAGTGGGACTGGGCTATGGGGGGCAGGGATTCTTTCCTTCTGGTTCCTGGGCCCTAGGGCAGTGCCTAGCACCGAGTTAGACATCCAGCATTGTTACATGCATCTGTTTTCTATCCTGGCATTACAGATTGCCACCCACTTTGCAGCTTAAAATAACTCGCGTGATCGGGGTCCGGGCAGGGCTAGCCGGGTCCTCTGCTCTGGGTCCCCCAGACACTCAACTAGGGAGCGACCTGATTCCGTGCTGGCTCAGTTTATCGGCAGAATTCATTTCTCTGCAGCTGGCGGACTCACGACAGCTGTCTTCCGCTGGCTGGCAAGAAGACACCAGAGAGTCTGCTCAGTCAGAGTTTCACATAACACGACAGTGTCATATGTCATCTTTACACAACCTATTGGTTAGAAGCAAGTTACCAGAGTCACTTTCTGGGAAGGGATTAGACACAGGCACGAATCTCAGGAAGTGGGATCCTGAGGGCCCCTTTCATATCTGCCCAGCCAGACAAGTGGTTTTATAAATCTCTAACCCAAACGAACTGCTCTGTTCTCCCCGATCACAGCCTTAGTAAACCTGGTGCTTCTGCGAGACATGGCTTTGTGGTATTCGAGATCCTTTACTCAATGCCCGCCTTGAAATCCACAGGTCCTCCCAGGACCAGTTTGAAAATATATCCACGAACCTAGCAAGGCCTTAACTGTGCTAGATGCACAACAGGAGGTCTCAGATGAATGAATTCGTTAATTAACGGACAGAGTACGTGAGTGTGCTCCGTCCTCGATGTGAGCCGTGGACTGTGGACCTTACATCCTTTATGGAATATTTTCCTTCCGCATTCTCTAAGTGTTGGCCTGGGAATGGATAAAACACCAACAGTTATATCCCATGCTAGTAACTCATTTCTTTACTTCTGTAGACCTCTTCTTTAAAGCACGAGCTGGTCCCCAAACAGAGGATTTTGCCTCAAGCCAGAAAGCTTGGAGTTATTCAAACGTGAAATAGGCAGAGATAAACCACAGTTGAAGGAGCACTTGACTTTCCCGCAGATACCTTCTGGGCCCTTGCATTTGCACGCCCTCTTGGTTCCATCCCTCTCCACTCTCCACTGATTCCATGCCTCCTAGCTGGTGCACACTTCTGGATTGCCCTGAGCCATGATTTATTCTTTCTTGCCTGATACCCTTTGACCACCTGCTCCCTGACCCTGTATAGCCCTGAAGCCCATCTTTCTAATCTCAATTTGCACTTCATTTTCATTCCTGGAAACGTCCGTATGTGATCAGCCACCTGCCCCAGGTTTGGACAATGTCAAGTCTACTGCTACCGTCTTAGCGATACCTGTTACAACACACACAGGTCTAGTATATTGATTTCTGATAAGTTATGGTTTGAAAGCAGGAGTATTAAGAGATTAAATGGAAAACACTCTGCAAGATAGGCAGAGGACGGCATCAGAACCATGCGATGCGACAGATGAGAAAACTCAGACTTATGAAGGAGATTCTTGTTTCGCAGTGTTAGGCTTGGCACAGTTTCCCCACCCAATGACAAGCTTCCTGGAGGGAGAGCATCCTCCTTGTAAGTCTGCACAGACCCTCAGCAGCCAGCAATGTCAGCCTGGGGAAGGCATTGCACGATTGATCACTGAGTGAATTATCTGCTACCAACTATCAAGGGCATGATAACCCACTGAGATGTCTACCAACCGCCATTCACAGCATAACGTACAAAAGGATTCTGATACGTCACTTCGATGGACAGCTAATGTCTGTCTTCCTAGGACCTTCCTTGAAACTGCTCCCGCACCGCTGGTCACATGGCTGCTGTGTAAGCTCCTGTCCTTCAACACGGCCCAATCGGGCCACCCTTGATTTGCCCAGGGGTGTGTACGTGATGCAACAGCGTCTTCTAGTTCTCCTTTCTTCGTAACCCTGAAACTAAAACTGAGCGGGACCCGTGAACTGGGCTCCCGGACCTGTAATGTGTAGAACACAGGTACATTGTATGGCCACGCTTACCCAACACTGATATGAAACTTGAAGGAAGCTGTTCGGGGGAGAGAAGATGTAAGGAGAGGAGAAGAGGAGAGACGAGGAAAGCAAATGTGTGTGGGGGTTCGAGGCCCAGCTCTCGCTGACTCCTGAAACCCATTTGCATTCCCATCCAGGGTCCCACGCGGACCCTGAAGACTCTTTAACGAGTCTCTTTTTGGCGTTAGTTGGTTCATGTTATGTTCTACGCTCAAAACTACAAGTTGTAACCAATAGACTCATCCACCCCTTAGAGTACTTTCAAATCAAGAATGCCGCTCCCTTTCACAATCTTTTTTAAAAATGTCAGCAAGATTATAAGAAACCCATTACCGGCAAGAGCAGTAAGACGGTATCAGATACATTTGGAGAGAAGGGAAAGGTCTTCCCAGTATCCCTAAAAGCACCCCACGCTGCAGCTGCCTGTTCTCCTTACTCAGCAGGCAGGCTCAGCTCGGTGCAGTGTCGGGCCGGCAGCAATAACCCACAGCAGCGAGAGCAGCACATCATCCAATTATATGGTCTATTGTTTCATTATTCACCCTACATTGGCTGCACCTGCCACCATCCCCGCTCTCCTTCGTTTTCCGCTTGCTGGCTCCCCTCCCCCTGAACACGCCACAATCACACCCTGCTCTGAGCCACTCCGGTGCCCCATTAGTCTCAGTAAACAATATGCTTCACTTCGGTTACGCATTTAGAAATAGTATCTCAATTCCTACCGCCCAGCCCAGCCCATATTTTACTGCAAACCTGGAGAGAGCGAGTAACGAAAGCTGAAATTTCAGGGCCACGTCAAAGCGGCTTCTGTCCTCTACTCTTTGGTGCCTACCTCGGTGCCGGTATGGTCACGCCCCCCACACACACATCACACACACGCACCCATGACGTACGCACACATGTGCAAGTACACACACATACACACACGCACACACAACTCATATACACACATAACAGGCAGCACATACACACACACACACACACACACACACAAGACACACACTTCACACACATACACACACACACAACCACACACGCACCGGCACTTGAAGAGACCTGGCACTTGGTTACAGCAGTTCATTAACATAACACATTTTTTTGAGCCGTATCACTTGTCCTTCATGTTAAGTCAAACAGTACTTGAGCGACACTGTGAGACACAGGGCAAAAACATAAATTTGGTGTCAGCCTTCAGGGAAATCGCACTGTAGCAGGTGGAGGACACACAGGAAGAACATTCCTGAATGAGCAGGTTCAGAAGACCTGAGTCCTACACCCAGCTGAATCATCAGCGTCCAGGCAAGCAAACTGAAATCACATTAGCAATTTTAGTAGACGTCATTTTCTATCAGAAATTTGTTAAATACGTGTAAAGAAACCAGAGAAGCAGGGTACCTGGCTGGCTCAGTTGGTAACGTGTGTGATTCTCGGTCTCGGGGTCATGAGTTTGAGCCCCACACTGGGCATGGAGCCTACTTAAAAAAACAAACAAGTAAAAATAAAAAATAAACACAATCTTAAAAAGACCAGATAAGCAAAGGGAAACCCTGCGGTAACCAGTGGCAATAACTGTACAAACCAGCTGCCCTGTCTAGGACTGGGGAAAACGGACATCACTCACTTTACTGCTATGCGCATTTCTACTATGCAGGATCCCCCTGACTCTGGCTTTATGTAGGGTAATCTGCTTGGCCTCTGTCTCCAGGGTCCTCACTCAAATAGCGGCCCCTCTCAGTCCTGACCATCCCCCAAAAGAGGCACAGAGCGAGGAGGGCAAAGGAAAGACAAGAGTGATATGGCCTCGAGTGTAACCTGCAGCAAAGGAAGTCTCCCAGGACGCACGCACCCTGTACCCAGTGGATCTCACCCTACCGGGTCATCACAAGGAGAATGTTGCAGCCATGAGGGCACCGATATGAGGGCACAGGAGGGACGGGTTTGAGAGGAACTCTCAGGAGACTAATTGGACATGTGAAGTTTGATATTTCTATCAAACACCCATACATCCAAGTAGGCAGTTAGATGTGAGTCTGGAACTCGGAGGTGAGGTCCAGTCTGAGAGAGACAGCAGTGTTGGCTGATAAGCCTCTAGCTGGTATTTAAAGCCATGACATTGGATGAAGTCACCAACGGGTGAAGGAGAAGGAAAAGAGAAATAAATGGACATGTGAGTTCTGTGACACACAAAGGCTTAGTGGCTGAGGGGGACAAGGAGGTTCCGGAAAAAACGACTAAGATAAAATAGACATGGAATAGCCCTGTGGTGCCATGGACACCAAGCTGATAGCCTCTGACATAGAAGGACTGATTATATTGCCCAATGATGGTATCATTCATGATCCAGGGACAAGACAGACAGTCCACTAATTATTTAAACAGGGAAGGGGCGCCTGGGTGGCTCATTCAGTTAAGTGTCCAATTTCACCTCAGGTCATGATCTCACGGATCATGAGTTCGGGCTCTGTGCTGACAGCTCAGAGCCTGGAGCCCGCTTCGGATTCTCTGTCTCCCTCTCTGCCCCTCCCCTGCCCGTGGTCAGTCTCTCTCTCTCTCTCTCTCTCTCTCTCTCTCTCTCTCTCCCTGTCTCTCTCAAAAATAAACAAACGTTAAAACATTTTTAAAAAAATAACAATAATCAGGGAAAATCTGATATGAAATAGTCATTAATGAGGGCACCTGGGTGGCTCAGTTGGTTAAGCATCCAACTGTTGGTCTAGGCTCAGGTCATGATCTCACAGTTCACAAGTTGGAGCCCCACATCAGGCTCTGTGCTGACAGTGTGGAGACTGCTTGGGATTCTCTCTCTCCCTCTCTCTCTGCCCCTTCCCCACTCCTGCTCGCTCGCTCGCTCTCTCTCTCTCTCTCTCAAATAAAGAAAACTTTAAAAAGAGAATCATTAATGAGACATTTCAGAACTGAAGAGGAAAAAGGGAAACACTAAGGTGTCTGGAAAGCCAGAACTTCAGGAAGCTGCTACCAGCCCAGAGAGCCAGGAATTAATCAACGTAGATGTTTGTTGGAGGAGACCCAGGGCACTGAAACTCAGGCATGCTGGGAGGGGACACTACGGGGCCGGTGGAGGTATCTCCACCCTCAAAGGAGGGGCTCCACGGAGCTGGGTTCTGGATTCCAAAGATGGGACAGTGGCCAGCTGGGGCCGGCGTCTCTGAGGAGACACGACCAAACCAACAGCTGGGTCTGCGTGTGCGGTCTGGAGCCACCGCTGCCTGAACAAGCACAGCCAGGGGTGTGTCGCTGGGACGGGAAGCAAAAGCAAGCAGAAAACAGACAGGAAGCAGGGCGCCCCGTCCCTTCTGGGACCTTCCTTCCAGTCTCTGCGAAGCTGGGCGACGAGAGTGGCTGGCTGGCATGAGGCAGGTGACCAGAGGCAGCAAGTGCCTGAGCCACAGGGTCAGAGGGGCCATCTATCTACATGGATGCGAACTCCACTGTGAGATAACGACAGTGAGCCCGGGGCTATTCAGGGCAAGTCCTGGGCACAGAGAAGGGGCATCTAAGCCTGTGAACCAAGGCTCAACAAAAAGAGACTGGGCACCACACCTTCTTCTGCCATTTGGCACTGGGTATCTTAAAAGGCAAAATAGCGACTTGGGCCAAGGTGGGTATACTTTTTTCCATAAAGCATCAGATAGCAAATATCTGAGGCATCATGAGCTATATGGTCTCTGTCAACTACTCAGCTCCACTCCTGCATAAACAATACATAAATGAAAGCATGTGCCGCACAATAAAACTTTATTTCTTGACACTGAAATTTGAATGTTACATAATTTTCCCATATCCTAAAATCGCATGCTTTTGATTTTCTTCCGATCATTTAAAAAGTGTCGGGGCGCATGGGTGGCTCAGTCGGTTGAGCATCTGACTCATGATTTTGGCTCAGGTCACGATCTCACGGTTTGTGAGTTCAAGCCCCGTGTCGGGCTCTGTGATGGTGGTGCAGACACTTCTTGGGATTCTCTCTCTCTCTCTCTCTCTCTCTGCCCTCTCTCTCTCTCTTCCTGCCATCTCTCCCCCACTCTCTCAAAATAGATGAATAAACATTTTAAAAAATAAAATAAAATTAATGAAAGTGTGAAAACCATTCGTACATCATGGACCATAGAAGCCAGAAGATTTTCCTCAAGGGTTTGCCATCTCTGGGTTTCAACTCAGGCTCTGTCTTCAAGGAACATAAAAACCCACAGATAACAAGCCATGGGCACAACAATGTCTAGTGAGAGGAAGAAAACAGGGATATGATTCTTTTTTTTTTTTATTTTTTTTCAACATTTTTATTTATTTTTTTGGGACAGAGAGAGACAGAGCATAAACGGGGGAGGGGCAGAGAGAGAGGGAGACACAGAATCGGAAACAGGCTCCAGGCTCCGAGCCATCAGCCCAGAGCCTGACGCGGGGCTCGAACTCACGGACCGCGAGATCGTGACCTGGCTGAAGTCGGACGCTTAACCGACTGCGCCACCCAGGCGCCCTGATATGATTCTGCAAAGATACACAGAAAGTTCTTTGTGATTTCCAGAACCTAAGAAAACGGCAGAAGCAGTAGACCATGAGAGACTGTGAAGTGCTGATCTAGATAGACACGGACGGGAAACCGGAAGAACACCACCAACACTCCATCTGCAGAGCAGATGTTCTTGTCTGGGTTGCACTGTGCATTACTCCTCCCAGCCCTCCAGAGCCTCTCTGCCTGGCAATTTTCCACAAATTGGCCAAAACAGCAGGCCGGAGTTACCATTGCCAAACCTGGCCTGTCTTTATGGATCACTGTAACCCTGGGTGTGACAGCAATCTCAGGTGACAGACAGGACATACCCAACTCTCTTGGACAAACGCTATTTACCATTGGACAAGCAGTTTCCCAAAGCACACCAGGAGGACTTGTAGGAAAGATGGGGAAGGAAAACGAACTATCTGGAAGAAATGAGCTTTTGGCCAACTGCACCTGTCCCGGGCCGCCTGACTGACGTGCTCTGGAGCCTGAGTGGACGCAGGCTACATTCTCCGTCACCGCAACTCAGACCAGTTTGGAGCCACTGTGGCTGCTACAATGTGATCCTTTGTGCCGCCCCCACCACACATCCTCCTGTTCCCTAAACCAGCTAAAGCATGAGGGCCACTGACGCCAGTGAGGAAGGAGGACACAGTCACAAAGCGGAAGTGACTCTTCAGCCATTCTTGGGGTCCAAATCCTGTATCTTCTACTTCGCACTGTGAAGCTTTACAGGAGATGGGTTATTGAATTGCTCTGTGCATTAGTTTCGTCAACTATAAGGAAATGCAGATAATAGTGGCATCTATCCCACACGATTATCCTGAGAATCAAATGGATTAATATATGTAGATTGCTTAAAATAGCGCCCGGGTGCAAAGTAAAACATTTAATAAATATAACGGACTCTAGAGCCTGATATAAAAGCTGTGGTTAGTTTTCTACAACTAAGTGGCAAACTCCAGGCTCTCGGGCTTGAGACCTCATGTGTCATGAGCGTAACCACATGGATTTCTTAATACTCTATAAACACGCCATCCCCATTCTCATCTGATGTTTTTGTACTCACTTTTCTGCACCTCAAAAATCTTTCCCTGTCCTGGGGTGCCTGGATGGCTCAGTTGGTTGAGCATCTGGCTCTTAATTTCAGGTCAGGTCATGATGCCAGGATTGTAGGATCGAGCCCCACACTGGGCTCCGCCCTGAGTACGGACCTTGCTTGAGATCCTCTCTCTCTCTCCCTGTACCCCTCTCCCTGGCTTGTTCTCTCTCTCTCTCTCTCTCTCTCTCTCTCTCTCTCTCTCTCTCAAATGAAATTTTAAAAGATGAAAAATCTTTCCCTATCCGTGTCCTAAAATCCCCACCCCACCTTTACGATCCAGCATGAATGTTGCTTGATTTTGTACTTTCTCTGCCTCCAGGAAATATTTAATTCCTTCTACCATGAACTTCCTGGGTACTTTTCTTGACTACTGTAGTGTCTGACAGTTAAAACAGGGCTTCAGGAACTCTAGCTTTCTGGCAGTTCTGTTATAAAAGATGAAAGTCCTTTGATCTCTCTGGCAGAGGACTGACTTTCCTACACATATTCCATAACATTAGTTAGCCTTTGCTTCACACCCAAAGCAGAGTTACAGGATTTTGTATTTGTGACAGAATGCCCTTGGGGCTTTGGCTAAACAAAAATCCCCTTCCCTTGGCTCTCCTTGGTACGGCTAAGAGACACTGGATTTTTTTTTTTTAAGTAACAAGCATCACCTGAAAACCAAAAGAGAACTAGGCAAAGGAACACAGATAGGCAGGCATCATGGAAAGCTCTAGTTCTTGGGGTTCTGGAGTGGGGGCCCCAGGTTTATTGTGTCAGAGGCAGGAGAATGTGACAGCAGGTTGAACGCAGAAATTGGGTTCCAATTTCAGCCCTAGGACCTGATAGCATGTGAACTTGGGCAAGTCTATGCATAGGTGACAATTCTGAGCCATAAACTGAGCTAATCCCAGAAAAGGCTAACATGGGGAATAACTAAGCACATACTACTGACAACATTTGGCACTGGGCCTGACCCAATATAGGTGTACATTTACCAAAATAACTGCTCTGCTGACATGAGTTGTGGGAGCAGGTACTTCTAGCACCCCACATCCTAAGGAGACAGTCTTCCAATTCCAAAGGAATGGGAAAAGTTCTTAGGAACTTTCCCATGATTCGTTTTCAGCTCCCAGCCTACTTCCCACTCTCTATAACCCAAGCAATTTATTGTTGTAATGAAAGGCTTGGAAAATCTGAAAGCCTTTTTTAGAATTTGGAGCACAGACCAGGGGTACACACAAACCTGGCACCCCCCCCCAATTTCTGGTTTCTAAGTACCATCTTCCCTATGATAGGCTTCCCTATGATTGGAAATACCAATACCTATGCTTCAAAAATTCCCCACAAATAGGTACATAGACAGACAGAGAGACAGATGTTGGATAGCTAGCTGCCTCTATCCCCCCATACCTATAACACCTAAGACACCAGAGACTGCAATCAAATTTACAAGCCAGAAAACTTCCCGAAGCTTTCGGGCTTGAATCTCTTCAACAAGTCCAGGGGCCAGAAGCAGTCAGGTTTCTCCTCAGCTTGGAGCAAAATAAGGAAAAATGGAAAGAGAAGGAAGAGAAGGAAAAGGAAGGAGAGGGGAGGGGAGGGGAAGGAAAATCAGCCAACCAGAAAGTTCCTCTAGGAACTGGGTTCAAACGGAGCCTAAGGTACAACCAGAATGAAAGCCAGCAGATCCGTGTAATGCTAAGCATCCGATGGGAACTGAGTACAAAGTGTACATGAGAGAACATTTCGGGGTGAAGGAAATGTCCTAAAATGTGATTGTGTTGATGGTTACATTCACTAAAATTCATCTAACCGTACACCTTAAATAGGTGATTTTTTTTTCTACATAAATTATACCTCAGTGAAGCTTCTTTAAACAAAATCTGGCAGGGCAACTTGGGCTTGAGCCAATGAGGCATCAGTTGGAGGGGACTTTTGTCATCAACCAGGTGAGATGTGGGTTTGCAGACATTTCCTGGCTGGAAGTTTAGGACAGTATATGCTCCTTAGGGGAGCTGCAGATGCTCCAAAGGGTCTGTCTCTCTGGGAAGCTCCCTGAGTTTAGAGAAGGTGGCAGAACATCTGGTTTGGGGACTCAGACCCCAGGAAGCTTCTCTGGGGGGGCGGGTGGGAAGCTGGGTGCCTACAGTTCCTGGGCTGTAAGGGCAGCCATCCCTGACGGAGGAGAGCAGGTGGGGAGGGTTTTCAGTGCAGGCCCTCACCTGGGGCAGGAGCACAGATGACACTGGAGCCTGTGGAAAACTCTAGCATAGGATAGAGGAGGCTGGTGGGGATTCCCTACAGGAAGCTCTCAGTTTGCAGGCACAGATGGAGGACGGCGCATAAAGGAGCCTGTGTGCGCACCTTGGTTCTGATGTGTAAATTTCCGGAGCTCTGGTTGTCCCATCTTGACCCAGTTTACGCCGGGATACGTGTGGGTGAAGGGGAAGAACCCAGGTGCCAGCATGGCCGGCCGGCCGTCCGGACTGCCTGGGACTGAGTGGGGTGGTACCAGACAAGCCACGGGTCAGTGATACAACAGGGACAGTAGAGATAAGCCAGAACGAGTTGGTCACATTCCAGCAGATGCCCAGCCCCGCCCCCCCCCACCCCGGCCCCTTCCCCAAAGCTTTGGGTACTCAGATTTCACCTACCTTCAAAAGGTAACTATGGCTAGTGTGTGGAAAAGGTGGGTAATTCACCTGAAGTCGGGTAGCGAAATTTGCGTAAATAGAAAGTGGAAAGTGGAGATAATCCTGGAAAGGTGGGGAGGGCGGGACTCCAAATGGTGAGCAGACACGTGAGCGTCCCTCACAGGTTTCGGCCCTAGCTACGGCACATCAGAATCGCCCCCATTTGTAAACAGTGTTTGAGAATGCTTGATAGGTTTTCATTTTGACCAAATCGTGGTCTTGAACCATCTCCTCTGACCCATCTGCATTCAACCAATCCGATTTCATTGGATCCCCTGTAGCTACAATATTTGGTTTGATTTTAAAACTTGACAATTACATTTGAGTTTAAATGTTGCTATCTCAGAGGGCTCAGAGCCTTTCCCTGTTTTAATTTGGCCATTCACGGAATCCTTAACCCCATCCAGTGAGATAACTACTTCTTGTGATACTCATTTTACAGATGGCCAAAACCAAATCACAAGGAAGTTAAAGTGATTTATCGAAGTCACACAGTAACCAGTGAAAGATCTGAGATTCCTCCAGAAGGCAAGTTGGTTCAGCCCAGACCTATCTTTAAGCACCTTAAACACTGACGTTTCGCCTTCATCGTAAAATCGCTCTGCTTATAGAGGGACAGATCGCGCGTTGGTGATCTGGGTCATCAGTGTTTAAGGCTTACTAATTGCAGCCTGATTAGACATATTACAGGAGTGCATTTTGTAAACCGTAAACTGTGGAGGGTCTCCCAGGAAACTGATGACAGTTTTGCATTTTCTGGTGAGTTCTGAGATCTTTTAGCGAATTAAGTTGTAGGTGCACCTGGGTGGCTCAGCCAGTTAAGCATCCAACTCTTGATACCAGCTTAGGTCATGATCTCGAGGTCATGAGATTGAGCTCTGGGCTGACAGCATGGAGCCTACTTGGGATTCTCTCTCTCTCTCTCTCTCTCTCTCTCTCTCTCTCTCTCTCTCTTTCTCTGCCCCTCCCTTTCTCTCTCTCTCTCTCTCTCTCCCCCTCCCTCTCTCTCCCTTTCTTTCAAATAAACATTTTTCAAAAAAGAAAATGAAATTATAAAGGAGAAGGAAATCCCATTAAAATAAGAGGTAGAATCAGGAAATAAACTAGGCAATGACTCTGCCACAGAGAAGAATTTGATGTGACAAAGCAAGAAATAATTCCAAGGAAGTGGTTGGAAAAAATAATTAGCTATTTAGAGGAAGCATAATTACTCTGGAGTTTCACCTCCCAACATGCATCACAGCCAATCCCTTAACAATAGGAGGTAAAATTTTAAATGGTATTCACAGGAAAACAAAGAAAATAAAACTTAAATTCTACCTAATCTCTGGGGAAAAGGTTGGAAAAAGGTTGGCTGTTTAATTTCTAGAAGACAAAAAAAAAATCACACACACAAAAAAATAAACAAATCTGAATATATAAAAGTTAAACTGCTTTCAGTAGAAAAGTAACCTAAATTAAAAAGGCAAACATGTCCTAGTATGTGCAGTAAATAATTTCCCAAGGGTTATGAACTTTATTATACAAAAGCTCAAGCATTAATATACGAAATGACACCAAGTCTCCAGCGGACAAATGGACAAAAGCATGAATACCAAGTTTGTAAAGGTGGAAGATATATATTTATTAAACATGTTAGCCAACTTTAATAATAACATAAATCATGGGGCACCTGGGTGGCTCAGTCAGTTAAGTGTCTGACTTTGGCTCAGGTCATGATCTCAAAGCTTATGGGTTCCAGCCCCGCGTCAGGCTCTGTGCTGACAGTTCAGAGCCTGGAGCCTGCTTTGGGTTCTGTGTCTCGTTCTCTCTCTCTGTCCCTCCCCCACTCACACTCTGTCTCTCTCTCTCAAAAACAAAAAATAAACATTAAAAAATTAAAAAATAATAATAACACAAATCAGGATACTCAGCATATTGAGAAATGGTTTTCACACCTTAGAAGTGGAAGCTTCAAAATATATTCATAAGTATATCCACTTTACAAAGACATCACTTTATTCCCCCTTTTGCCTACCCACTGATGGAGAAACAGGACCCTCGCGGCCATGTATTACTATAGCATGGAAATTGGGAAAAGCCATTTAGAAAGTAACTAGGATAGACCACAGAGCAATAAAACCAGAAATTAATGCTCAGAACATATATCTATCCACAGACAAATTTAAACCTACTCATATAACTTGGAATGAAGAAGAAATCCAAACAAATCATAAACCATGAGAAATGAGTGACCAGCGGGCACCGTATACATCAGAACCTGGGAGATGTGACCAAGGAGGCTATATTGGAAATAAAGTCATCCTCAGACACATTCATGAGAAGAAAGGAAGGGGGGAAAGGAGAGTTTAAAGCATGATCCGTTATTTTTTAACTTTTGATAAAGCTACAAAAGGAAGGTTTCTTCAATCGTTCACGTGAGGTCTGGGAGATATGTAGAAGTCTGCAAAATAGAAAGAAAAGAAGCACAATCCAAGCAAAGAGCTGGAGGGGACAGACCAGGTGTTGGCCACACAGTCTCTACTGGCTTACAGTACTTCTCTGTTTAACCTACTGGGTAACCAGAGAAAAGTTCTTTGAAGGAGAAGGACTGATATCACGGATAATATTTTTAATTTGCTACTTGTACATGCCCCCCCCCCTTCCCTAATGTCTTCCACAAAGGTGGAAAATGTGTTGAAAAGCAGCAGGGAAGTGTGCACCTGTCTGTCCAGGAGGCAAGAGGACGTGGTAACTCAGATGGGGCACTGCTGGGGAAGGCAAGGGTAGGAACCGAAGAGCTGTGTTTAGCGGGTAAGGCACACAGGGCGTGGTGACGGATTCCGGGGACAGGAGACCAGAAAATGGCCTGACCATCGTGACTTCCAGGTGCTGTTATTTACTACAGTGAGAAATCCTACAAGAGGTAAGTGGCTCAGTTGGCCACATGTGCTAAATTCCCAAGCACCTGGACGTTTTAGCAGACTCTGCTGGATTTCACAGAATATTGTATCCAATGGATGGTTTTAATAGTTTTGGAAAATTTCTGCAAATATATTAAGGACTGATTTTCATTGTGTCTTCATGGCATTCCTAGGAACATTCTCTTTGCCAGAACCTAAGATTGATGACTGGTTTGGTCTGTTTATAGATATTTTTATTATTCAAAAACTTGTAACTTAATCAGTAAGTCTATTTTTAACATGGGAATCTTTTAATTTATATTGATGATTGTAATCCTATATTATGCCACTTTCTGTTTTTTTAAGTTTGTGTATTTATTTTAAGAGAGAGCAGGGGAGGGGAGAAGAGAGAGGGAGAAGGGGAGAGAGAATCCCAAGCAAGCTCCACGCTGCAGCACAGAACCCATGGAGGGACTCAGTCCCACTAACTGTGAGATCTTGACCTGAGCCGAAATCTAGAGTGAGATGCTTAATTCTCTGAGCCACCCAGGCACTCCAGGATTCTTGGATTTCTGAAAGAGCCTATCAACACTAATTTGTGTCTATTAGTTTCCACATTTAATATATTGTATGGTTGCTAGGCTGCCTTGTGCATATTAAATTTCCCACTTTTGGTTTTTTTATGAATTATATTTAAACTTATTTTTGAACTATTGCAAATGCTCATGTACGATTAATGTATTTAAAATCAGATTACTGATAACCACATGGCCCGTTATAGTAACCCCTTCTGGGCCTGCTCACTGCCTTCCTATCCCTTTGAACAGTTTTGCCCTACATGTATAGTTTGTTCTGTAATCAGTGATAAAACTGTCCTACCCCAACATCCCTGTGAGAACCAGATTCAAGCGTTTCATCCACTACTGAATTGTTTACATACTCTGATTTCTTGGCACGCTTTCAAAAATGATTTTCCATTTTTTCCCAAATATAAGTACTTTTAGTACTTAACACTTTGATGGTGGCCCAATAAAACTGATTTCAGACTGCTGGCCTCCAAACTGTGAGATAATAAATATCTGTAGTTTTAAGCCTCCTAAGTTTGTGGTGATTCATGATAGCAGCCCTGGGAGGGGTGTAGATGGTAACTGTGCATCAGACATGGGTTAGTTCTCTTAAGGTTGTTTATGAAAGCCTATTTTTAACCACTATTAATAAATTCTAACACCACTAAATTTGAATGCAATACGGAAATATTATTTCAAATTCTTCACGGTTCCTTTAGGATTTTTCAGAGACACATTGGACTTTTGACTGCTCAACTATTGTGGCAAAAGCTCAAGTTGTCCTAAATCCTCAGGTTTTAAGTTCTTGCTTTAAATCCGCTCAGTACATTCGTTGCCTTTTCTGCACAGTGTCGTTATTAGGAACAGAGATGCAGATAATTAAAAAGCTAGCTTTGTCCAGTACCGGCACAGCTGGACTTCAGGTAACTGCCCCAATTATTCAGAAGAAATAAAAAAATACTACAGGTGGTAATGGCAAACAAGCAAAAAGGCACCTGCAGATTTCCTCCAGTTGCCTGGTTGAAATGTACGTATCTGTGAATACTTTTATCAAACTTCTGACTTCTCTATTTACTTTAAAAAGCTCTTTGTCCTTGTCTATCTTTAAAATACTGTTATGAAGAAAAAAAACTAAAAGATGCCGAAATAAAACCTGCAGAAGTCTTACTATTCTACAAACAGCCCATCCAATAGATTTACTGTAAATTTTATAGAGTTAAATGAAACATGTATTAGTAGACTTGGTAAAGTGGTCACTTTGGTAAATACATCTCTGGTGACGGCACGTGAAGTCCCGAAAGCAGACCGGGTTGGTATAGGAGAGCTGGGTGTTCCTAATTCCGTATGGTTAATTGCAGGTGTCTCTGAAAACACCTCAGTAGAGATGTAGGAAGGCGGATGAATGTGGGGTTCTAGGTGAGAATAGCTCTTCGAGAGAGAGAAGTTAAAGTGTCCTCTGCACAGACAGAGTGCAGAAGCCGTGATCAGCCTCAGGATCCCTCAGCAGAGACTTTGGAACAGGCAGTGAGCCTTGGTTGGACTTCAAGAGAATGAATCTACAATGGAGACCAGAATGATCAGATGTGGGAAGAAAACCATATGAGAAGACTGAGTCATGAAAGCCAAGGGAGGAAGTATTCGCATAGGAGACAGCAACCAACTGAGACAGGTTAAGGAAGAGGAACATTCAAAAGGGCTGTTTAGATTTAATAATGAAAAGGTCATTACTGACTTTACGGGAGAGGTGCTGTTTTCTGGAAGCCCCACAGGGAGTGCACTGAAGAGAAAGTGGGAGGTAATAATAAATTGAGATAATAAGTGTAAACACGTGTTCGCGGGGGAGCACGGTAGCTATCGTTTGGAATGGGTGAGGAGCCCCTACCACCCTTTAACAGCAAAAGACACCCGAGCACATTTAAGTGCGGAGGTAAGGACCGACTTAAGAGAGAAGTGACAAACACAACAAAGAGAAAGAAATACAAGGAATAACGGTATTTTATTAATCTTGAGAAGGCAGGAGGGTGATGGGGACCACCGCACTAGAAAAGGCACAACACACCCTTGTAACTAAAAGGAGCAAGAATAATTTGGGAAAACTTCTGCTTCCAACCCAGGTGGGGTAACAGGTACAGGCTTCGTCCTCCATGTGAACGGGGAAGTTCAGATAAGACATGGGAAACAATGGTTGGCAAGATGTTGGTTATCAGTGAATTGAGGTCTCACCATGAGGAAAACAGTCTGAGACACAAAAATGAGTAAAATCTTATCCTAAATGCTCAGAAACCATATGCTAAAACTGATAGATTACACAGAACTCACCTCAACTCATGGTATATAGACACAGTGCTATCTTGTGTTTAAACGACTGAGCAGTTCAGCAGAGGCTTTTATAGAGCATTGGTTCATTTTCAAAGCGTCGGACATCGAAAAGCTTTATATTAACAGGAAGAGGTGGACACTACTTTTTTCATGCTTGATGTGAGCATTCTGCCATGTTGTGAAATATTCTTTTAATCCAGTCAATTATTGGTGAAGAACTATCATTTGATGCCCACCTATGGGCAGTGGAGCTCATTTGGACAGGAGCAAAGAGTTCCTCTGTCTGGTGTCCTTTAATGGTTGAAAGGGATGTTCTCAGTGAGCTGGGTACACCTGGTCCATTTGTAGCTTAACACTGTACCAGTCGCCGGAGCCAAGGTGGAGCTGCCCCCGCCACCCATCTGGATGCATCCCATTGGTTCTCCTGGCACTGGTCACATCACATTAATCCCATCATTCAGCCTAGCTCTCTACTGCTGGGCATATCCATCCTACTGCCCAGAGCCACCTGGGATCATGCAAGATGGAAGGATTTTGAGAGTGACCTTGAAGTAAAATGTTTGCACATCACCAGCAGGCAACATCCCGCAATGCCTCAAAATTATGTGCAACAGCTCACAGTGCCTCAAAAATAAGAAAGTGCATTCTGCACGCTGAAGGACATTTCACAATGCTGTAGTGACTCCTGACTTGATTCTGAAGAGCCCACAGAAGCCCTGATCCAAATATGACTCAAGTACTAGCTAACATCTTTAGAAGACCCATGATAACCATTCCATTGAAGGCAGCCTTATTGTGTTGACACATCTTCTTAGGATGCCACCTCCTGGAGAGAGAGTGTCTTCCCACTCTTCTCCCAGTGGCCCCTCACTCTGGAGCCCACTCTCCTTGCCCCAGGACTTTGGTGCCTCAGTCTGCTCCATCAGACTGAGGAGGTTCTCATCAGAACACCTTACATTTTACATTCTCCCTTCTTACACTCTCTGCATTGTTTGAAATGGAGTCTGATATGTGGACATTTTCATTTTTTATTTATTTTTTATTTTTCGAGACAGAGAGAGCAAGCATGGGGGGAGGGGCAGAGAGAAAGAGGGAAAGAGAGAGAGAGAATCCCAAGCAGGCTCCATGCTGTCAGCACAGAGCCCGATTCGGGGCTCAATCTCAGGAACCATGAGATCATGACCTGTGCCGAAGTCAAGAGCTGGACGCTTTACCGACTGAGCCACCCCAGGTGCCCTTGGACTTTTTTGAGAAGTCGTCTCCTTCCTTTTAGACAGCTAAACAGGTTCTTGCACCTCCGCATGCAAGTTCCCATTAGTCCCCCTTTACCAACAGCCTCCCTCAGAACTCTTTAGCATGGTACCTAAAGTCTCCCACTGCCTGACCCCAGCCCAGCTCACCAACCTGCTGTTCCATAATCTACCCAGAAACCAACTGGCAGTGGCCCCAAAAGCACCTGCAAAGTTTACCCTCAAAAAAGAAATCGTGAATGCTAAATATGAATGGGTGGTAACATGGCTAATGTTAGCGCCTTTTAGTCCAATGTTCATTGAGGTTCCCTTCATAATGGGTCTTGCCCCTTATGCAGCAATGACTTTGAGTTCTGGAGCCCCGTCTTCCAATACCCGGTAGGGAAAATTTTCCACGAGATTTTTACTTCTTCCTATTTAATTTTAATTACATAACCTATTTCAGGACAGCAATAATAAACATCCCTTCGAGTTGAAGCAGTTTATCTGTTGCACACGTTGTCTTACTTTAATCCCTCAAAACTTTGCAGCCCTCACCATTCCCATGGTGCAGATTAAAAACTCGGTTCCAAACGGACATTATTAACAGTGAAATATATGTCAGGAATTATAGACACAGACATAGAAAGATACATCCATAAATTTATGCAAATAGAGTTCTTTAGTAGCAGAGTCAGGATTAAACCTTAAATATGCTGATTATAATCATTTTTAACATGCATCCTACCAGTATCCTATACATATTTATAAATATGTATACTATATACCTATTAATGCATTAATAATTAAGTATCATAGACCAGTGTGCAAGGTTTGCTTAGTCTTTGTTATTCTTTGCTTCTACAATAGGGTGGAGTTGTCCTTAATAGAGCCGTATCTATGCGTTGTTGCATTTACAATGAGAAAAGTAATTGTTTAATGTTTCAGAAGTTCAGCGTTAAGAATCTAATGCTACTTGAACATTTTCCATGAGCAGATCATTAATTTTTGGGAGAACAGAAGTGGGGCGAGGTGGGACAGAAATAAAGAATATCACTGAGCAGTAGGACATCATGGAACCATTGAGGACATTGATCCCCCTTTATTTGTCCTCATTATGTGCCTGAGAGATAAACACTGAGTGTGATCCCAGCCCTCAGGAGAAAGTATGTTCCAGAAGGGGTGGGGCAGATACTGTCTCGACTTGGAGTCAGGGACCACCAGGCAAGTGACTTAACTTCTCTAAACCTCAGTAGCTAAACTTGCAAAATGGAGATCATTTTTACCAAACGTTCAGGGTTAAGATGAGAATCAAAACCACAAATGTAAAAGAACCATGACATGTCTCAGTGTTCAGTAAATCCATTTTTCCTTTTGGCTTGGACGCAGAATGGAAAGGGTACTGAAAATACCATATTGACTTAGCTTAAGCGATAATACACTCATGGATTTAATGAGTATGAATTAAGTGTTCCCTAGCCTCTGAAGGGGTAACTCAAGGAACCTTTGGGTAACTCTTGCTTTTTCATGTCTGGGGTAGGAAACGGGGCCACAGATGTGTGTCAGTTGGCCGGAGCTTCCATAACAAAGTATCAGACTGGGGGATTTAAACAACTAGCATTACCTTCTCACGGATCTCGGGGCTAGCCATCTGAGATCACGGTGCCAGCTAGTTGGTGTATGGTAAAGCCTCCTTCCCGGCTTACAGACAGTCACCTTCTTGCTATGTCCTCAGCCAGACTTTTTTCTCTGTGTGTGGATGGAGTGGGAGCACTCTCTCCACTGTGTCTTCTTCTCTTAACAGGTCAGGGCCTGGTATGACCTTTATGACCTCAGTTAACTGCAGTTAAAAGGCCCTTTATCCAAAAACAGTCATCTTGGTGATTAGGGCTTTAAAATGTGAATTGGGGAGGGGGGAGGGAGTAACACAATTCAGTGTCTCAAGTCTCACAGAAAATAAGCGAAAGCAGTGGGATTGAGATCTTGGTCTCTGCAAACCCCAGGTCTCCAACTTCCTTCTAAAATACTTGGCCACTCTCTCCTTATAATACATGGTCAAGGCCCCAAATGCCAGAGCATCAAGATACAGAAAATAAGAAAATGCTCTGGCATTTGGGGCCTGGATCCTGGAGAGACAGCCCCTCCCAGAGCTAGCTAAATCCTAGACAAAGCAAAGGACTCCACTGAGAGCCTTTGATATGCAAACCAAGTTGGCTCCAGACACACTGGGCTTTTCACTTCTCCTCCCTAAGGACCAATGATCACTTCCTCTGCTTTGACAGCTCTTTCCCCAGATCTTCAAGTGATTCGACCCTTCTAATCATCCCCATCTCTGTTTAAATGCCATCTCCTAAGAGAGGTCTTCCTTGACGTGTCTACGTCATCTCCTGCTTGGTCTCCACACCAGCACCCTCTTTATACATATATGGAAACCTCACCGGGGTGGAGCTTGGGGGCCAGCAGGGGGAGCTCTCACACCCTATCACTCACCGTCCATTGCATTGCCAAGGGGAAGAGGCCTGTAATCTACCACCCCAGCAGGGGGAGGTCTCTCCCGCCCCAACAGCCCAGCCAATGAGAGACTGTCACGACCCAGCCAATGAGAAACCACTACACTTCATTCTCCCTCTTTAGTCCAATGGACTTTGAGTTTACAACAGGCCTCACAACTCCCCCTTTCCTCTATAAATGACCGTTCTTCGTTCTGCAGACTGGCCACAGTTTGCCGTGGCTCAAGCGTCCAGAGCTTGCAATTCTTTGTTCTTCCCGAATAACCCCATTTTTGCTGGTAAAATAATTGGTAGTTTTATTTCATCTTAACTAAGATGAAATTTACGTGACATAAAATTACCTATTTTAAAGCATACAATTCAGCGATATTCAGTAAATGCACAATATTGCACAAAACACCACCTCTAACAAGTCCCAAAATATTTACTTAAAAAAATATATATACCCATTACCCTGTTAGGCAGTTACTCCCAGTCATCCCCTCTCCCACCCTTGGCATCTCTTCTTAGGTTTCTTTCAATGTTACAAATTCCTGATCCTATTGTAAGCAGACACTCTCCATTTCACCCCTTTGCATTTTCTAACTAATTTGTTCAAACATGCTGGATTTTTGGTACATACATTATGTATTCAGAAGGCTTATTAAATTTTGTTGTAAATTGTAATTATTTCTAGATTTTTAAAAGTTTTGCTAAAAAATTAATCATTAAAGATAATTTTTAGTCTCTTTTCAATTTTTTTAAATTATGTTTCTTATTTCACTGCTTGGACTTCTCAACACTGTGGAGTACAAATGTTGAGAATGGTCATTCTTGTTTCTTACTACAAATAAAATTGTTTTAAATTTCCAACATCTATTATTTAAGTGATGGATGGGAACTAACTTTTCTCAAATTATTTCTCTAAAATCTGTTGAGATAATATATAATTTTAAATTTGATATGGTGAGCTACATTAACGCCCTTCTATAATGTTGATCTCTCCTGGCCTTGCTGGGATGTGTCCTGTTTGGTCATGACATACACACTTGTAGTTGTCTTGTGTCCTTAATTCAATACTGGGTTTGTTTTCCTGATCATTTATCAATGTCCGTGGGCCTCACTTCTCATGTCCAATGACTTCCTTTCCGTGTTAGTTTCTGGCAATGTTTCAGCCATTATCTCTTCTCTACAGTTCTCCTCGGAAGATATCTGATGCCTATTTCAGCCTCTGAAACTATCTTTCCATTCATTTAGCTGGTATTTTAAATTTCTATCTTATTGTCTCTCAATTACTTTATCAGTGCTCTTTGCCAGTTCACTACTTTTCAGCTTTGTCTTGGAAGTCCACGGTTTATCTGTGACATATTTTATTTCATTTTTTTAGTCTACAATTATGTTTTTATGTCTATGCTCTCATATTTCACTTTTGCCTGATTTTGTGCCTTTTCTCTTTTTTTAATGGGAGCTATGCCTTATTGGTTTCTGAACATCTTAAACACACTTTGTCAGCCTAGAATACATTTGTGATCTGAGTGTTGATTATTTCAGCCTGACTTAACATTGGATTTTCTGTGTCCTGGAATCCTGTTTTGCAAGCTTGTTTTGAACAGATTTTTTTTTTCAGTTTTGTTTTTCTTTTCTCCCTCTCTCCTTCCATCCCTCTGCGTTCTTTTCTTCCCTGTGGTTTGGTTTTGCAATTGTTCCCACCAGTTGTCTAAGGCAGCTGACCCAGTATGAGGCTCTACGATGGTGGTGTGCAGAGATTTCAAGATGTAATACTCAGAATATCTTAGCTCTGGTCCCTGAGCCTGCTGGATGGCTGGCTCAATGATTGGCCCTGAGACTCTGTCATTTTCCTCATCCCTTTCTAAGGAAGCAGCCTCTAGATACTACAACTCAGGTAAGCTTTGAATAAAAAAAAATTTCCAGCTTTCTTGAGTGAGTAGTTGGTAACTCTTGGCCAGCACATGCTTAATTACTAAAGTAAACAATGGTTATATTTACAATTATCACTTTCCTTCTCTTTCTGGTAAATAAACAAAGAAGAACCCAAAGCAAATGGGGTTGCCAATTGTTCTGATGGATTATTTCACATATTGATTACGGGTAGTCTTCTGAGTTAGGTATTATTTCCATATCCTACATGGGTTACCCAAGGGACCAAAAGATTAAGGTTCTTTTACACATATTCATGGCCAACAGGGGGTAAAGACTGGGGAAAGGATTTGGGGACAGGTATTCCTGATTCTCAGGATGGACCAGAAATGTGTTCATTGTGACTGGCTTTTTTGTCTTTACTATTATCCCTTTGGGTCAGCTGTCATTGTTAGCTATATCAACCAGAGGTCTAGGTAATCCAGGATCATTTTGGCCACAGCTGATTTGCTTATGGTAACTTTTAGACACTGATGTTCCCTATATCTTTTGCATGGAATGGACCCAGTCACAGCATGTATATTTGCAATTTCTTAGCTTCCCAACCCCTTCAGCAAATCCACCATTGCTCAGATATCCATGGTCTCAAATCTGAACCAACCTCAAACAGCCTTCTTGCTGCACAGGAGGAATGAAGGACACCTAACACCGAGGCCAGGGAAAGGGAGGTCACTAGTCACAGTCAGGAGGTCGGGAATAGGGGACCCCTGCCCCTTCTTCTCTTTGTTTCTCACTCTGCATGATGACTGACGTTCCTGGTGGCATGTTAGTGACTCCTTCTGGCGGATCACATTACTGTTGAGAAATACTGAAGCAGGACTGCAGGTGAAGCCCTAAGTTAACTAAGGTGCTGTGGACAAACAGTGTTAGGCATCACCCAGAGCTGGCCTGCCCTGTGTGATGTTACTCAGATAAAGTCCCAAGGCACTGAGAGGACCTACTGCCATGTTTCTCAACAGGTCCTGGGGCAGAGAGTGGGCTCTGGTTCACTGCCAGTGAGTTGGTGCCTTCCAAGAGAGAAAACAAACTCACTGCCCCTGCACCTTCCCTCCTTTTCTATTATAAAGCCCCCTGCTTTATTCCATGACAACAGTCTGACTGTCTCTCTTGTTTAAGAGAGGAAACTCACATCCTACTGTCTCTGAGCTACTCCATGATGCTGTTTGTGGCCCTGTGCTTTCTGATATCCTCCCCTTGGACAGACTTCCTCCTCCCTCCTCTCTTGGTTCTGACCTGCCGTTTCCTTGAGGCGATCCAGAATCCATCATGGCACAGAAGTCCCAATTAAAACGGTTTCCATCATGTCTTTTAATCCAACACCAGGGTTTACAGAGCAGCTGGCCACCTAACTCACCAGCTCTAGTCAATGGCTTCACTGGGGCTCTTCAGTCAAGGGCTCCTTCCCCCCGACATCCAGATCACACCCAAGAAGGGGGCCCTCCCTTGCCATTGCTGCTTCCTTTACAAACTCATCCCAAATGTGGTGAATGGTGGCCTCTCTCAACATGTTCCCCACACTAGGATATCTGCATTAAAGAGGACTGCTACAGACCTGAAAACTGTCCCTAAGGGTGGAATTCAATCATCTGTGTAGGGAGTTGGTGGAAATATTTTGGGACAGAGGGATTGGAGCTATCTGATACTCACGTTAATTTATAATCCTGTTAACGCTGTCTAGGTGCACATGTGGTTGGGCCATGCATAACAAAGAAGACTCTTGGGACGAAGTATGCTTAATCCTAATTAGTCCATCACCTATAGCCATAAGCCACACACTTTCACTGCTTGGACTTCTCAACACTGTGGAGTACAAATGGTGAGAATGGGGAAGGCAAAGAAGGCCAATCTAGCACTTTCTGTGAATTTCAGTTACTTGATCTCCCCATTTTAACTCATTTAATCATCCGAATAAATGTGAGAGACTGATTACTCTTGTTGTACAGATGAGGCGACCCACCTAGAGATGTTGAGGAACTTGCTGGAAATCTCAAAGTTATGAATGGTGATGATGAAGTGTGAATCCAGATTCAAAGGTGGAAATTCTTCTCATGACAGTGCTCACCTCGAAAGGAGAAACTTTACAACTGGAGGGATCCTGGAAGCAATGTGGCTCAGGAGGGTAATCTTTTCACCCCAGGGTCACAAACAGCAGCAACGCTGGGATGAGAACCCCAACCCCTTCTGGAGCCTCCCTCAGGATGGCTGTTCCTGCCCAGACGCTGCCCTCATAGCGGAGGCCAGTCTCTCCTCTGGTGCCAATCTGCTCTCTCTCTCTCTCAGCCCATCTAGTGCTCGGGCTACCAGCCCCTGTCTTGGGTCCCCAGAACCCAAGCCTTGCCAAAGCAACTGCTCTGAACTCCTGCCCCCACCTTCTTTTGAGAGGGTCAGTTTAAGGGGGGTGACCTGAAGTTGGGAGGTCCAGACACAAACTATAAGGACATACTTTAGCGACCCTTAAAACAGGACCACAGAGCTTGGGACCGTGGAGCTAGGGACCGCGGAGCTAGTGTTGGCCAGGCAGCCCCCGCACAGGCAGCAGTGGAGAATGCCTGTCCCAGGAACTTGTGGGTGGTGGTGGCCCCACCCAGCAGACACCCCCAAAGACGCTGCTACTTTGAGACAGTGGCCTGCCCAGTAAAGGGACTCTCCCTCTGATCCACCAGCGGTGCGAGACCCAGATCAGATCTCTAGCTCTGACTCACCCGTCATCTTGGGTATTTTCAGCAGCCAGATGGGGCCCTGTCTGTCTGCATTTTATCATCCTTCTTACCCCTTCTACACACTCTTCACTATGAGTGCATCCCTTCACCTTTATCTGTGTAAGATGCATCAACTTCCTGACACAAACCCAATAAACCAGCTTACATCTGATCTGTTCCTTCCTCCTATCTTTTTGAGATGGAAAAGTTATCCCCTGCCATCCATGGAGAGCCCCTGCCCCGGGACCAGCCTTACCCATCAAATCTATGCGTCTGGTACATCCATCCCACTAACCGGAAGTACCAGATATCCAAGTAGCATAAACCAGGATCTGACAGACCCTTTCTGAATCCACCCCACTCTCTGTACCCCCAAATCCAATCTATTATTAAATCCACCAAATGAATCCAGAAATCTCCCTTCTCAGACCTAGATATCTGGGGATCTAGAATGGACCTCTCCCTGCGAGTGGGTTAGGGAGACGACAGGGAACAGAGATGAGCCCCGGGAAGGGGAGACATACCCCAGGGGCCTCTGCTTCCCGGGTCCTCGCAAGCCCAAGCTGCCAACTTGATCACAGGTCAAACTACCCTCAATAGGCTACATTTTCTAGGCCCTTGGGACACTCTACACACAATTCTCCCCTTCTTAAAATCCCTGAGCCATTTTTAAAGTAGTGTTTAAATGTCAGGTGCCACGTGATCTCCGGCCAGTTTTGAGAAGTGAATGAAAGAGCCTCAGGTCTAGCACTTAAAGGTGATTATAGCTAATGGCTAACCCGAGCTGAGCACTTCTTATCCGGGGCAGACCCCTAAGTACTTTGTATGTATTAATTAATTTAATCGTCACATCAAATCTACAAAATGGGCATAGTCAAGATGGTTAGCATCTCCATTTTACACATGAAGAAACGGATGGTCAGGGAGGTTGAACAATTTGCTCAAGGTCGGAGAAAGAGTTAGTAAGAACAACTTTTCAGACAAGAAAGCTGGGTTTGGAGAGGCTGAGTGATTTGTCCATATGCAAATGGCAAAGGGCTGGCTAAGCTGAGATTCAACCCTTGTCCGCATGGGATCACATGTCCATTCTCTTTGGGAAGTCAACAAAATTCGGCATGGCCTGGGTTCAGCTTCCCATATGTTATGTGCATCTGAGATGGGTATGGCTCAGTTTTGCCCAATTCCTCAAGGAGGAAAGCAGGGTTCAAGCAGAGGAAGTATATAACGTGCGTGAAGGGTAAGACCTAAAAGCTGGAACACGGTCATGACTGAGACAAAAAGCCAAAAATCAGGAACCAAAAAAGGCTTTAAAAGGAAGGCATAAGAACAAGAATCTTTGGGACAATTTTCAAGAACATCACCAGGGTGATGCTGCTTTAGGGGATAAAAGATCAGTAGCTTTATCCTCAGACATTATAAAATTAAAAACTTTTTAATGTTGACTTATTTTTGAGAGAGAGACAGAGCATGAGTGAGGAAGGGGCAGAGAGAGACACACACACAGGATCCAAAGCAGGCTCCAGGCTCTCAGCTGTCAGCACAGAGCCCAACATGGGGCTCAAACTCAGAGACTGTGAGATTATGATCTGAGCCAAAGTCGGATGCCTAATCGACTGACCCACCCAGGAGACCCCTTTTTTATAAATGTTTTGTCTTCAGACATTATGGAGCAAAACCCACTTTATGAGCAACTTAACTAATTTCCTGAGACTCACCATTGAGTTTGCCGCCATATTTCTTTCCTGAAAACAGACAACTGCCTTTTTGGCCACGATGAGGCACCACAGATACCCTTCCTGCCTCAGCCATACAGCAGTTTTTGTTCTATTTCCGTGGACCGTTGCAGACCATCAAGGATGGAATGTACCGTATGACAGTAGGTACGATGAACAAAAGGAAATGAGTGGTTTTAGTAAGATGGGAACGTGGCAGGAGATGTGCCAGGCTGGTACATGGGGCCTTGTGTAATTCGGCACAGATGCTCTAGGGTTGGGCTGGTAATCATAACCAATTTGGAGCTCACACTGTGAGGTGAGAAAGGGATTTTTTTTTCTTACAAATCAGATGTAAAATGAAAACAAAACTCATTCTTCCTCTTGTAAGAGATAGAAGGGGAGAACAGCAGGGGTAAATTTGTGCACGAATAGAAGCGATTCTGATGCCTGGGTGAGAAAAAAAATAAATAAACCTATGGTTGGAACCCTCTGATGCTATACCCAAGGTTTTCCAGTGTGGCTTGCAGCATCTGGAGAAGGAAGAAAGGCATGTGTCTTGATTCTAACCTAAAGAAAACGGCCTCCAGTCGACTTCCAGACTTCCTATCCAAGGCAATGTCTCCCCCGTCCCCCGTTCTCCGAACTGCAGCCCCTTCCCGAATCTGAGACATGGGGGTTCCACAGGGAGTCTATGGATTGGCATATCAAGATGCCAGAAAATTTAAAAGCTGTATTCAAAATTCTGTGTTTGCGTGAATACCTACATTTTTATGGGGGGGGGAGGGGGAGAAGTTCAAGATTTCATAAATTTCTTAAAGAAGCCCGTGTTCCCAAAGAGTGAAGAAGCACTGTCATCCTTAGGAATCGGGCACCAGGGACCTTTGTGGTGTTCTCACTCTGCCCCAGCCTGGGTCCTCATCATGCACCTCGGGTACCTTTGGAACTGACTTTCCTAGTTCAGTGATCGATCAGTTAGCCTGCAGCCCACAGCTCCATGTACTGGCAGCACGGGAATAACCTGCGGGCTCGCAGAACAGAGATACCTCGCCCCCCCAGACCCACTGAGTGTGCAGGGCTGGACTCTGACCCCCACGCTCTGCTTGACTGCAAGCTCTTTGTCTTTTGCTACACCATACCCTCTGCCTTCAAACAAAAACCTCACGTGACATGGCTCTGGAGTGGAGTCTGGTGAATCCTTTCCTGTATCTGACACCTAGGCCAACCTCTGCAGAGTTTAATTCCTGGCCCTTGGGTTTAACCGTGTGATGAGCTTTGGCCAAAGCGATTTGAGCCAGGTCATGGTCATTGCCACGAGGACATGTTGGAGGTAGCCTGACGGAGGGCAAGTGATGAAAGGGGCAGATTGGTTGAGTCGGGCCAGTTGGCTCAGTCAAGGGCAGCCAAGCTCAGAACACGGCTAGCCGACCCTGCACATGCACCTAAGCCCCATCAAAATCAACACCACCTCCTAGCCGTACCCAACTGACCCAAACTCATGAGCAGAAAACGCCGATTGCTGTACGACCTGAGGATCTGAGGTTGTTACATAGCATTTCTAAGGCAATAGATAATTTATATAGAGGAGGCCGACACCAGCCAACTGGAGTATAGGGAGAGGTATGAAAGTGACTGCCAAAGAGTCACATCAATACGGCCAGAGTACCGTGTCAAATGCCATATTAACAAAAGCCCACAGTGAGGCTCCTCCGTGGAGTCCGGATCTCCAAGTGCGTAGGAGACCTTGTCCTTGGGGGATCCAGGCACCACCTTGGACAAAGGCTGCTGACAGATTCTGAGAACTTCCCAAGTGCCAAGCACCACTTTCACACACATTTGCCAACTTCTCTCGAGACAATTTACATGAATTTAGGATTTATGTATATTATTCATCCATAACAGATAACATTACAAGCAAACTCAATTTCAAAGGATATATCATGAAAAGTCAATTCCTTTCCCACCGAGCGATACATGTTTCTGTCTTTTAGGACAGCTAATGCTGCTGGTTTCCACGTATCACTCCGGAGGGGGGCCAGTAGGCAATTCACTTCTCCTCCGAGTGCTGTGCTCTGCATGTATGTAAAATTACAGAAGCCAGTGTGTTCGTCTTCACAGATCCGAAACCCCAGCGAGACTGGTTATGTGACTTTGCCAAACATCACACAAGCATTTGGTGTCTCGGCTCCCTGCTTGCCAGACCCCACAGCTGACACGCAGCCTGTGGGGGACACAGTCATCTGCACGCTTCTTTCCTTCTTTCCCTTTGTCACAGGCAGAATGCCACCTGGCATTAGAAAAAACAGAAAGCCACACTACCCAGAGTTCAAAGCTGTGTGTGGTGCCTCTGTGAAGAAAGGCCTGCTGTGCCATCCGTGAAACTCCCAGAGAATCCCTGTCCCTGTTGCAGCAAAAGTGTCCTCCCAGTTGGCAGGCTAAGAACTAGACGTCCACACCCCTGAGAGCCTTGCTTCTTTCCCATATTTGTACACGTGGATATGGTCACATATCCATTACCCTCATTCACGTACATGCATCTGCTCCATTGCTTGTTCTGTGTTCAGAAAGAAAGAAAGGCCAGAGTACATTTAACAGAACCAGGATGCTATGATGTAGGGTAGACAGCGCAGGCCTTGACTGGAGTATCAAAGGTCTTCTATCCTGGCTCTGTCCGTTACCGGCCACGGGCTTGGGATCAAGAGGCTCAACTTGTCCAGGAATCAGTTTCTTCATCAATAAAATGGAAAGCATGATATATCTACTCAACAAATGTATCAAGTGCTTGCTGTAGGTCAGGCCAGGTGCCTGTCACTGAGGATGCAAAAGCTATAAATACGGATACCAGCCCTTCCCCGCCAAAATGTACTGACCGGCAAAGAAGATGGAATTCTACAACTCAAGCCACCACAAAGCAAGGGGGCTGCTCTGGGGGGGCAGCGCGACGAGCTGGACAGGCAGAGCTCCCTGACCCAGCCTCGGGAGCCCTCCCGGAGAAAGGAGTGTGGCTTGCTCATTCACCAACTACTTAGTGATTCGACAGCAATGGAAAGTATAAGCTCACTGGAGGGCTCCTGGACACGGTAACTTTTCGGTTGACTTAGTAGCAGCTCCTTCACAGCCCGGCCTCTACTATCTAGGAAAGAAGCCAGGCCCCGCCACCGAGGGTCCTGTGAGTGAATCTCTTAAGAAACCATACTTCTCCATTGAGTCTATATTGGAGTGAGGGGATCTGGTACTCACCTCTCTCTTCTTTGTCCCGCTGCCCTCGAGAGCCTACAAAATCATAATTTAAAGTTCTATACTGGAAAAATGAGAATAAAGAACCAGAATCTCACGGTGCCTGGTGGGGGCTCAGTTGGGTCAGCATCCGACTTCAGCTCAGGTCATGATCTCGATGTTCGTGAGTTCGAGCCCCGCGTTGGGCTCTGTGCTGACAGCTCGGAGCCTGGAGCCTGTTTCGGATTCTGTGTCTCCCTCTCTCTCTCTCTCTGCCCCTCCCCCACTCAAGCTGTGTCTTTCTCTGTCTCTCAAAAACGAATAACCATTAAAGAATTTTTTTAAAAAAGAACCAGATGCTCAACCTGACAGCAAGCTGCCTTTGATGGAATATTTCATTCCTTCCAAAGCGGACTCTGTTCATAACCACTACGACTGCCATAGTTTTGTTTCTTGGCCCTGCCTACCTCCTGAGCTGTACAGATCGATCCCAATTTTGTGCTTAAAATGGGAACGAGAACTGAGGATTTTTTTATTTAAAAATAGATTTTTAATATATAGGTGTCCTCAGAGGTTCCCAAGCAGATTCCAAAATAGAAACTGAGAAATGAGGATGCCAACTGTCAGAGTCTTTATATCCAGTGGCCAAGCCACATTTCCCTTTGTCCTTGTGCTGGTCCCCAGCCAAGTGTGACACAAATGAGGGCAATCCCTGTCTTAGAAACGAGAATCCACTGACATTGTAGATAATCTGTCCATCTCTCAGAAGAGAGGTAAACAAAGCCATCATGTGAAAATATTAATTTTAAAAACAGCCCCCCTCTTATTATGAGCGCCAGTGGAAAATCCCCAAGTGCAACATGGTATAGCCAAAAAATGATATTTTCCTTTTTTCATAGGAATAGATGGGACTTACAGACTGGACCCACTGTCCCTGTTAGGTGGGCACAGCCCCTGTGTCCCTTGCAAAAGGAAGAGCTCACATCACCTCCAAATGCTCTGCTAAAACTGTCAGTCTTCCCATCCCAACAACCAGGCACTAATTTTTTTTAAATAATGAAATTCTAGTTGTCTGTATTTTTAGACATGTGTGTCCCATTGATATGGTAGAAACAGAGATCATAAACATGACACAGGAGGGCTCTGAGTGGAAATCAACACAGACCATGGTTTCTGTCCTATGAAAGGAATCAAAGGAGACAAAACCACCCTCTGTTTGCTGAAATGTATATCTGAAGGCACCTGTGGAAGCTTGACCTTAAGCCTGGGGGTGAAACTGTCCCTCATCCACCCCCCAACCCCCAAAGAAGCACAGTGTCTGCACCTCAGGGCTGTTGGAACGACTGAGAAGCCCAAGTTTTGGCAGAAAGCCATCAGCCAGGGTGAGTGTGGGTAATGTGGGAAGTGGGGTGTGAGTAGCTTGCCTCTCTATGGAACATTTTATTTTCTAGAAAATAAAACATTTTGACCAGTTTTTGTCCCTGGAAGTTCTGAAACTTCCATCTCATTTAATTAAAATCATCAGAGCATGATTTAGCCTCCAAGAGAGGGGATATTCTTAATTTGGGGAAAACTTACAACAACTCTTGCTTCCACCCACCCCCCCCCCCCACCGGGGGATGGGTAGAGGGAGAATTAATGTGCCTTTTCCCTGGGGGAAATTCCAGATGTAGGAAGGTAGTCCACAACTCCAGCTCATATTTTGTTCCTCTGCTGTTTGGCTTAAAGAGAAACTCCATTTCTTTTTTTTCCCCATAGAACTACTCTATTCTTTTTTTAAAAATGCTTATTTATTTTGAGAGAGAGAGAGAGAGAGCAACAGTGGGGGAGGGGGAGCATAGAGAGAGGGAGAGAGAGAATCCCAAGCAGGCTCTGTGCTGTCAGTGTAGAGCCCAACAAGGGGCTTGATCTCACAAACCATGAAATCACGACCTGAGCTGAGATCAAAAGTCAGACCCTTAACCCAACTCAGCCACCCAGGTGCCCCACCGTCGGTCAGCTTCTTCCCTGACACAGCCAAGCAGTCTCTTACTGTGGGCATAATGCAACTTTCAACAATGAAATAAACTGTGAACCTCAAACAGGAAACAATATAAGCAGTTAAAAAGCAGAATGGAAAGTTCCTGCCAGTTGGGAGAACTTGGGGCCCATCCTTTCTAGAGAAGGCTGTGTTTAAATGTCTAGCTTTGAAGCTGACGTCTGTCATTTCTGTTAAAATGCAAAGGGTGGTAAGTGGCAGGGAGGAAGGAGCTCCAAATGTGTCATCTTTGGAAAGACCACCTTGCTTGCTCATTTCCCTGCCATTTGGGAAAGCTATTATGGGCTTTTTTGTGAGACATTTAAAACCTCTTCGGTAATCTTTCTGAAATTCCTCAAATTTGCCCCAATTAAATTGTCAGAAGGAGAGATGTACCTGACAAATGTCTTCTAGTGGGCAATCCTTTGACAACCCAGCATTTGGCATCTCCACATGCTCACGGACTTGGGAAGCGGAAGTGAGGGAAGGTGGGAGGGCCTCAGCCTTGACAGAAGATCCCAGAGCCGGAAGAGGAGTATCATCAGTGTGCAGGCTTCCAATGCATGAACATCCATTTGGTTCTCAGGGGCTCCCTATTGAAGGTTTTGCAGTAAGGCAACAGCTCCAGCCCCCAAATCCACGTGTGACCAGTGGAAAGTAAACTGAAGAGAAGAAGAGTCATTTTCTCCTGGAGCTGTCACGAGGATTTAGTGGGATTGTTTGCATCAGGCACTTGGAGAGGCCGTGGCTCCACATTTCCCTGCAGTGGGAAGACACTGCATCCCAGGATTTTGCTTCTCTTGTTCTCAGTTCTTCTGGTGGCCAAATGTGAAGCAGGGGGAAGTCTGCCCCACAGGAGCTAAGTGTCTGACTATGGACCCTAGTCTCTGCAAAGTTTAGGCTTGCTGAAGGTCATAGGAGGCCTTGTTTCAAACTCCAACACAGCCGTATCGTTAATAAACGTAGCTTATTACATTGTTAATTTATTAATTTGTTCATGTATAATTACTTATATTTAAAGTGTGTACATATAATTATTTATATATAATGATCAATTTATTAATTTATTACTAATGACATAAATTATCAATTATTACTGAATAATGTAATTCTTTCTCTTTTGATCTGATTCCTTCAGTCAGTCTGCAACTGGTTAAGACTCATGGGATGAAGGGAGACTGAGTTATTGAACATCACCCAACTTCTATACAGGTGGTAGAGGATAGGTAAGCCACCTAGCCAGCCCAAAGGGACCCTACGGAGAACCTCAGAATCCCCTTCATGCCACCATTCCATAATCCAGTAAGTCATTCTTTCCGCCACTCTTCCTTAAAAAGCAACCCTTTCCAGTCTTATTACAACAAAAAACAATTTCTTTTGAACATTTATTTTGCCACGATCAGGAGATTGGACACTTATTTGCCACCACCATGAGGCCACTGCAGTAAACACAAAGAGGAATCCGATATGGTCCCTGTCACCAGGAAGCATGCCACAAGTGAAGGAGACAGGGTGTAAACAATTAATACGATACACTCTGCATTCACAGTTACAAGTATCATGTGACATGCCCTTCATCCCACTATCACCAGCAATGTGGCCTTGGACAAGTTAATTGACCTCTTTGGGATTCCCCTTCATCACCTGATGGATTGATATACTATTCTCCTTTCATGATATGGTTAGAGACGGTATCTGTTAATAATGTCAATACCAATGCCACTGTCCAGTGAGTGGGATTTGAGAGCTTTCTAAAGAAGGTAGCTGGGGTTACCCATCCATATGCAGTTTAACCAGCATGTACCTGCCTAAAGCCAGACAGGAGATCCTGGGTCTAGGCTCACTGATTTTATAGGAGATAAGATGTCTGATCCTTAAAAATATTTAATGAGAGCTACTGATGTGGAGGGCCCTGTAAGAAATCAAATTTGGGTCAGAAATAGGTACAAAGAAAGAGCCTCGAATTTTTTTTAAAAAAAGTAGCTGCTGTTTGTTATGGGAGAAAAATATCAACAATCGACAAGGTGTGGGTACACAGAATCTCTCTCGTCGTGCATGATCTAAAATGAAGGCTCCGTGTTAAGAACTGCACTGACACCCAGTGAAACCAAGAAAGCCTCAAATGGCCTGCTGCTCTCCGCCTTGCTTCCATGGATAACCCTCCCTATCAAAGGGCCCAGACGCAGCTCCTGCCTATACCTGAATAGGACGTCCCAGTTCCCTGCCAGCCTTTCAAAGGATTCAAACAAGCCAAGGACATCCTCCCACACGGTCCAGGGGACACCTCACCCTCTCGATATTACAAAGGCTGCTTCGCACAGCCCCTGGTCGTTTGCTCCCTTATCAAACGTAATCTTCGTGGTTTGTGATGTGTCTTGCATACATGTGATATTCTCCCCCCTAGGCTGCGAGTACATGTGATTAATAAGCCGCCCTTGATCTCATCTGTCCAGTATCAGATGTCCCGTATCTCTGGGATGGGGATCCCTCCCTCACCAATGGAGTACGTAGGACACAACTAACACAATTGTGTTACTATCTCTGATAGTTTTATTTGTCTGCATTTCTTGCCATTCCCTGCCTCCAAATCTATTTTTTTCCTTCAAAATCTAAATGAGTTCCTGATTTTTAAAAAACGAGACAAAGACTTAACATAATTTTGATCCAGATAATCAAGAGATAGAAACGAGTGCTGCAAAAATGGGGACATGGAGATCCCCCGTTGCAACGGAACCTATTTGCCCAGGTGAATTCAAGCAAATGTGTTTGCAAATATCAACTATTTTAGTGTATCGCCAATAAAAGCTCCTTTTTACACACACACACACACACACACACACACACAAACACTTTTAAAAGATTCTCAGATGCTTGGGATTTAATACAATTTTTGAAAGAACATTCTATCAACTATTTCACATAGCATCATACGGAATTTGGGCTTTATTTTCATTCTTAATTGATCATGCTGGGGGAAAAACATCTACCCTTCTAGACCTGAGAGTTTTCTTCCCCAAATGTAGAGTGGTGGTTGATATACTCTTTTCGGCCAGCATTCTACTGAGTACCAGCATCTGATCTAACTGAAAAGTTCACCTGGATTTTCCAAGTACAATGTGACTCTGGTTTTCCTAAGGCAAGATTAGAGAGACAAAGAGGGATTAGGTGTACTACCGCTGATACCTGGTCCTTCCTACAGGTATGCATTGCTTGCAGGCAATGCCGGATAGAGTCTAGGATATGTTAAACTAATCAACAAGAACAACCCCTAAGAGTGAAAATAGGATCTGAGAGTGAGGGAAGAAGCGGGCCTTGATCTGTCGCTGTCCGTGGTCCTTATTGGCGAGGCGATAACCATCCTGTTAGGTTGATCCTGGGAGAGATACACTTTTCATTTTATTCCCAGAATCAGTGGGTGTGACCCAAGTAACATGATTTGATTGAAGCAAAGTTGTAAGTGTAACTATTTTAGTTACCTTAAGTAGTTTCTGATGCAGTTATAATAACACTATGTTTTCTTTCATTTTTATTTTGAAAAAAGATCTGAGTCTCAATCCCATAGATGGTTACAAGGAACATGTTCTCTGCAGGTCTCCTCCTCAGGCCCAAGGACTCAATGGGTGCTTTCTCAATTCAAAGAAGTCATCTCTATTCACAACTCACTAAATAAATAAGACAAAGTCATCCTGGTCAATCCATGCAACTGCCCAATCTGTGGTCTCTGTGATCAACCACATGTCATCATTGGAAACATGCAGTACTGACATTTGATGGGAAGGCATTCTACCCTCTGCAGTGAGGCTGTGCTGTCCCTGACAGTTCTATCTCCTTCATTTGGAGCGGGTGGAGGACCACCTTCCATTCGCTGCTGTGCTCCACTGCAGAACAACTCACAGCGGGAATAATTACAATGGTCCCACACTCTACTTGCCGTGGAAGATTATCCCTCATCAGCAGACGGAGAAGTGCATCTGGCCTTTTGGGGCATAGGGCCCTCCTTGCTGATGCCCCTGGAATGTCAGTTTTGCCCATCCCCAACTCAGACACTGGTAACCCCTGACCCAGGTTCTGCCTGTCTCACTTGGCATTCACACATTGACCTTTGGTATTCTAGATGACAAGGCACATTCCCCAGAAGGAAACATCAGAGCTCCTTCCCTCTCCAGGGAAAACATAAACAGACAAATCATCCTAGGACCTTGGATATGTAAATCAGTTGGTTTTGACACGAATGCCCTGACAGGCCAAGACAAAGGATGCTTAATTTGGCCCCATGCCCATGGGACAATCTCCATACTTCAGAGCTCTGTTCATGCCAAAATCACTGTGACTACATCTCAAACTTCTGTAGCCCACAGAGGAGCAGGTCACATGGCAAAAATCCATCAGAGTCCCAGAGAGTCCCTGGAGGAAGCTGGGGACAAACTTCTGAAAAAGATGACTGTCTCCAAGAGGACAAAGCAAACAATAATATCTCCATTTCCATATTTCTGTAAGTTTCTAACTCAGTCCAACAAGACCCTCTCCCCAAATGTACATGTCTGTCATTTTATAATGGAAACCCATAGTAAAACATGATCTACTTGATAGAGATTTGCTGGGATGTTTTGAATTCATAAAATAAAACATGGTATTCTTTTAAATATGTCTCATGGATTGTCAATACATTCTACTAAACACTATATTCTCTGCATTGTCTCCACTGTTTTGGGCTCCAACTAACGATACAATATTGGAAGCCAGAAACCTCAACCATTTCAGTTTTCTTCTCTGAGGAAACTGCTATCTTGACTGCATTAATGTGGATGACCTTTGGTAAATATGGATTGAGTCAAGTGGAATTGAAGGACAGCCTCTCTCCATGTGTAATTTCGGAATTAAAAACACTGTCCACGTGGTGAACTGGAGGGGGGGCACATTTCCAGGGACTCAAGGGCAGCTTGAGAAGAGTGAATCTTATCCCTTATGAGTTCAGCAATTGAATAGCTATACTAATATGGCATAAGGGGAGTAATGTGAGACAGGAGAGCTCGTCCTAACACAGAGCACTGGATCGGTCGGGGTCTCACTTTCCTGTCATATGTCACTTGATTCCATTAAAGCTTGGATACAACTGAGATCTGGACATCTCCCTGCAGATACACTAGGGCCACATCATTCTTAGTATGTTCAAGACTTAACCTGATATCTGAATACCCAAATCCCTTCCCCTTCCCCTACATTGGTTCACTTTGGGCTGATATTCACCACAGGATCTTCCTATTACTCACCCATTCTGTTCCCTCCATCCATACACAAATCCCAGGGCTGAAAAACATATCAGTGGCTTCTCAGTGCCAACAAGACAGTCAGCATCATGGCCTAAAGATCCCCCCTAAACAGGGGTCGGCCTACCTTCTCAGCCTCACCTTCATCCTGTTGCTTACATACACATCACACATAACACAGGACATCCCTACAGTGCAGCAGGCCCCTTGACACGTGTCTAGGTTGATTCCTTGACAGGGATGCTGACACGGCAATTATCTATCTGGCAAATCTCAGCTCATCCTTCCCAACAACAAAAGAATTACCTTGGGGAAGATGCCTGTCTCATACTTCCCAGGCAAAAAAGGCACTCTACTCACACAGTCCCATCTAGAATCCTCTGTCACTGTGCTGGTTGCATGGCTTGACACTTTCCCCGGGCAGAGCATTTATTGCTTTCCTTTTCACCTCAGCCCACCGCAAGCTCTCTGAGGACATTTTTGTTTCATTCTTGTATATTCTCTCTTCCGCTTTCAGTCTATCAAGTGTCTGTTGTTTGGATCCTATACACCTCACTTGGATCAGTGTGTTCCTAATCTTGCTCTCTGTCATCTACCAACAGGGAGTCAAGTCATGAATTCTAGTTTCCTCATCTCTGAAATGAACTCACAAATGTCACTCAATATTGTAGTGAAGGGGTGCGTGGGTGGCTCAGTCAGTTAAGCGTCCAACTTCCGCTGAGGTCATGATCTCACAGTTCGTGAGCTCAAACCCCGCATCAGGCTCTCTGCTGTCAGCGTGCAGCCCACTTCGGATCCTCTGTCTCCCTCTCTCTCTGACCCCACCCTGTGCTTGCTCGCTCTCTCTCTCTCTCTCTCTCTCTCTCTCTCTCTCAAAAATAAATAAGCATAAAAAAGAATATTGCAGTGAAAACAGAAAATTAATTAATAGAAAATAACTTTAATAAGGTATCTACCATGGTGTCTTATGATTGTAAATGTTTAGCATTTTATTAAATTATTCAACAAATACTTATGAAGTGTATACTTTGAGCCAGGAAATGTGAAATATTAAAGAAATGCAGACCCAGGTCATGACCTCACTGGGTCATAGAAGTGAGGAAGAGACAGACGCTAATTAAATCAACACACACACACACACACACACACACACACACACAACTGTAAAAGAGATACTATCTTAGAAAATATCATAATAAAAGAGCCAATCTAGACCAGTTTAGGGCCAGAGAAGGCTTCCCCATGGAAACTGGTGGCTGAAGTATAAATAAAATTTCCCTAAGCACAGTTGGAAGGAACACGACATTCTTTTTCTCTCCTGTTCTGCTTCCTATTTTTTATGATGCCGTAGAAGGCATCATGGGGCCTTCACGCCCCACGCTCTAGACTAGCTCTGTCCAGTAGAACACTGGGATGGTGGAAATGCTCTAACCGCACAGCCCCGGGACAGAAATGACTAGCTCTTCAATTGAAATTTTAACTAATTGAAATTTAGGCGGCAAAAGCCACATGAGGTTACCATCGCAGACCCTATTTCCATATTTATCCTCAGAGTCAGCAGATTCAAGACGGCTACTAACACACACTAACTTCGGTCTATCTTCAGGAAACAATGTCAGAAAGGCATCTTGGCATCTTTTTTTTTAATTTTTTTTAACGTTTATTTATTTTTGAGACAGAGAGAAACAGACCATGAGCAGGGGAGGGGCAGAGAGAGAGGGAGACACAGAATCTGAAACGGGCTCCAGGCTCTGAGCTGTCAGCACAGAGCCCGACGCGGGGCTCGAACTCATGGACCGTGAGATCATGACCTGAGCCGAAGTCGGACGCTTAACCGACTGAGCCACCCAGGAGCCCTGCGTCTTTTATTTAGAGTGACAGTGATATACACTGACTCAAATCTATCTTAACTAATCCATTTGTCTGGAAGAGTTGCCCCGCCAGAGCATGGGATTACCCTCAAGACATCTCATCAAGAATATCAAATATATCACTAAGCTTTCCATTACACAAGCATTAAAATGTGGCTAGTCCTTCCCTTTTCCTCTAAATCACTATCCACTGGAACCCACTCAGTTAACATTCAGTAACTATTTTCTATTTGCAGGGTTCTGGAATAAGTATTGAGGATGAAAAATAAAGAAGCCGACGTCTCTGTCCTCAAAAGGCTTATTAGTAGTAGTAGGAACAAAGATGAGCAAATTCAATCAGAGCTTTGGGGGTGTGGTTAAAAGGACTGTCTGGCGGGGGGCACCGCACAAAATAAGGCATGCAGGGATCAGGATATAAGGGTCAGTCCCTGGCATTTTATTTTCAGTTTAGAAAGTTTGCAATGCTGGCAGCATGGAGGGAAGAGGGAATGGGACAGCAGGACCGTTAGGGGCTGAGGCACTGTCAGGGAGCAGGGAAGATACGAATGAGCCTGGACCGGGGGGCAGGGACAGTAGGACTTCAGGGAGGAAGACCAATCTGGGAGATGTTTCAGAAGCAGCAGACCCATCTTGTGGAGAGAAAAATAAAGGAGGAGTCTGGAATGACTCCCAAGTTTCTGTTTTGGTGATGGATGAACAATGGTATCTTGCAAAATCTCTTACACACAAGGAGACAGTGTAGTGGGGGAAGAGTATGAGTGCCTGGGGAACTTTCAGACCTAAAGATTTTGTTCTGCAGATGGGTGGAAAGCGTGTGTGTGTGTGTGTGTGTGTGTGTGTGTGTGTCTGCATGTGTGCACATGCACGCACGTGTACATGTATCAAGAAATAGAGACTGATTGATCGATGTCCCCTCCAGAACAGTGTTCTCAGCTCTCAACAAGGAGCAATTCTGCCCTTCAGGGGACATCAGGCAATGTCCAGAGATGTTTCATCTGAACGGAGTGCTATTACATCTAGTAGGTAGAGCCGAGGATGCCGCAAAACATCCCACGCTGCACAACAAAGACTTGTCCCGCCCAAATGTCCACAGTACTGAGGCTGGGGAACATCGTGCTACAACACAAATCAGACGGCTGAATGAATGCCAACCCTGGGCCAAGACATCCCCGAATTAGATCTCATATCTACCACTCAGTTGCTGTGTGACTTTGAAAATGTGATTTCTCTTCCATGACCCTCAGTTTCTATATGAGGAAAATCAGAGACAACGTCACTGTTACAAATATTACATGAAATTATGCACATAAAATTGTTCGACTCAAAAGAGGTATTTATGAAATGTCTCCTTTCTTTTCCTTATATTTATAAACCATGGGCACTGGGGTGGCTCAGTCAGTTAAGAGTTCGACTCTTGATTTTGGCTCAGCTCATGATCTCACGGTCATGAGATCGAGCCTGGCATCCATGCTGGGCATGGAGACTGCTCAGGATTCGCCATCTCTCTCCCTCTCTCTCTCTCCTCTGCCCCTCCTCCACGCATACATGCACACACATACACTCTCTCTCTCAAAAACAAATAAATAAATAAAAATAAAGCATCATTAACTTTTTTCTGTGGTTGTGTGTTCGCCTGTAGAAACTAGTCCTGGCACAGAAGTCTACAGTGAGGCTGGTGCAACTCCCCCGAAACCTCCTGTGCTCTCCTAAACACACCTTTCCCTGTCGTGATGCCGACCATCAGGACCTTGTCAACTTCATTCTACTGTCACTGCCAGGTCTCTTTTCTGCATCACATGCTGGTGGCAGGAGGCTCAGCCTAGGTCCCCCTGTCCTCTCAGCCCACACGCTCTCTGGAGATTCTTCCATGGACTCCCCTGGCTTTCCGTGTCATCTATTTGCAAACTTCTGGGTGATAGAAACAGCCAGCTGTCTCCTGCGTACCCAACCCATCCTCTTATTTACAATGGAATCCTGATTTTATTCAGATTGGCAATATACTCAAATTTTAACCTGTTTCTGAGCCTCCTTTGAAGATGGGCATGAGCTTCTAGAAAACCCCCGTTATCCCTCTTGTCCTTCTTCCCCAGCACACTTCCCATCTGGGACACAGTAAGACGGCTGGATCTCCGGAAAGCATCTCTGAGCAGAACACCAGCTTAGTGGCTGAAACTCCTTAATAAGATTTATGGAGAAGAAAGGAGGAGTTTGGGGCCTTGATGAACTGAGTCACTAAACCAGCTCTAAGTTCCTACCCTTGGGCATTTTTCAATGTGGGTGAACAGTGTAAGCCTCCCTTTTGTTTAAATTGTTACGTTCATCTTTGTCACTAATAGCCAATCGCGATTTGTCGTTGATACAGGCCCTCAGTTATAGAACTACAGTCTGAAACATCCAGACTTACAGATTTTTACATGAAATGCACCCCAGACACAAAATACGGACAAAAGGAAGCTCTTCCTTTCTTCCTGAAGACATGCTTCTCTGCAGTCTCCCCGTCGTGGCAAACTCTGCCCATCTTCTTTACCTTAGTTCGACCAGCAACGCCACGACATCTCATCCCTCATCCGAAGTTCATCCTGTACTGTCCGGTGTCTCTTTGTTGTCCCTTGTACAATCTTGTCCAAGCCATCATTCCCTTCTCTGGACTACTGCGACAGCCCCTCACCATTTCCACTTCTGCAATCTCCATGGAGCAGCCAGAGTGATTTCAACAAACACATGGGTTTATTACATCATCTCCTGGCTCACAGCCCTTCAGGGGGCCTTTGCTCTGTAGGTACCAGCCCTAACTGACGGGAGCTCCCCAAATATACATCCAAGATGTCCTCTCCAACGGCTCACCCTCCGCCATGGCCCAGACACATTAGAGGTGCTTTGTCTGCTTAAACGCTAAAAACTCTTACTCAGCATGTGCTGGTGTATTTGTTCTAGCCATCCTCCTTCCAGAAATATTCCCCCCCCCCTCTGATCTTTGTGTGCCCAGCTCCTACTTGTTAACCAGAACTGAGCTGAAATGTTATCTCCTCTGGGAGCACTCCCTGACCTCTTGTCTAAAACAGCCACCAGTTACTTCCTATTCGATATCCTATTTTAATTCCCTGCCCAACACTCATTAATTGATACCTTATTTATTTATTTATTTATTTATTTATTTATTTATTTATTTTAACTTCTTTAATATTTTTATTTCTCCCCTGAACGTAAGCTCCATCATGTCGGGAACTCTGTCTCCCGCCTTGGCCCATAGGTCCCTAGCTTCTAGAAAGGGGCTATCACTCCGATGGCACCACACAAATAAATGGTTTTGGGTGAAAGGCATGAGCGTAATCGTCCATCACTTTAGCCCTCCCTCTGCCTCTCTGAATCAGTAAACAGGTGGGGCTCTCAAGTGCCTTCTCCCCAGCGAGATCTCAAGCTTTTAGGGCTATGGCAGTCCTTTGTGCTCGTGTGAGCCCTGAGCACATCACATAGTTCATGAACCCCACCTGCTTCTACAACCCGGCCACACACGGCTCACCACTGCCCAACCCAAGCACGCCTGGCTCCCTCATGCTCCTCCCGTCCTCACACGCTGTCCTCACTGCCCGGGCTGCCCTTCTCTCTCCATCCCACATGTAGTCTCCCCACTTGTCCTTCAAAACTCATTTCCAACATCAGCCAAACCTCCCCACCTGCCTGCAGCAAGGCACTCACTGGCTTCTTTCATTCAAATGACACTTGGCATAGTCTCATGTTTTTTCTCACCATAGTGATTATGCACCTTTTTCATATGCTTGTCTGCTTCTCTAGCCTGATTGTAAGCTCTGTGACAGCGGAGACCACGCCCCACCCATTTCTGTTCCCCTCACCTTCTGTAACAATCTTTGTCACATGGTCTCAATACCTCCTGTGGAATGTTCTCAGATGCTGATGCTCTGGTTATTTTTATAGGTGTTCATGGAGAGAATGGTAGTCTTTTTTTCCCTAAATATATCGTCACTGATTATTTTAACAGTATCTTATTTATCCAAGTCTAGTTTTCTGACATATCCATTTACCCCCAAATTCATTTTTCCCCCTGCCTTTGAGGTTCCATTTCCAGGTTAAGGATGGTGAGTGAGGGAAAGAGACAGAGTTGCTCTTTATTTTTCTTTCTTTCTTTATTCCTTCCTTCCTTTCTTTTTTCTTTCTTTCTTTCAGCCATAAAACTCAGAATGAATTACGATTCCATGAGGTACAGATGAGAAAAATGAATCACGTATGCTTCACAGGAAGTGACTTCATCATTTCCAACAAGTGGCCATGGAAGTAGAGTTTGCCATCACTGGCTGAAAAGATGTCTGTCACAAAAGAGAGCTGCGCCCAATTGAGGCCACCAGGCCACATCTCAGAGCCTTCTTTTCCCCATACTTTAGAACCCCCACTTCCGAGGCCGGATGACTTCAGGGTTATATTGTCTGACCCTCTCAGGAACAGAGAAGGTGCCCAAGGAGGGGGAGAGGACCCACTAAAGTTCATTAGAATTCAAGTTATGTAGGATGATTGGCTGGCTCAGTATATCTGTGGTGGGTTCTGAACCGGATCTCAGCCCCCTGTGCCCTCCAGTGCCCTTCCCACGGCACCAGCCCACATCCTCATCCTCTAAGAGTCATGTCTCCATAGCTTCCTGCACTTCCTTTCTCAACAGCCTCACCGAACCTCTACTAAGTGTGGGTTACTCCTCCAGTGTTCCTTCTTCCATGCTAGACTGTAAGCTCTCCAAGAATAGAAATGGTATGTATTCTTCTCTGTATCCTTCATTTCTAGCACATTGTCTGTCTCGAGAAGACATTCAAAGACTATCTGTTGGATGCACGCAGAAACAATAAATAAGGCTCATCGTCTCTCTCTCTCTCTCCCTTTTCTAATAGAAGACTCAAATTTCCTATAAATTCCCACACAGAAGAATGTGTAAAAGCTTGAGCATCCCAGGGACTGTCCAAATATCTCCAGCTATAACCTTCTATTTAACTAGGACTGTTATTATTATTATCTATATACAGTGTGCCTGAGGTCCTAAGAACAGAGAGATACTCTTTGGAAGCCAGAAGCCACCTGAGAAAACCACCATTTTGATGACTTTTCTCCAAATGTACCCAAAGGCCTGGTTCCTGTCATGTGATGTTTTTCCCTCCTTCTTAAGGGAAGAGAGGATATTAATAAAGATCACTATTCTCAAGCAAGGCAGACCAAATTCACAAGGATCTTTCCCATAAAATATCTGCATATCTGAACGAAGGAAAAAGGAGTACTGTTCTAATTTCTTAATTTCTTTGAAGTACATCTTTTTGTATAAAGAAATTTGCTCTTTGATTCCAAATAAGGCACAAGTAAGTAGAAGAAGGATTTCTCCATGAACCCACAATTCCCACCCTGGGAAGGTGGAATTATGGTGCCCCAGAGATGTCCACATCCTAATCCGCAGAGCCCATGAATGTGTTACCTTACATCACAAAAGGGACAGTGTGGATGTGATTAACGTTAAGGACCTTGAGATGGAGAGATTATCCTGGAATATCCAGATGGGCTTGATGTAGTCACAATACTCCTTCAAAGCAAATAGCCTTTCTTGGATGTGACCAGAAGACAGCAATGTGGCTGGTTCTGAAGATGGAAAAGGGGGACGTGCATGAAGGAATGCAGGCGGCCTCTATAAACCCCAAAAGGCAAAAAGATGTATCCTCTCCTAGAGCCTTCAGAAAGGAATACAGTCCTCCTGACATCAGGTCAGTGAGACCCATGTCAGACTTCTAAACAGCAGCTGGGTGATATGTCTGTGCCATTTTAAAATTATTTACTATGGCACAAAATAGAAAACTGATACAGGAGAGTAATAAAGAGTCAAGGAAGCCCTTCTCAGTGCTGGAGGGATGGAATAACCTGTTTGAGCAGGCACTTTCTGGGCTATTAGGCTCAGGACAAGCCCCTGGTGTGCCTCAGACCACCAATTCCAAGCTAAGAATTATTGCACCGTGTCCAGATGCTTCTCTCTTCAGACAGCAGACTGAACGTGGGGTGGGGCCATCCGATTAAGGACATGGGGCAGGGATCTCACCCACCTCTCTGCCTTGTTCAGTGCCGATAGGCATAGAGAAATGTATCTTCGTGAATGAAAGCAATTTGGACACTACAGGAGACCTACAATAAGGGGAGCATAAAAGTCTTAGATCTTTATCATATGATGAACAGAAAAAGGGAGGTTTTCTCACTAGCCTATCTGGTCTCGGAAGTCAACAAATTAGAATTCTGAAAAGGTGCATGATTTGCCTGGGGTCATCTAGTAAACTAGGGATAAAAAGAGACCAGGGGCACAATTCTTGACCCTTTGCCATCTGCATTATATCAGCCTGCAGTAAGAACTGGAAAATCCACTATAGAGGCAGAAGGGAGGCCCATAGCCCAGACTCCTTAGAGCATAAACCAGTAATTTGAGCACAGCAACCTAATGCAAGAAAAGGTGCATGCAGTGACCATGTGCAGAAGCTGTTGATGAACTCACAGATGGCCCCTCCATTGTGTGATTTCATCCTGCACTCCCCGTGGGGACAGAGCCCCTTTCTGTGGAGAGGAAAACTATGCCCGACGTATGGATGAGTTATCCATGCAGTTCATGCCATCATTCTCTGCAAAGGCAGAGCACTGGAACGGAAAAGAACAGAGGCTTGAAATTTGGAAGGAGTATTTGGATCTTGACTTGGCACCACAGGAGAGAGCTGGAAGCGAGCCTTGGCCAGGAACTTGACCTGTGGAATCCTCAGTTTGCTCGTTATGAAACCGGGATAATAGTGCACGCTTTGCAAAGTGACTGTAAGGATTGATTCACTCAGTAAACTATGAAATGAAATTATACATATGCACGGAATGTCCTACAGCCAATATTTCATAAAAGGTTTGTCACCTGGCCCTTTATAGATTTTCCCCTAACATCGGAAAAGAAAGCTTGATGAAACACGTGTTGTCTAAGAAAAGGCTTGTATTTGTGCTGTGCAAATTCCAAGGATCAGTGGCCCTGCCCCCAAAGGGATGGGCCTGACGCCAGTTTGTACAGGGTCTTAGTCTGTTTCTCTCCCTTTCCCGAATCCCTGTTCACAGTGATTGTGGACTCACAGCGCCATCTCGTGGGAAACTGTGGACTTTCCTTTTCTTTTGCCCAACTAGAAAATGCAGCAAACACGTCATCTCTGCCAGACACACAGCCTACAAAGACCTAAAACACCTTTCCTGACTTTACTTAAAAACAAGCAAAATGCCTAGTTGAGGACATGTGCATGGCCACAACTCAGAAAAGGAAAAGGAGAAGCCCATTTAGCCTGCCCGGCGAGATCCCAGGCTGTGTTCCCCGGGGAGCAGGGAGAAGGAGCCTCGGGGAGTACCTGGAGAGGACTCCTGGAGGAGAAGGCAGAGCCTTCTCAGAGGAGAAGAACGAGCCACGGGTGCCATCCATTGAACACACCTGGGCTGCGTGCTCTTCTAGATGCTCTACGTGTACCAACTCATTTAACCTTCCCAAACACTGAGCACCGCAGGAAAGCTGCTCTCCAACTCCAGGAGGTCTGAATCCAAGTTCTTAACTACTCAGCGATGACTGCTGGTTACTACTAGCTACCAGTCAGTCGCCTGCAGTTTAAGTCAGAGAGAGGCAGCGGCTGAGACGGGCTGCAGTCCGCATTCCCCGACTCCAGATTCCCAGCTCCCATATCAAGAAAATGCCTTTTGTTCAACTAAGCCATGGCCAACGGACAGGATATTTATAAACCAAGTTGTAATAGCAAGCAGGTGAGGCGGGGGGGCTGGGATCAGGGTGAGTGAACATTCCAGGGGGAGGAAGGAATATGGAAAGTGCATGGCTCCGAAGTGAAGGGCAACTGAGAGGAAGGGTGGTTGTGTCACTGTGTCCCAAGAGGAGGGTGCGGGGGACAGCAGGAGGCCTGTGTTCATTGTGTCGAAGGTCAGGCCATCAGGGAGGAGAGAGCCCTGGACACTGAAAAGGATATTCAAGGTTGCATGTAGGCTCTTCATTGTCTGAGTTCTGTGACATAGGGTAAGTCACCCTTATAAACTGGGCATCATAATGCCAACCTCACACAGGGGCTTTCTGACATGGGGAATATCTTGGTGGCTTCCAGGAACAGCAGCGGGGGCGGGTTCAGAAGAAGAAGCAGGGAGAGGCAGGGGAGTCAGAATAGGTAGCCACTTGTGCACCAATGTAAGGGTCTTATTCTGAATGTGACAGAAAGCCATCAGAGGTCGGGCAGAGGAGTGACATGCTGTGACTTAGGTTTTCAAAAGGATTTCACATGGGGGCACCCTGCTGGTTAAGTGCCCGACTCTTGATCTCCGCTCAGGTCATGGTCTCTCAGTTCGTGAGTTCGCACCCCACATCAGGATTCTCCCCCTCTCTCCCTGCCCCTCCCCAGATCTCTAGCTCTCTTTCTCACTCTCAAAATAAATAAAACTTTTTAAAAAATTATTTCACATATAATCATATACACGAGTCCCACAGTGTAGAGGGGAGAAGCGTGGCACAGAAGAACACACACTATATTCCATTCGTACTAAGTGGAAATGTGGGTCATACCCATCTATGCAGTCAGGACGGAGGTTGAGGGTGCTTGAGAGTAGACAGTGACTGGCGGGCAGCAGGGGCAGCTTGAGGATGGCCAGTTATCCGGAGCATTCGGTTTGTAAAAGTTCATCAAACCATGTGCTCGTATATGTGCTCTTTTCTGCATAGGTTCTATGCTAATGAAAGTTTAAAAAGGCAATATTCCTGGAGGTCCTGTACAGGGAGATGGCAGAGAAATGAGACAGGGGCCAGGGAAGTGGCTAACTCAGCCATCCCGGTGAGGCTCAGCAGGGCCCGGGACTCGGTTATGTGGCTGACGGTGGTCAGGAGTGGTCAAGTTCATTCTCCCCACCTCCCTCATCACCTGCTCCAAGCTACTGTCCTCTCCCTCCTACTAATGTGTCCTTCAACCCTTGTACCTCCCCTGACTATAACCCATTCTCCTTCCAGGGCCATGGGGAGTGCAGAATGGCCCTCCCCTACTTAGAGTCTGAAGCCACTTCCTGCCCACGTCCCTGCTCTCGTCCTTCTCACTCCCTGCCCTTATTCTGCTGGAGTCATTGCTCATCTGCCGAGCCTTTTGCTGAGCCTTAGCTCTTCCCAATCTCCAGAACGTGCTCCCCGGGGATCTTCCCCTTAGTGCTTGGCTTAGCGTTCCGATTCCCATTCTGGAAGGCTGTCCCTCACTACTTAACCTAAAGCAGCCCTTACCTCCCTTTCTTCCTTGACTATCACATCACCCCGTGTTGCATACTTGAGAGTACTCATTTCTGAAAATGACTTTGCATCGTGGATTTTAAGTGCCTATCTTACCAACAAGAACATAAGCTCAAGAGTAGGCACTTCACTCTTCCCAGCATATCCACAAAGCCTGGAGTGACGTGTGCCTGGTGTTAACTGCTTAGTAAGCATTTGCCATGCACATGGCCATGGGCTGTAGGACGGTTCTGAGTGGTTTGGCATCTGCCTCTGCCTTCGCTTACCAGCACTTGTCCTTTGCAACCCTATTCCACACCCTGACTTCTAAGGGGCCCTTCCTATATCACCCTTTGTCACCCTACAATGCCTTTCCGTCATCACTGGCCTGGCACACTCCCAGCCATGACTCGGCCTCAAGGGTCTCTCCCCTGGGAAAGCCCTCAAAGAGCCGTCGCCGCTGCCTGCTCTGGTCCCTCCGAGGCGCCAGCCCTACAGGTGCACACAGCTCTGTCACTGGCAGCCGCATGTGGGTTCATGATGAGAAGCTTCGAGGGTCCTCCCTGCGGGGACAGGTCGCAGTGTCCTCAGGGTCTAGGAGGGGAAAGGAGGTGTGCTCCTTAAAGAGCAGAATGCAACCTGGAAAGAACATGCTGCTGACATAAATGAGGTTCAGATCCTGCACTCTGGGAGAATGAGGAAGATGAGTCACATAGCCTGCAGCGATCTGGGATGCTCTGGAGAAGAGGAGGTGGCCGAGCAAGGTTTGGAACAAAGGGAAGGGTTGATGTCTTTGTCAGTAGCAAGGAGGGGTGCTAGGCTGGTCGTGTGGCACACACGGAACCATGGAACGTGGGACACGCTGAGCAAGTCCCCTGCCGCGGGTCTCTCCCAGGATGCCTCAGGCCAGCAAGCTCACAGGCACACAGTCATGTCGCCACTGCCGGGGACAGAATGATGAGTCTCTCTGTCTTGGCCACATATCCTACCCACAGCCCTGTTGACAGAAAATTGAAGAAATTCCTAAAACCGCTTGTCTACACTTTAGATATCATTTCCAAGCATCTTAAAGTATGAAACTGAGGTCATTGGAAATGAGACATTATTTTTCACAAACGAGCGGAGGTTTGCAGAGATGCGTACGAGGCCAAGATAGCCGTGTCCTTACGAATCCCATCCGTGACTCAGAGCTGCAGACGGCAGCTATTAGTTTCAGTGAACGTGTCACACTTGTGTAAGTGTGCCCGCTCCTAATTAGTTCCTGGAACCCGGCTGACAAAAGCTTGGGTTCTGAGGGTGGAAAGAAGGCCAGTCTGACTGCGACGATTTGATTAATTCACACATTTACTGTTTTCTCTCTCACTCTTGCATTAACACATAAGCCCCACACACAGTAGGCGTACAGAGTGGGTTCTCATTTGTCAGTTGTCAAAATAAAATGATGAAGAGTCAGAAAGAGTCCCTAATTGATGATCATCCGTTATACAAATCACAGACTCTCTACGCCTGTCAAACGAATAGGGAAAAAATAAAATAGCCATCCAACAACCTTTCCGTTTAGGTCTACCTTGCGGAACCTTCCGAGAGGGGTGGTTTGAGAAGTCAGGTCTCAGCCTGCACTCAAGCCAGAGAAATCCAAGTTTTCTCAATGACGGTTCAAAGGGTATGTTGTGAAATGGAGTCCAGCTTGAAAAATGCTGGATTAACAGAAATTGAAGTGGATCATGAGTTCCAGGATGCTGGGGGTGAAAGCACATTATGAATCCCCAGAGGGGGATAAAGGAAGTTGCCCTCCCAAACACACTGACATCAAGACCTCCGATCCTGTTCACAGCATCTTGTTGGGTTAATATTTTCTAGAGCGAGCTGGAGTCACACTTACCCCTGAACTAAGGTAAAAGGCTAGGTTTCATCCGTAACACAAATGCCCCTATGTAATATTAAAACTAAAGCACTCATAACCAAATGTGCTGGCCAATCTCTAGCTCAGAGGGCCTGAGCGGCACAGAAGCGAGAGGCTGTCGAATGTAAACATTTGCTTTTGTGGAGAAGGAACGAGCTGCCGACTGGTTTAAGGACCTGCCCAGATTCGGAGCTGTTTGTGGCGGAGCCAGGCTGGACCTCCCGGCCCTCGAGGATTTCCTCTCACCCCACTTCCCAGCTTGGTAGCATCCGTGAGCAATTTCATCCTGAAACAGGCGATAATCCAGAATGAAGAGGATACACCTGTGTAGAACCTGAGCGGCATCTTGACCCAGCCCCTCAGTGGAGTAACTTAATGTCTCTAAATCCGAGTTTCTGCAGGACAATGCTGAAAAAAGTGTTATTGACTATCTATAAAAAGAGCATAACAATATTAATAAGTATTTCATGGAATGGATATAAAAATATTTGGGTAAAACATTCAGCAACAGCTGACTCACAATAAGCAACTAACAAATACTATGTTAATATCATATTAATAACAGACGTGATATGTAAGGTCATATAGCACATGGGCGGGTGGATAAAGTGACTTAAATTGTGGTAAGATCTCTACACCCTACTTAAAGTGGTAAAATGTTGATATGAGCAGACTGTGATAAAATTGAAATTTAATTGTAAATAACTGTAAATATGTGTATGTCATCCCTAGAGCAACAACCAATAGATAGATACAAATATAGATGTATACTCAAAAACATTTTGGAGAAACCAAAACAGAATTCTTTTTTTTCTTAAGTAAAGTACCCTAAAGGGGGGCAGGAAAGGGGTGCCTGGGCAGCTCACTCGGTTAAGCGTCCAACTTTGGCTCAGGTCATGATCTCATGGTTCATGAGTTTGAGCCCTGCATTAGGCTCTGTGCTGACAGCTCAGAGCCCGGAGTCTACTTCAGATTCTGTGTCTCCCTCTCTCTCTCTGCCTCTCCCCTGCTCATGCTCTGTTTTTCTGTCTCAAAAATAAAATAAAAACACTACAAAAAGATTTTTAAATAAATAAAATTTAAAATATAGAAAAAGATATGCCATGAAGACAGTAGTAAAAAAAAAAAAAAAACCTGGAGTGGTTATATTAACCTCCGGTAAAAGGAGACTGCATGGCAAAACAGATTATTAGGGACAGTAAGGGACATCACCAAATGATTACCTGGTCAAGACACAATGAAGACACAACAATCTAAGGTGTATAAACTTAAGGACAGGGCTTCAAATACATTAAGCAAATCACACAAACTGAAAGGGAAACAAAAAATATATAAAATTATAGTTGGAGATTTAATCCCTCTTATCTGAATAATCGAAAATTTAGTAGACAGAAAACTGGCAAGGATATAGAAAGACTGAACAAAACCACAATCAGCATAGCCCTCAAGGGGTGCCACACATATTACTCTCAAACAGGATTACTGAGTACCATCCATTAGCCATATAGCTCACCAGTTTAAAGATTATAACCCAATGGTTTTTAGTATATCCACAGCGTTGTGCAAACCTCAACAGCTTCTAATTCTAGGACAAGTTCCCTAAACATAAAGGACATGTTCAGAGAAGAAGGTTGGAACTAAAGAAAGAACTTCGGAATGAGTAAAAATACATATAAATATAATTGACCATCACTGCCCTCATGAGGTTCTTAAATCATATCTGGGGTTGAAGCTAAACTTACACCCTCGTTCAATATGGTGCATGACACATAGAGGGAAAATACTTAACATGGTCATACTGTAATGATTGGGAGTGTAAAAGGTCCCAGATGAAAGTGGGTTCTTAAAAAAAGAAAGAGAGAAAGAAGACAGAAAAGGAAGGAAGGAAGGAAGGAAGGAAGGAAGGAGGTTCTACACCCAAAGTGGTAAAACACCAACATATCAGCAGTCTGTGAGGAGTACACACGAAGAAACTATACCAAGTGATACATCCAAAAAATACTACCAGGAAGTCAAGATGTAAAAAAGTTGTTTGGGTAACCCATGGAAAGGCAAGAAGGGACAACAGAGGAATGAGGGAGACAGAAGACTGAAACAAATAATAAAATGGCAGATTCCAACCCTCCATGTCAATAATCACCTTAGCATTCAAAGATCAGAAGATTAAAAGACACAGATCGACAGAAATATAAGGAACAATAAAGCTTAGTTAGAGGCAGGGAAGACACAGATGGATTGTGAGATGTGCAGGATTGACATAGTTGACACTGAACCTAAACGAACCCAAATAGGAGGCAGAACCCAGGCATCTTTATATTAGATTATGTATTTTGAATCCTATCATAAAGGGGATGACAAGCCAGTCCAGGGGTGAGAGAGAGACTTGATCGTATTTATATTTTCAGAGCTACGTGGAGAACGAACTGGAGGATGCAAGAATGGAAGGCCAGCCAGGTGACTGTCATGATAGTCTGTGTCAAGCAAGTGTGAGGCTCAGAACAGGAGGTCTCTGGGACCAGGGGAGGCTGCAGGGTGACAGGCAAGGGACATGATTCAAAGGACACTCAAATGGACAGTGGGCAGAAATTGACTAGTCATCCAATGTGAGCTCCTGATGTAAACACTACTGACAGACTCTCGAATTAGGCTTTCTTTAATCTTCTTCTCTATCTGTTAAGTCATGGATGAAGTCATCCATCTATCGTCTTAGCCTTCCAACTGATTTATCACCGCCCTCTTGAAGAATATATTGTGCACCAGCCCAATCCGGTCCACGCTATGTGAGCTTACACACATGTGCACACACACGCGCACACACACACACACACACACACAGATTTGAAACAAAGATAGAGGAAATAATATTTCATCCTCTCCCTGGGATGCGCTCTGATATTGCTTCTTCATATTTTAATCCATTCCATTCCATTTCTTTCCACGTCAGAGCATTCTAGTATGTTGAATTAAAAACAGTGTTTCAAACTTAAATACATTTCACTATATACTAAACACTAATGACTTTTTATTCATAGTTTGAAAACTCGCCCTAAACGCAATGCCCACATGCTTTATGAACCTCCTTCACCGTGACAGATTGCAATCAACCTGCCAAGTGTTCTCCTGCTATTTCCCTCCTACTTTCAGAATAAATTGCTTCAGACCTTGAGAGTTTTGACATATTTATAAGGTGGCAGGAGAAAACTGTTACCCAGCCTCCAATGGATTTAAGCATCTTTTCCCCCCAACAAAGATTTTTCACTAATTTCAGTGTGAGGATCGCAATGAGGAGACACGCTGCATAAGCAGTGATTCTACAAAGCTACCTCCATGCATGAACAAGGACAATTTTCTTCTTCTTCTTTTTAATTCAGCAGTGAACTTTCAAGACATATAATTATGAGGTCTCCAGGCTGTGCTTCACACACCAGCGTTATCTCAAAACGTGTTCTGTGCGACACCCCCTTCCCAGAACACATATAAGTGTCCGAAGAAAAAAAAGGTTTCTTAGTCAAATTGCTTTGGAAAACGCTGGGCTAAAACTGGATAAAGGGGTTTGTTTTACTGAAGGATTTCTTACCGCTTGTGATAGCTACATATAAATTCATAGGTATGATCTTTTCCCTAAATTCTTCATACGACATCTAATTGGAAGTCTGTCCGAATATTTCATGAGCCTCTCAGCTCCGACCTGGACCAAACATATCTCTGAATCTTCCTTCCCTGATATTTGTGATTCACTCCTCGAATTCTTCACGAGTACTAACACCATTTTCCAGGGACTCGGGTCAAAACATTTAGTTTAATCTCTGACTGACTTCTTTCTGAGATATAGAACTAAAGCAACCGGGGTGCCTGGGTGGCTCAGTTGGTTAAACATCCAACTTCAGCTCAGGTCACGATCTCACAGTTCGTGAGTTCAAGCCCCACATCAGGCTCTCTGCTGTCAGCACAGAGCCTACTTGGGATTCCGTTTCCTGTCTGCCCCTCCCTTGCTTGCACATGCCCACGTGCTCTCTCTCAAAAATAAATAAACATTAAAAAAATTTTTTTAAACAAAAGCAACCATCAAATCCTGCCATTTTGTACATTCAAAATAAATCCCAAATCCACCCCAGATGAACGGTCCAAATCACCATTGTTCCCAGCCAGCATTATAGGAACTTGTAAAGCCCCCCCCCCCCCGCCTTGATACACATCTGGCTGTCTGTCTGAGCCCCACTAGGGACTCAGAGTGGATCCAATAATAATGTAGGTCAGTCCCCCCCTCCGCCCCTCCTTCTCTGATTGAAATCTGCCATTGACTTCTTTTCCTAATTGGATTAAAATTCAGAATCCTTCCCACGGACCTCAAAGACCAATATCATCTGGACCCTTGCTACTTAATTTCTCACTTCACTTCTTACTAATTTCCCCCTCAGCCATTCCTCCTTTCCTGTCCCTCCCGGCCACTGGAGTCTGCATCCGCTTTATCCTGAGCCCATAATACTCTTCTTCCTGATGCTTTTGTGCCTCCCTCCCGACATCATCCCGGGGCTCACCCATACTCCAGCTGCACCCCCCCCCACGCCTTGAAGGGCATCTAGGCATACTCTTCACCCCTTTCGTTGGCTTTTTCCTCTCCTGGCACTTAGCACTCCCTCATATCCTGATCTCTTGCATCTCTGTCCACTTTTTCTTTGCCATGTCTTCTCAACTAGAATGTGAGCCCCACACGGGCAGGGATCTTAATTTTACTAACAGCCACAATCTCTGCGCCTACAGGTATATCCAGCAGACAACCGGCATTCAGTGGATAAGTGCTGAAAGATGAGTGAATAGGACCATTCGGATGATTTAATATAGCATTTTCTCAACAAATGTGAAAGTTTTGTTTTGTTCTGTTCCCCGGGAGCAGCTCTCTGCTGCCAGAGGCCCTCCTTGGTTACCCCTACCAAGTCCACAGACTGTATTTCAGACCCAAGTGCAGGATGAGGGCTCTGCAGGGGGGCTGACCTGTGACTTCATCTGTCCCGCATCGACTAACACCACACCTTTCCGTCGATGTCGTCACCCAGTAAAGCACAGAATCTTGCCAAGGACCTTGAGGGAAATTCGTGTTTGATGGCCCTAAGAAAGTGATGAAAATAAATCTGGAAGAAGGGGGTTGATGCACCTTCTTTCTTCCCCGGACATACTTTAGATCACCAGGCTATCTTCAGCACAAAAGAAGGCACCTTGCAGTGAGTTCACGCTGGGACTTCTGCTCCAGCTCAGGTTATGGACATGGTCACAGTAAACATTCAATGGTGTTAGAGGCAGGGGAGTCAGAGGAGTTGGAGAAGCAGGAGGAAAGGGAGAGAAGCAGGGAGGAGGAGGAAGTAAAGGAGAAGGAGGAGAAAGAAGAAGGGAGGGAGGGAGGGAGGGGGGAGGAGAGAAGGGGATGGAGAGAGAGGAAAGGGGAGGAGGGGGAGGAGGGAGGAGGAATGGGTAGCAGAGAAAGCAAACAGGAAGAAGCCTGAGCCAGATGTGCAGTGACAGCAAAAGGCAGGAGCTGAGGGAGACGAGAAAGGGGAAGGAGGAGTGAACTCTATCCAGGAAAGGACACAAGAAGACAGAAGACAGACTATAAAGAACCACTTCTTATCTCCGAGGCTCAGTTTCCTGTAAAACCACCACTGTGGTCGTAACGGACTCTCAAACAATCTTTGAGAAGACCCATAAAGAGGGGCACCTGGGTGGCTCAGTCAGTTAAGCGTCTGACTCCGGCTCAGGTCATGATCTCACGGTTTGTGGGTTCGGGCCCATGTCGGGCTCTGCGTGGACAGCTTGGAGCCTGGAGCCTGCTTCGGGTTTTGTGTCTCCCTCTCTCTGCCCCTCCCCCCACGTCCACTCTCTCTCTCTCTCCCTCTCAAAAATTAATAAAACATTTAAACCATTTTTAGAAAAGACGACCCATGAGAAGAAGAATCTGCTGATTATCCCCATTTCATGAAACAGGGAAAGAGGTGTGGGCTCAGAGGGAAACTGGGAAACTGGGCTCAGAGGTGTGGTTCCTCTCAGGGTACCCCACAGCAGGAGGACGCAGGGACAGGAGGTGAAGTCAGGTCTCTCCATCTGCACAGCCTCCACGCTCAGGAACATCTTGCCATCTTTCTTCCTGTTTCGTTAACAATACATTCCCTTGAATGTATTTCCAGAGGTCAAATTATTGTACAGTGAATAGGAAAAATAATAACCAACCAAACGAAACAAATTTCCAGTGGCGAAAACAGAGCTGTGTTATGTCATGGCTAATGTGGCGGAAGGAGAGGACAGAGCAGCAGACAGTTCCAGAACCACCAGGGGAAGTCTACACTGAAGGGACTGGGACGCCAGAGACCAAGCAGCACGGGGTCGCTTATACAACCACTGCATTTCACTGAAATGATGCTGATGGGGGCACCTGGGTGGCTCAGTCAGCTAAACATCCGACTCTTGGTTTTGGCTCAGGTCACGATCTCACAGCTTTGTGGGTCCGGGCCCCACATCGGGCTTTGCGCTGACAGTGCAGAGCCTGCTTGGGACTCTCTCTCTCTCTCTGCCCCTCCCCAACTTGTGCTGTCTCTGTCTCTCTCAAAATAAATAAACTTAAAAAGCAATGCTAATCACAGCACTACTTTCACTGCTAACAAGGGCAGTGGGTCCTCCCCCTACGAGTCTTTAAGAAAGGCATTTCTCAGACACCATTGGAGCTGCCAGTGCTCACCCTTGGGAAACCAGGGTCTTATGTGAGGTCGCCCATATCCAGGTCTCGGCGATAACGCTGGCTGTCTCTCCAGCTGGTCTGCCTCCTTCCTGGGAAGCTTTGGAAACGCTGAGTGTGAACACTACAGGATGGGGTGAGGAGGGCGTGTTCCTGTGTGGCCGCAGGGAGAATGTGTGCAGCAACGGAGAAGAGGAAGAAGTCTCAGAGACAGAAGAACCTGACCAAGTCTCGTCCTCCACTTAACATCTGGGGAGAAGGGGATTAACTCACCGAACCCAGTTTTTCATCCTTAAAATGAGAACTACTTTCTCTCCAGGCCGACAAGGGTAGCATAGACACCATGTTCCCTGGTCCCCCTGCTTATCACGACTACAGCTCCTGGACTTCATGTAAGAGGCAACCAAGGGACAATCATGGAAGGTGGCAAGCGGGAGACGAACCAGTGTAAGACTCCAAAAAGACAATGAAACAGAAAGCCAGCTCTTCCAAAAATCACACACGGTTGATAGACCTCAGTTAAGATTGACAAAAATAAAGGGAAAAGACACAAATCGCCAATGAAACCGGGCACAGCACTTCCCATTCTCAGCTCGCAGGAGATAATGGAATACTGTGGTAGTGGGTTGACTAGCGTCCCCCAGAAGGTATATGTCCAAGTCCTAACCCCGCGTTCTTATAAATACGGTAAAATATTGGTTTGTGAGTATAATTCATTTCCGGAAACATGTTTGTAATCCAAAGCACTTGTATATCAAAGCGAACTGCCTCATAAGAAATAAGGAACCTCAGAGGATGTGTTCCACAACCCCAAATTACTCCTATAAAAAAGACTACAATGCTGGAAGATAATACAAAATAATAAAGACAATACAAAATAGAAAGAAAAATTAACAAATTAACCTGCACTAATCTTTGAAAACTTCCTTGGCTGGTGTGAGGGAAACAAGAGAGAGGAGGGTTACTGTGTAGGGCCACTTTCGCCATCGCTAAGAGAATCACTGCCATCTATTGGCTCAATGGACTCTTTTTTTTTTCCTGTGCAACTTTAACAAGAAACCTATCCAATGATGCTTTTGCCTCCTTTTGAGGATTTCACAGAAACGTGACACTGCATTGTCGTTAACCAGATTCATCACTCACACTGCTATAGCCTTATTCGGATGGTGCTTTGCTACAAAATTTTGCACCGTTTCCCACATTTGACACATCTCCCTAACCTCATCTGAAGCGAGGGATTCCACTGCCTTTTTCTCCTCCTCCTCTGCAGACGAGATGCAGACACAGACTTCTCAGAAAATCTTGTGATTTCGGCTACTCGCATACCTTGTTTGTACTTCTCGATGATTTCCTTCTTGACTTTCACCGTAATCATCTCCTTCTTACTGCCTTTCTTTTCAACCTTTTTCTGCACGGGGGCCATTGTATCCACTCACATGGATCTTGACTACAGTACCATGTTAATAAACTCTGGTCATATACTGTATTTAATGTAACTGGCAATAAGACAACAGAGGAAAGGGTCTACATCTGCAGGCAGCCTGACCTAGAAGGAAGCAAAGCATTCCTAAGCTCACTCTTGTACAGAAAAGCAAAGGACTGTCCAGAGGTTCTCTGAAGTGGCAAAAAAAAAAAAAAAAAAAAAAAAAAAAAAATATATATATATATATATATATATACTGGTTCCAGTTGTGGGCACCTTCCAACGTTCCAGAAAATCACTGACTTTTGTCAAATGCTGTGGCCTGGGACTGAGCATTCAAGCATGGGAAATGATCACCCAAGATCCCACAGGGAGAAGGGGGGGGGAGAGAAGAACCATTGGCTCATTTGTGATCATGTGATATTCAGCATCACGTATTGCTCGTATTGCAAGACATCGCTCATTTATGAAGTTAAAATTTATTAGAAACGCCTGCACGTACGTCTTGCAGAACATTTGCAGAACAAGTTGCTCTCCACCCAAGGTTTTACTGTACAACCTTCGTTGGAAATAGGATCTTTGCAAGTGTAATTAAGTTAAGGATCTCCAAATGAGTCACCCTGCATTTGGGGTGGGTCCTAAAGCCAAATACTGGCGTGCTCGTAAGAGAACAGGGGGTGGGATCTGAGACACAGAGAAGTGCAGGAGGTAAGACACATGTTGACAAAGGCAAGGACTGAGGTTACACAACCACACGCCGATAAGCGCCAACATTGCCTGTGGCCCTGATTTTAGGAAAGAGGATGGAACACACATTTCCTCAAGCCCCCAAAGGAACCAACCTTTCTGACACCCCGGCTTTGGGTTTCTGGCCCCCAGAACTATTAGAGAATCAATTTCTGTTGTTTTAAGTCATCGCGTTTGTGGTCATTTCTTACATCAGATCTGGGAAACGAATATAATTATGAACAAGCTTACGCTTTCACCTTTGACACTTAGAAGAAATGGGATAATTTCTCATAAACCACAAACAAAACTTCAACGGAGATGAAATATACAATCTTAATAGTCCCACCACAATTAAACCAATTGGGTGTTAATTAATCTAACGATATACAAAAAGAATCCTATAAGATGCCTCCGTGGGATTTACTCCAGATATGTAAGAGTGGTCTCACATTCAAAACTCCGCATGACCCACCATATCAACAGGCTAAAGGAAAAAAAACGTCATGATGATTCAAATTGACACAGAAAGGCATCGGACAAGATCCAACACCTCTTTATGATAAAATCCATCAGCAAGTTAGGAACAGAGGTGGATCGCCTGAACTCAATACAGAGAATATGCAAAAATGTACATCTGGCGTAATTCTTAACAGTAAAAGATTGAATCGGTTCCACTAATATTCCAAACAAAGCCAGGTCATCCGTTCCCACAACTTATATGCAACATGACTGGAAGCTCTAGCCACTGAGAAAAGGACGAATAAGGAAAGAAAATCAGGGTTGCCCAGGTGGCTCAGTCAGTCAAGCGTCTGACTCTTGATTTCAGCTCAGGTCACCATCTCATGGTTCATGACTTCAAGCCCTGTGTCAGGCTCCACGCTGACAGTGAGGAGCCTGCTTGGGATTCTCTTTCTCTCTCTCTCTCTCTCAAAACTAAATAAATAAATTTTTAAAAAAAGGAAAGAAAAAACACAGATGGGAAAGGACGAAATAAAAACTGTCCTCGTTTATAGATGAGTTCAACAAGGTCGGAGGACACAATATCAACATATAAAAATCAATTTAATATCTTTATGCTAGTAAAGCAAACATGGAAAGCAAAGTTAAGACACATGATAAGATTTACAATTGTTCTGGCAAAAACGAAACAGGTATATACATTTATATACAGCCTGGAGGTCACCACTCTGTCCTAACAACACATAAAAAGCTGAAGACATCGAAAAATCCACAACTCTTCTTGGATCCTGAAGCGAGGGGAGGACTCTGGACAACCAGCTCCCTCCAAGAACAGACAGATACCAGGAGAATACAGAGCAGATACTCGTCACTGGAAACCACAGTGGGAACCGGGGCTGGGGCCAGGGAACCTGAATTATGAATGACAAATTGCTGGGAGCGCCTGCGTGGCTCAGTGGGTTAAGTGTCCGATTCTTGATTTCAGCTCAGGTCATGATCTCACAGTTCGTGAGTTCGAGCCCCACATTGGGCTCTGTGCTCACGGTGTGGAACGTGCTTGGGATTCTGTCTCTCCTTCTCTCTGCCCCTCCCCCGCTCGTGCTCCCTCTCCCTCTCTCTCTCTCTCTCTCCAAATAAATAAATAAACTTTAACAAAATTACAAATTGCTGGAGACTCAGTTGGGACAACTCTGAGAGTTACAACCTCCAAGAGGACCCCATCATTTGTGGGAGGAGGGGCAGTGTTGTGAGACTTACCTCCAGGAGTTTGGCCAGGTTCCCACAGTTCAAATCAGACAAAACTACCCCAGTGCTTCTGGCAGGGGGTGGGGAGAACCATCTTCAAACATACCAGGGCACGGCGCTCTTCTTCACAAGGCCTGCCCTCAGAAGAAACTAGCTAAACAGAGCCTAGCTGCCTTGGGTACTGTAGAGCCTGACTGACCTGGCAGAAGGGAAATACCCACCTCCAGATCATTCTAGAAGAAAAATGACAAGAAACACTGGAGAAGTTCATGACCAGAGGCACGGACTCCCCTAAAAGACTGACACCTAATCGTAGGATATAGAGCACTTCTGCCCCCCCCACCCCACCCCACCACAGAACTAAAGGCCTATTTATGGCAGTTTCTTTTACCCAGTACAGTATGTCCAGCTCTCGAGAAAAAATAGCACAAGCTGTGCTAAAAGCAGAAAAACAAAAACAAAAACGAAAACCAAACACACACCACTATTTGAAGAGACAGAGCAATCGTCAGAACCAGACATGCAGGGATGTTGCCACCATCAGACCAAGAATCTAAAACAACCCTGATGTACACAGGCTAAGGGCTCTCCTGGAAGAAGCAGACGGCATGCAAGAGGAGATGGGCAGTGGAAGCAGAGATGGAAATTCTAAGAAAGAACCAACAACAACAACCAAAAAAAGCTAGAGATTAAAGCCACTGCAACAGACACGAAGGAAGCCATCGATGAGCATAATAGTAGGCCGGAAGGGATCGCCGAGCTTGAGGATATACCCACAGAAACCTCTAAAACTGGAAAGCAAAGAGAACAATGACCAAAACAGAACAGAGTATCCGAGGCGTGTGGGACAACTACAAGAGGCACAACAGGGCACGTGGGTGGCTCAGTCAGTGGAGCATCCAGCTTCAGCTTAGGTCATCATCTCACGGTTCGCGGGTTCGTGCCCTGCAACAGGCTCTCTGCTGTCAGCACAGAGCGTGCTTCAGATCCTCTGTCTTCTCTCTCTCTCCTCCTCTCTCTCTCTCAAAAATAAACATAAACAAGAAGTATAACACACTCATAATGGGAGTCTCGGAAGAGAAATAAAGGAACAGAACAAATATTTGAAACAGTAATGACTGAGACTTCCCCTGAATTAATTTCAGATGCATACCACACATACAGGAACCCCACAGAACATTAAGCCATATACATACCAAAAAGCAGCTGGGGGTGAGGGCCACCTATCTACAGAGGAGCAAAGAGTCATTGATTTTCCCCTCAAAAACCAGAAAGCAAGAAGGGAGGGGAGTGAAATATTCAGAAAGGAAATGCCAACCTAGAACTCAGTGCCCCGCAAAATCATCCTTCAAAAAGTAAAGAATAAAGATTTTCTCTGACAACCAAAAATTGAGGGAAGTTATTTTCAGTAGACGTGCCTTATAAGAAATATTAAAAGAAGTTCTTCCCGGAGATGGACCATAATATAGATCAGAAACTCAGATCTACATCAAAGGAGAAAGGGTGAAAGTAAAGTAAATTCTTATTTTTAATTGAGCTAACAGACAAAACTTTGTTCTTGTTCCAAGTAATAATAGCAACAATGTATTGATTTTGTGAGTGTGCACACACACGCACACACCTACTTGCATTTGCTTACCCCTAAGTGCAATGAAATAGAGCAAGACCACTGGGAATGGGAAGGGGGAATTAGGATTATTTTCTTATTATAAGGCACTCACACTACTTGTGAAATGACGAAGTGTTATTTGAAAGTCGACTTGGATTAGTCATAAATGTATATTACAAACCCTAGGACAACAACTAAAAAGGGTTAAAAAATAAATATCAGTGATATGCTAAGAAAGTTGAGAAAACTGAATCATTAAATGCTCAGTTAAAGCCACAAAAGGAAGAAAAAGAGAGGACGACAAAAACAGGAACAAAGAACAAGGGCAATGAAGAGAAAATAGTTACAAATATAGTAGATATTAACCCAGCTATATCCATAATCACTTTGAACACCAGTGGGCTAAATGCAACAATTAAAAGATATTTTCAGTAGATTTAAAAGACAAGATCCAACCATATGTTGACTGTAAGAAACCCACTTAAAATGTAAAGACATTGCGATTAAAGGTCAGTGGAGGAAAACACGTTCACACTAATGAAAAAAAAGAAAGTAGAGTAGTTACATTAATTTCAGACAGAGCAGGCTTCAAAGCAAATAAAGTTGTCAGCAACAACAAAAAGCAATGTATGTTCTCCAAGAAGATGTATGAGTCCTCAACATGTATGTGCCTGACAACAGAGCGTCAAATTTGGGAGGCCCAAGCTAATGGAGCCACAAGGAGAAAGGTGCACCCACTATTAGGGTTGAGGCTCCTCACCCCCCATCAGAAACTGACACATCCAGCAGGCAGAAAGCACTGAGGACATGGTTGAAATCAACAACAGCAAGAATCAACTGGAGGTAATGGACATTTGAGGGCTACTTAATTTAACAACAAAATCTTCTCCAGCTCACATGGAGCTTTCAGTAAAATAGGACACATTCTGGGCTGTAAGCACACATTTAAAAGATTAGAAATCACACAATGTCTCCTCTTAGCCCTGGCGTTAAACTAGAAATTAACAACACAAAGATAACTGGGAAATTCCCCAATTCCTGGAGAATAAACAGCACACTTCTCTTTTTTTTTTTTTTCCTAATGTTTATTTATTTTTGAGAGAGAGAAAGAGACAGAGCCTCTGAGCAGGGAGGGGCAGAGAGAGAGGGAGACACAGAATGTGAAGCTGGCTCCAAGGTCTGAGCTGTCAGCACAGAGCCTGACTTGGGGCTCCAACTCACAATGAGTGAGATCATGACCTGAGCTGAGGTCAGACACTTAACCGAGTGAGCCACCCAGGCGCCCCTAACCAGCACACTTCTAAATACCACGTGTGTCCCAGAAGAAATCCCAAGAGAAATTTTAAAATATTTTAAACTAATGGAAAATCAAAGCCTAATTTTTCAAACTTTCTGGGACGCAGTGAAAGCAGTGCTTGGAGGGAAATGTAGAGCATTGAATGTATACATTACAAATCAAGAAAACTCTCAAATGAACCCTCTAAAATTTTACATAGGAAAGTAAAAAGAAGGGGCAGATGAAATCCAAAGTAAGCAGAAGAAATAACGAAATGAGAGCAGAAATCAATGAAATGTATACTGAATGAAATCGATACAGAAAATCAATGAACGCAAAGCCGGTTCATTGAAAAAAATCAACAAAACTCATGAGTCTCTAGACAGGCTAATTACAAAAGAGAGAGACAGAGGACACAAATCACTAATATCAGAAATGACAGAGGGAACATCACTGCATGCCCCCTGGACAACAAAGAAAGAATGAAGGGATTCTACGGACAACTTTATGCCCATAAACTTGATAACCTAGATGAAGTAAACCAATTCCTTGTGAGACAAAATCTTCTAAACCCACACAAAAAGAGAGAAACAATCTGAGTAGGGGTGCATTTATTAAAGACCCCAGACCAGATGGTTCACTGGTCAGTTCTACCAACCGTTTGAGGAAGAAATGATACCAAATCCCTCCTGAACCAATTCTTAATACTACTCTATCCAGGGGTTTTGTATTCTCTTTGTCACAGTTGCTTCACCAGTGAAATGGGCACAATGATGCCTCACAACCCAGGCAGCCAGGAGGAGAAGAAGCGTGCACGACGCTTTGCAGAGTCCGGTTTGGGGAAAGCAGCGTAGACCATCAGCCAACATGCTCTGTTTTTCCTTTCAGGACAGAGTCCTGGAGTGGCCAGGGAGAACTACAACGTGACACATGCTAATGACATTGGAGCACACACGGGGAGGGACCTCCAAGAACTCAGTTCCGTTCAGCGGTTTACCAAGCACTGGCTCAGTGGCCTTGGACACCATGAACGAGCTCTCTGCACCATAGCCTCCACCCCTGTTTGTGGCGCGTTAAGGACAGCTCCTTCACGGGGCCGCTATGGGAGCACATGGGAGCGCGCAGGTGCAAGGGCTTTGCGCGTCTATGGAGGGGGGCTCCGTGAATGCCACCGAGAATTACCCTGGTCACCGCCCACTTCCTCACCTGCTGGCTCAGCCCCAGAAACTTCCCCAAAGGCCAATGCACTTCATCCTGTCAGTACGCTTTCCATGTAGATGGAAAACCGAGCACGGCGTGCTCCCACGACAGACGGAAGGCCACCCTGCAAGTTGTGGGGCAGGACGAGGGTCTCCAACGCTCCTCGGGGACTGTCCTTCCTAGTGACGCTGCTCGGGGGCCTCAGGTAAAGCGTGCCCCACAGAGAGGTAACAACCCCATGCCTCAGGCTGACTGTGGACTAGATTTGGGGCGGAAGCTTCCCTGGCAGTCTGGGTTTGAATGAACTACGCCCTACCCTTTCCTCTTCACTGTCGGTGGATCAAGACAGAGTTTGGTGTCACTGATGTGCACACGTCAAAGACATGGTAAGCTGTGCATTTTCAAGAAACTGGGAAAGAATGCAAGTTTTCCAGGAGGGGTTCTCGGGTGCAGTCGCTGTTATCAGAAGTCCAGGCTAATTAGGGTGTAAAACGAATCCGGGGTCAGAAGGCAGGGGGCTTCCTCCCCTTCACTCCCTGTCACCACTACACCCTCCTCCTCTCCCGCTTTCCCAGGGATTCCACTCCTTCGTGTCCCCATCAGGCTCTGTTACAGGGCCACGACTTAGTTCCGGCAGCCTGCAAGCTCCTGGCTTCGCCCAAGGACGGCCAAGGTCCCCACTGGCCTATCCTGGTCTCCCTCCTGGTCCGCCAGGCCCGGAGGCAGCAGAGCGGTGGCTCTTCCTGCACATGACCCCTCCCCCCCACCCCCCCCCCCACCCCCGCCCCTGACCCCAGCACTTCCCCTGGCCCCTGCTCCCCGCCCCCGACCCCCGGCCCCAGCCCAGGCCCCAGCACCCCTGGCCCCTCCTCCTGGCCCCTGGCTCCAGCGCCCCCCACTGGCCCCCTCCCCCGGCCCCCGCCCCCCTCCTCCCCCTCCAGCCCCAGCGCCCCGTCTGGCCCCCATCCCTGCCCCTGCTGCTGCTTGGGCACCAGCGGCCCAAGTGCCTGCCCTACAGGCAGCACCCACCCTGCACCCCTGCTATGCCATCCGCTAGGCCCTGGCGTGTTCCCAGTCCCTGAGCGCCAGACCCACTGGCCACCACTCCGCGCAAAGAGCTGGTCTTCAGGATGCCCCTGTCCCAGGACCCAGGACCAAGGCCCCGGCCGCCTGGCTGACTGCCCCATTGTTGGCAGGTGCAGAGAGGACAAGGAGAGAGGAAGGAAGGGCAGGCAGCAGGCATTCCAGAAGCCGGCGGAAGTTTAGAGAAACAGCGAGACTTACTCAGGCTTGTCTCAGCCGCAGGACCCGGAGTCTCCCACCTGCCCGAAGGATCTTCAGAGTTTCCAGAGAGGCCTTAGCGCGTGAGATCACTGCCTCTCAGGACTGCACCCTTGGAAATGCTCCCACTGAGGGAGCATCATGGGGTGAGAGCGCATGTTCCAAACGGGAAGGAGGGGGGAGGAGCCGCCCATTGCTGGAGGCCAGTTCAAGGGTCAACCTGAGGTCACCGCCTCCCCATGACCTCCGTCAGCAGCAGGGGGGGCGGGGAGGAGCAGTGCAGGGGTGTGGTGGCTCACAGTGTTGGTGAGCCCCTGGGGTCCCTGACAGGGAACCACGTTCTCCAGATCACTTGTCCCTGAAGCTGGCCCAGGTCTGCTTGCTGTCTCCTGTATCCCTGTCAATTAAGTGAGCCATATGTCCCACCCCCAGGCTTGCCAACACCTGCAGAGCCGGGTAAGGAGTCCCACCTGAGAGCTGCTGGCCCTGGGAAGCATTAAGGAGGAGACCTGGAGGGGGAGGTGGGAGACTGGGTGTAGCAGCAGGTGTCAGACCACCCGCAGGACGTGAACCTCACTTTACCGGGCCAGTATGTCTACGTGGGCTGCCTGGATTGGGGACAATCTGAAATCTGTCCTTCCTGCAACTTTGACCGGCTCATTTGAGCTAAGCAAGCACAGAATCTCAGCTAGTCTTTCAAATTTCTTTTCTCCTGGGAAAGCTTTGTCGCCAGTTGCCCCTGGGTCATCCCCCTCTCTTCTCTGAAAAAGAATAAGGAGAATTGCAGGGACCACAGAGGAGTCCCCCGTCTGCAGATGCCTGAGGTCCACAACCCCTTCGTCTTGTGGCAGGCACCCTGCCACCAGCATGCCACGGTCCCCACCAGAGTCCCAATCCGCACGTGCGTCCTGTCTGTAAGGAAGTTAGAAAACACACACACTTCACTCCATGCATCCATACGATCTCTGTCCCATGAGGCCATGCAGAATGCACCTTTTCCCTTTGCCCTTTTCCATGTGATAGCCCTCAAGGCGCTTGAAGACAGAAACTGTGTCTCCTACGGTAGAGGCTGGTTTGTTATAAGAGGCTTATTCTTTAGGATTAAAAGGTGGTTCAAAGGAGACTGTACATGACCACGTGGCTTTTCACTGCACCCTTACTGGAGAAAGGGTACATTTTGATAGAGAACTGCAGGAAAAAAGAAACGTGTTCTGTCCTACCCACCGCCTGTCCTTCTGGGTGCTGGGAAAGGGTTTGCTGCCTGGGGAAAGAAGAAAGATTTGGATAATGGGAAGCACATGCACTGTGGCGCTCAACAGGTCTCCAGTCAAAGGAGGGCTTGCATATTAATCAAAGGGATGGCCCAGTCCAGGTCACTGAGTCCCCATATTTGATATCTATGGTAGGGTTATACCTACTTCTGGGGGCCAAATGCGAGTGGGGTTGCATCAGTTAAATTTAAAGAGTCTGCCAAACATCATACTGTTTCTAGATTGGCATCTATTGGGTGGTTAGATCCCAAATGCCAGTTTTGTCCACTTTTGAAAGTTCCCTCAAGCTGAATTTATACCCAGAAAGTGTGTGAGAACTTCCTACACACACACACACACACACACACACACACACACGTATATTCTCTTTGCTTCTCCTTTTTCAAGGATCCTAGGACTCAGATCATAGGTTACACCTGAACAGACTTCAGCTATATACCATGAATTAAAATGGCATCTGTGGGCTAGCCCTGAAGGGGCCCATTTTGTTACCTTGTTTCTACTGGAATATCTCCTGGGAGCTTCAAATAACATGCAGCTGGAAGATAGTTTAGCCTTCCAGCCTGCACTGCCTGTCCCTGGGCCACCCAGAACCAGCCTGTGAGACACAAGGTCAAACAGGTGAGAGTGTGGCTCTGACCTGAGACAAGGCAGAGGGCAGATGTCACCTATCTGTGGGTCACACTTGACACACAGCCCCCTAGCAGCATCACTACGGGGACACACGGGGACACCTACAGACTCCCTTTCACAGGAGACCCTCGTCCTGCCCCACAACTTGCAGGGTGGCCTTCCGTCTGTCATGGGAGCACGCCGTGCTCGGTTTTCCATCTACATGGAAAGCGTACTGACAGGATGAAGTGCATTGGCCTTTGGGGAAGTTTCTGGGGCTGAGCCAGCAGGTGAGGAAGTGGGCGGTGACCAGGGTAATTCTCGGTGGCATTCACGGAGCCCCCCTCTATAGATGCGCAAAGCCCTTGCACCTGCGTGCTCCCATGTGCTCCCATAGCGGCCCCGTGAAGGAGCTGTCCTTACGTGCCACAAACAGGGGTGGAGGCTATGGTGCAGAGAGCTCGTTCATGGTGTCCAAAGCCACTGAGCCAGTGCTTGGTAAACCGCTGAACGGAACTGAGTTCTTGGAGGTCCCTCCCCGTGTGTGCTCCAATGTCATTAGCATGTGTCACGTTGTAGTTCTCCCTGGCCACTCCAAGACTCTGTCCTGAAAGGAAAAACAGAGCGTGTTGGCTGATGGTCTACGCTGCTTTCCCCAAACCGGACTCTGCAAAGCGTCGTGCACGCTTCTTCTCCTCCTGGCTGCCTGGGTTGTGAGGCATCATTGTGCCCATTTCACTGGTGAAGCAACTGTGACAAAGAGAATACAAAACCCCTGGATAAAGTAAAAAGTGGTTAAGGACGGATTTCAGTCTGCTTCGGTCTGGTTTTAAAACCCATGCTCTCAGCACCTGCCACATCCAACACCCATGGAAGATGCCCATCGGTGGGGGAGAGAGTTGCATGGATCCACAATTAACAGACGTGGGTGTGTGCAAGTCTGGTGCTGTGCACTGTCCCCCGAGGCAGCCCCGTGTCTGCCTGGGGGGGGGGTTGAGTGGACATCTCAGGACATATTAAAAGTTAAAATAGCAACCAAACACAACCAGATTGAATCGAAACTTTTTTTGTCTCTGAAGCTCACTAGTGTTTAAGGAAATGAGCCAAGCATTAGTCCTGGGGTTTCCTGCCCACAGACCGCCCGTGCGGTTCTCCACGGGGCATCTGATCTTCAAAGCTGCTTTCTTTCTCAGCAGCTGGGAACAGGGGATTGTTTACAGCATAGCCTGGCTGACAGGGTGTCTCAGGAGCGGGTTTTGGATCCTGGGAACTGTGTGGTCACTCATCATCACGGCCCACAGCTGCACCGAGGGGCTCCCATCACAGGCGTGACTTTTTAATACTCATCCTCCCCCCTGCTCTCTCTGAAGACAAAACATGACGCTATCATTCTCTGCCCCCCCCCCTCCCCTGCTCTCTCTCTCTCAAAAAAGAAAACATTGCACTTTCTCTTTGATTTGATAAATAATGCAGAAAGCCTTTTCCCCCCTGCCTGCCTAGCTCTCCTTAAAGCACCTGAGAGGTAGCTCATTCCTAGGGATCCGCATCCGCCAAGAGTCACTTAGGAGAGGGCCATGGGGACAAAGCAAGTGCTTTAGAAGTTTCAGGGGCTTCCTTTCTTTCATACCAGCTTCGGTAAGGGTCAGCAGTATAGCATGGCTGCATACACACACACACACACACACACGCGCGCGCACACACACACACACACACACACGCGCACACACACACACACACACACACACACAAGTTCTGGTGGCATTTATAAGAATATAATGTCTAGACCAAAGCGGTGGTACTGATAATGTCAATTTTCCCCCAGTTGGACTCCTGTGTTCTGTGTTGAAGCCAGCGTCTCTATGTTTAAGCGTATAAATGGAAAGGTATGTTCTCAGGGCTCATTGGCAGAGAACAGAAGCCTGTCTATCTACTTTCAGGGGGCTGATTAGAGTGTATTCAGCAGGTCATAGGGTCGTTGGGGAGAAGCAGAGGACTAGCCTGGCCTCCAGGACGGTGCTCCAGCCCTCACTGCAGGTGAAGGTGATACTGGGCCTCCAAGGACGGGAGGCTTTGAAAGAAGAGCGTTGCCTGCCAGTTGGGGAAGCCACTTCCGACCATGGGATCCAGAAGCAGGTCGTGACGAGCATCCGCTAAGTAGATGCTTTCCCCCTTAGCTCTGTTCGGAGTCCAGGCGGATGCATTTAATTGAAATGCCCTAAGTCACATCCGGAATGCTAGAAACAAGCAAAGATGAAGAAAGTTGGTAAATACTCAGGTTTCCGACCCAGGTAAGACCCAGCTGCACACAAGGTGGAGGTTGGAATGCATATCACCTGCCCAAGCCGCGGGATCCGTGACAAGCAGCTTTTGGTTTTGCCTCAAAAGCTCTCACATTACATAAAAAAGACTTGAGAATCCATCGTTTACTTTTCTCTTTTTCCTTTTAAATTTTCATTATTCAGCATTGAAAACCTGCGATGATGTATACATAACAAGGAAATGAGAAACTCCTCTATCTACCAAGGGACTCCTGTACGAGAATCTGGGAAAAGGACACCAGCGATGGTGTGAGCATGCCCAGTGAGAAGGTGGCCGCTGCAGGGAGGCACCAGAGCTCCGGGAAAGGTAACCCACAGGCCATCCCTCTCCCCACCTCGCGAGTGGCCTTGATCACGCCGCTTGCCAGATGCTAGGTGAGAAGAAACCGGGAGGCTGACGTTGGAAGCAGGTGTTCTCCAGCATTTGCAGCCCCCGCGTCGTGTTCAGCAGGCTCCAAGACGGTCATTGTGCCTGATCGTTAATTACCATTTAGAAAGGGCGGGCTCAGACTGGCCAGTATCTTGTAGTGTGACTAGTTTTGGAGAAATGTACCAACAGCATCTATGCACTCGGTGATCCTCTTTCCCCTGCGCTTCTCACGGGCACCATCATGCTCCCCTGTGCCTGAAGCGTTAAGTGACTCATACAAAAGTAAGGAAGAGCTGGACTCCTCTGGGCTCCTTCAAGGGATCCTCATTCAGGGAGATGAGAAAATTCAGGGGTACAGAAAAATGTGAAGAAAATCAACCATGGCGGGGCTCCTGGGTGGCTCAGTTGGCTAAGCATCCGACTTCAGCTCAGGTCCTGATCTCGCGGACTGTGAGTTCCAGCCCCATGTTGGGCTCTGTGCTGAAAGTTCAGAGCCTGAAGCCTGCTCTGGATTCTATGTCTCCCTCTCGCTCTGCCCCTCCCCCGCTCATACTCTGTCTCACTCTGTCTAAAAATAAATAAATATTAAACAGAGAAGAGAAAAGAAGAAAAGAGAAAAGGAAATCAACCATAGGGAGCCTGTGTGGCTCAATACTTGAACATCAGACTCTTGGTTTCTGCTCAGGTCATGATCTCACAGTTTCGTGAGATTGAGTTCTGTGTCCAGTTCTGCGCTGGCAGCATGGAACCTGCTTGGGATTCTCTGTCTCCCTCTCTCTCTGCCCCTACTCCACTCCTTCTGTCTCTCAAAAGAAAGAATAAAAGAGAAAGAAAGAAAGAAAGAAAGAAAGAAAGAAAGAAAGAAAGAAACCACTACATTGTTCTAGGGCATAATTTAGAAAAGGCCACCAGAGTCCAAGGAGGGAATAGTGACCTTGGTGTTGAAGCTAGCCCAGTGACTAAACTGGTAGGTGTGAGCACGTCGGAAGAAACCTGCTCCCTGAACAGCTGGGTTATTTCTTCTCCTACCACCTTCTGGTTAGCTGGGAAGCCGTCATTCCCCTCATGATTCCACACAACAGGTCTCAGGATCACATCCCTCTCCTGATGGTCCCCACTCACCTCTCCTAGAATCACTGCAAAGTTGGCAATTGTGGGTGCCAGTATGGGTGATGCCAGTGACCAGGGCAAGGGAAATGCAACCTATAGGCCACAGTGTAAGGCCTGAGAGAAGGCTGTGCACAGCGGTTAAGCAGGTGTCCAGGCCTTATTCAACAGACAACCAGTGTTAGGTTTGGGACAATAGGACTATTTCAAGATGGCAGTCTGAAAGGTTCGAATGCACTCTGAACCCGCAGCAGGATTGGCTCGGGACTGGGTATTGGCCAGCCCTACACTGAACAGGGTGCAGAGGGCAGGGGGGACAGCAGGGCTCGGACAACCAGACGTTGTGCTGTTTTGTGTCACTTGTTATTTCCACGCCTACACCGGGTGTGGTGCACAGCTAGCATACCTCTGTCGGTCAGGAGCCTGCTGTGCTATGTCAGACTCTGTTTGTTTTTGCACCGTGGCTTGGAGCCAGTCACCATTCTCGGGCTTCATTGTCCCCAGCAGACGTGACCAGAGCAGGCAGTGTGTATGTAGACAGCCCTCTATAGTTGAAAAGTGCTTGGGAAGAGCTGGCATTCTTTATGCCAGAAATGAAAAAAAAATTAATATAGTTTGACCAAGAAGGTGTTTTGGCTCATGGAACTGAAAGGCCCAAGGCACAGCTCTGGCTGCAGAGGTGATCCGCTTTGAGGATTTATCTGGATCTAGCTTGTGGATCTGCTTCCTTGGTTTCATTCTTAGGATCTGTCTTACAGCCTCTAGAAGTTTAGACAGTATGTTGTCAAAGTCAAATTGCACAGAGAGTAGATCCCACACCGCCGTTGTCACTGTACCCTACCTGGTGGGTTCGATTACACCAAGGCTCATTTCTCAGTGATGCAGTGTAGTTAGTCACGTGCCCATACGGCTAGCCCAATCCATGATACCGCCTGAAGATTGAGAATGATGGTTCAAAGCAGCATGTCCAAAGGAAATACACTGAGAGTCACATGAGTAATTTAAAATTTTGTAGTAGTTTCATTGAATAGGTAGGAATAAACAAGTAAAATTAATTTCGATAATATATATTACTTAACCTGATATGCCCCAAGTAACACCATTTTCTTTTTACTTTTTTTCAATGATTACTTATTTGAGGCGGGGGGAGGGGCAGAGAGAGGGAAACACAGAATCCGAAGCAGGCTCCAGACTCTGAGCTGTCAGCACAGAGCCAGATGTGGGGCTCAAACTCACAAACCATGAGATCATGACCCGAGCTGAAGTCGGATGCTTAACCGACTGAGCCACCCAGGTGCCCCAATATTATCGTTTTCAACATGTAATCAAATAAAAACTATTAATGAGATATTCTACATTCTTTTTTTTTTTTTTTTTTGGACCGTGTTTTGGAAATCCATTTACAGAACAGCTCAACCAGAACAATCGTACTTCAGGCACTGCATAGTCCATGTTGCTACTATATTGGACGGTGCAGGTTGAGAGCCAGAAGATAATGATGGGCCCATCTTTTCATAGCCATTATGACACTGGGTTTCCCCAACCCAGTAATTAGGATTCACATGGAATGCTTTACAAGTTGAATGGTTGCTTAAAAACAGAGGGATCCGGAGTGTAAGCTAGATCTTTTTAATCCAGGTGTAACTTTAAGCCAATTGAGAAACACTTTACACATTCCATAAAAGCAGCCACCCCCCTGCCTTTTATTTATACTGAATTAACAGAGGCTTCTTGTTTCAAACCCAATACCCAGCTCATGGCCCCCAGCGCTTGGATCCACTGAACTTACACGAGGAGACCTTTCACCGGTCTTTTCTGGGATTCGGTCTCCTGTCCCCTTGACTGTTGGCCCAGGTCTAGGCTTGTGCTCCTGTTCTAAGTGAACTCCTAATGTTGGATTTCCCTTCCCTGACTCCAGTTACAGCCTTTACATTTGTTTCTCGTGCAAAAGTGTCCATCTGGATAGTATGTCTGACAAACATCTCTCTCTAGAACTCATTCCACATTTCTTCTCCTGTTTAGCCCCTGGAATCTAGCCCCTGGATTATAGCTTTAGTTCATGGGCCCCGCCACCTGCCAGCAGCTCCCTACCCCCAGTTCTTTCTGTTTTGAAAGAGATGTCTCGGAATCCAAGTATTTCCCATCAAAACAATCACTAAATAGGTAACAGGGTACTTGTGCAGGATTTTCTTTGCTTCTTTCTACGGATATCATCTGATCTCTGATGGCATCACATCCATACATTGTGCCTGCCATTCTGGTCATAGCCGGGCACCTGTGCTCACGTTACCCTCTACCTCCCCTGGCTGTGAAAGGGGGTAATTTCTGTGCTGTTCATTCCAAATCTGTAACATCCTGACTGCGTGATTCCCAGCCACATTTTGGGAGAACATTCTGCTCTTTAGTTATAGGGAAAGGGGGGAGTGTGGGAGAATGGCCACCTGAGAACATTTAATGTATGTCAAGCATTGTGCCAAACACTCCATAATTATTGTCTCATTCGGTTTTCACCAAACCTTGGACATTGGAATTGTGATCCATGTTTTAAATATAAAGGAAACTGGGGCCCCAAAAGTCTAATAAAATTGCCATGTCTCAAACTAGTAAGTGGTGATGGTAAATCAAAACACAGGTCAGCATAAAGACAGTCACTGGCCACTTGGTCACCCCATCCTTCTGAAATAGCCAATTAATAAAACAGCTGAGTTAGGACCAAGGATCCAAGGCAATTTGTGTTGGACCAATTCCATCCTTCCTTATTCTTGTTTCGATTCTGGAAGGGAGAAGGGGTAGGTTCAGATAATGAACTGTGCTCCTTAAAAAAAAAAAAATTTAGGGGTGCCTGGGTGGCGCAGTTGGTTAAGCGTCCGACTTCAGCCAGGTCACGATCTTGCGGTCCGTGGGTTCGAGCCCCGCGTCGGGCTCTGGGCTGATGGCTCAGAGCCTGGAGCCTGCTTCCGATTCTGTGTCTCCCTCTCTCTCTGCCCCTCCCCCGTTCATGCTCTGTCTCTCTCTGTCCCAAAAATAAATAAATGTTGAAAAAAAATTTAAAAAAAAAAAAAAAATTTAATCAGCACACTTTGAATCTCATCTAACCAATACATTTGGGTGCTGATATTGCAAAGTATGCTTTCTCTATTTAATCATTCCTTGCTACAGTGCTACAGTACTTGCTGGCCCCAAGCAGTTTTTCTCCTTGGTTTCCTTAGTTCACAGAAAGCTAAAACTACATTTCCCAGATGCCCTTGCAGCTGGCAATCAGGCTGAGATTTAGAATCCACCAATCAGAGGCTTTGACACCTATGTGAGGCTTGATTAGGAATTGGCTCCTGGGGAAAGAGGCGGGATATCAAGGCACCCATTTTGTCTGCAAGGATTATGACCAATGTGGCACAATTTCGGATCTTGAAGATGAGATGGGGCTTCTTGATTCACCAGGTTTTCTGACCTTGGGAAAGGCAACCTTCTGACCGTGGGGAAGTGGACCCTGGGCAGTCCACTTCTGTAGTGAGGCTTTGGAATTCATTCCAGAATGCCCAAACTGAAGCCTACTTCTCCAGCCAACCTCATGATTCAGAGGTATTCTTCCTTATACCTATTAAATTTCTTCCCAATCATCTGGAGGGGATTCTGTTATCTGCAAAAGGAATTGTGATTGGTGCTTATGGTTAAGCCAATGCCCAAACTCAGGTTTTATTGACTCCAAGGAAAAAGTAAAACACTTTACATAATGGAAAAATTTAAAGACATAGGATCATATAATTTTTTTAAAAGACCTTAAAGTTATAAACATCTGGACTCAAATCTCAACTCTGCTACTTGTGCACATGGCTAAGGATTAATAATATGGTAGTAAGGTTATGTAGAGTTTTTGAAAATGAGTCATATAGTTTAATGCAGGCAAGTTTGGAGGTCAAAATTATGCAAAGGGGATATAAATATTGACATGAGCTAGGTACATGGTCTTAGTGATGATAAAACGGCAAAGGCGACCTTCCATATGCCCTAGGAAATGCTTTTATAATAATTATGATGGAAATAGGAAGAGCTATAGTGGTATAAATATCGAAACAAAAAGGATAAGGCTTCGAGGACATGCAGATATAACTGGAAGCTGCTGCAGCCTGTCTCCAAGGCTGCTGCTGACTTGTTGGGGCTTTATCCGTTTGTCTAAGCTCATCCCAGCTGCTGTAACAAATAGCACACACTGGAGGGCTTATGAACAACAGAAACCTATTTCTCATGATTCTGGATGCTGGAAGTCTGAGATCAGGGGGCAACATAGTCGGATGAGAGGCCTCTTCCAGGCTGCAGACCTCTTGCAGTGGTAGAAGGGGTGGGAGAGCCCCCTAGGGTCTCTTTTATGTGAGAAATAAGGAAGATGATTCATTTTCAGAAATCCCAAATAAAAGCTGTGCTGTCCAATTAACAGTAGGTATATAATGGATTGGAAATACGTATGAACCTCCCTTCCACCACACACACAATGGACCTAAACCCTTAGACACTTCGCTTCCTGGTTCTTCTTCCCCTCTCTGTTTCACAGGCTTATTTTTGCAGGCTTTGCAATGAGCAGGTGCCAAAGAACAAAGGGAGGAGGGACTGAAAGTCTCTGCATCATCTCAGGGAATGTACATTCATTCCAGTCAGACTACTGTTTGCCTTACATGGGCAAAGGCGATGTCTGGCTAAGGCTGTAATCTCTAGTACTTAGCCAATGAGGAACGAGGGGAGGGACTTGCCTCTGTACTCAGCCAATGAGAAACCAGGCATTGAATGAAACCAGGACTTGAATGCTAGGAGATAAATTGTCTGCTGTAACTTCCCTGGGTAAGCCTGTCGGTCAGACACCCACTCGCTCTTGCAAGAACGTTGGTTAAAGCCTCCCTTCCCTGTGCTCTGAGTCTCTACATCCCTCCTTTGATTGGGTTGATGGACTTCTTCCTCACATTTTATCAGGGCACTAATCCCATTTGCAAGGGCTCCATTCTCCTGACCTCATCACCCCGCAAAGTTCTCACCTCCTAATTATAAGCTTCAGGCTTTCGGTACATGGATTTGGTGGAAATGGATACAAACATTGAGACCATAGCACCATTTTCGTGGGGAGAGGATGTAGTTCCAGAGGCAGTGCCCTAAAAGCAGCTGAAGCAGGTGCAGGCCCAGCCCCAAGACAGGAGGTGGGGAGAGCTCAGCAGCCTCTAGGGGGCTCCATGCTGCGCATCAATCTTCCAGCAAACAGAGTAACGTGCATTAGGAGAAATTCCTCCTGAAGAATTTTCCAGTAAGATCAAATCAAAACACTCATGCACATGAGAGCTGTTCAAAAAATTGAAGATGGTCCATTTCATCATTAAAATTTGCTTCTTTTTCCTAAAACTTTTACAATTCCTTTAAGAGCTTCCTAAGTGATGGCCTATCTAGAAATGTCTCCACTTTTCTACTCTCTAGATGCTTTCCACGTCTAGTTTTTTTTCTCAAAACGGAGTCTTGTGAGTTTTCCTAAAGCACACAATCACATTCCTCTTAATCCTCCCTCCCCCACCCAGGAGAAAGAATTTCAGCCCCGTCCAAACAGTGTACTTTCCAGCTTTATTCTGTTCTTCATCCTCTTCCTCCAGTGCTCCCTGGTCTCTGAAATGATTCTTAGCCCCCAGTTCCAAGGACAGATTTGTCCATAAGACAGGTAACCGTTTGGCTTCTCCGAATCCTGAAAATTTATCTCCATCTGCACGATAACATTTCTTGCGGGGTTGCTGGAGGGGAATGTGAGGTAACATGTAACACATGCCTAGACCATCTCTCTTTAAGATGATTCTTAGCTCTCATCCAAGCCATTTCCTTCTCTTTCTGGACATAAAGCTCTATTTCATTTCTCAGCCTCCCCTGTAGTTAGATATCACCATGAGTCTGAGTTCTAGCTGTTGGAGTATTTGCAGAAGCAGGAGAGTTATTTCCACGCCTTCCTCACAGTCAAACACTGAAGATGGGAGAGAGGCTATTATCCCAGGTGCTGGATGCTGATACAGGAGGTATCCTTGCCAATATAAACCCTCGTCCAGAACTGTTACATGGGGAAGAGTACTATGTTAAGCAATTGAAACATCTGATTCCTTTTGTTTGGCTAGACTTCTCTGCCCTAATACCAGTTGTTTCTGTCAAGCAAAATAACAGGATACAAAATTTGGATTTGCACAAATAAATTTAAAGGATCTGGCAAAAAGACAAATGTAAATACATAAATGCATTTCTCCTTTTTTTCTTAGATTATAACAAAGTTGATTTTATTTTCAGAATTCAGAGTTTTTTTTAATGTTAAAAAGTCAGTTAACAGAATGTATTTTAGGGGCGCCTGGGTGGCTCAGTCGGTTGAGTGTCCGACTTCCGCTCAGGTCCATGATCTCATGGTTCGTGGGTTCGAGCCCCACATCGGGCTCTGTGCCGACAGCTCAGAGCCTGGAGCCTGCTTTGGATTCTGTGTCTCCCTCGCTCTCTGCCCCTGCCCCACTCATGCTCTGTCTCTCCCTGCCTCTCAAAAATAAAGAAACATAATAAAAAAAAATTTAAACCAGAATATATTTTATTAGAAAAAATAACAAGGGAAAATTATATAATCATTTCCAGAGATGTAGAAAAAGCCTTTTTTTCTTTATACAGTAAAAGCTGTATAAAATACAGCATCCATTTACGTTATAATAAAGATACACTTGGCATACCAGCAATAGAAGAGAACTTTCTTTTTTTATTGTTATTTTTTTAATTTTTAAAATTTACTTATTGTTTAACTTACATCCAAATTAGTTAGCATATAGTGCAATAATGATTTCAGGAGTAGATTCCTGAATGCCCCTTCCCCATTGAGCCATCCCCCCTCCCACAACCCTCGAGGAACCCTCTCTTTGTTCTCCATATTTAAGAGTCTCTTCTGTTTTGTCCCCCTCCCTGTTTTTATATTATTTTTGTTTCCCTTCCCTTATGTTCATCTGTTTTGTATCTTAAGTTCTTCATATGAATTAAGTCATATGATATTTGTCTTTCTCTGCCTGATGCATTTCTTCTTTTTAAAAAAGAGCTTCTGAAAGAGAATTGTCTAAAGCAAAAATAATAGCAATGTACTATGGCTTTAGAGCATATGTAAAGTAAAATGCATGACAAAAATAGAACAATGCAATAGATTGAATTGATATTGTTGCACGGCTATGAGGTTATAACACCTTACATGAAGTGGTATATCCTTGTTTAAAGGTAGGCTGTGGCGAATTACAGATACAGATTGAAATCCTAAGGTAACCACGCAAAAGTGAAAAACAGATATAGAATGTGCTGATAGTAGAGATAAAATAAAATCACAAATACATCCAATTAATCCAAAAACAGGCAGAGAAGATAAAAAAGAACAAACAACAGATGAAACAAATGGAAAACAACTAACAAGATGATGTATTTAAGCCCCAAGATATAAATAATTATACCAAATGTAAACTCTCCAAAACAACAGGTTAAAGGCAGATATTGTCAGTTTGGATAGCAAAAAGAAGGACCAAACTATATAATAATCTATTTTTTAAAAACAACACAAACACACACAACAGCAAACACTAAATATAAATATACACATAGGTCACCAGGAGAACATGGGAAAAAATTTACATCGCCAACGCTCATTAAAGCAGGATGTTGCAGAGGCATTAATATTATACGTATAAAACTTGAGAGCAAGGAATTGTGCTAAGAGTAAAGAGGGACACTACAAGATGATAAAAGAGTTGTTTTCCAAGAAGACATAATACACCTAATTTTATATCCATCTACTGACACGGCTTCAAAATACATGAAGCAAAACCAATAGCCGTAAAATTAAAAAAAAATAGACAAATCCACAATTATCATTAGAGATTTCAATACTCGTCTCTCAATTAATCAGAAGAACAAAACTGAGAAATTCAATAAGCACATAAAAGAACTGAACACATTGTCAACCAGCTTGATCTATTTGAGATTCATAGAACATCCGGCAACAAACCCAGTTTTTTTCTTCCTAGTGCACAAGAATCATTCTGCAAGATAGACCATATTCTGGAGGGGGGACGGGGAATTGTCAGGGTAAGATTGTGAGGGATAAATTTTATGTTCTCTGGCCACATGGACTTAAACAAGAAACTGACAGGTATTTGGGAGTAAAACCCTCAAAGATTTGGAAATTGAACAACACACTTGCAAATAATAAAAAACAGTTTAAATCGAGTGGAAATGAAAATGTGACATAGTAAAACGTGGATACAGCTGTGCAGGGTTTAAAGAGACATGTGTAGCATTAAACGTTGATATTAGAAAGGAACAAAGTTCTCAGATCAGTGATCCAAGCTTCCACATTAAGAAATGAAAAAAAAGCAATTGAAACCACATCAAGCAAAAGAAAGGAAAAAGAGCAGAAATCAATGAAATTGTAAAAAGAAGAAAATAGAAAATCAATGGGAAAAAAATGGTTCCTGGAAAAGATCAATAAAAATGATAAACCACTAGCCAGACCGAATAACGATGGAGGAGAGAAGACACAAGTTGCCAATATCAGGAATGAAAGAGGGCACAGCTCTATAGATTCTCTAGACATTGCCAGGGTAATAAGAAATATGCACAAAGTTATATCATATGTTCAAAAATCTAGGTGAAATAGACAAAGTCCTTAAAAGACATAAACTACAAAAGGTCAATCGAAAAAAAACCAGGTTACTGAATAGCCCTTTATCTGTTAAAATAATTGAATTTACAGTTAACGGTGTCTATACAATTTAAAGAACTATTCAAAATCAAGAATCCAAATACATGTTTGCAGAATTTAGAAGAAGAATGGCAGATTAAACACAAAGAGAATGGGCAAAAGGAAATGATCAATGTAAGAATACAATTCATGAGACAGAAAACAAATTTCCCATAGATAAAAGCCAACAAAGCACAGGGTTGGTTCTGTGAAAAGTCCAATAGAATCCCAATGCCCCTAGAAAGAATGACTTAAGAGATAGAACACAAGGAGATATTGAGAATGATAAAACAAGACAGCATTCTAAGTCCTATGGCCATTAAAAATACATAATAAATAATTAACATCTGCATTTGAAAATGCAGATAAAATGAAAGAATTCCTATAAAATACATCTTCTCAAAAACTGAAACAAGGTGAAATAGTGTCTGAGTAATCATATATGTTAAAAACAACAAATATGTACACGTAAGTATCTTCAGGAACAGATGGCCAGACTGTAAATCTTTCCACGCATTTGAAAGAAGAAACGACACGAGTGACGTGCTTCTTTCTTCCTCCTCAGAAAATAGGAAAGTAATGAAAATTCTCTGGCTTGCTTGATGAAGCCACAACATAATTTTGATATGGAAACTTAAGAAGGAAGTAATACAATTGAAAACTATTGACTAATCTCCCTCACAGACGCAAATGCAAAAATCTTAAAATATTAATATATAATGGATAGGTAATGGATATAAAATAAAATGCACATAAAATACTTTTCAATCAAGTTGAGCTTATTTTATAAGTGTAAAAGTGGGGACACCTGGGTGGCTCAGTCGGTTAAGCATCAGACTTCGGCTCAGGTCATGATCTCACGGTTCGTGCATTCAAGCCCTGCACAGGCTCTGTGCTGACAGCTCAGAACCTGGAGCCTGCTTCGGATTCTGTGTCTCCCTCTCTCTGTCCCCCCACCCCCCCGCTCGTGCCCTGTCTCTCTCTCAAAAATAAATAAACATTAAAATCTTTTAGATCAAAAATAAAAATGTAAAAGTGGCTTCATAATTGCAACTTGACCAATATAACCTACAATATTAACAGAATAATGGAGATCCATCATATGATTATCACAGTAGATGGAAAGATGTCATCTTATTAATGTCAATATCACTTCATGATGTAGAAGAAAGACTCTTCGCAAAGAATAGAAGCAAACTTCCTTAATAGGTATATCCCTATAGACACTACTGTAGCCAGTACAATAAAACCCAATATTTAAGAAGAAGATATATGGATTGAAATGAAAGAAACCAAGTATTAGTATTTACAGATGCTATCATCGCAAAAGTAGAAAACATAACAAAGTTGACCAGTCATCTTTTAGGATTAATAAATGAAGTTAGAACATCGTTGGATGCAGACAAAATACAAAACTCGTTTGCCATTTCTATATTCCATCATGTATTTTTAAATGCCATTTAAAATAGCATGAGAATGTCACACATCTAAGAGTAAATCTAATAAAAGACATCCAAGACCTATATTCACAATACTACAAAACACAATGAGAAAAATTAAATAAACCCTAGATGAGAGGGGAGAGGCATCCCAAAAGATTGAAAGAATCACTATCGTAAGTAGTTCAATTTTATCCAAACTGAACCATAGATTTATGGTTATTCTAATCAAATACCAAAGGTTTTTAAAACAGGAATTGAGAAACTGATTGAAATATATATGGCGTTACAGAGTGCCAACAAAAGCCAAGGCTGACAGACAAGGACAGGACTGGATGGCACTGGCAGATAATAAGACTTTTTTTTTTAATGTTTATTTATTTTTGAGAGAGAGACAGAGCACGAGTGGGGGAGGGGCAGAGAGAGAGGGAGACACAGAATCCAAAGCAGGCTCCAGCCCCTGGGCTCTCAGCACAGAGCTCCACGCGGGGCTCGAACTCACAAACCGTGAGATCACGACATGAGGTAAAGTCAGATGCTTAACCGACTGAACCACCCAGGCGCCCCAATAGTAAGACTTATTATAGAGCTACAATACCTATAACATTGTGGAATTGGTATACGTGTAAACCACAGAGCAGAACAGGGACAGAAACTGAGTTACATATGTATGATTCCTTAATTCATGAAAAAGATAACACTCCCCAGACAATGGGGAAAGGATGGATTTTTCATTAAATGTGCTGTCGATGGATACACACACAAAAAAATGAATTCTGATTTCCTCCTCATGACCGGTATAAATCTATTTAAGAAAATTAAAAAGTTCTCTGTGAGACCAGAAACAGCCACGCTGTTGGAAAGAGACCATAAATTATGTTCACAATGCTGGGCTAGGATAGAGTTCTCACATAGGACACAATGAAAGAAAGCCATTAAACAGAAGTTTAACAAAACATCCTTAATCAAAAGACACTAAGAGGATGAAAAGACAAACCTTGGGATGGGTATAAACTATCCTACCAAAAGCGTATGCAGCAAATAGAATGCTCCATGAAGTCAATGAGAAAAAAAATGTCAACACAAGTATTAGAGGCACAAAACACAAGTGAGAACATAAAAGTCACCTGTACGTACGTGGAAAGATGCTGAACACCACTGGCCATCTGAGAAATGAAAATTCAAACCATGATGAGATTTCATTTCCCAGTCACCTAATGTCTACAGTTGGAAACTAATGGCAATATCAAGCATTGGTGAAGCAATGGAGTAACTGGGCTCTATAAATACTAGTAGAAAGAGTGAAATTAGTACAACCACCTTGGAAAACCATTGACAGTATCTCCCAAACCTGAACACACGCCTACCTTTCCCCAGCCACTCCACCCCTCGCATGTACCTACAGAAATGTACACATATGTGAGCCAAAATACATAAAGGGTGTACAGTCTTAATATTCAAAATATTACATTCTTAATATTCACCAATATTTTTGATGTTCAAAAGTGGGAAAAATCTCAACATCAATCTAAAATTAAATGGCTAACGTGGATGGAACTGCAAGGTATTATGCTGAGTGAAGTAAGTCAGAGAAGGACAAATATCATATGTTTTCACTTACATGTGGATCTTGAGAAACTTAACAGAAGACCGTGGGGGAAGGGAAGGGGGAAAAATAGCTACAGAGAAGGAGGGAGGCAAACCACAAGAGACTTAAATACAGAGAACAAACTGAGGGTGGATGGGGGGGCGGGGGAGAGGGGTAATGGGTGACGGGCATGGAGGAGGGCACCTGTTGGGATGAGCGCTGGCTGTTGTATGGGGACCAATTTGACAATAACTTATATTCATAAAAGAAAAAAAATAAAATAAGACATTAAATGGCTAAGCAAAATTGCCATATAATCATGTGGTAGAATAGAGTGACCATGACTGCTTTTTCCAAAAAGATACAAAAGGAAGATGAAATTCACAAACACAATGCTGAATTAAGGAAGCCAGACACAAAGGAGAAATAAAGTCCACGTCCATTTATGTGAAGTATCATGTCAAGCAAAGCTAATTCATGGTGGCAGACTTCAGAACAGTGACTGCCCTGGGAGGGCATAGTTACAAAAAGGGGCAAGAGTGTCTATTGTGTTTCAAGATCTGGGTTTAGTCTATGGCTGTACAAATTGTAAAAACAAAACAAAACACAAAGACCACAAAACAACTGTAAAGTTTATTGAACCACTCGCTCGTGACTTGTGTACCGTTTTGTACGTCCGATACTACTTGAAAACACTTTAGTGACCCTCAAGCAGCTTTCCAGGGTGAGCAACACAGAATTTGGAGCCGAAAGGGCCGAACTTTGAATTTTTACCCTTTGTCTTCGATGTTGTGACTTTGGGCAAGTCATTTATTTAGTCTCCAAGCCCGTATCTCATCAGTACGGAGGGTCTGACAATAATACTCATGTCATAGAAACATTATCAGGATTAGATCAAGTAATATATTTTATGTGCATAGTATTTAACACAGTGCCTGACACCAAATGTACCCCCCAAACGTTCAATGTAATTGTCAACGCCTGTTAACTCGTTGTGACGGCATCTGACATGTGGTAAGCACTCAATGGTAACAGCCATCATTACATTAATATGAACAGAAGTGACATAGACACCATTTTAGCCCAATGCCTATCACGTATTATTTACCCTTTAAAGGGTTTCTGCACGAATATTCAAGAGTGACATCAAAATTCCAAAGGCAAGCAGGCTGGCTTCTCCTTGGTCCTGAAGCGGGTAATTGTGTCAGATCTCCGGGCTCTCCCCGAGATTGTATAGGAAACGTGAGAACAGCTCTCTGGCAGTTATCCCTGAAGTATGGGGACCGTGTTGGTAATAACTAAGAGTTGCAATTAGAGGAATTTCCTCACAGTGCCTCTGGGTGCCATCACCCTGGTTTCACTACAAGAGTCTTTAGCCATTTTCAATCTGTGCCTCATTAGACAGTTAGCAACGTGTGCATCCTACGGAGACATTTGGAAAATAAGCCTTGTAAAGAGAGGTCCTCCTTCTCTCTCCCCAGCTCTCCCACTCCGCAAGTGTCTGTTCTGCAGATTGGGGGGGACACCAAAGAGTGCTTTGGGACAGAGCCATCCCACGTCGGCGCCATCCCACATGATTTCTTTCCCTCAGGTTATGTGTGAGCAAACACCACTAGAGGTGTTTGCTGTTTTATCCCACCCTAAGTCCCTTAGCTCTCATGGCATCTGCTCGCTTTTTCGTAAACTGACCGGGCATCTGGGTGATCCACAAATGCTCCACCTGGAGGGGACCACTTTATTCCCGGACAGGAGAGACGTAAGGGAATCCCAGTGCTGCCCGCATGGACTTGGTTGCGGCCACTACGTACCTTGGTTTGCTCTTCTGGAAAATGGGAAAATAAAAACCGCTCTCTGGCCAGCTTTGAGGGTTAGATGAAACCTGGAGCCATCATCAGCTTTGCATTTCTCCTTCCCCACGTTTGGACCCCAGGGATTTCCTCAGCCAGAGCCTCACCCCCGTCCAGCCGTACCAGACCCCAAGATACTTCCCCAAATAAACTCCCCAGCGGTTGCCCTTCAGATCTTTGCTCAACAAACGACCCCGCGCACAGACCCCACGTGCTCTTTCCTTCCAGATGTGTCCACGGGGACAAAACACTGCTTTCTAGGACAAGCTTTTTATCCCGGTTAGAATTAACTTCACCTGAGCCCGGTGGTTCTCAGGCTGGGGTGACGCCCCACCCTGCTCCCGGGCCACCTAGCGATATCTGGAGACATTTTTGGTTGCCACAACTGGGGCATGCTGTCTTGCGGGTCAAGGCCAGTGCTCCTGCTGACATCCTCTGTAATGTAGGACATTCCCACACAGAAAGAAGGATCTAGCCCAGCATGTCAAGTTGCTCAGGGTGCTGAGGTCAAGATGCTCTGTCTGAATCTGTCATCTGAGACTTAATCAGAGGCTACGTGTCACCCCACCCCTTCTTTACCAGAGCGGCTTCCTATCCATCCTTCTCAACAATGACTAGTGAGTTCCCAAGGAGGGAAGGAGCTTTCGGCTGGTGTAAGTGAAGTCTTTTGGTGGTAATCCAAGGCTGGGCCAGCTTGAGTGGCCTATTTCCCAGCTGGATTCATCTGCCCAGTTTATTAAGGACGCGTATCCTAGGTGGCTACCAACAAAGAATTACAGGATGTTCAATGGAACAATTAGGCTGATTGGTATTTGCTGACACCAGAGAGAAAGAGAGAGAAAGGCCTGAGGAATGTCTCAGCAATCACCTATTCTACCATGAAGAGAACTTGAAAGCCATGGGCCATTTTGAACCATTTTAAACATCTGCTTTTAGCCCTTCAGACAGATGTTATATGTTGCCCTTTTGTGAACAGAAAGCCCTAGTGATGAGTGATCACTGTAGCTTTTATAGGCCTTTGAAAGCATCATGATGGAGGCTAGGGTTTGAAATCCCGTGAACGAGTCTGCAAAGTGCCTCTGCTTTCCATTTTTCTCTCAAAGTTTCTGCTTCACCAGTGAAATGCCATCCAAAAGGCCACAAGGAACTCTGCTGTCTGGCATGGGGCCCCGAATTGTGTCTTTTGTCCTTACGTGGTGCAGAGGACACAGGTCTTTGTCGTCTCTCGGCTGATGGTATTACTTTCAAAGAAAAAGCAAATACTACCCCTGAAGACATATGCCTGGGAGATGCTGGTATTTTTGCTGTAGCAAATGTGGGAATCATGGCATGAATGTTAGCCTGCTCCAAGGGATCCACGGAAGGTTTGGAAGTCTCCCTGTCACATGATATTTAAAAACATACATCCATAGGCTCGCCACCAGAGACTCAGACTGAACTGGGGAGGGGCGGGTATTAGGATTTTTAAAAGCTTCCAGATGAGGTTAATGTACTATCACGTTAAGAACCACTTAGTTGGGGAAAAGGACATTCTTCATTGGGCCTAATTGCTTGATGAGTGGGGGGAAGCTATGGGCTCCCGATGGATATTCATGGAGGCCAAGAAGGTGTCTATATCAGGCTGGTGACTCACCTTCCAGGGAGTCTGGGCACCTCTGCAGAAAAGGTGAAGCAGTTGGTTAAGTGTCTCCTTCCCGAGGACTAGGCTTAGGCCTGAGAAGAGCACCCGGCCTGATTCGGCAAGCAGGGGAGGGAAGGTAAGGCCCCATGGCCTCACCTAGCAATAGGCAGGAGGCCATCAGCCGGCTGGAGCACTGGGAGATGCCCCCAGAGAAGCCAGGAACGCAATGCCCTTCAAACTGACAGTCTCTAAGTATTCGTTTAACATTTATTTAATCGGGGTCTGGAGTGACTCGTTTGCAATTAATGCAAAATGTAGGCATGATAATGTGTTTATTTGGTTTGAACCTTTTATTGCTGTGATAGCATTCAGTAAGAAGAAAAATCATTTAGGAGAAAGCGTGAGTTTTCGTTTTGCCTTTCGTTTTGAATCGTTTTAATTTCAAACTATGGCAGGAAAGACACCAAAATTATATAAAACAGTAGGCTCTGCGGATATTGGGAGCCCCTTATGGACTATTAGCGCTTTTAGACCAAAGCCACGGGGACAGGGTTTCCAGCTGTAGGGCGGGCCCTCTCTTTGAAGGACACATTTTTTAAACGCGGTGAACTCTGCCCTCTCGTGGAGAAAAGTCTCATTGCAGGGACTCACATTCATTCCACAAATCTTAGCGATGAGTTTCCTTTCAGAGCCACCGCTTTTGAGGAGAAAGCGAGCAAGGGGCTTAGTTTCCCCTCAACACGTCCTGGGGGACCCATTGTGGGTCTTCTCCATGCTGTGTCCTGTCCCAAATGCCTTGGATAGAGATCATAAAGATGGAGAAGACCTTGGTTTTCATGAAATTTATATTCTCGTTGGAGGAGAGAGTGGACATTTTTTTTTTTAAATCTGTATTTATAGGGGCGCCTGGGTGGCGCAGTCAGTTAGGCGTCCGACTTCAGCCAGGTCACGATCTCCCGGTCCGTGAGTTCGAGCCCCGCGTCGGGCTCTGGGCTGATGGCTCAGAGCCTGGAGCCTGTCTCCAATTCTGTGTCTCCCTCTCTCTCTGCCCCTCCCCCGTTCATGCTCTGTCTCTCTCTGTCCCAAAAAATAAATAAACGTTGAAAAAAAAATTAAAAAAAAAAAATCTGTATTTATAAATGGGCAAAGGCCTTGAATGACATTTTTCCAAAGAAGACATACAGATGGTCAACAGGCGCCTGAAAACGTGCTCCGCATCACTGAGCCTCAGGGAAATGCAAATCAAGCCACAGTGAGGTATCACCCCACACCTGTCAGGCGGGCTATTTCCAAAAAGACAAACGCTAACAAGTGCCGATGAGGGTGTGGAGAAAAGGAAATCCCCCTGCACTGTTGGTGGGAATGAAAATCGGTGCAGCCACTGTGGAAAACGGTGTGGACGTTCCCCCAAGAAATTGAAACGAGAACGATCATACGACCCAGCAACCCCCACTGCTGGGTATATACCCAAAGGAAACAAAATCACTCTCTGAAAGAGAGATCCGACGCCCATGTTCACTGCACCATTGTTTACAACAGCCAAGATACGGAAGCAACCTAAGTGTCCATCAGTGGAGGAACGGATAAGGAAACTGTGGTGTATGTACATATCAAGGAACATTGTTCAGCCTTCAAAAAGGAGGTCCATCATTTGCAAAACACGAATAGAACTGGGGGTTATTATGCAAAGTGAAATAAGTCAAACAGGAAAGATAAGTGCAGCATGGTATCACTTATATGTAGAATCTAAAAAAAAAAAAAATCAAACTCGTAGAAACATGGGCCAGAAAAGTGGTTGCCAGGAGCTAGGGGTCGGGGGAAATAGGGAGATCGGTAAGAGAATACAAAGTTGCAGTTAGAAGTTTTCACCCCCCAAAATACATAAATATGTGAGGCGATGGAAGTGATCATTAAATGATGGGGGAAAGTTTTTCACATTGTATCTGCACATCAGATCATCATGTCGTACACTTTAAATAGCTTCTAACCTTTTTTGCAGTGTTTTATTTATTTTTGAGAGCAAGCAGGGGAGGGGCAAAGAGAGAGGGGGACAGAGGATCTGAAGAGGGCTCTGGGCTGACAGCAGCGAGCCCAATGTGGGGCTCGAACTTAGGAACCCTGAGATCATGCCCCGAGCTGAGGTCAGATGTTCAACTGATTGGGTCACCCAGGTGCCCCTAAATAGCTTATAATTTTGTCATTTACACCTCAATAAAGCTGAAAGAATCCGTATGATGGTCAGTGCTGGCAGCGAATAACCCCAGGGGACAGGGGATGACCTTATGGTGGTCCAGGAGGCTTCTCAGAAAAGGTGAAGCCAAGCTAGAATCCGAATGGCAGAGGAGACCCACACGGAGGCCCTGCCTTCTGGGCAAAGGCCCTGAGGTCGGGATGGTTTGGGTGTGTTCAGTGAGGCTGTATCACGGAGAGGAAGGGAAGGGAAGGGGGCAGGAGCCACAGCGCTGAGCAAGGACCCACAATGCCAGGATATTTAGTCCAGCTAAACTGTAAGAGCATTTTAGGATCTTAAGGAGGAAGGCGTATCACGTGCCGGTCTCAGCTTATCCATAACCAGTGTTGTGGCTGGACCGGCCCTTGTGGTTCATATTATGATTGCAAGCAGCTCTCTGCAACAATCATCCAAAACTTTGGGGGGAAAAGAGAAGAAGTTTACTACTCACAGGTCCTGGAGCGCACAGGGTACACCTGGGGCCACTGAGCGACGTCGCAGGCAGAGAGAAAGCACGAGCTGGGGGCCAAGGGGTTCTGCTTCTATTGGGGCCAAGGGTGAGCGCTTAGGGTTTCAAGGGCTCCCTCCTTGTTGATGAATTGAAAACCTAAGGGTGGGAATTTAGAACAAAGGGAGAGAGAGAAAAAAGCAGGCGGCCCAAAGTGGTCAGGTCCGGAAATCAACCAAGACACCTAAAACAGGGAGGGGAGGGTTGGCGCCTTCACCTGGTCTCGTGGCCGGCAACGTGGCCATTGGAGACGGACAGCACTGGAGTGGCTGCCGGGAAATCATGCTTAAGGCAGGCACCTGCGTTACAGGAAAGGAACCCCAGCTGTCAGGCGGCACTGCAGGGTAGCCTGCCAAGCCTTGACTTTGCTTTGGGAGAGCAGGCGGTAGGCGGGGAAAGGCGGAGAGAGAAGGGGAACTTGCAGCGATCCCACGATGGTGGGCGCTTGAATGGGAGTGGGGCCACGAACAGTGAGAAGCGGTCCCGTGTGGGGCGCGTGGCGATGGAAGGAAGCATCGGCAGGACTTAGGGAAGGGGTGAGCGCGGGCCGGTGAGGAAGGAGAAGGTACGGAGGGCGACGCCTGACTTTAGACTCGAGCATGCAGCCCGTGGTGGTTCCATGTACCTCATTGGTGAGCCCTGCACGGGGGAGGGGGGCCACGCTGAGGACAGAGACCCCAAATTCTGATGGAAGAATGGAGAGTAGAAGCAAAATGAATACGGACAAGGATCACTGTTGTACTAAATATTTACTACTTACGGTTCAGCTAAATAACGTGTTCTGAGTAGCCCGCATCTCAGGAGAACGCGTCCACCTGTCTGCAGTCATTCATATTGGCCTCATTTTCTAACCAAGGCCGCTTCCTGCCGATGACAGGCCAGGGGGTGTGTTCTCAGCTGGTCTGTCTTCTTAGGGAGCTGGACCCTTCCTCTCCCCGGGGAAAGGCGGGAATCAGAGAAGGGACTTATGCAGGGGCCTCATGCTTCCTGTCTCTGGGGCTTGATCAGCATCATCCTGCAGGTGCGTCCATTCAGTTAGACGCGAGATCTCTTACGTCTTTTTAAATTCGTTTTGCCACATGCGCTGGCAGGAACAGCAGAACGCCTAGTGGTTTCTAGGCTATAAGCAGGACAAACCGCCAGCTCATAAAATTAAGAACGTGTGTTAGGGTAAGCTTTGGTTTTCCTTCTTCAGCTTCTTTTTTAAGTGGTAACAAAGGAGGCACTGGTAGAATCTGTGTAAGAGACGAGGGAGGACTTTTTCTTTAATGTTCCGGATGCAGAAATCTCTCGCCCTCCTATCCCAGACTGGGTTTAGGCCCTTGTCATCCACGGTGGCGATGTTCGTTGCTTCAAGAGCGGCAGGTTGTTTTAGATTCCCAAGACTGCTTTTTTTTTTTTTTTTTTTTTTACTGCTCCATCAGGCCTTGCCTCGCAAACCCCAATCAAAGAACCGTGGCAGGGAAAACACCAGTGGGTGATGATATCAGACCTACCTACGTCGCCTTAAACAAGTCCCCAAGCCTCTGGGGTCATATTTCCTCCAACTACAAAACGGGAGCAGCCATAATGTGACGTTTCTACAAGAAGGGGCAGAAAGCACTCAGCACTGAGGCAGCCCCGTCCACCAGGAAATCCCGACCCCGGAGGAGAAAGAACACTCACTCGCCCATCTTGGTGGCCCTCCTGAGCCGTGTGGCTTTTGGTGAGTTGCCTCTCTGCTTTGCAGATCCTTGATGTATAAATGGACATAAGACAGAACGTGGGATAGCATGTGGCGGAGCACCCGCGGTGTTCATTCTGGGTGGGTAGTAGTTTCCTATGCTCTATGACAAATCCCAGAAACATAGGGACTTAAAATGACACACGCTTCTTTTCTCATGGTTTCCATGGATAAGGGTTGTGGGCGTGGCTTCACAAGCATCTCTGCAATCATGCTGTTGGGCGGACCATGTTCTCCTTTGGAGCCCATAACCCTCTTCCAAGTTCACGTATCACTGGCAGAATTCATCTTTTTGTGGTCGCAGGACCGAGGTCCCTGTTTTCCTGATGGTCGTCAGCCAGGGACCGCTCTCAGCTCCTGCAGGGATCCCAAGACCTCCCTCATTTTCAACAACATCCTTGGATATGGAGAGCTCCGCTGTGTGTTCCAGATAAAGTCGGTCCTTCAGACGGACCCGCAGGGCCCTTTTCCTTCTGACTTGCTTTCCTCCTGGGAAGATCCCCTGCCCCAGAGCACCAGAGGTGGGGCCGAGGACATGTTTTTCCCCGAGGGACAACCCTGCTGTATGAGTGGGCAGTGTGTGCGTGTGGGCGGAGGTAGGGGCATCGGGGCAGCCCCTGGGCTTCCTGTCTTGCCCCTTCTGGCATGCAGCCTTCGCACCACGAGCGAGCTGGGATGGACGCAAGGTGGCCTCAGCATCCTCGGGCATCCAAGCCTGGAGCTGCCACTCTGCTAGTGGGGGCTGGGCGGGACAAGAAGGACCCGGTCCACCCAGCTGCACCTGCCTGGAATAGAGTTTCTGCGTCATGAACCTGAGGGGATAGAGACCAAAAAAAAAAAAAAAAAATGCCGGCAGCCTGCCCTCCCAGGCTCAGCCACTGGTTTCCGGGGACGGGGGGAACCCCCATATTCCTGGCTGCACATGCCCAGGAAAGAGCTTCTGTAACAAGGAGCTGGGTGGAAGCAGCAAACTGACTGTGTCTCAAATGCCACAGACGACCACTGTTCTTACTGAGGTTTAGCACATTGTCCCGAAGGGGTTCTTCTCCATTTCTCTACTCCCTTAGGACAATTTCCAGAAACTTTTGACCCAGAAGCCCTTTACATTCCCCTGAGTTTAGATGACCTTGAGGCAGACTGCCCGACTCTGGGTCTCTGACCTCCCTTTTCTTAAGTCATTTTCTTTGAAAAACCCGCCATTATCAATTCTGTCTCTGCTCCTTTGAGATGTGTGTCTTCTGAAAAACCTTTTGCCAGCTTCGCGGTCCAGGAAAGTCTTTCTCGGGACCTGGGAACTTCCCTTTCAGATTCAATCATCGGAAAAGACAGCAGAGTTTAGGAGCCTCTGTGGACAGCTCACTCCAAGCGGCACAACTACCTCGGATCCTGACACAGGGGAGACCTTACTTTCCTTTGGACAAAGCCAGTGAGTCAACGCAGAGGCCCCACCGTCCTCTGTCCCAGCGTCCCTTCGTCTGGGCTCTGGGCTCTCTCCCCTTTGCAGCACCCTGGAAGGACGGCTAACTCGCCTGTTCAACTTGGCCCAGGGCAGTTTTTGCTTTGACACTTGGAATGCTTGTGCTCTGTCTGATGTTTGCCTGTTACAGAAGTGTTGTGCTGGGGAGACTGTCCCCTGAGACTCTTCTGCGCGTCTCGGCCCCTTAGGCACGATCTGTACACTAGACTGAGGCAAGTCCCAGGGTCGTATGCCCCCTCTACGCCCTCGATGCCCATCCCCAAAGCAGACTCCTGGCACAGGGTGGGTGAGTGCAGAATAGGGAACAGTTATGAAGCTCCACGGTCCAGGCCCTGAGCCCGGTTCTAGAGACTTAACAATGAGCAAAAGAGGCAGAGTTCAGAGCTGGCTGCGTCAGGTCAGGTCTTGTAAGAAGTGTAGCTTTTGCCCTAAAAGTGGTAAGGAACCATGGAAGGGTATGAGACCAGAGGCAACATATCACATTTGTATTTTTATTTTATTTTTTAAGTCTATTTTTTTTATGTTTATTTATTTCTGAGACAGAGACAGAGCATGAGTGGGGGAGGGGCCGAGAGAGAGGGAGACAGAATCAGAAGCAGGCTCCAGGCTCCGAGCTGTCAGCACAGAGCCCGACGCGGGGCTCGAACTCACAAACCATGATGAGATCATGACCTGAGCCGAAGTCGGTCGCTCAACCGACTGAGCCACCTAGGCGCCCCTATTTTTTTTTTTAAGAGAGAAAGAGAAAGTGTCAGCAGGGGAGGGGCAGAGAGAGATCCCAAGCAGGGTCACACTGTCAGTGCGGAGCCCAGCTCGGGGCTCAAACCCACGAACTGTGAGCTCGTGACCTGAGCCGGAATCAAGAGTCGGACGCTTAACTGTCTGAGCCACCCAGGTGCCCCCACATCTGTATTTTTAAAAGCTGAATCTGTGAAATGAGCTTTCTATAAATGCAAGGGCTGATTTTTTTTTCCCTATGGGCTCTGAGCCCAATAGGCACTTTCAATTACTCTGACTCCTTTCTAATTATCGTCCCTCCCTTCGGGAGGACAGGCCACTGGGGGCCCCGTTGGCACGAGTGACTGGACATGGGCATGAAGAAGAGAACACAGCCCAGAGCCTTTTCCATTTAATTTACTGGAAAATACCAATTAATTCATTGGAGAATATATTACTGGAAGGATTTAAGATAATATGAAAGCAGAAAGCAAATATTGACGTTCAACCTATAAGCCCAGGACTTAATGAGAACTTGTCAGACAACCGGTCTCACATTAAAGGGGCTCAGACGACCCTCCTGATCGAAATAGGAGTGAAAGCCCCTCTTTGGTTTTCAGGCGTATGTACATTTTTTTGAGGGACAGGTAGAGGCACGGAAATTTGGGACAGGAGGCTTTGCAAACGCTCCCCCTGCCCACCGACGGAGAAACACTGGGGTGACTGTGCCCTCGGGCTTGCCAGGGACAGCACACACCTCACCCAGACACACGGGGACCGTGGTGGCCACGGGGCCGGCACGGGGCTGGGGACAAGTCTCCTGGCCGCCCGTTCCCAGGCCAAGAGGCCGCTCTGTGTGGCCTGGGGACACCAAGATGTTCTTCTGCACCTCAATTTTCTCGAGATAAGGTAGCCGAACAGATGCTTTAAGGGAAACTCTTGGTTCCGAAGGCACCGATGAGTCTGTATCATAAGGAAAAAGGAACTGGTCTCAGCATGGCCGAGGGCTCGAGAGCCCGGGAGAACCTTGGCTGATCCTTCTCAGGTCTGGAAACCCTGGCCCACAAGATGCTTCAGAGTGGCCAGTCCGTTATCCCCCGCACCTGCTACCTGACACGTCAGAACCTTTAACAAACTGGAATAAGCCTATTCGTTTAACGTGGAAGTAAATAAAGGTGGATAAGGAAAGAGAAAAGTGGAAACGATTCCAGCAGTGTGGTTTCTAAGAGCACAGACTCTGAACCCAGATGCCCTGAGGCAGATTCCTGCCCCCCCCCCCCGCCCCACCCCGTCCAGCTCTGTGTGGCCCGCAAGTTAGACTTTGAGTTTCAGTTTGGGGGATGATGTCCACTCACATTTCATGGCGTTTTGAGGATACAGCGTAACGCCTGTGTTTACTTAACGCCCAAACAAAAAGACTAAGAGAGTGAAAAGCAGGTGTCACAGGAAGTCCTGCTGTCCACGGGGTCCTGCCCAGTGCAGAAGTGATGTTCTCTGGTGTGGGGGAAAGGTGGAGTATACGTCCTTTAAAACCAACCACCCCAGGGGCTCTGCCGGTTAAGTTCCGCCTTCGGCTCAGGTCAGAATCTCACGGTTCATGAGTCTGAGCCCCACGCCAGGCCCTGTGCTGACGGCTCAGAGCCTGGAGCCTGCTTTGAATTCTGTGTCTCGCCCTCTCTCTGGCCCTCCCCCACACTCTCTCTCTGTCTCTCAAAAATAAATAAACATTAAGTAAATAAATAAGACCAACCACCCCGCACCCCATGGGTGTCCACTTGAGGTAAGCAGAATCCCTTAGTGCTGCTGAGTCTCAGCAGACCCGAGACCTGAGTCTCAGCCTTCAAAACAACATGCGGGCCGAGGGGCAGGCAGGCACGGGGCCAGCGCTGGCGTGCACCAAGCCTCCCTCTTGGGACTACGGCATCCGACTGCCTTTGCCTGGTCAGCCAGCCTAAGGCCACTGTCGGCCACCCAGATGTTCAGTGAGCCAGCTGGATCCCACGCAAGGTATTTGGCAGAATCCTCGGCACATGACGATATCCATCAGTACAGTTAATATCACTGAAAAACACACACGTAAGAAAACCAGAAAGTAGACTATGGTTGTTCTTAGACACACGCCAAGTTTCCTGGCAACCCACCTGCTCCAGGGGCAGCATCGATCCAGCACCCGTCTGCCTGACGGACGTGCTCTGTCTGGTGAGCACCGGGCCATAGCCTGCAGCTTGTCTTAGACTCTCTGCTTCTCTTTGCTGTGCTACTCAGAGCATTAATTGAATATTAAGCCGTCTTTTTTGGCCCCAGCTCGGTTCCTCTGTTGCCCGCTGTATGCATGGACTCTCCCCCATTCCAGACAGAGCACTGTGCCCCGCTGGGGTCTCACCTCCAGCCAGCTCCCACCCCACACCCTCCCAAATTCTCATCTCACGGCGGTCCTCACGGATCTCCAGACAGATCCCCACCCTCCTGTGCCTTCGCAGACTATTTCCGGTGACTGCGCCCCATCCTCCACAGCCCCCATCTGCAAAATTCTGTGTCTTCGTTCACGGCTGGGACATACCTCACCCTCGTTGTAAACCTCCTCCGCCCCCCCTCCATCTGCCCTCGGCATCGTTGATCTTCTATGCCTCGGTGTCCCTAGAGCACTTTGCACATCAAATCACCTTAGATTACCTTTGGGTCCAAGTTTATCCTTCTGTATGAATGATGGGACAGTAAGGAGGAAGCACTAATATTTACAGATTCCCTCAAGAGGCAAAAATGTCAGCCATACCTTACACGTGCAAAGACTCAAGAAATGTGCGTGAGCCGGGAAAGGAAGTGGAGGGAGTTTAGAAAGTGTCTTTGCAAAGCACTGCAGTTCTAACCATGCATATGGAGCCTGATTCTCCTGGGGTGGGACACAGGGGGCCAGGGGACCAGGGGGTCAGGGTCAGGGAAAGCGTTACATTATGTCTTTCTTTTACAACATCTTGTACAAGCATAGAGCTGGTGCACCTGCTGCCTCTGCAGAAATAGGATGTTGGGTCAAGAGATCTCGCTCAGCTGCTGTTTGGCTAGGTCCATTTAGAACTGTCTCTGAGATTTAAATGACATTTTGTTTAGTATTTTTAACAGGAGAGAGAATAGAAGTGTGAAAGGGTTACATTTAGGGGGATGAACTTGCCTTAACTTAAAAGCTTGTTTCAGTGGAAAAGAAAATGGTGCACGTTGCTTGTAGGAGCTGAGGTCCAAGAAGGAGACAGGAGGGGGCTGCTTCAGGCAGGACACTTGTCCCCTGAGCCGGGCTGGGAGCCTGGGGAGAAGGCTGTCCCTGTGTCCCAGACCTGCTCTGGCACCTTGGGAACAGCAGGACTGGGCAGACTCCACTGCTTATCTGGGCTCTCATGGGGGTCAGATCAGCAGGGGCCCTAGAGAGAAAACTGAAGGACAGGGACAAGGTCATAGGATCAAGAGGTGGGGAACTGATCTCCCCACAACCTTTGGGAGTATGTAGCTTATGTAGGTTATCGCTGCTGCGTTACAGATGAGGAGCTAGAAACCAACCTAAAAAGGTCAATCCAAGCTTTGCTTCTCATTAACAGTCCAACGGTCATTCCTTCTAGAAGCTTCCAATCTGATGGGGAGAAAGAGCCAAACTCTTAATAATACAAACAGGCATTAGTAATATTATTAATTATTACTAGCAATAATAGTTATAAGCGATCAATACTGTTACCACGTAACATGATGTGCACTCAGAGACCAAACAATAGTCTAAGGAAAAGAGAGGAAAGATCATTGCCACGCGAGGCAGCAGGGAAAAGTTTCTGAAGCAGGCAGTAATATAAAAACATCACCTCTGGTCATTTATCAGGGCCGTTGTCACCGTAAGCTTCCGCGATAGGAGACAGGCTTCATTAAGGCGGGCCTCTTGCTGACGTTGGCAAGTGATTCTGTAAAGTGCCTAAAACGGAACCTGGAAAGCGGTTGGTTTTCCATAAATATTTGTGAAACCAGAGAATGACTGGGTCCTCCTGCGCGTCTCCTAAGGATTCCCTTTGCCCCACAGGCAGCAGGGGGTTCCGTGGAAATGAGAGGAGCAGACACCCTATTTTAGAGGGGAGTCAGGCACCCCGTCCGAGAAGGCAAGCTTCTAGCTCCCTGCGTAGCAAGCTGGGCCCGTTGGGAGACCAGCCTCTCCTTACAAGGACGGAGGCAGGGACTGCACCCCCCGCGCCTCCATCGCGATAAATTCCTTCACCCTGTTAGTCCTGGCTAAAAATCCGAAAAGGTCTTGCTGCCCCTTCCCGATTCTAGCTTCCTGACTTCCACGCTCCTCTCTCGCTCCCCCAAATAACTTCCAACCTTCCTCTTTCCCGCTCAGATTCCAAGTGGGCGGGCACAGCCGGGGAGCTGAACCTCCGGGCCGCCGCGGGTGCCCTATTCGCTAGTCTTCGGGCGCCCCCTGCAGGCCGTGCCCGGCTGTCTCTGCCGGTGCTGCCGGCACCGCTCAGGTGCGGGACCCAGGCGGCGGGTGGGGGCTCCCCACAGCTGTATCCCTGCAGCCTCGGGGCTGTTCCCCCCTCCCCCGTGGAGGAGAGGGTAATAGAATGCTGGAGAGGACCCGGGTGCTGAGACAGGGCTGGTTAGAGACGCCCAGGGAGGCGGCCAGCTGCAGCCCTTTCTGCCGCATTGGTTAGCCCGGGAGCATTAGCACCTACCGTGAGCCAAAAGCCCATCCATGCGTTCATTCACTCACGCATCAAGTTCTGATTAAAGCCGTACTATGTGCCAGGGCACGGGAATTCAGAAGTTGAAAGCAGAGCAAAACACAAAAACAAATCCCTCCTTCATGGAGCTGGCGCTCTAGTGAGGAAAGACAACAAATAACGTAAATAAGACAGCGCATTTGAGGGTGCTGAGTGCCCACGGGGAGAAAATGAGGCGCAGGAAGGGGGCGATGGAGTGTCTGGGGTCCAGGTGGGGAGCCGGGAGGCTCCAGATCAGGAGAACTGGGAAAGCCTCGCTAACGGGGCGGCTCTGCAGGAAAGGCCGGAGGGAAGGGCAGGAGCGAACTTGGAAGGAGTGAGCATCGAATGCAACGGTGTGCTGGTGGGGGCCCATGTGTGGGGCAGGAGAGACCAAGGCCGGGGGAGGAGGTGTGCAGGGGAGGGAAGCAGATTAGGTGGGAGAGGGACAAGGGGCCAGATGAAGCAGAGTCTTATAGGTTACTCTGAGGAGGAGATGAAGTGCCTCAGAGACCAATTCCAAGCTCCAGTGTGAACCCAGGCACGTTGCTTAACCAGTGTTCTCAGCCCTGAGACACGGACAGGAGCACTGGTTCGGGGGATTACGAAAGTGCCTGGCCAGCTGTCCGACACCAAAGGGGTGTCCAGTGGATGCTCTCGGGCCAGGGGACAAGGACGTGCCCATGCACGCTCCCCTACGTGTCACATCTGCACACTGACTTAGGGTCTCTGAACCGGAAGCCTGAGGCACGTGGTGTATTGGTTCAAACTGTCCTCCTCTCCTGCCTCCCATTCCTTCTTGGCCAAGGTGCCCTCCTGCGTCCTTACTGCCTGCCCCCCCGGCTGCTGTTCTTAGCCACCGCTCTAAAAATTTCTTCATCTGCATCTGCACTGATGGAAGGTACCAGTAGACCCAGGAGGGGACCCGGGGAATGCAGTGCTGTTCGTTGCATTTATTCCCTCCTGGTCCTGCCTTCCGGAGCCTGGTGACGGTCCCCCAGGTTGATGGGCACGGACACTGGTGAGGGTCCCCCAGGATGATGGGCGAGGGCACCCTTGTAGTCTGTGGTAATTGCAGTGCACCTTTCCTGACACTTTCAAGCATCGGTTTCAGGTTCCAGAGACTCTTTTTTAAATATATTTCTTTTTATACTTTTTTTTTCAACGTTTATTTATTTTTGGGACAGAGAGAGACAGAGCATGAATGGGGGAGGGGCAGAGAGAGAGGGAGACACAGGATCGGAAACAGGCTCCAGGCTCCGAGCCATCAGCCCAGAGCCCGACGCGGGGCTCGAACTCCCGGACCGCGAGATCGTGACCTGGCTGAAGTCGGACGCTTAACCGACTGCGCCACCCAGGCGCCCCAGGTTCCAGAGACTCTTAAAACGTTTGCCTAAAATTAGAGCCGGATGTAAGTCTTGCCGTCCCCAAGGATTATCGTGGAAACAGGGGATTAATGCCTTAAGCCTCCCGGACTCCAAGTTTCTTTCTGTCCAAATTGGGGACAATCCCATCCGCTCCCCCTATTCCACGGGCTTGTCTGAACAATGAATGTAAAGAAACTTTTTAAAACACATAGAATATAAACTCGGGAAGAGTGTCTTTAAGCTGTGATCGTTTAAACGAACCCCTTTTACCCCAAGTCACATGTTTCTGAACTCCCCTCGTTCGGGGGTCCTGACCTTGGCTTAGATGCAGAGTCCTCAGCAACGCGCGGGATCCCAGGACTGTGGCTTCTCCTGATCCCACAGAGACTGGAATCAGGGACCCATCCAAGGCAGGTCCAGGGGCTGGTCAGCTTGCTGCCCCCTCCGTGGCGAGCCCCCTCCCACCACTGCCCTGCTTTGCGGTGACGCGGCGCTTGCTGGGGCTGGCTCTCTGACTTTCCCCTCCTGGGACTGCTAACGCCGGAGGCTCGCTACATTCTCCAGCTTAGAGTCCAGAGAGCTCCTTGGTGGTTTGGCTAACTTTCCCCACCCCCGTTCTGCCCGTCTGCCCGTCTACAGAAGGTCTGTCCTTGGCTCCGTTGTGCATCCTCGGTCCCGTGGGCTGTGGCCGCCGGGGTGTGGACACCAACCACAGAACTGCCCAGGGGCTCCTTTTTGGTCAGAGGCTGTAGTCCTGACCCTCATCCTGGCCCACCTCTCAGCAAAGCGGGAGACAGGACCCTCCCGCCCACGTGGCCCTCCAGACACGCTCAACCAAGCTGCATCCAGAGACCAAGAATGCATCGCTCCAGAGGCATTTTGAAAGAGCGGCTCTGGTTGTTCAAAAGCCCAAGTAATCTGGGTGCCTTGACTGCCGGGACAAAGACCCAGGTGTCCCGTTCACTGAATAACGCCTTGATCCTCCGAGGATCCCGTTTGGAGTCCCTTCCCTGCTCGGATCGGCCACCCCGGGAAACCCGAGAAACTTCCTACAGTGTGCATCCTAGAAATAACACCCATGCCCCAAACGTCCTCTCCACACACATAGAAATAATTCCTTCAGCCCTAACTACATGCCTGGAGGGTGGCTACGGTGCGTCCCATAAACACACAGTCCTGGCAAAAGAAAGTCCAAAGATTTTATTGTTGTTGTTTATCATCTATACACATCACGAGCTGCACAAAATGCCAACCAAAGAGCAAATGTAGAAAAATAGTGGGATTATATTGGCACTATGGACTTTGTTATTTCACTATCGTTTTTTGCAGACAGTGTGCGAGGGTGTGCGTGGGAGACGATGATCGTTGTATACAGACATCGTCACCAGAATAGATACGCGTTAGGAGTTCACAGTGACAGCAAGCTGTACATTCAAGTTCTTTTTCAGAGAAAGGGACCATGCAAAAGACCCTGCCTCTCTTTGCCTTCTGCAATGTAGAAGGTCGCATTGGAAAACTAAAGAAACCTGGAATAAAATAAAATAAACTCCAGAATCCTGTGCGGGCTGATCAACAGACACAAGCCACAGGCTCGCTCTGGAAGTCAGATCTGAGTGTGGCGTTGCTCACAGACACTACTGCTGTGCCTTTTGTCTATTTGATAGGCGATGTTGGTCTATTCATTGGAAAAGAAGTAGTAAGACTAGGTGAGACTAGTCACAGAGTGTCCAGTGACTTTGGACAACAGACGGGCGGGGACAATGCCGCTCAAGTGGTGGTGTTTCTTGACAGGTCCGGCTGTCACACGCACCATCCAGCTTCTCCTTTTGTGACTTTCCTAACTTGACGCTGACCTGGGGATGGTGGCCCCAACGAAGCTATGAGATTCTACCTGAGTGGCATGGCAGAGATCACCACAGCATCTCACTGGGGCTGGTTTTCTGTTCCAGAGCCTGTAGAGGTGCCCAGACTCCCATGCCAGGAGGGATCTGTCTTAATGGGCACTGGGTTGATGGTATTCTCAATGTTTCCTACATGTTCTCTTGACTCATTACTCTATCTACATGAACATTCTTCCGTTTATGTGGGTGTCTGCTCCCCCTACTAGATTATAAATTCTTTAAGGGCAGGGTCCTGTCTGAAAAATTTCTGTAGTCACTGGTGCTTATATAGAACCAGGCAGAGACTAAACAGTGTTGGAAAAGGAATGCATTCGAGAGTAAGTTACAGGAAAACGGTGAATGAAGCTAAAATCACAGACTTTCATATGAGGTTACATTCAGACAAGACAGTAGGTGGGACAAAATGAGGTGCTCTCTTTAAAGGAAAAAACAAACAAACAAACAAACAAAGACATGTGCCAGTTACCGGACGTACCTGGATTATTATTAAACTTTTAAACTTTCCGGAACAAGAAGCATAAGACAGGGTATTTTCCCAAACGCGGTAAATTTAACCTTGGGCTAAAAGACATTTCAAGATGTCTTCTCAGTTCGATGCAATTAAAACATTCTGAGTGACACTTACAGAATTCAAACTTCCCGGAGTCTTACATTAATGTAATATTGTTCTCAGCTGTGTGCCAAGTCCTTGCCTTTTCTTACCGCCCAACAACGCTACCCTGAGCAAGAAAACAGCTTTACTCCATAGATCATCTAATTAGGTACTGAACTGAGCTGGAAAACTCCGCCTTGGAGGCCCCTGGAATCACAATGGAACGTTCTGAATGCTGGAAGCTTAAGCCTGACACTTCATAGGCGATCCCCCCACCGCAAGGCATCATGTACGAATCACTTTGAGGCCGGCCGTGTAGAAAGTTTCTCGGTGTATTACAGAGAAAATTCCCTCTAGCCAAATTTTTGCCATAAAACATTCCTAAGCTACCCGCCCCCAAATTTTAAAACACCCACTCGACACAGCCACTGTTTCAGACTCTGTTTTCCCTTTCTCCTCTGCCCCTCAACTATCTCTTGAAGTACTTTCAGATCTATTTTATAGCTAAGGAAATTGACCCCGTCCCCACTGGCTTAAAAGCATGCCCCGGAGACATAACGGCTCTTCCCATTTAAATGAAACTTCCAGTGTGATGTCTGAGCTCATGGAACTACTTTGCTCTTGCAGATTCGGAAGGTTACAGGGGAAACATGGCCCAATGTCAACCCCTCCCTGCATCAGAATCAGCTACTATGGATCGGCGAAGGGGTTAGAGAAGAAAACGTGAGCTTTCGAAGAGGAACGAGCCCTTCCAGAAAATACTGAACCCCAACTCCGTGCCAGGCAATGGTGAGGGCAGCAGGAACGCACTGTCTATGCATGGTTCCTGCTCTCAAAAAGCATGTACACGTGCGGGAGACCTACACGGACACAGATGACATCGTGACAATGAATGAGAAAGGAGCGGTTCCTGGAATCCTAAGAAAACGTATCTCTGACGGTAGGACAAGGAGCCCAGATTCACCGGGAAGCAGGGATGAACAGGCCGCGAAGCATCTGGTGCATGCTTGAAGCCCACGGCACAGGAATTGATCCCCGGGTGAATATTCCAGTGTGGGAGTAGCAGGTGTAAACGGAAGAGGGCAGCCTAGCACAACAGTGGAAGGAGAGGCATTCCGATTTGGGAAGAGTGGATTTGGGCTAGCGGGACTGAGAGCCTTCAGACGGTGGCGGAGGGACACGGAAGGCCAGCCGACCGCCAGACCGTGCTTACTGACCATGCTTTCTAAGCCCACCTCTGTCACAGAACCGTGCTGTCTGCCATCTAGTCCGCTGGCTCTGAAGCATTGTGTTGTAGTGGAAAGCTCACAAGAGTGCGGTTTAGACAATGCAGACTGAGCCCGGGCATGGATTTTCACAAGATGGGTGGGTGGCTTTTGTGATTTATGAACTTCTCTGGGTTGGAGGAATCACGGCCTCACAGATGACATAGAGGCTCGGGGACCAAACCCTGAGTCCTCCTCTCCTGAGCCGTGAGACCCTTGTTAAGTAAAGTGTAACCAGCATCGTTTGTATGTTGTGTGGCTGTGAAACGAAATCCTCTGCGTGAAAGTCCTCGCCGACAAACGCGGAGCCCTGCACGCTGTTCCCGTTCCTTTGCTCCTTCATTTGGTAAAAAGGAGCAAATCAGAGCTGAGGTTTGGTTTAGCTCCAGAAGCTCTGAGTCGGTGATGAAGCATGAAGGCTTGAGTCTGAGGACGATTTTAAAGCCATATAATCACAACCACATCTATGGAATGAAAGCACACACATTCTGCACCTCACACCGTGGCTGTGAAGAGATCACAAATGGGAAACAGCCTGTTTCAGACATTAACGAAGCATCACTCAGCAGCATCCACACATTGACATTTGGTCCAGAAGTCCAGCTCTAGACCGGGGACAGTCCTTTGTGGGACAGAAGGCACCGGGGCCCTTTTCCCTAAAATGAAAATTGGTGTAGAGAGTTCAGCCCACTGGGAAGCAAAGCATATTATTCCCATTCACCTGAAAAGACGCGGGAAGGGAATGGCTTTGCTGTGCTAGCTTTTTAATAGCGCTTTCTAGAGACATCTCTAGCATTATGCATCATGCTAGAGGTACCACGGACAAAGCCCTCCCCCACCCCCCCAAAAAAGGGAACGAAAAAGTAACGGAACAAAAGAAAAAGGAAAGGAGGAAGGGACACAGAAAGACTTGTAACGTCACTGAAGTTCATCCCTGCTTTGTGACACGTGGATGGAGACCCGTGTGCACAATCCGGAGGATTCCGGAAGGGCAAAGCTGAGGATGCTAACCATCAGACAGAGCCTGGAGGAAAAATTCATTGTTCCTCCTCCAACGTGGAGGTCCCATGGCGTTAATTTCAAAACTAACAGTGAAAAATAAAACACTAAATTTTATTATCCCCCCCTAGACCCTTTTAGTGTTTATTTAGGATTGCATGATTTATGCGAATAGCTGCATAGTCCAGTTCAGTACCCAGCACAAAATAGGTACGCAATAAGGCATGGGAAGAGGAAGCAAATGAAAAAAGAAGAAACAAACAACATGGATGCAGGTGTTAGCATATGCTGCTTTGCTCCATCAGTTAAAGACGGACACACGTCCTCCCTAAGGGTGTTGGAATGGATACCTCGCAAGAATGACACAAGAAAGCACAACTCTCCCTCTCTGTGTCATTGCCATGTGTTTTTACACAACCTGTGCAACGGTACACAGCAGCCCCGGTTATCGCTGATGCTCAGAAATATACTCTATGAAACCCCAAAAAAACGGCGTCCCAAGAGCAGACTTTCAATTCAATGGGCATGACTTGGAGGGATGCCATCATCTCGCATAAGTGAGGGCTCACTGATACTTGGTCACGTCCTAGCCCTTTTCAATGTTTTCGGTCTTCACGGAAAACCTGGATCACACGCTATTTTCTAGTTTGTTCCTTCCCTTTCACATACTGTGTTGGCACACCACCACCACCACCCCCAGCCCCATGGGCTCCTTCCGAACTGGCCTTTGCCACCTCACCATGCCTATGGCTTTCTGCATTCTACCCTCCCCTCTCACGCACACTCCATCAGGAGGGGCTGCTTCGCTTTTGTTTCCCTGTGCTTTGTGACCCATGCCTGGTTCGTGGGCAGCTGTTAGGAAATATCCACGACTGAATGAGGGGCTGTAGCTCTGGGCAAGTTACCTCAACCTGGTGGGGCTGCAGATTGTGCAGTTGTCAACGAAGGGCTCCGTACGTTCCCCGCCCACATAAACATCATATGATCGGGGCGCCCGGTGGCTCAGTCGGTTGAGCATCTGACTCTTGGTTTGGGCTTAGATCATGATCTCGAGGTTGCAGGAGTTCAAGCCCCCTGTTGGGCTCTGCATTGAGAGCACAGAGCCTGCTTGGGATTCTCTCTTTCCCTCTCTCCCTGTCCCCCACCGCCCCGCTTGTGCTGTCTCTGTCTCTCTCAAAATAAATAAATAGACTTAAAAAAATAAACATCAAATGATCAAGAGCGATCAGTGTGGCCACTCCAAATACCAGTGCAGGAATCTCACCTGATTGTTTCCATGCACGAAAAGAAAAAGAGAAAAGCAGAAAATAGTAACAATAATGATAATTGCAATGGTTTAACCAAACTGCCATTCCCTCCAGCTTTCTCTCCACGAGGAGCGGGGAAGACACGTCCACTGTCTTCGGAAGTGAGCTGGGGGGAGCAGATGTGGCCCTGGGCGTCCCATAAGACAGAGGGTTGGGTCTGTCCTAGGAGTTAACCCAGGGGAAGGACATGAACACAGGGTTGACAGAGGCCCCGCTTCTGAAACTCTCCTACTAGTGTCAACAGCAAAAATTTCCTCCTGAAAGAGAAGAGAGTCTGGCGTGGTGGCTGACCTCTCACGCCCCTGCTCTGTCACTCTGGGACCCGGACACCGTCCCCATAAGCCCGTCCAGTGTGCCGAAGGTCCTGGCCCTCTCTCCTTGAGCCTTTCGGTCATTCCGTTCCCTGCCCGGGGGGTTCCCTGCAACCCACCTTCCCCAGGCCAAGCCTTACTCAGCCCTGTGTCTGGCCTTCGAAATCCTACCTTGCACGAGGCTGTTCCTGACCCCACACACCCCCAGTGTGGGCTGTGTATCTCTCCTCTGAGCACATTCTGATCCCTACCCCCGGGGGGTGCCGACCTACGTCACCTTCCCATCTGAGCAGACTACGAGCTGCTCAATCTTACCTGGACCTCCTAGCACAGCAGGCCCTCAAGACACACTTGCTGAATGAATGAATGAATGATGAATGAATGAAATGATGAATGAGTGAATGAATGAATGAATGAATGAATGAATGAATTGGTGAATGAGTGCCCTTGGCGGTGACCAGCTGTGCAGAGCAAATATCTCACTCACAGCCTTTTCCAGGCCATGAAGACCGGCCCTCCATCACTGCCTTGCACCTGCCCGTGCCTCACCTTCGATCTATCCGGTTTTCATAACAAGGCTGTGTTCTTCGAGGGCAGGGACTGTGCCTTCTATCTCTGCTCGCATCTGGCATGGCCGGAAGTCCCCCTGCACCCACCTGGGGAGCGCGGTCACCAGCAGGAGCCCATCCTCTCCCCTCCTTCTCCCTGGGGCTCACCTTCTCCAGAGCTTTCAACCTGCCATTGAGGTATTAGTCCTGCCCCCGGGTGACACTAGGTTCACCCTGCTTCTTGGATGTATTTGGCTTGTGAACAACCAATTCCAGTTGATCTCAATAGTAGCGATGTTTATTTCTAACTACTTCTGAGAGACTTAACAAATCGTAAAAACAAAAAACATAAAATACGCTGAGAATGAAAACATACTAGACCATTATCTTGGCAGGCATTTTGTTTATAATTTTTATAATAAATAATATAATGTCCCTGTTTTACATTTTATATATATATATATATTTATGTGTGTATATATATATATGTATATTAGGTATCTATACTTCAATAGAAAGAGACATAAAAAAGCCTTTCAAATGAGGCATGACGCACAACACTGGACACTCTTATTTACAATATAGAGATGTAATTTCTACACAATATAATAGATGCTCAGAGGCCAGAGAGGGTTTACAAAGACAGGAGATCACCCCTGTAAAAGAGGGGTGCACCATGCAGCTGGACGTTTATTGCCATTAGTTCTTACCATGTCCAGACAGCATATTGAAGTTAAAAATGGCATCTGGTTATTGGAAAAGACGACGGTCATCAGATTCCCCCTGGCTCCATAACCACTGGCTACACGGTCTGCAAATGACCAGGGAGTGACAAGCTTTGCTGATGGGTGTCGGAAACACAAAATGAAATGCTCTCATCGGAGGGGCTCTGCATTTGGCCAAAAAGGAGAGGTTGCTACAAACGTACAGTCCTGCACTGACCATGAACACTTGTCTAGACCAGGAAACACCACATCGTGGGCTCCACTGCGGGAACGGATTCCTCCTGGGTTATACACCGGGTCGGCACCATTCGTGAGTAATCAGAGTCTATGTACATTGGGAACTTGGAAAATGACCCTCAGGACTTACTGATCCCATACGGGTTAAGCCTAGGACACAGAGAAAGTTCGCAGAAGACCCACAGAGAAGCCCTAACTCCATCGTGTGAAAGTCTGCCTTTGTGGCTCATTCAACTCCACCCCTCCCCCCCCCCACCTGCCTTCTCCTTTCACAAGGAACCCAGGAGTCTACGATCCTGCAAAGTTGCCCACCTGCATTGGTTTCTCGTTGGTCTGCATTTGTTTTGTAAAGTCTCACTGTTAATATGTGAGGACTAAAATTCTCAGATGAGCCAAGACTTGCTTGGTTTTATGACCATGGCACTGGTGACCTAAGGTCACGGTCCAGGTGCTGGGACCGGGAATCTGGTCGCAGGTGATTTTCCGCACTTTAGAAGGGGATTTTGCAGAAACAGGAGCCTCTGTCTCCTGAAGATGGGTCTCTGTGTTAATCATCCCCACTGTCCTGGTCCACGTGCTCCTTTAGTACAACTTGGTGATTCTCCGGCCTTCCTTTAGGCCAAGAGTCTACACAGTCTATGAGACCATATCAAACATCCCGGTGATTTTCAAAACTTCCCTTAAGTCATTTGCCACTAACTATTTAAGCTGGGTCCGCAATCTGGCTGTTGTCCTCCTCTCTGATCTCACTGTTGTCCCTGTCGTCCATTGGTTTTTATCAATGGTGACCTCTCCTAGCCCTTTATTTTCCTAAGGCAAGAAGACATTTCTATGGAAAGATAACCAGCACCTTCTTAGAGCTCCCCTGAGGTTTGTAATCCAGCACTCCTCCGTTTAGATGTTTCTCCTTCCACGGAGAGAAGCAGCGGCTGGCCATGGTAATGGTTTTATTTGTTTGTTTTTTTTTGCAGTTGCATCAAATGCTAACATAGCATTTCTTTGGAGGCGTATCAGCAGAAGCCTGACGCATGTGCATTAATCCCAGCTCCCCCTTCCGCTTTACCCCTTAGATTTACCCTAAGTCCGTTTTCCTGACTACAGACAGAGATTTAAGCAATCACAGAAGTAACCTGTGGGCCAGGGCTCTGCATAGACAGTCTGGAGAAGCAGGTGAAGCAATGAGCTCACCTCGTCCCCTCTAGTTACTTCTCTTTGTAACAAACCTGCATCAGAGCATCACCGTTACCCCCCCGCCCATACCTTGCATCACCCAACCCACTGCTGCTAACGAAACAGAATTGGAGTTTATAAAGCATTCCTTTGCCCCTTGTTGAGAAAACATGAGGAGAGAATGATCGCGTGGGCATCGCACTGTCTCGAACGAGTGGCACATGTGAATCTATCGAGGATTATATGTACACAAATATGTTCCACTTCTGCACAGAGATTAACCTGAGTTCTGAAATGCTTGTATGCACTTAATTGAATCAGAATGATAAAGCTATGAGCTAGAAACATACCGGACAAACCTAGCAAATCAAGAACGATCTCTCTGGGAGCCGGTGGTGGATAAAAAGGTGGGCTCGCCAACTCCCAAGTATTCTGTTGCTTTATTTTGTCATAGTTTCCCTCCATATCTTGAAGGAGACTCCAGGTGGCTAGACAGGTTCGGGCAAAGTCTTGTCTTCTGCGTTACTGTACTGGTTCAGCTTTCCCACATCTCCAAAATGGAAGCACCTCGAATGGCCGGTCCCACCCCACCCTCCTTGCCTCGGTGCCTTCCTCTCCGAGCTCTTCCTGGAGTGGCAGCGGGCTGTACAAGGACGTCTCAGCTAAAGCTCTCGAGGATCGCCAGGCTTCCGGCAAGGCCCCCGCCCCCTACTACTTGAAGTATTTGAGCCCCGCCACCAGGAAGAACTTCTCCAGGAAGAGCTCTGAGTCCAGCACGGCGATGTGGGCGGCTCGGCCAATCAGGGCGTTGGCAGTGTTGGGCAAGGCGTGGAACACGTTGTGTCGGATCAAAGTGCAGTCCTTGGCCTCAACCAGAGGGCGCAGAAGGTTATTGATCATCTCCGCGTACACGGGCCCTGGGAGGAGGGGAGAAGGAGGTGAAGTCGGGGCAGAACCGGCCAGCGGGATCTGGAGAAAAACACTGGGCCTGCTGGGTCCCCATCCCAGGAGGGGGGACATCCCCGTGCCCAAAGGCGCTGTCGATTTCACGAATTTACTTGGGCTTTTTACATCAGAAAGCCGGGGGAGGGGGGCGCCTGGGTGGCTCAGTCAGTTCAGCATCTGACTGCAGCTCAGGTCATGATCTCACGGTTTGTGAGTTCGAGACCCACTTCTCTCTCTCTCTCTCTCTCTCTCTCTCTCTCTATCTCTCTCTGCCCCTCACTAACTTGTGCCCTCTCTCTTTTAGAAAAAACAAAATCCATATAAAAAAACAATCAATCAGAAAGTTGGTTAAAAAAAACATTACATGTGGCTTACCCGTGTGTCTGTCTTTGAGGGCAGTTTTGCACATCTCGATCCGGGCTGAATGAAATGGCACGTAGCGATCTTGGGGAGAAGCTACCAGCACGACATTTTTAAAATACTGCAGACCTGAAGGAGCCGGGAGGGTGCCTTTCACCAGGCGGCTCCCCCTGCCCTCCTGGTTCGCACACACTCTGTGAACTTGCCCCGGGAGAGGGGAAGAGGGAAGACCAGCTGGCTGTGGCACTGCTGTCCCATTAGCCACAGATGCTGAAGGGACGTACGGAGAGAGCTGCTCTCAAGGGGAGGAAGGGGAGCTACAGGAAGGTGACAAGGGAACCTCTCTGGGCAGCGGCACTGAGTGCACGAGGAAGAAAGCCAGTGTTGACTCCACCTTCTCAACGGGGACAGCCCCAACCTGCGGGGCTCATCCCGTCACCCGCAGGAGGAAGACAGCCTCTGAACGCGCCTCCCTGCCTGCAGCCGGTCTCCGGCGCTGGGACAGGGGGGCCGAACGGCACAGTGTGTCCCTTCGTCCTCAGACCCCAGCACGGGCCAGCAGACACTGCCCCCCAGGCCCTCAGCCCAGTGCCCCTCCAGCAAGGTGGGACCTCTCATCCCAGGTCACATCCCAAGACCACCCGCTGGGGGCCAGCCTGCCTCAGTGGCTGGCGGATACAGGGCAGGACCGTAAGGACCAGCCGCGTGCGCCACCTCAGGACAGCTCTGCAGGGTCAGCCCAGCTCCCGAGCTCTCTGTGCCGACCACACCGTCGTCCAGCTTCCCCTCTGCCCTCCTTGCCCCCCGGGGCCGGGGGGAGTCCGGAAGGCTCGGCGTGGCACAGACACGCGGTGGACGGGACTTGCCCGGGGACCCACACCAGGCGGCAGCCACGCCGGACTCACATTCAGACAGGTGCAGACACGTCAGCAGGGGCAGCGTTCACAGGACCACGGGGAGGGGGACACGGGACCGAGGCCGCGCCAGGCTGGCCTGCCCGGCAGGACTGAGCAGGCCACCCGGTCACCTCTCTGCTCCCTCCCTGGACACACAGACCACTGCTGCTCTCCGTTCATTCCCACAGCACGGACGGGGACTTCAACACCTCTGTGCGTCTCCTAGTCCACTGGGGGCGAAGGTGTGACTTCAGCCCTGCCTGGGACAGACTCCTGTCTCCCCCTGCACCGCCCACCCGAACGGACAGTGCTTATGTGCCCTTTCTGTGGGGGGATCCCGACCTGGGGAAGGAGCAGACCCAGGGCTTGTGACTGGGGCGCAGACGGCTTGGCAGGAAGTAGCAGCCACAGCTTCTGTGTGCCGAGAGGACCCCTACGCACACCTCGGCTGGTCTTTGGTGCCCTTCCTCGGGGGCAGCTGAGTTTGTGAGTCGCTGTCGGGCTCCCCGTGAGCTGAAGAGGCTGTGTGTGCTGGGCCTCCTGACTACACCCTTCCCTGAGCATGCTGACGCCGTGGTGAAGTGATCTGGGGTCTCACGGCTGGACCCCCAGCTCCCACTCGTGACCACAGCCACGTACTGTGGAGGAAGGCCCTCACCTGTTTTCTGGCTGAGTTGGTAGAGGAAACATTTGCGTAGATCAGCATTATCCCTGAAGGTCAGCTGCAGAAGGGACCCGGATTTCTTTAATTTCTGCATGAGCCACAAGCCTAGAAAGACAAAAACGCAAGAAAAGAAAAACGAAAGAAAGAACATAAAGAGAGAAAATAATAATAATTGGGAGGGGTTAACGTGAAACTGTGGTTTTTAGTGAATTTTAAAATAAGAGGGAAGTAGGCACTTTGGCAATTCTTGGGAATTTGGCAATTCTTCCCAATTCTTGGGAAGTTGGGGTAAATTTTTCTGAGGTACCCGTGGCGGGGTTATAAAATCAAATGATACGGCGATCAGCATTAAGAGTCCTGACACTTCCATACCCTTCGGCCCATTTGACCTCCTCCCATAAATCTAGCCAAAGGAAAGAATCCCAAACGCAGAGCTGTAGGTAGGAATGGTCCTTACAGATCCACGTAGCACACAGACAAACTGAAAGCAGGCTTCCATGTCAGAGTCTATCCCTGACCTTGGTGATGGGGGCACCAACGCTGATGGGGACTATGACATCACCACGACAAAAGTGAGTTTCATACAAACGCAAGGGAATGAATACAATGCGGTTCTTTTTGGAACGGTGCAAGATTATAATTGTGAAAAAAGTGAAATGTGGTTTAAATCACTTGTTTCTACCCAAAGATGGCTTCCCCGGTTTGTGAGGACAGAGAGAACGGCCAAGGAGCCGTCTTCCATTTGTCATGATCATTTCCAGCAATGCCCTTAAAATAACGGAAAGGCAGACAACCGATCTGCCCCATCGGTGAGGAAGGTCAGCAGCCCAGTCTGCCCTGAGGGTCAGGCAAGGTCAGGGGAGCAGTGGCAGGGGGCTGGGAGCTGGGCAGGGCGCAAAGAACCTCGGGGTGGCCCAAGGTGCCACCTAATGGATTGGGGCAATCGGGGACCACTGAAGTCTTTGTCAGGAGCGTGATTTAATAAACTAGCTGCTAAGCGAGACCCGATGCCTTCCGTGGGCTCCAGCAGTCACCGGCCCCTGGGGAGCATCCGTGCCATCTGCTGGGCAGTCCACCCCCATCGCATCCCTCAGGGCCCTTCATCATCAGGCTTTTGCTGAGAGCACCACTGTCATCTTCTGCCCCTCTCGGTCACCCTGCGTTTCTGTTGTTTGCTGATTACACCATGCTTCTATGCTGTTACACACACTATTTCTTCTGCACCAGAAAACGTGTCCCACCGTTCACTACCTTGGAAAGTCTGCTCATTGTCCAAGATTCATTGAACCTTGCTTCCTTACCCTCTGTGCTGTCCCCAACCTGACAGTACAGAGGAAATTGTGGGAGCCTCAAAGCTGCGGGCCGTGCCAGGGAGAAGAAGAGAATCCGGCTACGGGTGATGCGTGTGTGTGTTAGCAAGCTTCTTCTTTCCTTCTGCTTAATCCTCAACAATTCTCACACGCGCGTGCGTGCACACACACACACACACACCACTGCACACAAAGAGAGATGATACACATGTTTACAGACATGCAAAGGTACACAACATACACAGTCACATCATAAACGTATCCATGTCTCAAATGCATCCATACAGACACACAAACAGACACACATACACAGCCCCATTTTAAAAAGTAAGGATGGGGCACCTGGGTGGCTCAGTCGGCTAAGTGTCCGACTTCGGCTCAGGTCATGATCTCACAGCTTGTGAGTTCGAGCCCCGTGTCACGCTCTGTGCTGACAGCTCAGAGCCTGGAGTCTGCTCTGGATTCTGTGTCCCCCTCTCTCTCTGCCTCTCCACCGTTCACGTGCACTTTCTTTCTCTTTCTCCCTCTCTCAAAAATAAATAAACATTGAAAAAAAAAAAAAAAGGAAGGAAACTAAGTAGCAGAGAGATGAAAATGTCTTGGCCAGAGTCGTCATGCTGAAGGCTGAAAGAAGGTGCCACCTGTGAGGCAGGAAGTGGGGCCTCCCTGGGCCCTGAATCTGCCTGCTTCTTGGTTTTGGACTTGCAGCCTCCAGACTGTGAGGCGTCCACTTCTGTCGTTTACAAGCCACCTGGTCCGTGAGGATGTGTCACCACAGCCCGAACAGCCCGAGGCCCCCTGCCCCCTCCACACTTCTCTGCCTCAGTCTCTTCCAGCCACGACCCAGGGGCATCACGCTTCTGTTCACAGATGAGATCCTGGGGCACATCTAGTCTGAGCTCACTCGACTCACAAACGAGAGGCCCTCTCTCCGAGGCCAAAGCCTTTGCTCGGCATCCCGTGCCTGAAGACGCTCTGAAGCCACCAGATTCCATCGAGGAGAACACCTGCTTCTGTTTTCATCTTCCCACTGCTCCGAATGGATAGCGGGGGGCGGGGGTGACGGGGCTTGGGCGAGTCTTACCTGTACTAACCAGCGTGCTGTTGTTGTACAGGGTCCCCAGGTGAGGCCCGGACAGCGACAGGAATGTGTGCAGTTTGTTGAGGTAATACCGGAACCGGGGCCGCGTTAGGACCGACCGGATGATGATGTTGCCAAGGGAGTGGCCAATGAAGCTGTTAGGACAGAAACGGCACGTGAGCGTGGCCTCAGGAGGCCAGCGACTGGGCGGGCGGCGGCACCACGGGGTCCGCCTCCCTCCCCCACCCCGATTCGGGGGAACTGGCAAAGAGAATGGGGGCTGCTAGCCCATCCTCGCTGGGTTTCCAGATTCTGGCCACAGTTCGCCTGAGACGGAGGCCTTGGGAGCGAGGCCGCTGTTGCCCAGTGTGGCCGGAAGGGCGGGCGTGTGGCCGGGCTCTGCGTTATTGCAGCATCCCTGTGTGCCCCCCTGTGTCTCCTCCCCAGCCACCCGGGGGTGCTTTCTGAAATACACACTGGGCACTGAACCATCCTGCTCGTTCACAGGACGAAACCCCATTTCCTTGGCCCGGCCTATGAGGCCCTTCACGACCTGCCTTCCGACGGCCTCTGCAATGTACTCATTTCTCACTGTCATTTCACACTGATTGAGTCGCCCGCTGTCGGCTCATGCCGTCTGAGACCCTCCTACATGCTCGGCTCCAGTCACACGGCCACTCACACATCTGTGGACCCAACACACCGTCATCATCCAATCGAGGGCCGGTCGATCGAAACCCTAGCACACGAAAGGTATGCAGCGCCCCACCTCTGCTCATGGTGAGCGTAAAGCAGGCCACGTACGGAAATGAACAGGAGTCTACGAGATTGCTTTCCCTCGCTGGTGGCCTGTGACTTTCACCTCCTCTCTACGGGCCTCTGACTCCTCATGGTGAGATATAGAAGGGATACTTTGTCTCTGAGGCCTCAGCGGGCTAATGCCCGTGGAAGGACAGCCCACCGTGTCCACAAATGGCAAACGCACAAAGACACAAGCCATTTACTGCCACTTGAGTCGCGAAACATTTCAGCCACGCTAACTGCCACAGCGGAAGGAAGGAACGAGCTCAGACGGAAACCTCTCACCAGGCAGTGACGTGTTCCGCTAGGTGCCACAGGACGCCGGGGCTGGTCCCGCCTGGCGGGTGGGGAACCAGAGGCTCCGAGATTTGGGAAGCTTGCAAGAGTCTGCATGGCCCAGTCGGTACTCGGACGTGTGAGTGTTAGAAGAATAACGGTTCAAACCGAGGGATTTTTGTTGGAGCCCAGTCCCTTCCTACTGAGCTACCCAACGTTCCTCCTCCCCCACTCGCTTCCGCTCTGGGAGTCGTCTACCCCAGTAAGTCACAAGTTAGCCTGTCACGGTGGCGGACAGAAGGCAGTACGCTGAAGCTGTACGCAGCCAACATCCAGGAAGGTCACCCCTCTTCCCCCGGCATTAACTCCCTGTGGCTTCCTTTTACCTAATTCGGGATATGGAGAGGTTGTACAGCTGGATGTGCTGAATGATCTCATCCAACAAGCGATCTGTCATGGTATCAAAGTCTGCAAATGTGTCCACCTGGAAGAGGAGAGAGGGGACGGCTGTCGGGCGGGGTCTTCCCTGGGCCACGGTGGCACGTTCTGGGAACTGTGCTGGGATCACGGGGGGCGGGGGGTTCAGCGCCAAGGAAAGGGGCTCACAGCCCGGGGCTCTAAGGAGGACACTCGGGACGCTGGAGAACCCTCAGTCAGGGGGGTTGGCTGGAAACGAACGGGAGAAGCAGGATGGACGGACCAGGCAGCTCCTACCGCCACGTCGCGTGCCAGGCACTGCACGTGCCCGCTGACTGCTGGCCCCACCGCACCGCGAGGAGACGGGCTCCGAGGGTGAGCCCCGTGCCACCAGGACTCGCACCCAAGCCTGCCTGGCCCCAAAGCCCTGCCCTCTCCCCAGCTCAGCCTCGAGACCACACTCCCAGGCCACGTCCAGGCAAGGATCCAAAGCCATCAGTGACTCCACACGGATTGTCAGAGGACGCGGGCATCAGAGGAAGAGGAGAAACGTCATCCGTGTCTTTGAAAACCTTCAAGGGCGGGCATGGGGAAGACAGACTAGGTTGGTTTATATAACTTCAAAGGTGAACTTTCGGAAACAGATGGGAACCCCGGGGAGGGGGATCCGGGGCCAACATGAAAACCATTTCTCACTAGTGGAACTGTCGGCCAGTGTCATGGGCTCCCTGCATATGCACGGGGCACCAGCTCCAGAGGTGAACAACAGGCCTTACGAGTATTCACCAGGGTGGGGAAGAAGAGGAGTGGAGAGAAGGCCTTTGGCTCACTGTCACCTGCCATTCAATGGTCCTTGAGGCTCTGGAGGGATGAAACGCTCTGGTCAATGTCTCAGTGTCACAGAGGGGGACAGAACCACGTCTGCAGGCCAGCTCTCCTGCTTACAGGACCTGTGCCCGGGACGGTTCTTCCCCAGTGCAAACCTGTCTTCTCCAAGTCCTGAAGGCGGACCATGCAGCCTGCTCCTTAGCCACAGTGTAAGGATTCGGTAAACTATTCGCATCACAGTTAAGACAGAGGCCGCTATGTTCGAGACCCCCCAGCCTTCCAGGCCCTGTTTCCTCAGCTGTGTACTGTTAACTTAACAGGAGTTATTGAATACATGGTAGCAATTACAAGGGCGGAGCAGACTTTGATGAGAAATGTTCTGGAGGACAGAGTAGGTTTAAAAACTGATAGCAACTAGGGTGCTTTCATTTGCTTATTTTTTAAGCTTTTTTTTTAACTTTATTTTGAGAGAGACAGAGAGAAGGGGAGGGGCAGGGAGAGAGGGAGAGAGAGAAAGAATCCCAAGCAGGCTCCGCACTGTCAATGCAGAGCCCGACACGGGGCTCGAACTCACGAACCGTGAGATCATGGCCTGAGACGAAATCAAGAGTCGGAGGCTTAACCGACTGAGCCGCCCAAGCACCCCTGACCAGGGTGCTTTTAAAGGGATGTACTGGAAATCCACTTGCTCATGACGTTTACAACTTTCAAGAAATAATGACAACAGGTCACGGAACATAATCATTCCTGAGTGACTACCCCCCACCCCTGACACACACACCAACTCATGACTTCTGTTAGATCCAGTCCAATGGTCCCCAGGGTACCCTGGTTAAAACCCTCTGCCATGAGGGCTGCATCACAGGGGCTGAATTACGCCTGTGACACCCCCCTTCACCCGGTAGAGACGCAGGGATACTCCCATCATTTATGCTCTATGGGTGACAGCTCAGAGGCCAAAGGCCCCAGGCACCTGACGGACATCTTTTCACTCCGTACTATTTCTGCACCCTCCAAAAGGAAACAATGACTCATTTCTTCCCAACCCATCTGAGTGCCGACCAGTGCTCTCTGGCAGGCCCCCCTTCTAGCTGAGCGTCCTTGAACAACCAGGGTGACTTTAGGGTTTCATATAGGACATGATTGAGGGATTCTTTTAGTTCTGATGTGGGTTTTTTTGTTTTGTTTTGTTTTTGTTTTTTATTGTTTTGGTCATACCTGATTCTTCTCGGACATTAGGAAGTCCAGCTTTCCTTCCGGAAGTCCCAGCTCTATGAAAGTCTTCACCAGGCGGAGGTCGGCACTGTTCCCTAAAAACGAGAGACACCCCCACCCCAGACCCACGGTTACTCATATCAAAACTGACACACAAGGGATTCAGCTCCCCCTCTTCTCCAATCCCCCCAGGTCCCATTTGTTCATGAAGCAGATAAAAAAAACAGCTAAAACAAGTCCAACCTAGAGGTCCTGTGCTTCCCCCCACCCCCCAACACAAGGTCACGGCCTTTCTAGTAGTCCTACCTCAGGGGAATTACTGCCTGATCCATGACTGTGTGACTCATGAACATTCCACACACAGAACAATCACAGATACACTCACTCCTCCTCCTCTACAGACACTTCTGTTCACGGCAAGGGGTGCCACTTGCTGGCTGACGGGACACGATATGACATCTACATGTCCCTCCTTCAAGTTTCCTGCTTAATACAAAGTCTAGTTCTGCCACTTACAGCCAGCAAGTCCCCCAGACCGGCCAGTGGGGGCATAGTTCTATCTGCAACAAAATGTCAATCGTCCTTGGGAACAGGAGTCATGCAAGTGCCAGCTTCATGGACTCCGTCTGGTCCCCAGTGACCACCGGGACAGAGGAATGACAGCTTAGGAATCTGGGGCATCTTGTAGCACCCGACGTAAAAATCACGTGGAGAATGCATCTAATAGAACAGACTAAGCTTCGTATTCAAGTATTCTTAAGCGTACATTTCAGGCAGACTATGGCGCTCAACTCCATCTTAATGGATTTTTGACCTATTCCCCCAACGGGTCCCTGCAGAGTCGAAAGCTAGAAGCTGGTCGGTGGATAGATAGGTGACCTATTTTACCATATAACCAGTTTCAAAGTAGTTTGTAAACCATCAGTGATAGATCTGAGCCTAATGAGCCACTCAGGCGTCCCTCTTCCTATTCATTTCTGACAATACAATTAGGCCCTTTGGTCCCATCATTGTTCTTATTTAAAGCTACCTACTGACATTCCAGGACATGGCCTTCACAGAGAAGAGTAGCAAGTGTTTATATTCAGCATGAGGAGTCTAAGTAAGGGACGATAATGTCCCCTCTCCTTCAGCTGCTGAGAGAGAGAGAACTCGCTGTAGCTCAAAACATTCTCAGAAAATATGATCAGACAAGGTGTTACACTGAGGGTGTTTACGAGCCTAGAAATCTTGGGCTTTGGGGAACATCACGAAGAGTTGTATGAATACTCATAACTCTTACCAATTTCTTCGGTTCTCTGTTGATATAAACATATCCTGGGAAGTGGAATTTGAACAAGTGGGTCCTATACAACCCTGTAGAGTCTGGACCTATGTACTTGGAGCTGAAGAAGTGACCTTCAAAAGAAACCCGCGTGTGGGGCCCCTGGGTGGCCCAGCTGGTTGAGCGTCCGGCTCTGGATTTCAGCTCAGGTCATGATCTCAGGGTTGTGGAACTGAGCCCCGTGTAGGATGCTGCACTGGGCGTGGAGCCTACTTGAGGTTCTCTCCCTCCCTCTCTCTCTCTCTCTCTCTCTCTCTGCACCCCTCCGCCCCTTCCCTGCCCCCACTCTCCCTCTCTCTCCTTCTAAAAAGCAAAACTAAAAAAACAAAATAAAATAAAAAAACCTGTGTGTGATATCACTTGTCTTTCTGAAGATCTTCTGCCCAGTAGATAAGCCTATACTTGTACTTGTCAGCACAAGGTTTCTGACATCGTTCAAACATTGGTGAAGCTTCTCTGCTCCTTCTCCAACAGGCATGGTGGGAAAAAAAAACAAAACAAAGAACAAAAGCCTCTGGCCTGACAAGCTTCCTCATTTTTTTTTTAATTTTTTTTTCAACGTTTATTTATTTTTGGGACAGAGAGAGACAGAGCATGAACGGGGGAGGGGCAGAGAGAGAGAGGGAGACACAGAATCGGAAACAGGCTCCAGGCTCCGAGCCATCAGCCCAGAGCCTGATGCAGGGCTCGAACTCCCGGACCGCAAGATCGTGACCTGCTGAAGTCGGACGCTTAACCGACTGCGCCACCCAGGCGCCCCCAAGCTTCCTCATTTTAAGGAAGAGATTGAGGGTCTTTCTTATTTTAATTCACTATCAGATAAGAGGGGCATGTGCCACCTGATGCTGAGCTGACCGTAGCTCCCGTGTCACGTGGTGCCGGCGAGGGAGAGAGTCACTGTGTCTGCGGCCCTTCTGATCGGAAGTCCCACGTAAAATCAAGTCCGTCTTGGGGCGCCTGGGTGGCACAGTCGGTTAAGCGTCGGACTTCAGCCAGGTCACGATCTCGCGGTCCGTGAGTTCCAGCCCCGCGTCAGGCTCTGGGCTGATGGCTCAGAGCCTGGAGCCTGTTTCCGATTCTGTGTCTCCCTCTTTCTCTGCCCCTCCCCCGTTCATGCTCTGTCTCTCTCTGTCCCCCCCAAAAAAATAAATAAATAAAAACGTTGAAAAAAAAATTAAAAAAAAAAATCAAGTCCGTCTTCAGTAGCTTCTTACTTTATGAGACAGACGCGTGAGTCTCAAGCACCGTCTTCTGACGGTGGGGCCGCTCCAGTAAGATTATCTTCGTTTCACTGTGATTACTTTTAGCATTACTCTCCTGGGTGGCCAGTGATTCCAGGATTTTATTTGTGGTAGTCATCTGACGTTTCTTTTTATAAAATAAATACATTCCAAAAACACGCCAATTGCAGTATGAAGTTTGGAGTCATAGTACAAGGTACCTGGGTGGAGTAAAACTGGGGAAGGGTAGGTGAACGGCTGGGATTTGGGAAGTGCTGAAATCAGAGCTGAGCGGGGACAGCTCACTGGAGGGAGAGCCGCGGGTGACCAGACACAGTGGTGTGGGATGCACACATCCCTGGGAAAGGCAGGGAGTTGATGCAGCCGCAGGAGGGAGAGGGCAGGAGGTGATGGCGGGGAGGGTAGGAACATACAGGGCTTTTCATGCTAGGAGCTTTCTGAGACAGGAGTTTTATCTCCTGGCAGCTACAAAGAAGAGTTTTCAGTAATGGACTGGCATGACCAGATCCTTTTTAAATTCCTATTTATTTATTTTGAGAGAGAGAGCACAAGCAGAGGAGGGGCAGAGAGAAAGAGAGGGCCGGGGGGCGGAGAGAGAATCCCAAGCAGGATCCATGCTGTCAGTGCAGAGCCAGATGCAGGGCTCGAGCCCCCAGACCATGAGATCACGACCTGAGCCTAAACCAAGAGTTGGACGCTTAACCAACTGAGCCACCCAGGTGCCCCTTGACAAGATCTTTGTAAAAGATAACTTAAACGGCGATGGGCCCGACTTTTGGACAGAGGAAGAGATGAACTTGTTGGCATAACGCAGAACAAAACCATGGGCTCTGGAGCCTGACAGCTCCACTGGGTTTTCACCTTGGCTCAGCCACATTAACTGTGGGAACTTACACACGTCACTTAGCTTCCCCCTGACTCAGTTTCCCCAGTGATAATGGGACAATAACAACACCTACTCTGCAGGGCGGTTGTGATGATCAATGGCATTCATATGTGTCAAGGATCTCGAAGGATGTCTGGCCCCTGATGAGTCGATATGATAAACCAATGCTACCGCTGCCTCTCCGCCCTTCATCTTCCTCCTCTTCCTCCCTCCTCCCCCCTCCACTTCCTCCCCCTCTTTCTCTTCCTCCCCCTCCTCCCCTTCCTCCTTCTCTTCCTCCTCCTCCACTTCCTCCTCCTTCTCCTCCTCCTCCTCTAAAATCTATTGTTCACCACTGGATTATTGGACACTTCACCAAATAGACCCGTTAGACTGAGTGTCCTGGTACCCAAGGCATAGGGCCAGACAATAAAACGCATTAGCCCCCAGGTTGAAAATTAAGAGTATAAAGAAGAGTGTATCCTTGAAGGACAGCACACCACCACTCCCTAATAAATTGTCAGCAGAAGACTGTGACCACAGGTTTTGTCACTCGTCACCTATGTCGCCGCAGGGAAGTCCTTTCTCTTGCCTGACGCTAGTTATGCACTGGAGTCCATACAAAGTGGATGTCCAATCATGTTCCACATTCCAGCTTTCAGATCAATTATGATGTAAACTTGAGCTTGAGGAGAACTCAGACACCCGTACCCCTAGTTGATCTGATCGCTTTCTTCAGCCAGTTAGGGAGAAGCTGAAATTCACGAGGGGAGGCAGGAGCAAGTTCTTGCCTTTGGTCCAGGCTGAGCTGGTAAGTTCTGTTATCTTACAGCACAGCGCCTTTGGACTGACCTCAGAAACCCTAAAGAGACCTGACACTGGGGACTAGGTCATTTAGGGGGCAGGGTAGGGAGGAGCCTTTCCCCCCTCCCTTCTCTCTTCCCTTGGACCGCATTGGCTAATCTCACGAAGTTAAGAACTTTTTAAGATCAGGAACCATGTTGGGTCTCTGCAATCCCAGAATTTGGTACAGTGCCTGGTGTTGCCCCATAAGTGAGAAATGAATAAAAGTAGGCAACAGCATAGCGTGGGCCACTAACCTGAGCCCCTCGAAATGAATCCACTGAATTTCTCCCCTCCTTCTATTGACTCATGGGTCTCATTAATCCACACATTCTAACTACTCATGCATCCCATTAATATTTCATTCCATCCATCCATCCATCCATCCATTCCTTCTTTTATTTTTGTTCATTAGTTCCATTCATTACTTATTCATTTCTTCCTTCCTTCATTCCATTAATTATTCCATTACTGCATTATTGCACTTTTTTATGTATTTCATTTACTTAAAAGATTTTTGTGTCAGAGATCTCATCTTTGGGCACAAGGCCATGTCATTTCCCTAGACCAACGTGCCACCACTCCATGGTTGCTGGTGACACAGTTGAACAAGTACCTGACTCAAATTAACTCATAAATATCATAAATGGTTTATAGCACAGAATTCTGCGGAGGAACCCTTTTTGGGACTCACCATCTAGGCCATGGACACAGACTACCAGGTGAATCCCATCTTCCAAATTTTCTTCCTCTTCCTCTGGTGGGAAATACGGTATATCAGAAGCTAGTACAGATAAGTCACTGTACAGAAATCCAGCAATCTTCAGTTCTTTTTTAAATTTTTCTTTGGCCTGATAAAAACTGGAGAATACACTAATTAATCAGAAGCCACGCTGTGTGTGCCGTGTTGAGCAGGAGATGAGTTGAGCTGGGGAGTGGAAATGATGCACATGTACAAAGAAGTGTCTGCGAGCAGCAAAGGCAGGATATGAGGCCCCGGGAGATGCTGGTAAGGGAAGCTTTTTCCTCCACAAGGAGCCAGGAAAGCGTCCCGGGAAAAGCGTTACTGGCTTGGTTTCTGCAGATTTCTATGTGGTTTCTGCACGGAATGGGACTTTTAAGATTCTGTTCAGCTCTAGGGATCCATGCGACCCTTGAAAAGATCTCCCCAGAGGGAAAGTTTCCCAAAGTGGCCCACAAGGCTACCAGGGCTTGGACTCCACCTGCTTCTCAGCAGCATCTCCTAGCCTCCGTAGGGAACACACTGCTCATGTTTCCCTGCGTGAATGAAGTTCGCTTACTCCTATGCCTTTGTGCGTTCAGGCCTGTCTGAGATGCCTTCCCACCGGGCTTGCCTGATTCTTGGACGAGGGGGTGGTTGAGAGCACAGACTTGGGAGTCTGACTGCTAAGGTCAGAATCTCAGCTTTGACATTTACTAGCTGTGGGCCACCCGCCTAACCTCTCTGCATTTCCTTTCCTCATTTGCAAAAGAGAAGACACGATTATCGAACTCATAAAACTATTCTGTATGTTAAGCGATATACGCAAAATGCTTAAACAGTCTTCGAGACTGATTCAATAGTAAAAAACAATGACCTATTGCCAGACTTATCACCACCATCATCACCACCGCCATCACCACCACCACCATCATCACCATGTGTCTCGTATTTGCTCTGTAGTCGTGTCTAAAGTTTCCCCTAGCCACCGTCTCTATGCACACTCACTACCCGGATTGGGTCCTTCTCCTGGCTCAGCTGTGCACACACGGGAACCATCCCATCTACCCAGCTGCCCTCTCTCACTTCTCTCGTCTTTCTGTCTCCCTGTTAGGCTGGAAGTACGGTGCCAGCCGGGAGAACCCAACCAGGCTTGGGGCACTGCTTGTCCTCTATTTGCTAAACTGACAACAGGAGCGTAATAGGTACTTAATGTTCTTTATGAGTAAGGGATCCAAAGTTTACCTGCCTGTGCAATCTCTTTCGTGGATACCGTTAATAGGTAACTCTCCATCATTTTGTAGGAGAGTAATCAAATGATTCCACGATATACTTAATCAAATGTATAGTTCATAGATGAGGGAGCACTAGGAATACAAACCCAATGAGAGGATGCAGGGATGGATTTTGGCATTGCAAAAGGGATGATAAATGTAGGAATTGTACAAGGGGGCTTAGGAGGTAAATCTGACGAAATTTCCCCAAAGCCTCTTGAGGAACTGCCCTCTCTACGTGCAAAGATGGAGGTAGAGTGACAGTCGTAAGAGAATTGTTTCTCATGATAAAAACTAAGACTAAAACCTTAAATGCCCATCTCTAAAGGAGTTTGTTAATAAATCGAGCTATACCTAGACAATATTGTTTAAACGTTAAAATAAGAATGCAAAAATAAATCTGTAAATATAGAAAAGTCCCCAATATATTAAAGTTGAAAAAAAAAACCTTAGAGTTTGTATAGAACTATCCAATTTTGGCAAAAGAAGAATATATAGGGATGTACGTAGAAAAAAAGTGTAGAGAACTTACGCAGTGGCTGTATTTGAGAGATGGGCTTACTGAGTGTGTTGACTTGCACTGTCCTGTATCTCGGACTTGTATGATAGAAGCATATTAAGTTATCTAAGTCGGGAACTAACTCCTATCTCGACGGATGCATGGAATTGAGAAATATGTGGGCAAACCCAAATCTGTGCTGGGGTGGGTAAGCCGTCAGCAAGCTCACCTGAACATCCTCTCACTGACTTCTTCCTCCAACTTGCTGGAATGAGTGGAAACGACTCCAAAGGAACCCAAAGGCTGGTGAGTGATGGGCAATGGGGTCTGTTTGGAAGCGAATCCGGCCCTGGCAGGGGTCTCCTTGGGCACAGACGAGAAAGGGAGACACGTGGCAGTGCAAGACACGGACAGGTTGACGACCTCCACGGCTTTCAGGCTGTCCAGGGTGAAGGTCTCTGCCGCGGGCAGGTGGGACACCATAACGGAAGTGCCTGCCCTTGGCTCTTGGTCTCCTGAGACCTGGGAGTGAACGGAGTGGGTCACGGTGGGGCACGCAGTGCCCGCTTCACGCCCAGCCTCCAGGACAGCATTGGTTCCCTTGCTGAACTCTGCATCATCCATGATACAAGGTGAGCTGCTCTGTTTGCCTGCTGAGCCCAGGTCGACAGCGTCAGCAACTGCGGTATAGTTCAACGCAGGCACCGTACGGTGGGCAACAGTCTCATCATCCGAGATGCTGCTGTGGGAACGAGCTCCTTTCTCCAGTTTCAAGTCCTCAGGCATGCCCTTTGGGGTCTCCTTTAGTACTCTAGGGAAAGATCCATTCCCAGGGTTTTCAAGGGCTATGATACGCGGTATTTTTAAATGAAGACCTTTGGTTTCCACACCTGGAGGGTTCTCCGTCCTGCCATCAAGACAGCTAGGTCCTTGAGGCTCAGACTGACTCTCTTTACCTTTGGGGATGTCTATGTAACCGGGGCCCTGCTGGTTGTCGGCACCTGAAACCACCTGTGCACCAGCGTCCCGCGTCCTGGATCCCGGGGAGTCTATGGTCTTGACGGGCACGGTGCAACTTTCAGCAAGAGGTCCACCTTGCTGCATGGCGTCTGTGTCTCCAGCAGACTCCTCCGGGCTACTGATCTGGGGTGCAGATACGGACTTGGTCAACTTGGTGAGGGCCAACTCCCGTTCCTCCTCCTCAAAAGGCAAAGAGCTAATGGAGGTGAGGGACGCCTGGATCCCGCTCGGCAAACTCGTGTTGCTCTCCGTGTGTCCGCCCTCCAAGGAGTTCCTGTGCAGGCCGTGTCTTCGAAGCAGATGTTGCAAGGCTTCCCGGTCGCTGGGTAACTCCGGGGCCCTGCTTCGCGCCTCGGACCAAGCGACAGAGCTCGGCTCACTCTCAATGCCTGAATCGGAGACAACGGAAGAAGATCTCTTGATGACCCCAGAGAGCACCGACACTTCCTCCTGCTCCTCTGAGGGAGGGTCCTTTGGGGAAGCCCTAACGTCCAAGGGATCCCTCAAAGCAGAGTTCAGTGGATCGCAGGGCTCAGAGGGGATGAGCTTCAGGCTTAGCAGCACCACCTTGCCCTCTCGGTCTGCAACCTTTCCTAGAGGACTTAACTCACGGAGTGTTGTTTTCTCTGAAGAGATGGCATGTGGACGACTTGTACCTGATACCTCCTTGCCCGGCACAGTTCTGGCGGGTTCACAGTTATCTCGGGAGTGCCCACTCTCGTGCTGAGCACTAACGACCACCGTGGGTTCAGGGCCGCACGGGTTCTTATTGCTAGATTTCACATCAATGTAGGTGAGTACCGGGGGCTGGCCATCCTCTGGACCCGGCCTCCTTCTGGGCAGGTCCTCATCTGCCAGGGGACGTGTTCCAACATCGGCCCTCGGGCCAGCCCAACATTCATCTTCAGGCAAAGCCGCCTTGTTCTGGACCTCGCCGATTGTCAGATACACCTGAGATTCGGAGCACACATCCGCGTGTTTTGGTGTAGCTGCACTGTCATCTGCCTCTGGACACCTCAGAACTTCCTCGTCAGAGTCCATCTGGGGTGGTTTCATGGCGGGCGAGACAAGGTCTTCCCTGAAAGGTGATTTTCTATTTACAACAGGGCTCTCTTCTCTGTCTTTCAGATTCATTATTGCGGGACTTGTTTGAACATCAAAATTAGGGGAAACGCTCAAACTGTGCCCTACAAAAAGAAAAAAGAAAGAAGAATGTTTGTCGTTTATGAATCTATGTCCACAGATTATCCAGAAGCCTGACGGTATAATCAAAAACTTGGCTGAGCTTTGTTCCTGGTTCCTGGCGGACAAGCCCTGAACTCGTGGAATTTCCCAAGTGATGGAAAGGTCTTTGTTACTTGTGGCTGGCAGGCCCTGAAGGCGTATGCTAGCCTGGTGACTCAAGATGAGCCCTTTAATAGTTTACGCTAAGGAAATGAGTCAGGATGGGGACTGGCCATGCGAGAAAGACCAACCACTGGTCGCCAGATAACACCGGGACAATCTCCCAGGAGAGTAGTTCAATCACGTGGCCAACGATTCAACCAACCCCAACAACAACTGTGGACACTGGGGCTTGAATACGCTTTCCTGGTGACACTACACATTGATTTGCCAGGATGACCAGTCCTGGGGGCACTGGTCACGGAGCTTCGTGTTTGGGACCCTTCTAGACCTTGCCCTATGGGTCTCTTCTTTGGCTGGTCTATATTTGGATCCTCTATGTTAAAACTGTAACCGTAAGCATAGCACTTTCCTGAATTCTGTGAATTGTTCTAGCAAATCGTCAAACCTGAGGGGTTGGTAGGAAGCCCTGAATTGGTAGCCAGCTGGTCAGGCACACGGGTGGCCCGGGGAACCCTCCAGCTTGGGTCTGACCCGAGGGCAGCCTTATCAGAGGCTGTGCCCTTGACCTGCGTAACTCAGCCGAACACCAGGTAATCAGCGTAAGAATCGCCGTGCACTAATGCACAACTGTCAGATATCATTATTCATGATTTACCTTTTACTTATCAAAACAGTTTTGACAATTACCACTTTTAAATATTAAAGCTCTTCCCTGTCTTCTGTACAGTATTGACAGTGTAGAAAGACAGCTTTGCATCCAGGAAGGTCCGCTTTCTCATCCTGACTCTGGCACAGCCGTGAGGCCTTGGACGACGACAGAATAAATAAGCCTTTTTTTCCCACCTGAGCTCACTTGCCTCAACTCTAGGATGGGCAGATTCATAGTGACCAGCAGGCCTCACAGACATAGCTCACAGGAGAGTTACGATAGGAAATGGCACATGTGGGGAAGACAGATCTCTGCCTTCTGTAGGGAAACCGTCCAAGCTTGAGCTCTGTCCCCAGGGCAATTATCCCGCGTGGCATTCAGACCACAGAGGTTCCCAGGTCACTCTGATCTTCCCGGTAGGATGGTGGGGGTCACAGCACGACCTTCTTTCTCTTATTTTTCTCTAGGGTAAACTATTATCTCTCTCATCCTGTCTCTCAGTCTCTTCTCTTCCCTCCCCCCTGCACCCCCACTTCCCCCTCTACCTCCCTCTCTTCCTCCCCCTCGCCCCCCTCCTCCCTATCTCTCTTTCTCTCCCTTCTAATAAAGCATAAATGAAAGAAAATAAGTACCTGCTATGTCTGTCTGAACCACCACTCTCTCGACAAAGCCATCTGATATGTTACTCACTTCCCATATACAGCAAACAAAAGAAGACAGGGTTTAGGCTTTCATTTTACTTAAAACATTCAAATCCTTCATACGGTTTTCATAGAAGTTAAAGGAATATAACAACTATAGGAGGTTATGAAGTGAATCACGGAGACACTTACAACGTATCAACAGCTCACACCTTGGAGTGAAATTTATGACTGGGTCAAAGAGTAGACCAAAGACTGGGAAAGAATGGGTCTCTTCCTCAGGTCGATATGTTCTTTGCATCTTGAGGGGCTGAGCAAGTGTCTCTTCCTCTAGGGGAGCTTTTCCAAGGCCAACAACAAGTTAGACGTTCTCTGGGCAAACTCCCAGCATCCCCTCTACACACATGTGCTGTAACACCACCACCACGACTACCATGTATAATGGGACCCACCGGTGCACTTCCTGTCCCCACTGCAGGGAAGGGCTTGTGTTGTATATCTGTGCGCCCACAGCTAACACCATGGCCGCCACATAGTCCCTGAGCTGTGTTCATAAAATGACTTGAGAACAGAACAGAAATGTAGCAGAAAAAAGGCGATTACTCTCGTGAGCTGTTTACATCGGTTTGAAAAAACCACAACGTCAGTGTGACTGAATCCATGAATAATAATTGGCAGAGCCTCTGCACAAAGTCCTGTACGAGGCCCTGGGTTAGGGAGACGGGAGGTGGGACCAGTAATAATAATGAACTAGTCTCTCTGTCTCCAAGGGATCTTCAAAACATTGGGAAGCATACACAGCACAGTACGGTTGGCTCTACCTGAACCACGTGGGCTGTGACCTTGGAGAATACGAATTGGGTTCTTCTGAGAAGGAGATAATGAGTCGTGCTGGGTGCAGAGAAGAGCAAAGGGCAAAGACCCAGAAGCCTGGGGTGCACAGTCTGGTCAGACATCAGATCCCGTGTGAATGGAATAAGACTGAACAGGGACGTGGGGCGAACATGAGGTTGGACAGGTAGAGAGAACCCACGATATGGATGAACTCGAATGCCCTGTATGCATGAGGAGTCTGGTCTTTAGATTAGAGGAAGACAGGAGGATTGATGGGTTCTTTGAACAAAAATGAAAGATGCCTCTGATTGATCACAGACAGTGTATGCCAGGACACAGAAAGCCCAGTGAGGAGGTGGGCTGTCAAAATCAACAACACTGGTTTCATGCCACAACTGTGCGACAAAAAAGTAGCAGAACATCTAACCCAAAGAGGATAGATGTAGTCAGATCCTAGCTCATGGTATTACTTGACATGCATTCCTAACTGCCTTTGTGCCGCTCACTCTTACGTGTTCTGTGGCTGGATCTCTCCCCTGCTCACAGTCGGCCTGCGGAATATCAATTACAATTCTTTTTGCCCAGTTTCACATGGTTACCAACGGTTGGAGAACAGATTCAAAGATTCAAATTCAGGCAGTGGGGCCAACCTTTAAGGCCCTTAGGCAAATGGCTCAATTGCCTCGGGACCTAGGAGTGACGGTACCTGGGAAAAAGGATCCAGACAATACAGACAGACTTCGGGAGTGCCTGGTACCCAGTAGGTATCTACCATGGGATTACAGCAAACCATGAATAAATATTACTATTTTCATTTGGAAATGGGACTCTCTTCTGTCCCTTTCTTCACTAGCTAAAACAATGAAATGCAAATGTGATGGCCTCATTGCAAATTACATTAAGGTCACCAACCCCTGGAGGAAAAAGGAAATAGTTCTTTATTTGCTAATGGTTTTGCTCTGGGATTAAATCATCAGAGCACCTTGTGAAGGAACAAAGAAGGTCAGAAAAAGTTTTGAGTGGGGAAATGGGGGTGGGGGCGGGAGGGGAAGGAGCAGGTGAGAGGTCTGTAGAGAGAAATCTTGAGGAGACAGCCAACCCTCTGAGAGCAATTGCCTTGGGGTCCTTCTGGGAAGACGGGATCCTTAGTGCTGGTGGCCCAGACTCCGCCAAGTCCCATGTCCCAAGCACATTACAGAAGCTGCTGGTTCTAAATTAGATGTACAGCTTAGAGGAAACTGCATGGGCAGATGACCCTGGAAAGACGACCCCCAGCCACATCTAAGTCTAGGGCACTGACATGGGGGAGAGTGGGTGAGGGCCAGCAGGGAAACTCCAGAAAGCCTGAGGTTGACTTGCAGCCCGCAAGACAACTGCACGGAGATGTTGCAGGACTGAGACTTACATCCACTGGGGTGTCTGTTTTAACATGTACAGGAAAACAGACTGGAAGATCGGCTGCAATGAGGCCTAATGATACCATCAGGGGGTCTGATCATGGGTGCTTATTCTAAATTTCTTCTCTAACTGTTCAACTTGCCTGTAGCTACATGACAAAACTGTAATGAAAATGATCACATGCACATACACACACACCTACACACGCAGCGTCAAGGCAGAGTTGGAATAAGCTTTGTCTGACCACCGGGTAGCTGGCCATCTCCAGAGCCCCTACCTTCGGACTGTCCTACACGATGTGGACACTAGATGTCAGTTGGCTTTTATAAGCTGCATGATCTTTAATACATATTTATACCCCCGAGCCTCAGTTTCTCTCGGTGAAATAGGCCTTAGGAGGTTGGGTTGTCTGTTTTTTAATAGGATTAAAAAGATAAAACAGGTAAAACCTCCAGCGGGGTATTTTCTGGCTCTTTCAGGGACTAGGGGTTTACTTCAGCTCTGTCACCTGTGATAGCTTTGGGGTTTCCAAGAGCAGGGCTGTGCGAGGGGACAGAGGACTAACATCTCCCAAATGCCCGGTGTGCATCAGGCCCCCCACCCCCTCGCCCAGCTATCAATTCATTAACAAACTGTGCAACACCAGCAAGACAGACTGTGATTCGGACACAAACACACAAATACACAGGAACCCGCTGTCTTTTCTCCCTGAGCTGAGTAGCTCATCTACCAATCTGATCGCTGAGGCAGCCTGCTTTTTCGAATACCTTGTCTGGTTCATGGCACGAAGCAAGCACTCCATAGGAGTCTGAATCGAATGCCATTAGAATTCAAAGAGAAATGATTTTATCTCTGAGTTGCACATTTGGGATAAGAAAGGATGCCCATCCTATGCTCACGGTATTCTGGTGAGGGGAGAATCTGGTTCCCATTCTATAGGTGGAAACACTGAGGCACTTGGTACGATTTTACCCCAGGAGGAGTCGGGAAGGGGATCTTTACTGCAGCTGTCCTTGTGTTACATGGATCTGTCAATTGCACTGACATAAGGTCATCTCCCACTGGTGGAGCCTGAACTGACAAATGACTTCCTTGATTTGGTTCCACTGTTATCAGAAAACAAATAGGGCAAAGGACTGGGACCCGCTGTTCTCTCTAAAACAAAGACCAACCTGTTGCAGGGCAGTCCACGTATCTGTCCTCAAAGATAACCGGCAGGGTGTTCCAGTCACCATCGATGTCCAGACACTCCGCGGGCAGCGGGGGCATGGTGGTGAGATACTCTGAATTCCGGATGTCCAGAGACAGCTGGCTGTGGGTCTGTATCCTGGGGACACACGTACCGGGTTAGCACCCAAGAAAGCCTTTTTTTTTTAAGTTTGTTTGTTTATTTATTTAGAGTACAAGTGGGGGTTGGAGCAGAGAGAAAGGGAGAGAGAGAATCCCAAGCAGGCTCCACACCATCAGCAAAGAACCTGACGTGGGGCTCGAACTCACAAACTGGGAGATCATGACCTGAGCCGAAACCAAGAGTCAACCAACTGAGCCACCCAGGCACCTCTCCAAGGAAGTTTTAAATGTGTTAAGAATCGTTGCTCCAGCCCCTTATCCCAAGAAAACATTCAGAAAATGTTCAGCAGGCTCTGACAATCCACCATCTGTCTGTCCTCTCTTCCTTTCTTCCCAGCCACCTACCCAGCCCCCAATGCCATGGTCTGCTTTGTATCCTAAGTGGCCTGGGCACTGAGGTTAGAGGTCAGCGATTGTATGACCAGGGCACTTTATCACGCCCCATTTCAGTGGGAAGCAACAAATACCATTCTAGCGGAGCAGGAACTGAGTTTCTAAATGGCAGGAATCTTAAATTAGTACTTTGGAGGAAACACTTCAAGTTACGTATCCTTTATTCCTGCATTTCTAACCTCCTATAGGTTAAGAATTAAGAACCATCGAAAATTGCTATTTTTTTTTTTTATTGCTTACTGTGTGGACACCAGCATCCTTGATTAGCACGTAAGTTCCCCTAGTTCAGGAGCCCTGGTTTTTTGTTCTTCTAAGTAGGATTAAAAAAAAATGCCCCATGTTCTTCCTCCATGAACTGAATACCCTTCCACCAGCAGGAATTTCATTTCAGACTTGGAAACCACCAGTATTCCTCATTCAAAGGACTGGATGGTGGGAAACGTTTATTCCCTTCTCCTCAAGTCCCTGCAGAAGGGAGAGAGTTTATTTCCTCCCACGAAGGAAAAGTATGAGCATTCTTCTGTCATCTTCTCCATTCTGCCTCAATCACACTCGCACAAGGGGAGAAGAGGGCCTTACTGGGTTGGCCAGTTTGGGAGAAGAACTAAGCACATGTAGCTACTTTCTGTCTGACTGTCGCTCTTTTTGGAGCAGCCTGACCTCTGGAGGCCCCCACGTCACTTGTCAGCTGTGGAGGCAGGTCACCTGTTCCTGCAGCACAGCTCCACACGTGCCCAGGGAAAATTCTCCCAGTCAGCACTCTTGGTGACAAACATGCTAAACATCTGCACATGGATATGTTACATATGAATTTTGAATATACATTTGAAATATGAATATTTTATTTCCTTCTCATTTCTCCATTGGATTTTAACCTATGGTCAAAAAGGATACAGGGCGCCTGGATGGCTTGGTCAGTTAAGCATCCGATTCTTGATCTCGGCTCAGGTCATGATCTTACAGTTGGTGACATTGAGCTTTCTATCTGGCTCCGCACTGACAGCAGGGAGCCACTTGGGATCCTGTCTCTCTCTCTCTCTCTCTTTCTCTGCCCTTCCTCTGCTTGTGCGTACTCTCTCCCTCTCTCTCTCTCAAAATAAATAAATAAACTTTTTTAAAAAAAAGATAAGCAATGTATTATCTTCCTCAAAGCCATGAAGGCTGTAGCAACTTCCTTTTTTTGTTTTTAATTTTTAAAAATGTTTTATTTATTTTTGGGACAGAGAGAGACAGAGCACGAGCAGGGAAGGGGTAGAGATCGAGCGAGACACAGAATCTGAAGCAGGCTCCAGGCTCCGAGCTGTCAGCACAGAGCCCGATGTGGGGCTCGAACTCACGAACCGTGAGATCATGACCTGAGCTGAAGTCGGACGCTTAACCGACTGAGACACCCAGGCGCCCCTGAAGGCTGTAGCAACTTCCTAATATTGTGTACCTTCCTTTGAATATTTAAATGGTATTTTGTTCAAATATGCACTTCTTAGCCATCATCGGAACGTGGAATTTGCGTCCCGTTTTTATTTTTTTACAAAGGTATATGGACTGGACACCCATGTGCATAGGACTGTGTCCACAAGCTAGGGTGTATACCTCCAGGATGGAAACTTGATTCTGGACCTAAAGAGCTAATAGCCATGAATAGATCAGGTGACCAATCAAGTAACTGTAACACAGCAGGAGAGCTGTAGGAGAGTCAGGTCTAGGTTGTTTTATGCAGGGAATTACCTCCTGCTAGAAGGTGGTGTATTATGTGCACAGACTTTGTGCCTGTGACCGAGCACCTAAAACAGTGCTTAGCATGTGTTTAAAGAAATGGCTAAGAATTCCAGGGCACACATGCAGTGAGCTATCACCTCGCACCGGGGATGGCTTTTGTCAAAACAAACCAAAAAACCAGTGTTGGTGAGGATGTGGAGAAGTCGGACGGACCCCTTGTATATTGTTGATGCAGATGTAGAATGTCGCAGCTGCTTTCGAAAACAGTATGGAAGTGCCTTGAAAAATTAAAAATAGAACTACATATGATTGGGCAATCCTACTTCTGGGTACTTAACCAGAAGAACCGAAACCAGGGTGTTTAAGAGATATGTGCACCCCCATGTGCATGGCACTTATTCACAACAGCCCAGCTCTGGAGACAAGCTAAGTGTCCATGAACAGGAAAGGGTTAAAGAAAACGCAGAATGATGCAATATTATTCAGCCTTAAAATAGAAGGGAATCCTGTCACACGTGGCACCACGGACGAGCCTCGAGGACACGATGCTAAGTGAAATCAGTCAGCCTCAGAAGGACAAATGATGTGTGATTCCACTTACGGGAGGAGTCGAAAATAGTCAAATTCACAGAGTCAGAAAATAAAGTGGTGGCCGCCAGGGGCCGGGGTGAGGAAATGGGGAGATGCTAAGTAAAGGGCATAGAGTTTCAAGGAAATAAGACGAGAAAGTTCTGGAGATCTGTTATACGCAGCATCCAGGGCCCTGTTCATCACCTACTTATTTCCATTTCAGATTTACTCAGACTCCAGCGAGACAGCTGGCAACATACGGATATTTCTATTTTAGAGCTTGAGAAATCCACAGTTCGGTTCTTCCGTGTATTCTTTGGGAGAATGGATCACCACTATACAGCACAGCCATGATGAGGAGGCTAGGAGTGTGGGATCTGGACTCCAGCAGTCCATGTGTACATAACATGGTTGCTGTGTGGTCTAAGATAAGTTACTTAGCCTCTCTGAGCCCTGGTTTCCCCAGTTTCTTCTTAAAACATTTTTTTAAATGTTTATTTTTGAGAGAGAGAGAGAGAGAGAGAGAGAGAGAGCGTGAGCAGGGGAGGGACAGAGACAGAGGGAGACACAGAATCCGAAGCAGGCTCCAGGCTCCGAGCTGTCAGCACTGAGCCCGACACGGGGCTTAAACCCACAACCCCTAAGATCATGACCTCATAGTGTTATTGTGAACATTAGGCGAGCCAATGAACATACAGCACTCAGCACGGCTTCTTACCAGAGTTCTCTCAACAGAAAAAGCATCAGCAAGGCAGGTAAAGTGCCTCTTGTGTTCAACACTATATACGCAGCATCTTGTAAAGTGAATGCTTTTTAAAGATGAGTGTTACAATTATTACTACAGAAAAACATAAAAGCCAGAGTGATAAACCCATGGTCATTGTTCCAGGTGCTAGACCACCAGTATCGGTCTTCCTGCATTCACTCCCATTCAGACCGACATTCACATTTCATTCATAACATTTCCACTAGCAACTTTCCCTGAACGCTTTACTGTTTGAAAAGCACAGTCTAGACACGGGTGAGACAGAAGAGAGAGACAATAAAACAGACCCTTGCTACCAGCCAGTTCTAAACCGTTTTAAACACGGCAACGCTGCGTTTTAAAATGTTGCAACCCATGGGGCGCCTGGGGGCTCAGTTGATTGAGTGTCGGACTCTTGGTTTTGGCTCAGGTCATGATCTCATAGTTTGTGAGTCCGAGCCCCACATCGGGCTCTGCGCCCACCTGCTTGGGAGTCTCTCTCTCCCTCTCTCTCTCTCTCTCTCTGCCCCCCTCTGTCCCTCCCTTGCTCTTTCTCTCTCATAATAAATAAATAAAGTTTAAAAAAATAAAACATAGCAACCCATGGCATTTTCATTCATTTTACACGGCAAACGAGTGCTGCAATCCCACACTCCCAGACACACAAGGAAACAAGTTTCAGAAACACATCTCACTCGTACTTCCTGCTCCATCTTGTTCTGGCCCATCCCAGCCTACTTCATTTAAAAAGCGCTGTTCCAAATCCACTACGTGGATGTCACATCTTCCTAAATGGCTGTGACCCGCTGTTTGAGAGACACAATCTAGTCTGAGCTTGAATGAGATGGTTCTGGACACATGGGTTCCACCTCGTCTGGCCACTTGTCCATCCTGATTTGGAGGGACGCTTCTGACACCTAGGCACACCTTCCCTCTGCAGCTCGGAGCCCCAGGTGGCTGGACCCCGCCCGTGCGAACCTGCTAACCCTGCTCACCCACTCACTGCCTCGATGTGAGCGGAAATTCTGTGCCTTTCCTCCAGGAAGGTTCTCGGTTCCGGACATAAAATGCCCTTTCTGTTCTGTGCGTCTTACTCTTAATGACCTAATAAGAAGTTTACTTCCTCCTGGGGGCGCCTGTGTGGCTCAGTCCATTAAGCATCCAACTTCGGCCTAGGTCATGATCTCACGGTGCCTGAGTTTGAGCCTGACTTCGGGCTCTGTGCTGATAACTCAGAGCTTGGAGCCTGCTTTGGATTCTGTGTCTCCCTCTCTCTCTGCTCCAACCCTGTTCACACGTGTACACACACTCTCACACTCTCTCTCTCTCTCTCTCTCTCTCTCTCTTTCAACACAAATAAATAAACACTAAAAAAAGGAGGGTACTTGTGATGAGCTCTGGGTGTTGTACATAAGTGACAGACCACTACATTCTATACCTGAAACCAATATTACGCTGTTTGTTAATCAGAATCTAAACAAAAATTTGAAACAAACAAGCAAAAAACACATAGTGGCAGCTTGAAAGTGACCACGGTGCCAGCGTTCACACAGTGGAAGTCAGCAAACACTAGAGACCCGAGTTTTGGGTTTTGTTTCTCTGAGAGCTAGTCCTTCACCGTGTATGAGGACGCTGGCCGCATCCTTTCTCCTCATGTTCTGTGTCCTCACCTTGACTTGTTTCTCTTTACTTGTCGCTACCTGAAATGACACAACTTACATCTTGCCTGTTTCTGCCCTAGAATGAGGGACCCCAAGGACAGAGTCTTTACTTTGTTCCCTGTGGTGTCCCCAGTGCCCGCGGGCACAAGAGACGATTGTGTAACGTATTAGTCATCACCTAACATTCTGTGAGTCGAGTCTGTGGCTTGAACAGTGTGTTCCATGGGCGTGGATGTTCTACAACCATTATCCTGCCTGTTTCAAGGAAACAAAGACTAGGAGACAGTAAGAGAAAAAAAAAATCAACAAAAAAATGACTTTGTCAAGGACCTGCCGTAGGTCAAGAGAGGAACAGGATTTTGAACCCAGGTCAGCCGAATGTTACATCCTCTGTACTTGGTACAGCGGATGTGGAAATTGGCATTTCCACAAAATGGCCCTTGTGTCTGTTCCTTCCACGTGGACTTACACCCCCTGGGACCACAGCACGGCCCAACCACCTAGGGTTCGCCTGTTGCGGCGGGAGTCAGGAAGCAGATTCCTACAACAGTCCCGACTCGCAGCCTTTTTGCTCAGCGGCCCTCCATGTTATGTTTACATTTGTCAGGTTAATGCCTTCTGATTTTAGTTTGAGAACGGCCCTTCAGCCCGTCCTGGCCAAGAGCTGGATGGGATGAAGAAACGCATGAGCGAGCGAGAGGTCGTACATGTTTCTAGACAAGCTATTTTAACCCTAGGCGTGTCTCCCTTGGCGCCCCCTCGCTTTCAGGCTCCGCGAGGTAAACTGTAAATGCCAGTCTACTTTCCACCAGGATGAAGTGTGGAAAGAAGCGAGAGAGTGTTGTCAACATGGGGGACGAAAAGGTCTTCAGATCTGTCTCGTGTGGGAGGCGGACCTATAATGTTTCTCCTGTTGGATCTACTGTGCCATTTCAAACATCATTCCATCCACATTTATTCCTTGAGGTGGATGTATCTTTCAGAAACAAAAAGAACCCCGTGTGGCAAAGGCCAACCCATCTTGGGGGAACCCAACTGTCCCTCCCCACCAGGGAGATCTAGGGGAGAATGACCTCATTTCTCGTTAACCCTCTGATTTTTCTTGTATGGTTTTCATTTTTTCTTTAATTTGGGAGGAAGGCAGACTTAGAAATTCATCAGCCCTCCTAATGAGGCAGTTTGGTCTTCATTCTTATGCTAAGTGCGTTTAGAAGCTCCTGCGAAGTCTCCAGCGAGTTCTGTGTTTTTTCTGACATTGCTTGTGGCCACACCACCTACTTCTCATTCATTTCACAAAGACTCAGCACAGATGTCTTCAGGGACCTGGGAAGCCTTGATTCTGTCTATAGAACCATAATAACACTCAACGAAAGAAAACTTTGGCTACTGACCTTCTCTGCCACCTGCTAGATCCCGCCTCTGCAATTTGTCTGACTCTCTTGCCTGCAGACAAAAGGCAGCCTGAATGTGCAAAGGTGGCTAGACTTCTCTCCTTTGCAGGCGGAGACGAGGGAAGAAGTACCTTTGGATAAGAATGTCTCGGGTGGCTACTTTTACAGTGTGACGTGGGCGCGCTTTTGGTTACTTACAGATTTTCCTGAAAGGTCAGGACTGCAACTTTTTGGTGCTCCATATAAAAAAAGGCCTCAGAAAACCTTCGGACCTGAGGAATAAGATAATGTAAACAACTTAACTCGTTGGGTGGGCACGACCTTGATTTTTCAGAGGGAACTGGGGCTCAACGGAGGTAAGTGGCATGTACTGAGGACAGCTGAGCCCCCCACCCAGGGGGTCTGAAACAAATACTTCCAAAGCTACCCTCTCTCACTTGGGGCTCTTAGCCCAAAGCTGGCTTATGGACACAGTTGAATGCATGTTTATGAATCTGTTCCTGCATTGCTTTCTGTCATGTTCTTACTCAGGTTGCATTTCTTCTACTAGAATATAAGACACTCGAAGACTGTGACCATAAGTAAGTGCAGACGAAACAGAATTTGCAAAGCCAGTCATGGAAGTGTGTCCACCAAGTGCTTTGTGGACCCAGATGTTTGGTTCTCTTGCTGTAAATGAGGAGACCAACATCTACTATGCATTAGGACCTATCCGTATGCACCTGAGCTGGTGGCAAAGAATAAGATCTTACATTTGAAAACACTTTTCTAAGCACTCGCCACACCCCTCAAGGCAGGCTCTGTTATCATCCGGTAGCCAAAGCAGGGTCTCATGAACGGTGGAGGCAACAGTTTCCGAGGCTGAACAAGTTCATAAAGCCTCCCTGCGAGCTGGTGGTGGGGTCAGGACCAGCACTGACTATGGAAGTCAACTCCAATTCCTGTCCTGCCCAATGAACTAACTGTCGTCAAGCTTCCTCAAGGGATCCCCCGCGCGCATGATTAGAGATTGTGTACCATTGGACACCTTACCCTCAAGGTGTGATGTTCCTGGGTGAGGTAAGTGGTCACCTGGGAGTGCAGAGTCACGGTGTCTAGGAACTGGGTCCAGAGAGCCATCAGGTGGGAGGTGAGCCAGGCGAGATCCTTACTTATCTGCTCAGCGATCTTCTCTGGATTGTTCAACACCTGGAGAGGCCAAAAAGGGGGTAGTAAAGAACCTCTTCCCCATGGAGCTCCTGCAGTCTTCCTCTTGGAAGACCCCTCTGCTTTTAGTGCGTCGCTCCTTTCTCTGGATTCTGTATCACATTGCATCCTGAGTTCTGTCCTCTGTACTCTCTATGGACTCCAGTTCTTCATGGCCACTATTTGGCAGGTAGAACCCTAGGCACTTCCCCACTCCATCCCTACCATTACCGTCTGGTATTGTACATCACCGCACAGAAAAAGAAAACGAGAATCAGAGGACTACAGTAGCACAGCTAAGGTCACACAGAGCTGGGAATCAGTGGCTCGGCTGTCTAACCACAGACCCATAGCACCAAGCTGCCTTTACACAGAAGGCATTGAGGATGCTTCCTGAGAAGTGCTTACGTCTTTGTAGCCTCAGAGCACCAACTAGTGTAGGTTGATTCCCAAAAGGGGGGGGGGTGCCCAACTGCCCTCCACCGTCCTCCCGCCATTGCTCTAAATACCTTATGGGGGATCACGGGTGGCCTTAACTACAACTTGAAGAAGCCAGCCTAGAGCCTTTACGGGAACTTTGGACAGCTTGAGTGTAGAACTGGGAGGCCACCTGCTACAGGGGAAGGGGGCACTTTGGTTCTGGAGAGGAGAGATCAGGTCTCCGAGGAGAGGCAGAAGCCAGGTGTCAAGGCCTGACACTGACTTCTAGGCCTCACCATGGGTTCCACAAGCACTAGATGTGCATCTTCCATGTCCCAGGCACATGTTTAGAACAAACAGGGCCACAAAGACAAACAAGAGAAGGTCTCTGCTTGCAGAGAGCCCCACTGAGCAGAGGAGAGTTAACCATGGGGAGGGTTGGGGATCTCTCTATCATGGGCGATGCATCAGGGACACATAACCACAGCCACTTCAAGCCCATCTCTGCCATCCTTCTTTGCCCTGGGCCTCAGCTTCTTCATCTGTAAAATGGGTGTGCAAAGCAAGTGAGCACTCAGTGGATGCCATAACAATAGGAAAAGTAAGTTCGAAGCCTTGCTCACAACAGTGAAGTGCCTTTTGCTTTCCTTGGACTAAAGGCTGATGCCAGAGGAAGGCAGGTGGCTGGAGTGAGGCATCTATCTAAGAGGAAGAAAAGGAGGCAGGGAGTAGTTTTGAATCCAGTAAGCTTAATTCTTTAGGTATCATTATTTTATAATTAAGGGCTGGCTTCTAGATACAGGGTGTCAACCAACTGAAGCCATCTCTGAGCTGCTTCTTCCCACAGGAAAGGTCATTTTGATGAATACACCAGCTGCAAAACTCCCAAGTGGGAGAACGGCCCCACTTTCTTCTGATGGGAAGCTTACTTCCCGCAGCGGCTCTGTTAGGAGGCAAGGGCCAAACGGGCACTGTCCACTCTTGGTTCAGCCCCACCGTCGGTGGCCAACGCCGTTCAGAAGCGGAAAAGTGAACACTGAGCTGGGGAGAGCGGGGGACATGGTCAGCCCCTGGGAATTCCACATCCTGGAATGTGAGGTCTTTGGGTGGAACCAGGAGTGGCCCCTCTTCCCCACTTCCCCTCGCTAATGAGCACCAAACACGTGCATCAGCGCTTGGCACCATTTCACCCCTGACACCACGGCCTGCCTTACCTCTGGCTCCCTTCCCTTCTGTCCCAGGGCACGCCCTGCCCCGGCCACACTGTCCCGCTTCCCATGGCCCGAACACACCCGGCTACACCCACGTGCCAGGCTCTGACCAGACAGCACGTCCACCCCGAGGACCTCCTTTCATCAGCCAGCTCCCTTCTCCCTCCCTTCGTCACTTTGGACTTGTCTGTTCCCCACCCCCACCTCCACCCCACCCCACAATGCGGTCCCCCTTGTTCCCGATGATTCTTTAGAAACATCCACCTGCTTAAGGGTAAGTCAAACCTCGCTTTCCTTGAAGCCTACTTGACCTCGCACAGACCACGCTCACGGCACCCGTGGCCACACGTGGTTCCTACAGCCCTCCTTTGCCTGCGCCGTGAGGCTCAGCCTTCTCTGTATTCCCAATAACTACGCGCTGGTGGACGAGCAGTGGGATCTAGTCACTCTTTACTGAACAATCTGGTGACTCTGCATAAGTAAGAGGCACCCCAGGCCTCGGTAACCAGACCTCCCAGCCATGGCTCTCCCACCCCCGCCGCAGTGGAAGCAGGAAACACAGCGTGAGCCCTGAGCTCGGCGGCCACAGCGAAAAAGTGAGAAAGCAAAGCTACTCATTGAACGTGTCTTTGGGAGAATTATTTTTTCCCCTGGTTGATTACAGAAAGGGCTCCAGAAAAGGTTAAGGAAGCTTCTAATTAGGCCGCAAGAGGACTCTCCTCCCTCTCACAGACGCCTGGGCCTGTGTCATTACAGATGATGGGCATGGAAGGGCTTCTCACGCAAGACCGAGGAGAGGCCCTTCACGCGAACAAGGAGGCAACCGGGCCCCACGCTGCTGCGGGTGAAGCTGCCTGAGGAACGCTCCACCACTCACCCCTGCCGCTCACCTGGGTTCTAACCATGCACCTTTGTTCGCTCTCACACCCCCGGTTTATTGAGTGACTGTTATGTGCCAGGGGTGTGCGGAGCTTGGGGGAGCCACAGATGAATACAGCCAGTCCTGGAAGAGGCAGATGGCCCCGTGACAGTCAATCATTTAGAGAGTTATAATATACCTACTAAGTGCTGTGGAAGAGATATGTACTGAGTACTGCAGAAGGGTCAGGGAGGCGTCCTGGAGGAAGTGATAGCTGTGTTGTGTTCTCAAGGTAAATAAAAGCCTCTGTACCTTCCCTGAACTAACCAGGTTCTCTGACACCCAGAGCTTTGCACTTACAGAAGAGGCCCCTGTTGTCAGAGTGATCATACAACGTGGCCGGGTCCCTCTGGGTCTGTGAACAGTTCCCACATTCGAGGGGAGGGGGCCTTGAGGGCATGCTGGTCATTACTGCCAAAGCCCCACGCCGCAGTGGAGATGTTCTTGGTGGGGGGGTGCAGCTTGGGAGGTTCCCTGGGGAAGGGAAGCCCAGGCTGAGGGGATCAGCCTCTGTGCCCGGCCTCACAGCATGGCAGAGGGGGGTCGTACCTGCACTGACATCTCCTGGAAAATCTTATAAAGGTACAATCTCCTGCCCCAGCCCAGATCAAATCAGAATCTGTGTTTAGCAAGATTTCCAGAAAACAAACAAACAAAAAGATTCCCAGCTATTTCTTAAGCATATCAAGTTTGAGAAATCCTAAAACTGGAGACCGAAATGGATGGTACTCAAAAGACCTTCCACTGGCTGAGCTCTGTCACTCCCTGGCTCTAAATAATCAGAGCTGTGAGGTGCCCTCCAGAGTATGTGTTGAAAAGTAACCGTGCCAGAGACTGTGGCTGGCCACGGGAGAAGTCGCCGTGATCACAGGGGACAGTCACTCTCGACAGCTTTCGTTTCTCTGCTAGGTGACTGGGCTAATGAAACCTACATGCCCAAACCTACAGACCAAAGCAAGGATTCAGTGAGAAGTCTTGTAACATCCTTATCAGTGGGGTCATTGTTTTGAACCACATCACAAAGATGTATTCAGGCTTAAGTGAAATAATTTAAAAAAAAACAAAACCCTCCGGCAAGGTAACTGGCCAAAAAAAAAAAAAAAAAAAAAAAAAAAAAAATTCCACACAATTAAGTAAACAACACAAGAAAAACCCAGGCCACCTCAACTGGTAGCTGTTCATTTATACCTGATAACTTATTTTTAGTATTTCCTGCTAGGAGGGTACAGCCTGAGGAAAGACCGTTCAACAATTTAAGGTCTCCTAGAAGTCTACAGCAGCAAACAAGAAAGAGTCCTTTGTATGAAAGGAAACCCAGTCCTTCTGAATTCTTAAAGAAAGCTGGCAATTGCTTTCAGGTAGATAATCAGCATACGGTGAGCATGTCTGTTGTACCAAAGCACGTGGCTCAATATCACTAGAACCTTCCCATGTGGGTAGAGAGCACGCCCCGTCCCTTCCCGGATCAGGACGCACAGCAAGGACATCAGCGTGTGTGACTGTTCCCTCCCTGCCGCTGGGCGCACACACGGACTCCTTCGTGGTTAGCCTCTCAGAGAGCCAGGAGCCCCTCATCCTACACCTCCCGGTGGAGCCCTGACCTTACTGGCAGCTTCTGAACAAATCTTTCTGGCCAGGCTGCTAGCCCTGGGAAAGTGTCCCCATCACTGTATTGCCAATGATGAGCAAAGTGGCCGGCACACAGTAGGCGCCTAATAAATGTTATACGATTCACATGGCATAAAGATACATGTGAACTTCTCCATGACTACAGAACTCTATGTTTTCAACTTTTGGTAAATCACTGGAAAAGATTCCCCGCCAGCCCCCACCTCCATCCATCCCCTTTGAGGGACGCCTCACTCCTCAGTGTGACTGACCACTAGGTGGCGACGTCCTGCCTCTGAATACTTGCTGGGCTGTGAGCACCCTTTTGGGGAGTCGGGGAGGGGGCTCGGTTTCTTCTGCCGCCAGCACTAGGGCAGCTCTGTAGCTAAAGCCCACCTCCAGTCCCTGCTTCCCTTCCCCTCACCCAGCCACACCCTTACATCAGTGGGCTACTCGGATTGCTCTCTACAAAATTAAGCCCGCAGCCACACCATCACTCAAAACCAGGGGTCCGGCGCCAAAGGAGGAAGGCAACCCACTGGCTGTTCATGAGACAGACTCAGCGGCAGCCCAGCTCTCGCCCGAGCCATCACAGGGACCAGATATGTCAATATAGCAGTGGGTTGCAGACCGCCTTGGGGCCAGACGCTGAGCCCACCCCTTGGTGGTGGCCACCCTTTGGTGCCGCTGTGACAAAATGAATGGGGACAGGTCTGTGCGTCCCCCTGCATTTTCAGGGCTGCTGGGAGGGAGTGCCCAGTGTGTCACAGGTGGGAGCCAGCGTCCAGTCCACACGAGCCTGTGTTGTCACTGGCTTTAGCTGTAAATGTGATTAGCCACCCTTCCTGCCCCAAGACCTGCTCTCCTTCTCACCTCCTCCACATGGTCCCCAATGAGCTTGTCACCTTCCTGCATAGCTCCCTATGGCCTGGGGATTAATCCAAGCTCTTCACCATGCAGGGCACGCAGGCTCCTTCATCGTTAGCCCAGGCTCCCCGACGGAGCCTCAGTCGCCCCACTGGCTCCCCTTCTGGGAGCCCCATTCACTGATGCATGAGCCTGGCCTTGGCCCTGAGGCTCTCCGTTTCACCTGCATTGCCCAGACTGTCCTCTTACTGGACACCACGAGGCTTTCTCCCACACAGCCTACGCTCTGGGGTCCACTAGTATCTGTCTCCCCACAGCAATTTAGCTAGTGACACATCCTCATGAAGTCCCACAAACACACACGTCTGTGTCCGTATCTGCAGCCTCCACCAGCACGCAGGGTCTATCGGGACAGAGCCAACAAGTGGCAATGGAACCGTGTGCATGTGTGAGCTCATTTCGTCCTGAGAACCGTCCTGTACACGCGATAAAGCAGTCACCCAGAGGGGACATGGCCTGGCCAAACTGGACAGCCAGCCCACATCCTCAGGACTGTGCCGTGCGGTCCGGCAGAAGTGGCCTCTGACCACTGGCCCTCCCTGGTGGCAACGCTCAGGGGTTGCTGAGCCGGTGAATGAGCGTGCTGACTCCCGCCTCCTCCTGGAGACGAGCCAACAGCCTTGGGGTGACCACAGCTGCTCCAGGGTCACTTGCTGGGACCAGCGTGACCAGGGTCACCTTTGGTAGCATGTAGCATTCCTGCAATTCATGAGTGCACCCGTTCATTCCACAAATGAGCCCTTCCGGGCACTGGAGGTTCGAGAGTGACCAAGTCACTTCCCTAGGCTGTGGGTCCCCCAGGGAAGGGGATCCCCGCTGAGTCCTCAGGGCCTAGTGCAGGGCCTGGCAAGTCCTGGGGGACTCACAGAATGTTTGCTGAAACGAATCGGAACTCCTGAGCCAACTCTCCCGGGTAGGTCGCGGAAACACTGACCCTCTGTGGTCACGGGGACAAGTGGAGCACGGCCTTTGAACCACATGCCCTGCTGGGCACGTGTGTTGCCAGAACCTACTTTATGGCCAGAGAAGTGACAAGCGAGGTCTCGTGATGACTGTAGCAAACAGGATGGTCAGCTTTTTGTGCGTTTGCCGCCCGCCAGGGCCGCATGGGGATGCCCCACGAGCTCCACCTCCGTGGTTTGCAAATGATGATTCTGCTTCCCAGGAGGGCATCGTGGAGGAGGCAGGGAGGGCTCCATGCCTCTGCAGCCGGCGCCTGACCCTGTTCTGCCAAGTGCTGTGACTCTGGGCGAACAACCCATCCTCTGTGAGCTGAGCCCTGATGCTTCATCCGCTGAGAAAAACAGGATCGCCCACGCTGGAGAACTGCTGCGTCCGTTAACTGAGGAAACGCACACAGCATAGCAGCCCGCAGCCCGCCAGCGTGAGAGCTTACGACTCGGAGAAAAGGAGGTTAATCAAAACCAAGTGATTGTGTCTCCACTTCACAGATGAGAAAATCAAGGCCCATAAAGTGTAAGCAACTTGTCTAAAGTCTCACGGTTAGTAGGTGCGGAATTCAAAGCCAGGTCTCCCTGGTGTGGACCGGGCCACTTCTGCAGCGTGTCATGACTCCGGGTCACGACCACAGCCCCCCATCCACCCGGCACCTAGTGAGGTCACCCTGAGGAGAGGAGCACGGCAGGAAACTGAGGCAGAGGGCCGGGCGCTGCACAGCCCGGGAGCGGGCACCCCATCTCCCTCCACCACTTATTGGGTGCCCTGGCCAAGTGCTTCTATAAAGGCAAAGTCTCCGGGCGCCCAGGTGGCTCCGTCGGTTAAGCGTCTGACTCTTGATTTCAGCTCAGGTCATGATCTCACGGTTCGTGAGTTCCAGCCCCGTGTCGGGCTCTGTGCTGTCAGTGCAGAGCCTGCTTGGGATTCTCTCTCTGCCCCTCCCCTTCTCCCCTCTCTCTGTCTCTCTCAGAATAAATAAATAAACCTTTTTTTTTTAAAAAAAGAAGGCAGAGTCCCAGCGGTTACAGGGGGAGACTGCACACCACAAGCACTTAACCTGCACCTGCCTCAGAGCGCACACTCGGGAAATGCTGGCTGTCTGGGAACCGGAGCGAAACAGGCACGGCCACCAGCGGAGAACGCACGGGACACCCCAGCTCTGACCGCACACCGTGCTGGCAGTGGGAGGAGAGACGGTCGGCGGGGTGACGAACAGCCATGCACGGCTGCGTTTTCTAAAACTAGAACCAAGCGTTCGGTAATTTGCAGATTGTGCCTCCTTGGGATGCCGCAAGGGGCGGAGCTGAGACCCCCGGTTTTCTCCGCTCGGCAGACCCCTGGGCCGGGCACTCGCAGGGTCCTCTCGTGAGCTCTCTCCTGGGCCCCTCACAACAAGCACGACACACGCACAGGAATCCGAGGCCCGTAGAGATCTTAAATCGCAGGTGCAGGATCACGCAGCTGACGCGAGGAAGGGCTGGAGCCTGGACTTGGGCCTGGAAGCCTGTGGACCTTTCCAAGGTGCCGCCACCCTGGATTCACTCAGGGGAAGGGGAGAGCAGCGGCCCCTGCTGTCTTCCGCCCGGTGGACCGCTTTGCCGTCCCTCTGGTGCACTGCCTTCATCACCTCCACGTTTAGGGGGTGTATGCTCCTCGTGGTGGCATCCAGGTCCCTTGCCAGCCATATCTTTTCCTTCCACACTCTCTAAGCAGACTTCTTGTGTCCCTCACGCGTCCCCACCTGTATCAGGAGCAGCGCCTGCGATGTGACTCCTTGCTGACTGTGACACCTAAGCCCCACCCTTCCTCAGGGCTCCCAGCAAATGGCCCTTCCTTTCTAGACCCTTCCACACCCCAGCACGCAGCACGACCTCTGTGCTCTGCCTTACCACCGGGAGGAAGTGTTTTGCTGACTTTATGATGTGCTTTAGACCAGGGGCTCTCACCCCTGGTGGCACAGGAGACTCATCTGGGGAGCTCTTCCTTTCGAATTGTTTTCTTCTAGTTTTACTGGGAAATAACTGACATAGAACATTGGGCATTCCAAGTGTACCGCATCACGATTTGATAAATGCATACACTGTGAAGTGATCACCGCAATCGGGTTAGTTAACACATCCGTCACTTGACCTGCTTACCACGCTTCCCCTCTTTGATGAGAGCACTTAAGATCTACCCTCGCAGTAACTTTCAAGCACACAGAACACTCCTGTCACCTTCAGTCTCCACACCGTGTATTACACTCCCAGAACCTACTCATCTTCTAACAGGAAGTCTGTACCTGTTGACCACCATCCCCCGTCTCCCCCTTCCTCTGGCAACCGCCGAGCTGTGCTCTGTTCCTAGGACTCGGGTTTTTGTTTTACGTTTCACAGGTAAGTGAGATCATACATGATCGGTCTTTCTCCGCCCGACTCACTGCACTTAGCGTGATGTCCTCGAGATCCATCCACGTTGTGGAGCACCTGAATTGCTCAGTCGGTCGGGCAGGGCTGACTCTTGGTTTCGGTTCAGATCATGATCTCACAGTTCATGAATTTGAGCCCCACATTGGGCTCCGTGCTGTCGGTGTGGAGACTGCTGGGGATTCTCTCTGCCTCTGCTCTCTCTCTCTCTCTCTCCCCTCTCTGCGCTCTGTCTCTCTCCCCCTCTCTGTCCCACTCTCTCTCTCAAAATAAATAAATACACTTAAAAAAAGATTCATCCACATTGTCGCAAATGGCAGGATTTGCTTCTTATGGCTGAATAGTATTCCACTGCAGAGATAGACCACGTTTTCTTTACCCATTCATCCGCACATGAACACCCAGGTTGTTTCCAGGCCTTTGCTATCGTGAATAACGCTTCAGTGGATGCTGGCGTGCAGACATCTCTTCGGGATGGTGATTACATCCTTGGATGTTTACTCGGTAGCGAAACTGTTGGATCCTATGACAGCTGCCGTCTTAAATGTCTGGAGAACCTCCACAGTGTTTTCCACGGTGACTGCTCCAGTTTTTATCGCCACCAACAGTGCACGAGGCTTCCCTTTCCTCCTCATCCTCGACAGCACTTGACAGCTCTTGTCTTTCGGGTAACAGCCACTCTAACAGGAGTGAGGTGATGTCTCATTGTGGTTTTGACTGCTCCGGGGAGCGTTTAATGAATACAAATACCTGAGATCCACTCCCTCATCCTCTGTCTCCACCGGTTCAGGCTGGACCCGGGCAAAGGCACATCCTTCAAGTTCCAAGTGTGTTTCTGCTGTGCGGCAAGGGTTGAAAACACTGGTCTATGAGACAGGGGCATCACTTTGCAATGAGATGGTCTTTTGAGCCCAGCTTCTAGCACTGACTAAAGTGTCACCAACCCCCAGCTGCCAGCCTTGGTTCCACCTTAATTTGCCTCTCGCTCTAGAAGGACAGTGTGCAGTATGCACCTAGGCCACCCAACGCAACGGGATGTGAAAGTATTCCAGGGATCGCAGGTAACAACAGCACGCATTAGCCAAGTGCCTATATTCAGCACATAGTCTCGATGCATGCTCCATGAACCCTTGGCAAATGCAATTGTTTCCATCGTCAGTATCATTGTGCTGCTAGCCCCCAGCCGTGGCTGAGGCCATCTGGGCACAGGCGCAAAGTCTCCATCACCCTCCGGGAGAGGCACACAGTTGGTCGTTAATACGTTTTGTTAAATGGATGAGTAATCGACAAATAGATGTAACGTCAGCTCCAGGGACAGAGACCTGTTAACTGGTTTCTTTTCTCCCAAAGCGTCTCGCAGAGAGCTAGAGGTCTAGTGACACTTAGAACAAAGGGTGAGGGGGTAGAGGAGGTGCAGGTCTAGAGGGAGCATACGTGCCCCGTGTTTTCATCTCCGACTTCGACATCAAGCCAGCACCCATGTTGGCCCTGTACCGAGACTGCCCTTCGGACCCACAGGACCAGTTTTCTAATTACCTGTAGCTCGGAGCACAGCTGAGAAAGCGTTTCCTCAACAGCAAGGGACTCTAGGAAGAAAAAACAAAAAGATGCACAATAAAATGGACACACGCTGAAAAGTTGCAGTTGCTAACTACAATAAAGAAGCATACGTTCAGGTTGGCGTTTGAGTCCCAGAAAGAAACACACGGCCTGAGGACTCTCCCTCTTTCTCTTCTAATTGCCTAACGGGGTCATATTTATAAAAAGGAGAAACCTGATTTGGAGCCCGGTGACCTCATACTAGATAAAGGTCAACAGCATCTCAGGGATGCCTTTCTGAGGAATAGAAGGCCCCCACATTCACACAGCACTTTGTGGGGTTCAGAGCGATCCCACATTCTTCTGGACTTCTGCAGGTATGTGCCTACAGGTGTGGATGTACATGAATCCGTGTGTGTGACGCATGTGGGGCCTGGGTTTGGATCTCCATCAGCCAGGTGAATGCTGGGAAGCACAGAGAAGTGGAGCAGCAGAGCTGAACCCAGACCACTGACTCTGACACTGAGGGTCATCACGACCTTCCCTGCCACCCACAGAGGAGCTGGCGATCTCACCTCTGATCAGCAGGAACCTCTGGCCTCCGGCCAGTGGTGATTTAATGCTTGCATCTGCCTGTATTAGGACTCTCCCCTAGTTCTATGACACGTGGTCGGGGGTTTGCACTTGGGCACGGCATCAGGTCCCTTTAAAGCTTTGCTGCCCAGATGAGTGGGACCAATCCATCAACACATCCGGATCCTCACTGATGTCCTGATAAGCACATGCCTTATCCCCCTGCCCCCATCCAGCACCTTCCTCAGGTCTGTGAGTCCCACCAGGCACAGCAGACTTTTGTCATATTGAACATGACTGTGTCCAGGGCATCTGGCACATAGTAGAGGCTTGATAAAAACATGATGGTGAATGAGTGAGCAAATAAACCCAGTTCCTTTGGGCAAAAAGTTAAAACAACAAGTCAACTGTCCGTGTGCAATCTCCATTTTCCCTTTGGGTTACGTAAGCTGTCTCTGATTCTGTGCATGCTTTTATGGTGTGTATAACATCTGAACCGGAAAAAAATTCGATGTTGCTACTGCATGATTCAGAGTAGTGCCTGACTTGTCTAGGGGGTCAGAGCTGGTAAGCCCAGATGGGAACATGGCACCACCATTCATCAACCGCCCTGTACTGACTCCTTCACCCTGCAGGCCAGGCACTGTGTACGAGGGATCTGTGCCGGGGGGGGGCACAGAGGGGGCATCTGAGGGGGCCTCTGCTCTCCAAGACCCCACATCTGGTGGGGATGAGAAACATGCAAATAGGATATCACTCTTGTGTGGTGTGTGCAGTGTGGTAATGGACAACGTATGAGGCCATAAATACCTCCAAAGCCAAGACCGGCTCAGTAGGTCTAGGGGTGTAAGTGGGGAAACTGAGGTACCCCAGCAGGACTATTCTTAACCCTGAACCAGGCTAAAGACCTGGCCTCTGTTCTGGAAGCAAAGGGTCCTCAGCAGAGGACTGACAGCAGAATCACACTGTGTCACCTGCTGTCAATGAGAGGGATGATAGAAGGGACCCTGCCCCAGGAGTCACTGCAGGAGCTCTTGTCTTAGTCCTGCCGTGCACTGCTGTGTGTGACCCTGAGCAGTCACTGCACCTCTCTGATCTCAGTTCCACCATCTGGCAACAAAGAGGGATTCAGGCCCAGTGATGTCCATGATGTCTGATGAAGTGCACGGAGCAATCCATCCCCAGAAAACCAAAGATGATGGCTACTGAGAGGTTTCCATAATCATCCAGATTAAAAACATATATAACATATATTTATATACAAATATGCAAATATTTAGATATCTATATTATAAAGTATACATAAATATATTATGTTATACATCAAAATATAGAAAATATATATTATATATAAAATATGTTATATATTTTATATATGATTATAAAAACATACTAAAATTATTAAAATAGAAAATATGAAACAGGTATTACATTTTATATAAAATATGTAAAACATTAAAATTATTATTAAAATTATGTTATATATAAAATATGTTTATATATGTACATAATATATGTATATAATATATATGTATATAATAATATAATATATAGTAAAATTATGTTATATAAAATATATTTATATATGTATATAATATAATATAATATGTACATTATATATATGTATATATTTATATATGTATATAATATATAACAATACATGTATTATTTGGGAGGTTGTTTTCCCCTCTTGTAAGTTGCAATCCTGTAACTGCAGCCTCATTAAAAAAGAAAGGCTATAAACTGGCATTTTCCCTTAGGAAGCAGGTCAACATGGTGTCAGCAGTGCCCGGTGGACGTAGCAGGTGTTCAGTAAGTGCCCTGTGGGTGAACCGAGGGGGGCTCCTGCCTCGACTTCCTGCAGGTGCATGTCCCAGACTCCCTCCTTCCAGAACAAGGTAACATACATGACACATACCTGGAGCATATCTGCCACCGTGACACTCAAAAAACATGCCCGGCCCAAGAGGGGCAGGTCAGCCGCGGCTTGCGGTGCCCCGCGCCCGGCCCCTTACCCAGCTCCGTGTGCGGCAGCTCGGGGACGTCCCTCATGATGACCAGGAAGTAGGCGCGGAGCCCCCGGTAGGCGTGCAGGAGCAGGAAGCACAGCTCTCGGTGCCACTTGTGTGCGTGCTGCATGCAGTTCTCCGAGGGCACATAGAAACTCCCCTGCGGGCGGGACAGACACAGAAGCTGGGGGCCACCATGCGGCTGGCTCGGAGAACAACCGAGGAGGGGCTCACGGTTCCAGGGAAAGGAGAGTTTGAGTCCCTGCCTCTCTGTGCAGGAAAGACACTGAGATCTGCCGAGCCTCTGTCTTGTGCATTCATATTAAAACAACAACGATAATAATAATAATGGCAATAATAATAGTAATAGTAACAACGAATGAGGAGGAGGAGGAGGGCACTGACCTGCAAGGTTTGGGATAACCTAATGGGGACCCACTCACAAGTCTCGTTCCTCAGCCACTGCACAGCACTCCATAGCAGACGGGGACAGACAGAGGGGTCTCCTCTCGCAGGGAGATGAGGAATTTGTAGAGACCCTCCTGGTGGATGGGAGAGTGGTCCAAGAGAGAGAAAAATGCACTGCTGTGAGATGGGGTGTAGTTGTGGGTTTAGATACACAACATGGCAGGTGCGTTTGGTGAGAGACTGAACCCAAGTCGGCCTCAGAGGCAAGTCACGATGTACCTGGAGACCCAGACACGACAGAAGAGAGGACACAGGCCAGTCCTGACTTGGGCACAAACTCAAGAGAGAAGGGTGTCTTGGGGCAAATTTCAGGAGGGATTTGCTTTGCACACAGAGAAAGGAAGCCCACAGAGAAAGGAAGCCCCAGGGAGGACCTTGGTCCACAGAGAGGAAGGCACTGAGTACTGGGCTGGAGAGTTCCATGGATGTGGGACCTTCCTGTCCATCTACTGCTCAAGGGGCCATGAAAGGACACAAATGGCTCTGCACGATCCCCTGCTGCCTGTCCGTCCTGCTGCAAGAAACTCCAGACGGCGAGTTGGTAGAATCCCACCCTTCAGGCTCTTGTGAGTGGGTGATGTGGCAGCCTCCTGCCTCATTTGGTCTCCTTCCTTGCTGCCATCGGGGAGGACTGAGTTGGTCCATGGGGACAGGACAGGTGTGATAGGGGTCCGTGGCCATCGGCACTCATCTGCACTCTCAATGGTGCCATGAAGGCAGGCGATCACAGGTGTATTGTACTGGGTCTAATCACAGCATCACGATGAGTGAGTCACACGAGGTGCTACAAATCAGGAAACCGGGATGGAGGCGTCCGGTCAGCGTCTGTCCCTTGGCTCTGAGATGGCTGTAAGGCAGGTCCCTAGCAAAAAGACTGAGACAGAGCGGTGCCTGCAGGAGGTGCTGGGTGTGCTGTCGGGGGGCAATGCTGCGGGAGAGTAGGACTGGGCAGAGAGAGTCGTGCAGGACAACGGAGACCTCAGTCCATCCCACGGGGGGCTCTGGAGCTGCAGGGCCGTTGGCCTCGGAGTAGGGGCCGTGCATTGCACGACTGCACCCATGCACTGACCATTATCGAGTGTGGGTGACCCTGCGGAGGAGATGGGGCCTGGGTCAGCAGCTCTCTCAGACACAGCGGTCTCCAGAGAGGGGCTTGGCCAACTGGCCCCTCCAGAGAGGGGCTTGGTTGAGGCTCCCGACATCCCTGGCAGTGTGAAGAAGCAGTGACTCAGGCCCGAGGAGGGATGTGGGCAGCGTGCCACAGGACCCACTGGAGAGGCCTTCCATGAACCCTCCCCAGGGCCTCGACTGAAACCTGGCTTTGCATTATGAGGCCACCAGGTCCCTTTGGATTTGAACTTATGAGACACATTCAGTGAGGTTTGGAACCAAAAGACTCTTCCATTTCATAAGCAGAGAATTCAGTCAGCTAGGCCCTCAGGTAATCCACATTATCCCCATTTCTCATCCTTATTCTGTAAGGATCAGAAGGCGGGGCAGTTATAGAAAGACAAGCAGAGCCTGTGGATAGCAGAGTGCACGTGTCGGACCCCCAGACCCAAGGAGCAAGAAGGAATCCGCCGTTCGCAAGGCATCTAGGTATTCCCCTGATCTTGACCTCATTTGGTCTTTGGCAAACACCATACAAAGCAGATGCTCTAATTCTGATTTTCAAAATTAGAATATACATATGGTAAAAAAATCTCAGTGTTTCCAGAAACAAGCTAAAGTGCCTCATTCCCCAGAGTCCAGTAATTTCTTGTGGGTCTTCCTAGAAGACTTCCGTACACACATGTGCACATGTGTGTCATGTATGCACGTCCTGGAAACACACGCAGACACACTCACACGTGGGAAAAGGCTCTGGGCGGTTCTCTATTCCTTGCTTTTATCACTTACCATGCCTCAAAGCTCTTTCTGATTAGATCAAATAATAAGTGGTAGGAACTTCAATTTCTGTTTCATAGATAAAAGATTGTGGGTCAAAGAATCAAATGATTTGTTCAAGGTCACCCCACTCTTCCCGCAGAAGAAATGATTCTCAAGGCCAGGTGCTAAGTGGGGGGAGTCCTTTCTCAGTGTGCCACATGCGTCCTGGAGACCGTGCCTCACAGAGGACAGATGTTCCATCAGGCCTGCTTGCTTTGACTGAGGCATTAATTTAAGTCCTGCCTGCAGTGGCTGTGACTAAGCAGAAATGAAAGCGGACAGGGGATTAACAAAGGCATCAGATCCAGGAAGCTATGAGCCCCCAGTCTGCTTGCTTCCAGCGGCCCCGAGCATCCCGTTTTCTGGTCCTGACGCCTGCTTGCCAACGAATTTCCTTATCACCGATGCCTCCTTTTGAAAATGCTTCAGGACCTACTGAAGGCAAGGGATCTTCGAAGTCCGATATTGACTTTGACTTTTAAAACTACATACCAATCTCATGAGGATTTTTCAAAAGACACATTGGGTAATCTTTGGGGAATCTTCAGAAGGCTGATTCAATATGATGACAGATAATATAAAGTCAAAATGGTAATCCAAAGAGAAATAAAATACATGGCCTGAGATGATTATGAACAAAACAAATCTTGTCCCCTGTAAAACAGCCAACGGCACAAGGCTCAGAAAGTGAGTGGGCTGACGCAGAAGGCCCCACTAGCCGCCCCCCCGGGCGGGCAGAGCCGGCACGGGAGAGCCTGTGCACCTCCACTGACAGTGCACGGAGCGCGGCTGAACGGCACAGTGTCCCCACACGAAGAAAGGACACTCGAGCAGCGTCCTTTCCAACAGTCTGGAAAGACACACAGGCCTCACGCAGGGCCAGCCGAACATCAGGCTGCATGTGAACTCACGATGGAGAGCTCCGGGCCAGGGTCCACCCCCCCACAGGCACAAAGCAGGTGAAGAGCGGATGGTCACGACGCGGCCTCTCCGAGTGGCTGTTAAGGATCAAACAAGACTATCGCGGTAGAATCTGGACGCGAGCCACGTCCCAGGGTAAGGTCAGCGGGCGTGAAAAGGACCTTCGGCTCCCTCAGGATGCACTGGTGGTCCCCAGGGATATGCCTACAGATTATGCAGCTTAGACATCAACAGTGATCCTCTCAGAAACCTAAAATGGATTTGTTTTTCAACGTTTATTTATTTTTGGGACAGAGAGAGACAGAGCATGAATGGGGGAGGGGCAGAGAGAGAGGGAGACACAGAATTGGAAACAGGCTCCAGGCTCTGAGCCATCAGCCCAGAGCCTGACACGGGGCTCGAACTCACGGACCGCGAGATCGTGACCTGGCTGAAGTCGGACGCTTAACCGACTGCGCCACCCAGGCGCCCCTAAAATGGATTTTTTAGTGTTTACTTATTTTTGGGAGAGAGAGAAAGACAGAATGCAAGTGGGGGAGGGGCAGAGAGAGAGGGAGACACAGAATCCGAAGCAGGCTCCAGGCTCCGAGCAGTCAGCACTGAGCCCGACGCAGGGCTCGAACCCACAAACCGCAAGATCATGACCTGAGCTGAAGTCAGAAGCTAACTGACTGAGCCACACAGGTGCCCCCCTAAAAATGGATTTTAACTCAACTGGAGTCCCTGCTGAACCATGGTTTGATAAGAACACAGAATCTGGAGTCCAACGGGCCTGTGCCTTGGTCGTCGATCAGCCACTCGCTAATGGCGTGACGGGCTAACCCCCTCCCCTCTGAAGCGTCCGTTTCAGGTGAGAGGTGGGGATAGTAAGAAAGCCTCGGCGCTCACCTGAGAGCCTGGTTTACGGTCAGCACTTAAGAGGTGTTCGTCAGGAAGTTTTGCTTTGTACTTCCTTCATTCCCCAACAGAGAGCCAAGCTTGCCATCACCTCTGACCTTCCTATTAACGCCTCTCCCGTTTACGTGACCAGGTCTAATCCTGCCCTGAGCTCTAGATCGCCATTCCAGGCTTCGGTTGGATAGGGGGCCTGTTGTCAAAGAGGCAGCTTAAAAGGAGCAACTTGCTGTCCCCCCTCAATCCTTCTCTTCCCTTTGGGCATCTTTAGTGGACCCATTTGGCCCAACATTCACAAAAGCTTTGCATTCTCCCAGACTCCAGATCTCTTTCTCACCTTAGAACCTGTAAAAAAGTCTCGAAGGTTCTGTCTCTACCACGCTCTCACGTCAGCCCTAGTTTGAGTCTATGCTGCTTGCTTTAATTATTAAACCACCCTCCTCATGGGCCTCACCCCTCTGGTCTTACCTTCCTCCTGTGGCACTGGTGTGTGCGAGTTCGTTCACAGCGTTACCCACTGTCTACAAGATCAAGTTCAAATTCCTGACTACGGCATTCACAGCCTTCAAGCCCCGACCACATTTCCAGCTCATCTGCTGCCTCTTGTTGCACAACACAGCTCTCTTTGCTTTTCTCCTTTTAAGGGCCTGTCCTCTGGCTGCCTGAAACTCACCACCAAGACTTGGGTCAAATGTCCTCTCTCTGTGAAGCTTCTCCAGGCTCCTCCTCTGCCAGGGTTCTGCACACACCTCCTTAGACCACAATGATCCCCCCCACCACCACCCTACCTGAATCCCCTGAGGGTACAAGCGGTTTGTCATCTGTCTTTGAACCTGAAACAGCAGAGAGAAATTCAATGAGGAAAGAGAGAGAGAGAGAGAAAGAGAGAAAGAGACAGGGAAAGAGACAGGGAGGGAGGGAGGGATGAAGGAAGGAAGGAAGGAAGGAAGGAAGGAAGGAAGGAAGAGGGGGCAAAGAGAAAAGAGAAAAGGAAAAGGAAAAGAAAAAAGAAAAGCAAAAAGAAAAGAAAATGAAAAGGAAAAGAAAAAAAAGAAAAAAGAAAAGAAAAAATAAAAGAAAGAAAAGAAAAAAAAGAAAACAAAAAGGAAAAGAAAAGAAAAAGAGAAAAGGGCTGTTGCATCTGCTGGGGGTCTTGACAAGGCAACACGGGCCTGGATTGAAGGTGCAAATCACCCTCACCTCCCCCTTCCTTACAACCGTAGGTTTTGGGGCGCCTGGGTGGTTCAGTTGGTTAAGCGCCTGAGGCTTCATTTCGGCTCAGGTCATGATCTTATCGTTTCTGAGTTCGACCCCCACATCAGGCTCTGCACTGAAGGTACAGAGCCTGCCTGGGATTCTCTCTCTCTGCGTCTCTCTCTGCCCCTCCCGTGCTCACTTTCTCTCTCTCTCTCTGTCTCTCTCTCAAAATAAATAAATATACCACATCTTCTTTAAAAATAAAAAAGAACTATGGGTTTTCACACAATTCTGGAATTGATACTGGAATTTGGGTTTGTTACCCTACCACAAAAATCATGCTCTGGATCTCTATGTCCTATAGAAACACACTCAACTTACACTTTACATGAGATGCACACACAATCTGGTATTCATTCAGCACGGGGTAAGCACGGATAACTTTTCATTTAATTCAAACACACCCATGAAAGTGAGGCACGTTTTTGTACAGAAATATCAGTACATCTTCTGTGTTGCAGTTGCGGGAGAAGGCATAAACGGAATGGGGTTTTAATATTCTGGATGCTTATTTGAAACAGGAACGCAAAAGCTCCATCAGACCTCACAATCTAGAATTCTATTAATAGTAGCTACTGTTCATCAGATGCCTGCTGTGTGCCTCATACCAGTTTTCGGTCCCTGGATTCCTCTTCTTGGTAATTCAGGGGATTTTTCATTATTATCTTATTTTTAACCAAGGAGCAAACTACGATAGCATTAGTGCACTAACGTTTATTATTTGGCCCTAGTACGCGTCACGCATTATGTGTTCTATGTGTGTTAGTCATTCCATTCTTATGCCAAGCCTGCAAAATTAGTGCAATTATTTACCCCCATCTTGTAGACTGGGAAACCGAACCCCAGTGTGGAAACAGCCTGTCTACAAGCCTCACGGCAAGCAAGTGGCGGATTAGCAGTTCAGACACGGGCTGGCGCTGAAAGCCTCGCAATGCTGACCTTACTCTTGGAACTGAGATGCAGGAAGTTTATAGAGTCAGCCTGTGTCCCCGCCTTCGGGATGCAGGAGAGTCAAACCTGTTCCTTTTTTTTTTTTTTTAAATACAGTATGGATTTTAGTTAATAATAATGTACCAGTATTTGCTTTTTAAGTTTATTTATTTTGAGAGAGAGAGAGAGTAATCGGGTGCTCGGGAGGGGCAGAGAGAGGTAGAGAGGGATAAGCCCAAGCAGGCTCTGCCAGTGTGGAGCCTGATGTGGGGCTCGAACTCATGGACCACGAGATCACGACCTGAGACAGAATCTAGAGTTGGACGCTTAACGGACGGAGCCACCCAGGTGCTCTGAAGAGTGGAGCCTCTAATTCCCGTTAGAGCCCGGGTTTAAAAAGGTACCCAGCTCTGTAAATTCCGAAGAGAATCAAAACCCCTTGGGGCTAGTCTTTGCTTTGCAACCAACTATCCAGAATCCCGGAAAACACCTTTGTCTATCTGTTCTTTCATCTGGTCAGCAACAGACGGCCGCTATCTGGGTGAGCAGTCCCCGATTTTGTGCCCCAACACACAAGACCGCAGGAACCAGCTGTGGGCTGGACTATAAGAACCTCTTACTACAAGTGGCTGAAATCTAGAAATCACAGATGACTTCGCATCAGCACGACTTGATCCACGTTGCTCCTAGTGTCCTCTTACTGACACCCCACACGGCTCCTTGAGCAGGAGAGAGGGAAGCAGGTCAGGCACAGGGGTCAGCGAGGCACCTGACAGTCCCCAGTCTAGGTTACACTCCCGCCTAGGCGTCTCTCCATTCTACACGTATATGCTCGCTGCCCTCCACCCGCACATCGCTCCAGCGCCAAAGGATCCCCCACGCGACCACCGAGTGACCACAGAGAGATCTGTGTGGCTCCGGCCATAAGAGAAGTAAACTTCGCTTGGTGTTTCTCTCCCTCTGTTGTACACACGCCTGCTCTTGGAATCAGGGACGGCATAGCGTGCGTTGACTCCCAGCTACTGCCGCCCTGTGGGCAATCCAGCCACGTGGCTGACCGAAGCGAGAGCTGGAAAAGAGGGGGGGCCGCGGTGGAGCAGAAGAGCTGCCTTGAGCTCTCTGAAGGGTCATCGTGGGGGGCGTCGCGCACAAGGTCCCACGGAGTGCATCTAGAGGCACACGTTGTGGGCGAGAACATGGCTTCTCCGCTCTCGATGCGTCTTGTATGTGGAGGGACACCCCTTTGCGTGACACCCCCAGATCCTCTCTGCCCATTTATTGGGAAAATGGTGAGTTTGGGACAAGAAACTGGGAGCTTCCTGGTCTTTTTTCTTGGGAGCAAGTCCTCCCCTGGAGGCGCTTGTCTCCATCCCCCTCGGTCCCGGGGGAGGCCTGGCAGAGGATGTGCTCAGCCGGGGGCCCGCATCCGTCCAGCACTGCTGCACCTGAGCAGGGAAGCAGTTCACTCTAGAGTTCAATATCCGGGAGCCCCCTCGGTCAATGATGGAAGCCAAATGATCTCCTAGTTTAGTTTACTTTGGTTTGGTTTATTTATTCTGAGACAGAGAAAGTTCGAGCAGGGGAGGAGCAGAAAGAGACAGAGGGAGAGAAAGAATCCCAAGCAGGCTCCATGCTGCCAGTTCAGAGCCCGATGTGGGGCTCAAATTCATGAAACTCATGCCCTGAGCCGACATCCACAGTCAAAGGTTCAACCGACAGGACCACCCAAGTGGCCCTATGATCTCCTACTTCAGTTTCATCTCCAACGTGTCTTGTTACTTTGTCTTTCTGACTGGCTCAGCACTCAGTTGGAGAGAAGAAGGTATTGCGTCCCAGTCCCCCTCACACCCGGCAGCAGATCCGATCTCCTCTGGTGACAGTCACTGCGCTAATGCTGCCTCGCTGTGGCAGCCTCAATCGCCTGGGTGCTCAGGGCCACAGGAAGCAAGCGGGACAGTTGGTCAGTGTTGGGTAGAGGGCCAGAGGAGACCAGTGGTCATCGTTTTCATTCCTGATTCCTAAATATTGCTTTCTCTCCTGTTTATAAGCCTGTTTTAAACAGCACTTTTTGAAAGGCACGGTTTGGATTCAGCTTGCCCCCAAATCACTGTGACATGCATTTTCTTTTACTTGTATCTTGTGCGGCAAAGCCACAGACCCATAAACATTCAATGGGCTTAGCATTACAGGATGACCTGGGGTCAAGGGGTCAAGTCTGACCCTTGCTACTCTCCAGCTCTAACACCTCAGACAGGGAGTAAGACTGTCTTGGGGCAAGTCATGGGGCAAGACTAGGGGTAAAGGGGAAAGTTCCTTACCTTCCACAGAGCACAACACACACACAGTGTTAGTCTAACGATTTTACAGGTAAGAATTCCATACAAATCCTTCCCACTAATGTACTTAGTGGCATTTTCTTTACTGGTCAATTACTGTTTGGCCAAGAGATTTTTTTCTTTTTTTTTAATATATGAAATTTATTGTCAAATTGGTTTCCATACAACACCCAGTGCTCATCCCAAAAGATGCCCTCTTCAATACCCATCACCCACCCTCCCCTACCTCCCACCCCCCATCAACCCTCAGTTTGTTCTCAGTTTTTAAGAGTCTCTTATGCTTTTGACCAAGAGATTTTTGACCTGTTTAGGACTTCAAAAGGTAATAATTCATTAGCAATGAAATAACTTGATATACTGACCCTGAATAATCCATCACCATCTTACACGTTACCTTAATGGCTGTGATGCATTTGGGGTGAATGCCTATATACTGTTGATCTATTTGACTAGAAGGATGCTTACACATGACAAGCATTATGATAGAGAGTCCCATTGGGTTTCTCGTTTTCTTCACCAAGTCAATGGGGTCAGTGCATCATCATGACCCCAGTTATTCTCTATTTGGTGCCTCCTGGGTGCCCACCGCCATGCTATAAACACTTAAGCTCCAGAGATGAGAATACACTGGAGGCCCACCTGGAGGAAAATACCCTCTGGCTGGAGGAACCAGGGGCACAGACCCCTAACTGCAGGAAGGTCTCACACCAGGAGAAACTGTACGATGCTGAGTGTGCGGAAGGGTGCGAGCAGGGGAGGCGCCCTAGAAAAAGGTGATGCTGCAGCCCAATCTCGAATGGTTAGGCAGAAAAGGGATGAGAGCAAGTACAGAAACCGCCATAAGCAAAGACGCGGGTGAGCAAATGAATAAAACGCAGGGAACTACAACCCCTGCCACGCTACTGAGGCGCACGAGTCCAGGATGCAGGTGGGACGTGGTCGTGGAGGGTCAGGCACATCGTGTTCATCAGAACTCAGTTCCCAGGAACCCAGAGACACGTACGACAGGTACAAAATGTGTGCCAGTGAACCAGGCGAGGGGAAATGGGGAGGCACGTGCTGAGGCTCTGTTCTCTGACTCTGCCTTCTCACTAGTTGCTGCATTCGGTCCTCCAAACCTTCCGGGAAAGTTGAAATCATAATGTAAACTTACAAAAGTGGAACGGGCCCAGAGAGATTAAGTAAATGGCCCTGGGTCCCATTAAAAACAAATGGCCCTGGGTCCCAGAACTACTAAGGGATAAATCCAGGGTTCCAAAACTGCATAGCCACACTCTTTCATCCCACAGGGCACTATTCCAAATTCACCAGAATCAAAGTCTTCCCAAACAAGGGCAAGGCAGTGAGGACAGGGATAATGGCCACCAGAAGTGCTGGATTAATCACGCAGCACGTGAAGTGTGGAATAATTACTACTGCCATCCCCAAGAGGCTGGTTCCAAGATCACAAACTCTGACGTACCTGACCATCCCCGAGAGGCTGGTTCCAAGACCACAAACTCCGACGTACCTGCAGAATGAGGTACCCCCAGTCTCAGGGGGATACTGTGACCGTTGAAACTGTTTCTGTTTTGGAAACTCGAGATGTTCACTATGGTCTCTTAAAGGTGTAAAATTCTATGCTTTTGTGATTTTAATTATGAAAGGCATTAAATTCCTTCAGCTGACACTGGGGCAGATATCGACCCAGCAACCATAATTACTCTCTTACTGCGAGCTATGAAGTCTGTCGTGCGGATTCGGTCCTTGTCTCTCCTCCTGGTACCTCTGGTGCACTCTTTCTACATGGCTCATTCTGTAGGGAACCTGGGAACTAGACCAGAGCAGATCAGCACTGAACATGGATTCTACATTCTGATAGCAAACTTCCAAAGACCCACGTGTCTCCTCATAAGCCTCCTTACCTGAGATGCATGGAGTACCCAGACTCATGTCCGAGAGCAAGGTGGCCAGAGCCACGGTAACGGCCCGTCCCAAAGGTAGATGATCAGAACAGGGTATGGCTGTCGCTTGAATGAGGTGAGCCTGATCCCAGAGCCCACACACCTGACCACTGCCAATTCCCGACTCCTCGGAGATGATGCTCAGTGAATGTGAGCCCTTTCTCGGCCCCCGTTGGAAACAGATCGGGCTGCTCTGAGAGGCCATCGAGACAAATGGGAGGCTACCGCATGGATGCTATCATATGAGGATGTTTACTTTTATAGGAAATCAGCTCAAAGCTTGTATGGCTTTCATTGGAATGATCATGGCAATCGTAGAAACCAAAACAAGAGTATCTGCATAATAGATCGTAGTGTATCCAGGGCTTTTAAATCAACCTTGTAAGGTACCGGTCAACATCAGCCTCATCTACGGATGAGGAAGCAGAGTGACGGATCTGTCAGACAGTGTCAGGAATTGAGAGTTTCTTAAGAAAAAAAAAATTGTCAAGATTAACAGACCAAAAATAACCTGAGCACATTTTAAGTAAAATTCTGATCACATCTAGGGCCACGTTGCAATCAAATATTGCTGTGCGGTGTTATTACTTGCACTTGCCTCAGGTCCAACACGAAGCTACTAGACGTATGGGCACCAAAGTGATAGGGCTGGCCCTGCACTGTGACCCTTCTTAATCGAGGCCACGGCATTTGACCTGTTTCCCATGCTGGTCTACATCTAGTGACTGCTTGTCACGGCGGTGCTCTGCTGAATATCGTGTGTACCTTCTGTGTGGTCTTGAGCCCACCATGCGTTTTTAAAATACTTTTTAAGCTTATTTATTTATTTTGAGAGAGAGACAGACAGAGCGAGCGGAGGAGGGGCAGAGGGAGGGAGAGAGAGAATCCCAAGCAGGTTCCGCACTGTCAGTGCAGAGCCTGACGCGGAGCTCGAATCCACGAACCATGCGATGGTGACCTGAACCAACGTCAGATGCTCAACAGACCAAGCCCCCGCCCCCAAGGCGCCCCGAGCCTGTTGTGTATTTGTGATCATTCACTGCCTCTCCCATAACAAAGGCAATTATTTCCAAGCACTGTAGTGACGAGCGACTAAGACAGGTAGTGGAAGGAGGTACTTAGAAGCGTATCTGGCAAAGAATGAGCACCTGACAAAGAACAGACCATTGTATTCCAGGAACACAAGAGAGGCGCATGCGAGCCAGTCTGCAGGGTTGGGAGGAGATGTGGCAGAGTCCCCAAGAGCAGACAGGACAAGCCAGAGGCCCGCAGGCAGTGAGGACGCCGGCCATGATTCCAGCATCCTCACTGTGCAAACACTGCCTCCCTTTCTGCGGAGCTGAGGAGATGGAAGCATAGGAAGGGGACAAAAGAGGGGACCGGAGCCTGCTTCCCTGCGGCCTCCCAAACACTGGGGACCTTCCGGCCCTTCACTTTTTAGTATTGTGCACAGAGCCTCCCAACGGCGTGAACAGGCCACTTCACCACTGTGTTTACTAACAAGGGCTCCGCAGACAGTAAATTCTTTAACTAAGGTGACCGCGGTCAAAACAGCACTCCGGTGTCGAAAACACCTAATGCCCCACGTCGAAAAGTACCGCCTCTATCTGTCGAAACCCGGATGGCTTTGGCACTTTGATTCACTGGTGCTTTATCTCCAGTTTTTCTTCTCTGCAAGCAATTCCCCAAACCGTGTGCGACGTTCAACAGTTTTTGTTAGCAGTTGGCAAATGGGATTCTTAACATTTAATCTAATTGAGAACAACATCGCACAACTCACACCGAACGAGCAGTTCAGCTGTCAGCCCATCATAAAACCCCAAACACCTTTCTGCTGAATGTATTTTTACAGTCTAGCTGGAGGAGGGCTCTGACTTAAAGAAGAAAAATACCATTCTCCAACTCTATTAGATGTATCAGTGTCTCTTAAAAATCACCAGTCACGGGGCACCTGAGCGCTCAGTCAGTTGAGCATCTGACTTTGACTCAGGTCATGATCTCAAGGTTTGTGACTTTGAGCCCCACGTCGGGCTCTGTGCTGACACCTCGGAGCCTGGAGCCTGCTTCTGATTCTGTGTCTCCCTCTCTCTCTGCCCCTCCCCTTCTCATGCTCTGTCTCTCTCTCCTTCAAAAATAAACATTAAAAAAATTTTTTAGAAGAAGTCACCAGTCATGACAGACGGTGTGTTTTGTGAAAGGAGTGTGCACTCCATCATCAGAATCGATCTGAACCCAAACACTGGCTTTGCAACCTGTAACCTCCTCCAGGCTCCACATGTGCACATGCTCAGTCTGTCTATTAAAAACAATTTTGGGGGCGCCTGGGTGGCTCAGTCGGTTAAGCGTCCGACTTCAGCTCAGGTCACGATCTCGCTGTCCGTGAGTTCGAGCGCCACATCGGGCTCTGGGCTGACGGCTCAGAGCCTGGAGCCTGTTTCCAATTCTGTGTCTCCCTCTCTCTCTGCCCCTCCCCCGTTCATGCTCTGTCTCTCTCTGTCTCAAAAATAAAACGTTAAAAAAATTAAAAAAATAAAAATAAAAAATAAAAACAATTTTGGGATGAGATGCCATCTATAAGATTGTTGACAGGACTAGCTATAGAGCAAACCAAATGCCTGGTGGATATTAACGGCATTATTTGGTTATTCCACAAAGAGTAGATCTAATGAACAAAATGATAATCCTTGTTATTAGCATTATAGTTAATTCTCTTATTCTTATTAATACAATTATGGTGTAATAGAGTGGCATTTCGTGTTTCCTCATCAGACCAGGCTCACGAGTTACAGGAGGTGGGCAGAGGGTGGTTACATTCCATGTATTGTTTTCAACATCGCGTGATTCCCTTTTATGTTACGTGAGGTCTTCAAATCTTCACCACTTGGCTCTCTGATCCGGCAGAAACGTCCTTGGGGGAGAGGATTTTAGCTTGTCGAGGATCTGATACTGAGGATGCTTATCTCCCTGGCATGTTGCTTCTGGCGGATTTAAGCAAGGGCAGGTTCGAGGCATGAAAGAAACAGCAGAGGAGTGGCAGGCCACGTAAGACCGCGGGGCCGTGGATTTGCCAAGGAGGAGAGAGAAGGCAGGGGCTAGTGGATGTGAGCACCCCATCCACCCTGGGGACTGCGGCCGCCCGTCTGGCCTCAGCCCCACGCGGTGACTCCACTGGTGGCCCTGCTCCCTTACAGAGGCCCTGCTCCAGAGACCAAAGACGGCCCCTCTGCCTGTGGCTTCTCCTTGCCCGGCTTTAACTGCCCAACACCAGCCTGCTCTGACCCTGCCACTGGTCTCCCGCCCCAGGCTGCCTGCCTCACCAAACCCATGTCTCAGACGGCCAGGCAGGGCCCCACACCGTTTCTCCTCGTAAACGAGACTGCTGCGCGTTAGCTATCTTGTCCTTTCCGCTACTCAAATGTTACTGCTAGTATGACTTCCACACCGAAGCAGAGAAATCTCTTTCGAAAAGAGTTTTGGATGCTTTTAACCCTGATTGTGGTTAGTGTTATTACAAACAGCCGTATTTTAGAATTAAATAAAATACTTGGGGCCCCTGGCTGGCTCAGTTGGCTGAGCATCCGCCTTCGGCTCAGGTCATGATCTCACGGGTTCGAGCCCCTCATCAGGCTCTGCGCTGACAGTGCGGAACCTGCTTTGGACTCTCTCTCTCTCTCTCTCTCTCTCTCTTTCTCCTCTTCTCTCTGCCCCTCCCCACGTTCACACTCTCTCTCACTCTCAAAAATAAATAAACGTTAAAAAAAAGAAGAATTAAGTAGAGTATATGACATGTTTACATGGTGCCCAAGTTACTCCTGGACACATCTATTCAAGGACCATTTTGTGGGTGTTGTTTCTGGGCTTGGCTAGGGAATAAAGAGGATTACTGGAGTGTGATCTCTGGGTTTAAAGCCTGTGGGATCTGTGTGTGGCAGCACACAGGTGAAGGGCTTCAGGACAGGTTGGTGAGTGCTAGGATCAAGTTTCCACACGATGCCACTGCAGCACAAAATAAAGCGTGTGCATTCTTCTTGGGCCAGTAAGGGAAATGTCACGTAAGAAATGACCTAATAATTTAAAAGAAATCAGAAGATACTAGGAGGAGGAAAACCGAGTGTGAAGGAAAACCTTTTGCAGAAGCAAAAATAAAACTGAGATGATGTCAGCAGTGTGGACACGCGGGGACGAGGCTGAATGAAGACGGGTGTGGGTTTTGAGGCGGGAGGGTCTCTCTTCCTTGTCACTAGGATGATTTCAAGGTTCACCACCTCACAGGGGCCGAGGGGAAATGGAACAGAGGGAAGAGATTCGGAAGAAAGGAGGCAAGTCTGGAAGTTGTTTGTTGTCCAGCAGGAAGCAACGAGGGCATCAGTGCATGAGACAGGAAGGGGCCGAGGATGACCGAGGTCCCTGGAAGCTCACTCAGATTAGCAACACACACAGCAAGGGCCTGGGTCCCAGGAGGAGAGCGCCAGCTGGGGAGATGTATTGGCCAAGACGACATCTCCAGGGTCACACCACTGGGGCTGGAATCCCAGCACCATCACTCACAACCCTCCTGGCCTTGGGCCTCAGTTTCCTTATCTGTAAAATGGGGAAACTACTAATCACTTCTTCACTGGGTTCGAGTAAAGAGTAAATCATGGAATATGTACACAGGCTTAAGACAGGCTGGAAAAGGGTAAGAACTCAGCGTTAGTTTGGCTAATATTATTCTATTAATTGACTGGAAGCACAGAGCGTGGTCTGGAAATTGGCCGTGGAACCACATCCCTCATGTCTCTGTGAATTCATGGCTGTGATCACTGGAGACACCTGTTGTGTAGCAAACCGAACACTTGGATTTGGATACTGCAATCCAGCTCTGATGACACGGTCATGTGGACAGTCCCGGGCAAGTTACTTCTACCCCTGGGGTTAGCACGTCCCAGGGTTGTGATGAATACTGATAGAAACAACCAGGTAAAAGGCCTTCGGGGCAGAGAGCACAGTGGAACTCAAGGATCGTGTTGCCATTACTTGATGCGTCAGCACCGACTCTCAAGAAAGTGCAGCTCAGGCACCCAGGGCGGTGGGCGCTGTGCCCGCTCCCCGTGATGTCTCCACCCGTGAGGGCTGAGAACCCGTGGGCAAGGCTGAGCAAAGGTTAGAGCATTTCCTGAAGCCACCGGCAGCCTTTCTGGCAGCCATGAGCAAGCATCAGTTTTGTCCAAGGTTCTCCTGGGAAAGTGAATGAGATCAATACGGAACGGGATTCTTTGCTACCCAGAGAAAGCGGCCAGTGAAGCAGAGAGAATGGCTGAAGTCAGGGAGGGATGAGATTCGTTTCCAATAATAAACACTACGGCAGACGATGCCACAGTGAAAGGGACAGTCAGCACAGCTCGGAGCCTGCAGATCAGCGCCCTGTCTGTACTCGGAATGGTCTGGGAACAGGATTCTGAGAGCGCTTCACTGTTGTGCCCGCCTTAGAATAGGAGGTCCCGAGTGGGTGCTGGCAGTGGGTTGTTGACCAGCAATAAAAATATAAGTGACTCCAATAAAACTGGCTATGAAGCCACTATCAACACAATTTACAACAATTGTCGGGGGAGGTTAAATAAGAGGACAAATCTACTCAGGGATGGGACTTCGTTACACTTTACGAGCCCTCATGCATACGGTATCTACAGCGTGCAGGTGTTCGCCCACCCGAGGGGGGCCGTGGGTGAAGGAGGCCATAGTCTGCCTTCGGTCCTGGGCCTTCAGTCTGGTAGGGAACACAGACAACCGTCTCCGGTGAGGTGGGCGCTGCACCAAGCAGGCAACGTGAGAGCCATGAGGTCTGTAGCCAGTCTGGGTGGTCGGGCAGAGCATCCTCAGGAAAGGAATGCTCATTCTGGATGCTGAAATGTGGGCCAGGGGTAAATCTGAGAAAAAGAAAACTCACATGCTGCCTTTCTCACTCATTAGGGGAATATATGCGGTCAGTCCTCTGTTATGTTTGCAAACAAGATGGAGTTTGGAAGCCATGGCTGCCTCTAAACGGAGCACCTGATCAGCTGGTGACGGAGGTGACTGGAGAGTGAGAATCCTCTCCCCGAAGTCTGGTTTATCCACAGCAACCTTTGTCCCGGCGGACACCGCATAAAGCACATTCACGTAACATAAACCGTGTCTGTGGAAGAGAGGCGCAAGGCTCACCATTTTGTAAGGGGGGAAACCGAGGTATGAGCCCACATAACTAGTGGTCTGAGGAGTTCACTCAGGCTCTTGGCTGCACAGTCCATGAAACCTCTTCACTTAGCAGCTGCTAAGTGACTTTGGACAAATAACACGACCATTTGGTGCCTGTTTCCTGATGACGCCATAGCTACAACGTAGCCTCATCGTTGTCGTGAGGGCTCAGTGAGATAACTGATGTAAGCCTTGGCTGTCATTCACACCGTCACCAAAGTCACCATCGCCACACAGCATCTGGCCAGCGTGCCCACTGATGTCAAGTCTGGAAAGTGTTTCCACGACCTATGTTTACATAAGTGGTAACTAATGGAAAATGTGCCTTCTGGCTAGAACTATCCATAGATCTCCAGATACTCATATCTGGACAGCAACAGGGTAGAGTTGAAGGAGCTCTTAGCTTAAGTGTTAGAAGAACTGATTTTGGAATCTCAACATCCTCCTCCAGAAGATGAGAAAAATCAGCCTGCTGCTTCCTTCCCTCACAGGGTTAGTCACCTCTTTCCTCATCAGTGATTTCCACACAAATATGGAGTTAGTCCTCCCATGTCCGAGGCACTGGCTACAGCAGTGTTCAAGAAAGACATGGTCCCTTCCTCAGAGCTTGTAGAGTGATGGGGACAAACTGGGGGACAAGATAAGATGTACAAGGTCACGACAATATAACCATGGGAAGAAGGTAAGAAATGTAAGGGTTTCTTCTGGACAGATTTTTAAATTGAGAGAGTTCTTGTTTCTATAACAAAAACGATCTCTTTCTTCCAAGCAACAGCGAGGCTATCAATGGGATGCACGTTTAATCTATATCCTTTCATACCAAGTATAATCAGTAGAGTCTAATGGGTGCAAATTTAGTGTTTATGGAAACGCAGTTAACTCAGATTACTTCCAAATATGTGAGCAATGACACTTTGGCAGAAAACAAAAACCGAATCCATGTAAATGCAGCTCTTGTGTTAACCAAAAATCTTTTGTGCACATGAGCAAAAATAGTAGTAATTCAACATTTTTGACTTCTAATTGTAGCTGTGCAAAAACAAGAAAAAATACAAACAAGAGAAGGAAAACAGGAGACAAGAGCTACTGCTTAGTCAATATTCACCATGTGCCAATCACTGTAAATACATTAACCTTGCAAACAACCCAGGCGGCTAGCTTTATGTGCTGTTCAGAACTACTAAGTAAGTTAGCCTAGTATACCAAATGCACAGCACAATCACTCAGAATTATACGGAGGTGGGTTAGAATTTCAGCTCAAATAACTGCCCTTAGGATAGATACCTGGCCTATCAGGTCTTTGGTTTCCTCACCTTTATAATGGGTCTCATTCTTAGATGTGTTGGTGGATGTTAGAAGACTCCAAAGAGATCATGTTTGCAGAAACAGAGCCCTGTGTATAACACAGTGCCTCCCAATGTGTGCTATAGCCTCTGCGTCTACACTCCAGGGATCCTGTTCAATGACCCGTCTCCCCTAAACACACATACACACCACGTATGAACAGAACGTTCCCCATCAGACTAAGCAACACAGCCAAGAAACTCCTTACCTGGCATTGGCAATCTGGCCTTCAGGAAAATTGAATTGAATCAAAATGGCAAATAAAACCATTCCTAAAACCCCCACAATAAACGTAAGTTGAAATTAGTTGAACACATTGCAGGTGATGATAAATATCATGGGCTGCTTACCAGGTTAAGCCAACACACGTTATATGGGCAAATGCCATTAATAATCCCACAGCTGAACACCAGCAATTTGGTCTCCATGGGAACAGAAGGTAATATTACACCACTGTTCTTTGATGGATCTTTTATTATTTCAGTATTTGAAGAGTGATTTTTCAAGATGATAGAAACTATCAAACACATTCAATTATGCATAACATCGGAGATACAAAGTGTGGGGTCTGGAATATTCCTTTGGTCCCACTCATTTTCAGGAAGAGAAGATGACACTGATTGGGAGAACAGGCTGATATTTGGGAGAAGAGACCACAATGTCAGGTCCTCCTGTGACTCCTAGAATCGCCAAGCCTGGAACCTACAGAGGGAAGCTTTCATCACAGAGGATGGACTTCCTGCCTTCAGTAATTTTACAAATGCCCACCAGGGACCAGTGAACGCCCAGAGCCCTAATCAATGCAGGGAGACCACTCAGCAATCATCAATAAAGAATATCAAATCTGATTAAATATGTGAGCTGGAGACTGAGAAAATGTCGAAAGAGCAGTTCAAGGTAATGTGGGAAAGGCCATGCCATTCTCCAAGTCATCAAAAACAGAAGGAGTTGCCCTTGGGTTTTCTCCTTCACCTGGACCTATGTATTCTCCCGCTAAAATGCCTCCCACTCTTTACCCTCCCCCCACCTCCTGCTTTCATTGCCTGGGTCCGGTTCTTGCCTGGATGGTTGCAAGGGCCTCCAGCCAGCTCTGCTCCCTTCCTCTGGGGGCTACCTGGGTGAGAGATGGAAGCACCCATGGGTGGGGGCCTAGCAGTCACCAGAAACCGTAATCTGTGTAACAGCATATAGGGGGCCGGCCTGTTCCTCGTGCCATCTTACATGTTTTAATAAATTAACTCATTGACTTCTCCCCCCAAACCTAGGAGTTTTCCACAGTAATATTTTTGTATCATACAGATGAGTTTGCCTCAGGTATAGAGAGAATAAGCACCTTGCCCGGCCTCACATGCACTCTCACACACATGCTCACACATGGGAAACCGTAGAGTCGAGAACAGAACATAGCAATGTGGATCCAGAGTCCGTGGTGGAAACTACAGGCACTCCAGCGGGTGGGATTTTAAATGCTTGGGTTGCCCAAAGATGACGATGTTCCAACAGGAACCTCCTGGCTCACGGCTGGATCATCCTTCTAGCCTGGAATTCAGATACGACCTACCATTCCCTCCAGACCCTAGCTCCTTCAAAGGCAGTTCAAATGTCACTTGGGTCAGCAGCTGCGATGCTGGTCCTCCCTCTGGGGCACCTGGAAAGGCCCTGCTGTGTTCAGCTGCTAATAAGAAGCAAATAGCCTAGTTGTGGAGGCTGGAGATGCTGGAGCTACCCTGCCTACATCTGTATTCTAGATGCTGCTGGCTAGCTGGTTCCTTGAGCTTTCTGTGCATTTGTCTCCTCATTTCAAAAGTGACACAGGGGATCCTGGGTGGCTCAGTCAGTTAAATGTCCAACTCGATATTGACTCTCATGATCTCACGGTTGTGGGATTGAGCCACACATCAGGCTCCTCACTGAGCATGAAGCCAGCTTAAGATTCTCTCTCTCCTTCTCTCTCTGCCCCTTGTCCATGTGCATCCTCTCTAAAGAAATAAACAAACAAACAAACTTAAAAAAAAAGTTGACTTTTTTTTTAACCTTTAACACTACTAATAACCTGGCTCAGAGGCTGTCATTATAATTAAATGAGTAAATCAATGTAAAGAGCTTAGAAGTGTATTTGACACGTCCGTGAAGACAACGATGGTGGTGGTGAGGAGGATAAAAACAAGCCATGTGTATATACGTCTACCCCACAAAAGACATCTAGGAAAATTAATATGCAAGACCTGTATTCAAATAGCTACCATGGATTTCAGCTCGTGGTTTACAAGGAAGCAGGAAATAGAATAATAGCAACAACAACATCTGCAAGTATACTGATGTTTAAATTTAAAGGTTCCACCGAAAGTGGTGTTGGAAGGAGGGGTGATTGCTTGAGCCAACAATGAGTAACAGAAATCAAGTTTACACTCTCACTGGGGAAAAAAAAAAACAAAATAACCCACATACAAATATGAAGCGTCAGTTTTCAGACATTGGCCATCAGGCTGCATAGACCACAAGTGAAGTGAGTCCTACTACTTACTGCCTATAGGGAGTTTCCAGGACATGATCCAGGAAGGTGGAACCAAGGCTGCCAGGGCAGCCTCCCTGAGCCAAGGAGACAGCGCTGAGAGTTCAGGAGGCCAAGGGCCCAGAGTTCACAGGACAGAGCACCAGAGATGAGAGCATAGGAAACAATTCCCAGGGAATGATGGGGGCATCCACAAGTCAGAGTGGGAGACCTCACAATTCATGGGTCAATGGGCAGAGCTCAGAGGAGCATTGTCTCAGCAGCTAAACTATCCCAAGACAAAAGACTTCTCTGGTCTCTCCTAGCAAACCTTTAAAAGCAAGCCCTGGAAGGATCAAACTGATTCCCAGTTTGGAATCAGTTAAACGCATCCCATAACAAAGCTCTCTCTCTGTGTATATATAATGATATATACGTATTTGTTTTTCGATGTATTAGTTAATATAAATCCATGTTCATATTTTTATTTCATGTATATATAAATAAATACATATAAATCTAGCACTGAAAATGAAAAGGTAAACACAATGCCTGACATTGAATCGAAAATTACCAGGCATACAAAGAGTCAGGAAAACACAACACATAATGAGGAGAAAAATCAAACAGTAGAAACTGATACAAAAATGGCACCGATGACAGAGAAGTTCTCAGCAAAGGGAGTTATAGTGAAGAAAAAGGGGTGAGGTAGAGAATGGGAGGTGGGGACATGGAGGAGAGGAAAGACTGGGGCGGAGGGAGCTGAGAAGGAGGCAGAAGCAGAGAGGAAAGGGGGTCAGAGAAGCAAGCCATCTAAACAAGGGAAGAGAAGAGAGCATAGAGGAGGGCAGAGATGCCTGGAAAGAGGGCAGGACAGAATTAGGGGCAGGACCAGGAGGTGATAAGAAAAGACACAAATGTAATGACAGAAAGAAGGGGGAAGCACATCACCTGCTCCGCTTCTATATAACCTTTATCACAATAATTTGTGACCTATTGATGTAATTACGTATTTAATATATATATGCCATATATATGCCCCCAGCAGTACCCTGCTTGTTCGTGAGGCCAGGATAGCGTGTGTCTTACTCACTGCAGTTTTACCAAATATGAACACAGCCCCAGAATACAGTGAGGTGGCCAAGTTGCTGAATATGTCAAAGAGAGGGGGCAAGTATCACTGTTACCTTACTGACCAGGGGAGACTGAGTCTAGAAGGGTCAGTTACTTACTCAAGGACAAAAGCTAGTAATGGCAGTCCCATTAAATATGGAGTTCTTTGTTCCAAGTCCAGGCATTCCTACAGGCCAGAAAATAAAATCATTCCTTTTGGTAACTCGTGCCAAATCTTTAACTCCTCAATGAATAGTTATGATCCAATTATAATTTGTATTTTTTCAGATGGAACAGTTGTGAGTACAAAGAGGCTCAGAGAGCATTTCTGCTATATTTAGGGGAAGGAAACATTCTGTACAAGCTGTTGGTGAGGGCAAGGCAATGGAGGGACAGTGCATGGCAGCCTGGGAGGCTGCTGTCGAAGAGAGGAAGTTCGTGGGCCATCTGAGTGGTTCAGTCAGTTAAGCGTCCAGCTCTTGATTTCGGCTCAGGTCATGATCTCATGGTTCACAATATCAAGTCCCACATCAGGCTCTGTGCTGACAGCCCAGAGTCTGCTTGGGATTCAATCTCATTCTCTCTCTCTCTCCCTCTCTCTCCCTCTCTCCACCTCTTCCCTGCTTGTGCTCTACCTCTTTCTCAAAATAAATAAACAAACATGAAAAAAATATTAAAAGAGAGAGAGGAGGTTCTTTACACTGGAGACTAGGTCCTTCCATATGCGGACTCAAAGGTTATGCACACACATGATACACAGAGTCTGCCACACTGGGTTCTCCCCTGCAGCCTTCTATTTGTGTGACCTGAGACAAGTTAGTTCCTCTCTCTGAGCCTCAGTTTCCTTGTGTCCAAAATGTAGGTAATGCGATTTCGCTCAGAGGGTTATCACAGGCATTAAGAAGGATGAAGCACAGAGACAGCATCTATAGCTACTCACTGAAGGTCCATCTCTGACACACCTGTTGTTCTGGAGGAACAGTTACTGCCCCCAACACGTGTGGTCTAGCAGGGGACTGGCTAGAAAACAGGCAATGCCAATGAAATGCAAAGGTCATAAAGGCAAGAGTGGGCAAGAAGTTACTTGGGGCCCAGAGAGGGGCCTCCTAACCCAGCCTGGGGCCAGGGGAGAGGGTAGGACCTGGGAGGCGTTTGGAGAGAAGGACGTCGCAATCAACAAGGTGGAGGAGAATATGCAGAAGGATAAACGGTGGAGCTTCCTGTGCCTTCTTCACAGACACGACACAAAACCCCAGTTGAGTCAGGGACGTTATGGAGCTCTGACTCCACGTCGAGCACCCAATCGGTGCATCATCTCTAGCTCAGAGGTGATGAGCTGGACGACCAGAGTGACAGACCCTGGGTTGGAACCCAAGCGTGTCCAACTCCAAGTCTGTACCTGTTGGTCCACTCCAGGAGACCTCGGCTGGACGATGCCTCAGACTCACCTGGGGAGATTTTTAAAACACTGCGGTCTAAACCCCAGCCTAGCTGGGCTGATTCAGAATCCTGGGAGTAGAGCTCAGATTTGCATAATATTTTTAAAAGTCTCCCCAGGAGATTCTGCTGTGCACTGTCCCCAACTGCAGGGAAAGCCACGGGGAAAGGCTCTCTCTGCAGGCAGCCTGGTACCACGTTCAAGGCTGTTTACCACCCGTGAGCTACCAAGAGTCCATGTGTTGGACTTCTGAGTCTATGCCTGTGTTAACATGTACTCTGAGAGCAGCGAAGCTGTGAAGCTTGAAGACACATGTTGGTGGTGGACAGGCTGGGGTTCGACAAGGTAGGTTTGACAGGCTGAGCTGGACAACACGCCCCCCTGAGCCAGCTTCCTGGGGAGAGGGGAGTGACATACATGTCAGCCTTGAGGCTGCCTCTCTCCATTTCTCTCTCCTCCTCTTAAAACTGCAAGCTCATCTTCAGTCCAGGGCGAGACTAGGAAAAGGAGGAAGGAGGGGAGAGAGTAGCTAGACCTGCGGGTGCTTCCTGCATTGTACGGAGGGGCCCTGATGACCCCCCGGTCCCCAGGACTCCATCCGGCCATCGGGCGGCCCATGTGCCCTACCTGGGCCAGCTAGCGGCTTAGACCGAGGAGGGAGAAACAGGTGTCCACTATCCTGGTCCTCTGCTCGCCGCATTCAAGACAGAACACAGCTACTTTTGTGGAAACTGCTTCATTTCTCCTGCAAACATACCTGCCTGTGCCCGTGTAAGTGCTCCCATGTGTATCCACGTGCACAGCACACTCACCCAGACCTCGGCAACACTGTCGCCGAATAGCCAGTCGGTCCGTTGCCGGGTGTTCTCATCACTGGGGGAAATCACTTAAGAGGGTCACTGAGTTCACATCCTGTGTGCTCTCTTCCTGCATTACACCTGCTGTGTGTCCCTCCTTTGGTAGCCTAGGCACCGGGCCTGCTAGAAACTGGGTCTAAAGGAATCACTGAGGACGTCTGAACCAGACGTTGGAGACCTCCCGTGATCAGGCCCATCTTCCACTAAACCCCACCAAGCATCCTGGATCTCAAGACCACACTACAGTCTCTAAACAGGTGTTGTGCATCAGACTTCTCGTCTTTGGTATAGCGCTGCAATAACAAATAACCCTGAGCTCTCAGTGAGTTATCACTCACAGAAAGGCCACTGTGGGTTAGCAGTGCTGTGGGCAGTGTTCCTAGAAGCAGAGACTCAGGGATCCAGGGCCCTCCCATCTTGTGCCACTCCCAACTTTGACATACACTCTTCAGAGGCACCACAGAATGAACGGATAGCCTCAAGCATCACACAGTATTTTTAAGGGAAAATACTCAGGGATCCCACTGGCTCTAACCCAGGCATACGGCCCTCAACTAACCGCAAGGGAGGCCTGGCAAAACATCTTCACACGTGCATATCAAATGAAATGGGACCGGGGAGGTACAGCCAGTCGGCCACCACTGTTATTCTGATCACCAACCCTGCTTCCCTCTTCTTCCTACACCTGCCACACCCTCGTGCAAGGGGGGCAGCCCTGGTCACAGGTGTTCACGGCCTCGCCTTCCAGCTGTCGGATTTTGGGGAGGGGGAGGCAGTGTGGACGCTGGGTCCGATATGGTTCTTACTGGTCCAACAACCAAAGACCTAAGAATATAAATGAACTGCCCTTCACAACGGGCAACAGTAGGAGTGGGAAGGAGAAACTGACATGGACATTCCCATGAGGGATGGAGGAAAGTGGGGAACCCACCGCAGACATAGGTCTGTAGGTTTCGTGATGAGGCACAAATTTCACTACTGGTAGAACTCCTTGGTCCATCTCCCTGGGTCCATGCAGTTCGTGGTCCCTGGGTCCACCTCCCGGGAGGCTGGGTGGAGGGGAGCACGGTCCCTGGGGGACAGACAGCATTCAAAGCCTACCTCTTGCTCTCCAGCACCCTGGGAAGGAGGCCCACGGGTTGACATTAGCCCCAAATAGCCAATCAGTCTTCCAGTCTAAGTCTGTGGTTTCTTCTACAACACCATTTTCTTCAAAATTTAGTAGGCTGTCAATCTATTTGTTTCCAGTCTCTTCCCCGTGCCCTTATGTCAGCTGCATTTCTTTATTTTCTCCCCCCAGGTCTCTATAGAAAGTAAATAGAAGCTGCCTTGAAGTTTTCTGGGTCGATATGTAGGAGAATTGATGCATTAATCTGCTGTTTGCCTCAAGCCACTTTATTCAACAGAGAAGTTTTCTTGGGCTCTGTCAAAGTTTTCTTGTGTTTGTTTTTTTATTTTTAAAATAACTTCAGTGTTTTTGTTCCAAAAGAAATAGGTTTTCCAACTCTGCCGGGCCCCAAATTTCTGCATGGACTTTCCCTAAATGTCCCAAAATGTCAACAGTGCCGAGGCTGAGGACCTGCCCCAGACACAGCTCAGACGGCCTTCAGTCTCCCTTCCAAGTCCGCAGAGGTGACAGTTTACCAAATGTCCTGCCTCTGAGTAACACAGGTCCTCGTGTGCCCATCCTCTGATAGCCGAGTCTCCATTTCCAGATCCCTGATTGCTAAGGTCGAGGCCATGCTTTTAGCTTTCTGATAAGGCTAGACCATCGAAAGAAACATTTTTTCTTACGTAACACTAACTGCTGCAACAAGCAATCCATAAATCTCAGTTATTTAACATTTTTACGTTTGTTTGTTTGTCTTTCTAAAGTCTGATACAGGTCAGCGGATCTCCTGTGTGGCTCTCCTCCAAACGATGTCTCCCTATCCTCGTTCTTTTGTTCTGTGCCACTGCCGTCCCAAACACATGACTCCCCAGGTCACCACAGAAGAAAGGAAGCCCAGAGCATCAAGCAAGATGCTTGGAGAGTAAGGAGAAGAGGCTTATATCACCTACATCCCTACATCATTGACTAGAGCCTCGTGGTTCCCTTCTTAAAGTTCACTTATTTTTGAAAAAGCATGAGTGGGAGAGGGGTGGAGAGAGAGGAGGAGCGAATCCCAAGCAGGTTGTGCTCTGTCAGTGCAGAGCCCGATGTGAGGTTCAATCCCATGAACCGTGAGATCATGACCTGAGCTGCAATCAAGAGCGGGACGCTTAACTGACTGAGCCGCTCAGGCGCCCCAAAGCCTAGCCTTACAGTTTAATTAACTGTAGGTGTTCAGGGCACATGGGGACGGTTCCTCGATGACTTCACACTCTCTCCACCCACACACCAGTGCTCTGCATCTCCTGAGTCAGGCCAAATGCTCGGGGTGTGTCTGCCGGGGTCACAGTGCACACTCTGGGGGGAAATGGTCCTAGAGTCTCGAAATCCTGGCTCCCACGTCAGCATCCCTTCCATCAAGACTCCATTAACTAGGAAAGGCATTCTCCACGACATCAAGACATCCACTGGTAGATACCCACCCAGCTAGACAGCAAGAAAGAACCAAACGAATTACCGATATTCTAGGTACAGTCAGTTATGGGCTCTTGCCATTCAGTGGGAACTGGTTCAGAGATTCTGGACACACATTCAGAGGGCAGTGTTTTATGTTCGGACCTGGTTTTCAAATTTGCACACAACACTGGACAAGAGTCAGATCCAACACCTGCCAAGGCCTTTGTGATTCTCCTTCTGTTCCCTCCCTGAGCAATCCCTTCCTAGGAAAGCTGCGTTCATGGTATGGTGGTGACTGGAGCCCAGCGACCCTGCGCAGAGAGCGGGTGCTGCAGGTGAGGCTGCTGGGGGGCTGCAGAACACCGTCTGGGTGCCTCACATCTGTGCCATACTCGCTCATCACAGTCGTGCCGGGATGTCAGCCCTGCTACCCTCAGCACACAGGCTGCAGGTTCCTGCAGGTGACGGCTCCCTCTCCCCACCCCCCACCCCCCACCCCCCGCCGAGCCTCACTCATATCCCTCCCCCTCTCAGTCACTGGGTGCCAGCCCAGGGACTGCAACAGCATCATCACACCTTTTCCCAGCCCAGGGTCTTTGCCACAGTACACGCAGCTCAAATGTTCTTCCTCTTTCTCGCCACTCTTTGTCCATGGGTTGCCTCTGTGCTAACCAGAATGAGTTTCCCTGCTGGTGGATCAATGGGAGAGAGGAAAGCTCCCTTGCCCTACTGATGCTTGGCTTGGCAAGTGGAAAGTGGGCGGGATTTAAGTCCCAACCCACCTCCTCCACCAGGGGCCTTTGTAGAGCATACAACTTACACAACTGTACATGGCAGCCCTATGTCCCCCCCTCACTTCCGGCTATGTCTCATCCTTCACGTCACAGCCTGAATTCCCCTTGCTCAAGGAAGCTCCCCTATATCACAGACCAGGTCAGGGGCCACATAAGAGCAGCTCCTTTGCATCCAAGACACTATGATTAAGTAGAGATTGGTGTGTTTTCTTGCACGTATACCTTGCTCCTAGCTAAACTCCCAGAGTCTTGCATGAAGTGCAGGTTAGACACGCAATAAGATGTTTATCAAATGAAGGCTCAAATACAGAACGCACATCCGGCCTCAACATCATCTCACAGTTCATGGGTTCGAGCCCTGCGTTGACTCTGCAATGCCAGCTCGGAGCCTGGAGCCTACTTTGGATTCTACGTCTCCCTCTCTCTTTCTCTCTCTGCCCCTCCCTCACTTGTGCTCATGCGTTCTCTCTCTCTCTCTCTCTCTCTCTCTCTCTCTCTCTCTCTCTCTCATCTCTCAAAAGTAAATTAAAAAATGCAAATGCCTAAATCAAGGTCACCCACAATGGATGATTTCAGCCACTGACACTTTAGCGTGAATCAAGTGTGCCAAATCTCCTTACTAGGAAGCTAGCTCACAGCAGAGCCCTTTATGACCCACGACACACAGCTACCAAATAGGTCGATTCTTCAAGTTCCTTCCATTCTACCTCAGTTGCAGCTATGACATCCATCCATCTCTCTACTCTGCTCACCTCACCTCTACATGGTCCAGGCCTCCACTCCAGGCTCTTGCGGATTCTGCCCCAGCCCTACCTCCTCCCATCAATCCCGTCCAGAGCGGCGAGAATGACAACACATCCCATCATGCCGATCCCCCGCATGTGGTACTGTCATGACTAACCAGGTTTACAGAGTCCCCAGTGATCGGGCCACTGGTGACCTTCCCAGCCCCAGGTCTGGCCACCCTGCCTCCCTGGAGTCCCCAGATGTGCCACACCCTTTCCCTCACGGCCCTGGGCCTCGATGCTTCTTTTCCTCACCTTTCCCCTCCCCTTGACATTCCACAGCTGACAATCACTCATTTTGATTCAGACGAGAGCTCCTTCAGTCTGGGAAGTGCTTCCGGACTGTGTCCCAGTCTCGAGCACCCGGCCCTGTTTTGTGCTTCACTAGCAGACCAGCATGAGGCCTGATTCCCTGCACCGGGAGCTCCTGTCTAGAGTCCACATGTCTCTCTGGGCCGTGTCCGTCCACTCCAACATGAGCACAACCAAAATAAGTACCCTGCGAACACATGGTAAATAAAGCAATAAATGAAGTTTCAAGGAAACGACTCTCTCTAAAAAATGATGGGCCAAATGATTTGGAAGGCCCCTACTAATGTCTGCTTTCGGAAGACAGAGGATTTAGGAAACTACTAGTCCATGGCAAGAGACGGATCTAGATTCAGAGTCCTGCGTCCTGTTCCCTGCTTAAAGTCCCTCTCTCTGGGAAGCCCTCTGTCAATCACCCTGGGGGGTGGGCCCCTCTCTTGTGTGCTCCAGCCAGCTAGAGCACTGCAGATGAATTCTTTGTTAGCGTCTATCTCCTATGAGATTAGTTTTTCAATCTCCTTCCTTTTTCTGCCTAAATTGCAAATTCCACGAGGATAGAATTGGGGCTGATTTGTTGACCATCGCTCCACTCTGCCCACCTCAATGTTAAATATAACCGCTTTTTTTTTTTTTTTTCCTAAGTAGGCTTCACATCCACCATGGAGCCCAATGCAGGGCTTGAACTCACAACACTGAGATCAAGCCCTGAGCTGAGATCAAGAGTCAGACACTTAACCGACTGAGCCACCCGGGTGCTCCAACATGACCGCTGCCTTAATGAGAAGACAAGGCATGGCTTAGACTCAGGATCCTCAACCACGAAAAGGAGGAAACATCATAGAGGCACTGGTTACAGAGACAGCCTTAATGAGAAGACAAGGCATGGCTTAGACTCAGGATCCTCAACCACGAAAAGGAGGAAACATCATAGAGGCACTGGTTACAGAGACAGCTGTTGCCACCTGCCCGGCACTAGGTGGTGAAGGTGGGGAACACGGCTGTCCACCTACTGGGAGGGTTCTAGGAGACGGCAAGTGGAAATAATTTGGCTGGATGCAGTGGGACCTGGGCATGTATCCCGGCCCCGCAGGGGACCAGTTGCCCAGTGTTGGGCAACTATGAAGTTACTAGACCTTTAGTTTCCTTACCTCTATAATATGAATCTATTCCAGGAGCCACGAGGAAGCACAGTAAAAATGCTCAGCACAGAGCCTAACATGAGTAAGTGCTCAGCACATCTCACTGACATAATTACATTAAAAGGTGAATGTGACGTTTGGTGACACCATGACACCGTCCCTGGGTAGGAGGAAGAACAGGAGGGGAGACAGGGATGCTCAAAGGGGAAATATCTTTCCCCTCCTGAGTCCCAGGCAAACCTTACAGGGTGAACACATTTCACTCTCCCCTTTAAGAAAAGAAGAAGAAACAGAGGCTCAGAGTGGTCAAATGACCTGCCAAGCTCTCACAGGTAATCCATGGATGAACCTGACCTTAGCCCTGCCAGGGGTCCGTCTCAAATCCAGTGTTCTCGCCTGTGTGCCGTGCTGCCCCCTGGCCTTGTAATCAGTCAGTATGTGCTGACTGGGTGCCTGTCACGCTGGATGCTGAGAACACTGCTCTGCCTCGTCCTTGCCACGTGACCTCCCACCGTGCCTAGAAACTCGGGAGAGGAGGAAGGCTCCGAAGGCAGGAGACGAGGAAAAACGGTGGTTTTCGCCAATGAAAAGTGTTGTGCATAAATAAGCAATACTGTAGACTTTTGTACGAAAAGTCCACTTTCACGGATTTATATTCTTTTGTGGAAATGACCCATGGAATTTTCGCTGGATTCATACACAGATGAATGCAACCCACCAGAGAGTCAAAGCCCATCACGGCTGTGCACCAGATAGCAATTTACTATTTGTTTTGCAACGTTATAAACTATTTAATTTTAGCACAGAGGGCGAGTACAACAGTGCTTGGCATCTTAATTCCTGAAATAGCAGACATCATTCAACACAATTTTTAAAACTGTGAAACATGTTTTTCTTTCGATAACGATTGTGTTTTCCTGATGACGTCGGACTCGTCCCCAGGTAGTTAACCTTAGAACGTGGCATCCACGGACTGCAAAGTCATCTGTGCTCATCCCCACACAAATGCTTGTACAGCCCACTCCCCAGGCGGGCATCACACTGGTGTGATGAGCTTTGACAAAGCACGGGGCTAAACAGAAAGCTCAGTGCTAAGTGTGCACCTGTCCACCTCGGGGAGAACATCTGGGTTTACCGGGCTGTGCTTTCTTGTGTCTGTAATCAGGAAGTAAAAATGAAAGCTAAGCTAATAGTAATTGTCCCCAGAGCCAGATTATGCCTTTGCTGGGGACTGGGACTTTTCATCTGTTAGAAAATAGAAAATATATTTAAAATTTTATTTTCAGGATTGGAATGACATAATTACATATTTACATGCACATATGTAGATACAGGTAGATGCATATGTGTGTGTATGCATATATATGTTTTGATTTTACAAGACATTAAAACATTCCATTGGCCCCCAAAGTATTGCGGGCCCTGGGTCCTGGGTACTGGACCTACTGTGTCTGGGGCTATGTCAGCTGTGGTCACCCCTCATATGTAACCAAGAACCTCACGGTGCACCAGCTTACCTCACCTACATCCAACACTAACTGAGCACCTGCAGTGACCAGCACCTCGAATGGGTGCCGGGGGCTACACAAAGGAAGATGCCCCACCAGGTGGAGGCTGAGGCTGACATTCCCATTAGCGTGGTGTCCCTGACCCCTTGCCCGGTCTCTGAGACATGGTAGGTGCTTGATAAATATCTGATGAGTGAATAGACTGACGGCAGCATCTCTGCTCATGGAGACGCATCGCAGTCGAGAGGCAATATGATGGTGCATTAACAGCAATAATGAACGTCCGTGCCTTAGCCATGGGACTCCGGATGCTCGCGAAAGGGATACGAGGATGTTTACAGTAACAAGGGTGAATTTAAAGCAAAGGTGAAGTACAAAGCGCCCAATAAAAATGGAAGCAGAAGAGTAGGAAGAATGGCATATATAGGAGGTGGGAGACTTTTGCCTGGAGATCAGCCCTGTGCCTCGGTTTCCACCCCACCCAGCCCTTGCAGACATATGCCTGCCTCCAGCGAGGGGCTGTCATGCCACAAGGCTCGGCGTGTAAGGCTTTGTAAAGCTCAGCACTTTGTACACATGTGCTTTGGGAGCATCACTCCTTTCCAGGAAGATGCTGGTTTACAACCCTCTGCCACCTGACTTAGCAGGAAAGTGGCCCCAGAGCCACAGTCTGGAATATTCTCTCAATGACACACTCCTGGGTCTGGAAAGTATGTTCTACGTCACATGAGCATGGAGGCATTTCACTTTGGTGGCCAACACATTCGTCTCAGGCGCATTCATCTGCTCCGGCAGAGCACGAGTCCCCCCCTCCCCAGCATGGCTTCTGTGATTTCCACAGGTGAGCCAGGGGCCAGGGAGGCTCAAAGCATCGGGTGGAATGCATCTGTTGGAAAGTTAAATGCCTAACGTCTACTCGCAAGGGCTTTTGTCCTCTCGCATTCAGATGTTCTCGGATTCCACGGTTTCCGACAGGTGCTCGTTCAACAAAGGTCTCCTGAGCACACTCGCTCTATCAGGCACACGCTGTGGACACAGAAAGACCACGCCCAGCCCTGCGAAGCAGCAGACTGACCGGGCGGGGCCGTGGCAAGAGGCTGCCCAGTCCTATGACTGTAGACACAGAACTAAACCTGTGTCTCAGCCTCTTCACCTGCAAAAGGAAATCCCACACGGTGGCTGGTGAAACTGACGGAGCCCTTGGGCGTCCACGGCTTCATGGAACAGGTGTTCAAAAACTCAATGCGAAATGATTGGCATCATACTTTACACGCTATTCCGGAATTTTTAAAGCTTCGATTACTGCTTTGCCTCATGCACTAGATCCCACGACCCACCGAGGAAGAGGCCAAGGTGCATCCATTTGGGCCCCTGCGGCACACGGCGGGGGGGCGGCACTGAGTCGAGACTAAAGCATGTGGATGGATGAGCACGCGATGTACCGATGCTCCTGCCCACGGAGGCTGAGCTCTGAGGACCAGGACACCCTACGGCCTGTGCTCATCCACCAGGCTGCCATCCTCTCCCCGGGCAGTGGAACACCACCACTGATCTCAGTGACGCTGGGAGTGCGCCGCATCCCTGGTGGGAGAAAGGGATTATCCTGGTTTCGAGAATTGGATTCCTGATACTGAGCACTTTATTAAGTGTGACCGCAGATCTTACGTGCCAATCTTGCCAGGCCACAGTACCCAGCTCCTCAGCCAAGCATTATCCTAGGTGTTTCTGTGAAGGTATGTTTTAGATGAGGTGAGCATTTAAGTCATTAGACTCCGAGCAAAGCAGATTTTCCTCCATGGCGTGGGTGGACCTCGCCTCATCAGTTGACGGTCTTAAAAGAAAGACTGACCACCCTCTGCCACCAAGAAGAAAGGATTTGGTCATTTGGTCAGCAGACTGCCTTTGGGCTCAAACTGCAACTCCTATCGTGTCTCCAGACTGCTGAACTAACCTGCAGATTTCAGATTTGACAGCCTCCAGAAAAGCATGAAACACTCCCTTAGGATCGATCTGTGCGTGCGTGCGTGCGTGCGTGCGTGTGTATGTACACATACACACATCCTACTGGCTCCGTTTTTCTGGAGAATCTGGACTAATAAGTCAAGTATGTGTCAAACGTCCCCAACTGCACCAGGCAGTGACAGGGATATCACAGGGAAGATAGCAGAGAAAGGACTAAAAGGGACCTCCAGCATCATCTTGTCCAATCCTCTTTTACACATGAGGAAACTGAGACCCAGAGAGGGCAATGATCTGACTCAAGGTCACACAGCAGGTTAGTGCCAAAGCCAAGAACAAAACCACACCTAAGACCCTTCGTTCAATGTCCTACCCACAAGACCACACTGGGGCTCTTTAATTATGTGGATAAACTAAAAGAAAAATAATCCAACAGAGGGTTTTACTGAGCATTTTGTGCTGGGCTCTACGCTCCAGGCTCTTACATGCTTATTTCATTTAATCTTCTCAGCAACCCTGCAAGGCAGGCATTAGTGTCCCTTTTTGACAGATAAGCCGCAAATCAGAGAGGCAAAATAATTCCCCTGGGGCAGAGCTTGCCGGCTCTTGATGGGGAGGGGACGGGAGCTCCAACTCTAATCTGAAGCCCCAGCCGCCTGGAGCTGGGAAAGAGGAAAGAGCCGGGATGCACACAGGGAGGGAGGGAGGGGCCCGGCTGTCGGGAAAGGGACCCATGATGTTTCATGCGGTCAACTCATTCTGCTATGACGCTCTAGCTTCTGCAAACGTCTCTGCACAGAAAGGCTTATTTTGAAGGCAACACCTGGTCTCTAATCCTTTCAGCTGATGCTGCAATCTGCGTGGATCCCCATGTTATTTGCTAATGCACTGGGCTTCCTGGGGATTTGGATGCACCGTTCCTAGGGGAGGCAGGGGGAGTGGATTTTGTTCTCTGCTCAGCAGCCGGTGCCTGGTGGGAAGGCACAGGGCGGGTGCGCAGCACTGAGCCCGCATAATTGGATGGGACCCAAATGGAAAATACACAGGGAAAGAATCAGGTCCCGAAAATAACCCATTGAGCTAAGCTCCATGAGCAAGTTCACTGCTGAGTACCCACAAATAAGCTATTTTATCTGACTCTGGTACAAGACAGGGATGTCTTCTTTGACACACATCCCCAAAAATAGCCAAGAAAAGAAACGGAAAGGGGAAGAAAAAACTATACTGTATCATGTTCCTGCTATGAGTCTATTTTGGTAGGCTTTATACATATTAACTCCTGAAATCCTCTCTAAAAGCAGGTATTATCCCTTTCTCAAGTTGAGAACCTGAGTTTGCAAGGGTGAATGAACGCCCTCAAGTCACATGGCATTGGGGAGTGTGGCAGGTGCCTGACACCATAATCTTCTCTCCCCCATGTCACACCGTGTCAAAGGCAGAGATCTGGCTGGGTCATGCTCGGCTTCTCGGATGCGGCAGAGTCCGTGTCCCCCGCCCCAGCCCGTCCCAGGTCCCGGGTTCTGAACAGTCTCCAGGGGCAGCCCCACACAGTGCTGGGCCCAGGGATGTGCTGGTGAGTGAGTTGGCCTCTATCCGCAGCCGCTCAGAATCAGGCGGAGGAGAGACAGAGATGCCTAGAGCCAACCACGGAGGGAACATTTGGGAGAGACAACTTATTCCTAGGAAATCAGAGAGTGCTTCTCACAGGTGGTGGCATCTGAACGAGGCATCAGAGGATGTGCATAAGAGTTCCTTCTGGGAGATGCTGTAGCATAATCATCCCCACGTGTTCCCGTGGACCTAGAAAAGGCCCTTGTCTTAGAACATGTGTCAAAAATGTTTTGAACCGATCTCTGACATTCCCTAACGTCCTACGCCACATTACCTGGGAAATGGTCTGAGCTGGAGATTTTCAGGTAGATCCTCTGGGGAGGCACATGCGGGCGAGTGAGAAGTCGGCTGAGGGGGAAGCGGCCCTGGCCCTGTGACGTGGTCACAACGAAGGCCTCGGTCTACCCATCAGGAGTCTGGAGAGGGGCTGGGCCTGCAGCAGGGGGGCTGGGGCTGATCCACGGGACGCACACAGCACCCGCTAACAATGGAGGGTCAGTGCCTGGTCTTGGGGATACGCAGAGGGAGCAGGAAGTCCCGAACTCCCACCCCCTTGCTACTATCTGCTGGGTCCAGTGTCAACGCTGAGGACACGGGTGCCTCGAGGCTCGGTGGCATCTACAAGTGTTTGGAGCCCACCACCGAGGAAGTTCTATCTGGCTTTAAAGGCTGCTCGTTCCTGGGCACAGAACCCTGCCCCGGGTCCGGGTCACCTGCCCCTCAGGAGGGTCTCAGAAGCTCTCTCCTCAGCTCCTTGCATCGTGAGAACACGAGACACCGCGGCTGGCACCAGATGGAGACACGCATGGCTCAGCCACCTTTGCGGCCAAGCCTCCTGGCTGGGCCACAGGCAGGGAGAGGTGATGTCACAGGAGAGCCAGCAGAGCCGGATATGTGAGGAGGGGGCAGGGCTGCACGGGACAAGGGGGTGCCTCTTTCGTGTCTGGGTAGGCAGACTTCCACGCTTCTACTGTGGACTGTGTGACAGCTCACTGGGTCAACCCGACGGGCTACCGGGTGCCCAGACACCATGTAAAACTTTATCCCGGCTGTCTCCGTGAGGGTTTCTGGAGGGGACTGACTTGAGTCAGCGGACAGAGTTCATGCCGATCGCCCTCCTGAGGTGGGCGGCATCAGCTGACCGGCTAAGAAAATGCAGAACAAAAGGGGACAGTGAGAGAATGTCCTTTCCCTGCCTGCCTTCCAGCTGGGACACCCGCGTTCTCCTGCCTGCCCACTTGAGCTCAGACCAGAGCCCCCCACCGGCTCTCTCCCGGGTCCTCGGCTTGCAGGGATGGGTCATGGGGATGCCTCAGCCTCTATCATCACGTGAGCCAGTTCTTTTCAACAGATCTCTTTATATATATTGTGTCTACATAAATATGTCACCGCTAGTTGGAAATACTATCATCTGCCCCTCCATCTATCCGTCTCTAATGCAGGCTGGTTATTTCTGAGCAAGTCCCTCACAAACGTAATGACGTGTTGGCTCAGGAGAAGTCTGGGCACAGCGACCCTGAGTGTGGCCAAAGCCCTGCGCCTCACAGAGAGGTAATGACGGGAGTTGGCTGGGAAGAAGGAAGAAGGGAACGGTCAGGATGTGCATATTTATTGAGCGCCTACTGAATACCAGCACTGGACTAGGACCTTCACACTCATCACACCGATGGCTTCACACACAACCCCAGAAGATTACTGAATCTTTGTGAGTCCACTCTTCAAGGGGGAAACTGAGGCTCAGAGAAGTGAGCAAGTGGGAGATGGAGGCGGGCGTTGACAGGGGCTCACGGCCGACGGGCTGTCCAGGTTACCATGTGGTCCGGGGGAAGCCGCTCACCGCGTGCCCTTGCAAGGGACTGCCCAGAAGAGGACCCTACAGCGTCCACCCCAGGGTCCGGCATGAGGAATATGTTTCACAGAAAGGAAGGAACGGACGGGCGAGAGGAAGGGGCCCACACGCACCCCTGCGAAGCTGCATCTGGCCCCGGGGCCACGTCCCGTGTGGACCTTACCTCCGAGGAAGTCGGCTTGCAGTACCCAGCTCCGAAGACCAGGTTCTCCAGAGAGAGGCTGGACTGCTCCGGTCCCGCGTCTGGGCCGCCTTTACCAAGCCAGGACCCTCTTCCCGGACGGGTAAAACTGAAAGGCGGGGGGTTGAAGAGGGAGAAACAGTGTGAAGAAAGCGATGGTGCTGTTGGCTCTGCCCCTCCGGGCTGTCAGTGGGACACGGGGAGATAAGCCACTTAGAAGGAGCAGTTTGCCCCTCAGGATGCCGGCCTGACAAGGGGTGCACCCGGCACGCAATCCTGGGAAGCGAAGACGGCACACAGCCTGCTCTGTGAACACGAACATGCCCGGAAAGGCCAACCGTGCACCTGCCGAAAGACACCGAGGCACAGCTCCAAGGCCCCAGGACCAGAGGGACAGAAGGACGGGGGCTCCACCCGCTACTGTCTGAGTCCTGTGTCTGCTCCCTTCGGGGCACAGTCTGGGGTGAGCTCCTTCAACCCTTCCCCTCCCTGAGCCTCCATTTGTCCTGTAGAAGAGCGTGAGCATCACAGGTGCTCAAGGCATCTCCCTGGAAGGATCCAGTCCAAGCGACCCACATCCCTGCTCAACGCCCTGACGGGAAATAAAGTTCATATGACGCTTTTAATTCATGTATTCAAACATGTATCCGGTGAGCGCCACAGGCCTGGCAGTGAGTCAGGTGGCAGGTGGCAAGATGACGGAGGCCCAGCCCCCTCTCTGTGAAGACATTTTGCATAGAGAGGGAGGCAGAGGGGACACCACGAAGGTGAACTCAGAACAGGGCGCACGGGAGAGCAGTTTATAAAGCAAACCGGGGGGGAGGAGGGAGAGTCGAGGGGTCACCGATAGAGCATGGCCCAGGGGTCAGGGGCCGCCATCCAGGCTGGTCTGTCCAGACTGGGAGCCCGGTGACAGTGCCCATAAGCTCCATGACATGGGGAGGGGACAGCTCTTATGCCGGGCAAGCTGACACCAGCACCTTCACTGGGGCCTCTGAGGATTCTGTGAGACTGGCCCAACGTGGCTTCAAGTGCAACGTCAGACAAACAGCAGTCATTCGATACAGGCTCCAGCTGATGTCGATGACACCACAAATACAATAAAACCTTACACAATCATTATTATCTTTATGTAGCCACCGCTGCTGATAACACACACCTAATCGAATAGAATATAGTCATTACTCTGATTTGTTTACTGCGATTTTTTAAAAATTTTTTGACCTTTATTTATTTTTGAGAGAAACAGAGACAGAGTGTGAGCAGGGGAGGGGCAGAGAGAGAGGGAGACACAGAATCGGAAACGGGTTCCAGGCTCCGAGCTGTCAGCACAGAGCCCGACGCGGGGCTCGAACTCATGAACCATGAGGTCATGACCTGAGCCGAAGTCGGACGCTTAACCGACTGAGCCAGAACTGCAATTTAAAGCAAGGGTACATTTTGGCTACAACTGGATCAAAGGAACATTGCAGGAAAACAGAGAACATGTGCATGAGCAGCGATGCTCATGGCATATTCGGGGGCAGACTGCAAGTTAGTAACTGGAATCACTAGCTATTTTCCTGAACTGTGGCCTTGACTGACTCTTCCAGAGGATCTGAATCCCCCCAGTGGAATCCACCTGCCCCCTTTAAGGCTGAAACACTGGAGTCTCTTCTTGAGGGTGTTTCAGGGAAGGCGGAAGGTCTTTTGAGGTTAAATTTTAATTTCTCACCTGCTCCTTCCTGATTGGACTTGAGGAATGCTGGGAAACTCACTTTTCTGGAAATACCAGAACTTGCCCCATTTGACAGGTGTTTCCCATCATTTTAAAGGGTTGCCTTTGTTCCCAGCCACTGTGAGGTAACTAATAGAAATCCTTCCTATAAAACCCAGAGAACAAAAGACAGTTCTATTTTAACTGCCATCCCTGGAGAAGCCAGGCTCTGACGCTGAATGTCTCTGTGCGCTCCATTCGATTTGCAAGGAGCTGTTTCCATCAGAAGGTTAAGTTTTCTACGAGGAGTTTCCAGGTCCCCAATCCTCGTTAGAGAGTATCAGGGCTCCCAGAGGCAGGAAGATGGCTTTTCACAGCCATCTTGGGCAACATGGACACTTAGCTCCTAGCTGGACCCTGGCTCTCGTCTCCACCCTGATATCGCTTCCAGCCCAGCCGACTCTGGCCGCAGGAGGGATCTTTACAAAACACAGGTCTTACTGGGTGATTCTTCTGCTCTTATCCTTCAATGCCTCCTTCTTAAACAATGAATGGATTTTCAATTCCTCAATGTGTCATTCGTTACACTGCTAAATGAGACCTTTATCCTTCCAAATTTATTTCTCACTGTGCTAGACATGAGGCCGAGATCGGACCCCGAGATGTGCGCATGGCGGGCGCTGCATAAGTATTAATCAATGGAATGCATGGCCAAGGGTTTATGTGTGCTATCTCATTTACTCCTTCTAATAACCTTCCCGCACAAACTGCAACAGAAACTCGGGGAGCTTAAGTCATGTGCTGGAGCTAACGCACTCACTCAGCAGGGGGCTCAGAATAGATCCCTCTGACCCCAAAGCCAACAGTTCAACCCCACCCTCCATCACATTCCCACTCCCAGGATGGTTCGCTTGCTGAACTAGAGTTACTTACGTATGTTTCTGCCCTGCCAAACTCTAAGCCTCTTAAGGTCCCAGATCTGATCTGCTCATCCCAGAGCTTCCTGGCTTGGCCTTTCCAGAAATGGGTCAAGCTTAGGCCACCCACCACTAAGCAAGCACATGGTCACCATGTGCAGCACAGACGATGAACTTCATCTCACTGCACTCTGTTCATCTCTGCTGGATTAATATCACTGCCCATTTCGTAAGTTCCCTCCCTCCCTCCCTTCCTTCTCCTTCCTTCTTACTTCAATGTTGAAACAGATGTCTAGAGCGGTTACACATCACTCAGAGGACCCCCAAAAATTACCTGGTGGCTGCAGACAACAGGACGGGCCTGACTCCAGCTGAGGCACAACAGCTCAGTCTCAGGCCCCAGAACCACCTGCAGGGCACTCCTCTTTCCTACCCTGGGCCCAGGGCTGGGGGGCCCGGGGCGGGGGATTGGGGGGGGAGGGCATGGCTATCACCTCACTTCCAGCAGGTGACAGCCAGCCACTCATAGGACACCACCTCCCGCCATCAGCCCCGTGTCACTGACGGCAGACTGTGTCCTGAAGTCTGCATCAAGGCCACTTTTTGCCAAGCCTCAGAGCGAGCACACAGCCAGGGAATATCTCTGCAGGATCCTCATGCCCGCCCCCCCTTTCTGGATTCTATTTTTCCTGCAATTTCCCAAATTCAGGTCTGCTTTCCTTTGATTATACCTATGATTGCTGTTAATATTTTCTGCCAAACTCTGAGCAGCACTTGGCGTATAATAACACCATAAATGCAGACAAGGAAGTCTATCGCAACATCTCCTTTGCTGCCCCCGTGGGATATATTGTGCATACCCTAACACTGGTCCTGGGGCACAGCAGGCCCTCGATATAGCGATTGAGGAAGAACAATGAATATTCCCATGGTCTTCCTTACAGGGGTGTCTCCGTTTTCAGGGCCCAGTTTGGAGGAGCTCGACCCTAGATGGGCAGGAGAATGTCCACATTGCCAGCGAAGCGCTGGAGGCCAGGCACGGCACACGCACAGCCCATGATGCCAGCCCCCTCCACCCTCAGTGCCCTTGGCTCCTTTCATGGGCTCTGAGCTAACTCCCCAAGGGCTCTCCCTACGTCAAAACCCTACACTGCTCAAGGCCCAGAGTATGCAATGCACCCTTTCTTTCAGAAACCTTCTCACCATGCTCCTTAGCCCACTTAGTCTTTATCTCTGGATGACACTTCTCAGTTTGGGGATTACGGTTGATTGGACATATATCCATCCTGTCCACCATTCAGATCAGTGTCTGAATTAGCCCCCACAGCAAGCAGAGCCTGGGGTGGGGCTCGGCTGAGGGGCACGGGGACTGGGTAAAGGCCTCCAGGAACGGCATCTGCGGGTCCCGTCAGCCGGCCAGGATCCCAGCTCCTTTCCTAGTGGCTGACCCCAGCAGGTGATCAGAGCCAAGCTCTTACCCAACCATCAGTGGGGACTGGAGTCTCATGCATATTAACCACCAGCAGTGAGAATTTCTCCTTAAAAGGGGCACTGGATCGTTAGTTCCTTCCCGAGACTCCACATCGCAAGATTCTATCCCTGACTGTCCCTTTGCACGCATGACCACCTCATGCCCACGCACACGGGCAAGGTTAGGAAGTGACCTGGTGCACAAAGCAGGCCATGCCAGGCACACGAGGAACATGCTCACTGTTGCCAGCTCTGTGGGATGTATTAAGCCTCGGTGCATCACTGGGCTTCACTGACAGGGTGAACACAGGGCCATATGGGTGGCCTTGCATTTGAACACATGGCAACCTGGGGAGGGGCGCAGAAAACAGAGTCCCTGTCCCGTGCCTAGCCATTACCCTTGTTTGAGAGCCACTAAGATCTGTGCACGGGACACGAGTGCTCCTGGTTTAGAGAGGAAGACTGTGCATCTCAGGGACACGTGGTGACTTCTCAGAGAAGGCACGGTTAGAAAAGGCAAAGCCAGGTGCAGGGCCCAGGTCCGATCCGAATCTAGTCTTGCCAGGTCTAATCCGTTGTTGGCAGATTCAGCCCCTTGGCTCCCTGCCCACGCGCCCTGGACTCCTGATGCCCTCTCCGCACCGCCCACCGCCCACCACTCCCCTGCCCCCGAGGGAGGCCCAGAGCCTAGACCCTCCTCCTGGGAGAAGCCCCTCTGGTCTGCGCCCATCGATCCCGGCCAGCCCGGCCCCCCTCAGCTGCGCCGCGGAAGGACTATAACGAGAAATCCAGGCAGCGCCCCACGCCTCCGCGTTCATGTTCGTAATTTCATACCTGATCAGGGGCTGCTGCAGAGCCACCAGGGCCGCGTGGATGGTCACCGAGATCACCGACAGGTGGAAATAGTCGAACATGACGGGGACCTGGTGGTGCAGGCCTCTTCGGGGGTGGAAGTGCAGGCCGAGCGTGCGGCTGCTAATCAGGGGTGCCCCCGCCACGTCCCTCAGCCTGGAAGGCAAGCGAGTGAGCCCAGGTGAGTGATGGCAAGCTATCGCTGCTGTCACCCAGGCAGGTCTGCCTGATGGCCCCACCCCGGGCCAGCCACCACGCACGCATCATCTGATCTGTCCCCTACAATCACCCTGTCTGGTTTGAAATCCCTGAGGCTCCGAGAAGGAAGAGAACTCAGGAGGCATCACACGGTTACTTCTCAGCAGCCCCGGGGCTCATGCTTTGCTGCCACTGATACCAAGCACCCCCTCCGCTGTCAGGCCAGGGACGGAAAGACGCTCAGACCCCTTTTCAGGGCTCACGTCAACCCTGAAGCCCTGGGCCTCCCTCCCGCCCACGCTGCTCGTCTCCCTCCACCAACGTCCAGCACAGCACTGCCTCGTGAGTCTGGGTTTTCTGCCAGAGTCCTACCTCTTATGGCCAGGAAATTCAACTAATTCGTCCTTCTGTCTCAATACCTCGCATTGTATCTGGCAAACTGTAGACGTTGGCCAAATGTTTGCTTATGGAAAAGAAGAAGTGGCCGACCAAAGGAATAAATGAGTCCCAAAGCATAATGGCTGAACAGTCTGACGAGTTTCGAGACAGATTCCTGCACCTTTGCTCTAGCATTCTGTCACTGGGGTGTGTCTGATTCCTAAGAGATGAACTGGCTGGTAGGCAAGGCCCAACAGAGCCATTGGTTATAAAAAAAGGGGCTGATTCTTCTCTAAATAAAACTCTTCCAGTGCTAACCTCAAGTTCTGGAAGCCTATCACTCCGGCTCTCTAAGTCTCTCTGAAGCAGAGCACTTGGGAAGCATGGATGGGGCATCTTCCACGGGTAGAGCCCAGAGCTCAGAGAGTATTCGGAGGACAAACTTCTCCTTCCTCCGTAGATGGAAATGAGACACCGGGAGAGGAAGGGAAGGGAGCGGACTCCCAAGACCCAGCTCAAGGGGCTGGAATCCCCCTGGAATCCTGTCGCTTGGCTTGTGTGCAAATTGGCAAGTAAATCACTGCAGCCCAGGGTGACTCTGTAAACAGACCACAAACAACAGCCTCCTCTCTTACCAGGCAGAAACCTGATGGGGATGGGGAAAGGGGGTACCTCCCGAGTCTCAGAAAGCCATTCGCATTTACATTCACTTTAATTCTGACCATAACTTACTGAGGCCTTACAATGAACGGAATCCAGTGTTTTTCCCCTTAATCCTTATGACCGTCATATGAGGTCTTACTAGTATTATTCCATTTTCAGATAAGGAATCAAAGCCAGCATGGGTTAAGCGACTTGTTCCAAGTCACGAGACAAAACTGAAATGCTAGGCCCACGTTCATCTGACCACACAGTCCCTTCTGGGCTACTGGACTTCATCACTTGGAATCCATTCAGACACAAGCTTGTGGGAATCACAGACATATTCTTAGGCTAGAACAAGAGGAGGTGAAGCACACGTCAGGGGAGCAAAGGTGTCAAAAATGTTAAAAGAATTTAAGCCACATCAATAGGAGTAAAGAACTCAGATTAAAGGAGGTGATAGCTGCTTTGTGTTCAATAATGGATAGAACCAATCGATGGAGATAAAACTCAGTTCGTGGGGGTCTCAATTTAGAAACGATGAAGGTCACCCTGAGCACTGAGTTCCTATAAAGGAACCAAAAAGAGATCAAACACAAAACACAGAGAAAGAATCCTGACATTTAATTGGAGATGAAGAGATGACTTTATTGAAGAGTCTTGTTTATCTGATCTTAAAGGGTCATCCAGACTGAGAATTTTCCTAAGTGGTTGCAAGGATTAAAATCAAGGGCAACCGAAGAAAGGCACACAAAAAGGACTTGTTCCTTAAATAAAGAAGAACTTCCTCATAGGCAGAACTGTCCAGCGACAGAGGGGATCTGATGGTAAGGAGTGAGCTTCCCGTCCCTATGCAGGCATGTGCTCGTGGGCCTTTGCAAAGTAGCAAGTGCAAGTGTGAGAGGGCCGACTGGAGCAGGGTGATCTTGACTTTGGCCCTTCCAAATCCCTGATATTCGATGCCATGCTTCCCTATTTGGTCTCCACTCGGGCCTACATGGTTCTAAAGAAGCCATCTGCCTGGGTCATGTTTCAAAGCCTAATGCGTATCCCCAGGATGTGCTACAGACACTGCATCATCCTTAAACCCAATTTAGGAAAATGAAAAAATATGGCATTTTGAATTCTTCCCCAGTCCCTGGCTTCCTGTTCCCCTGAGCTAATCTTGTACTCCATGAAAACCCCCTGCTCTGATTGTTATTAAGTGCTCTGTATTACAGACAGGAAGTGGCACGTGGAAGCCCGGCCCCACATGCATCTAGGAAGCCACAGAGAGGAAGAAGACATTGATTCGGCAGACCACACACTTGAGATACTGTCTCTCTTAATCTTCATAACAGACTTGTGAGACATGGGTTCTATAATAGTGTCCATTTTATAAATGAGGCTGTTGAGATGTAGGAACAATTCAGGGATTCGACCAGCATCTCGTGGCGGCTGAGCACAGAGCCTGGGCTGCTGAATGTCCTACACTTTGGTCCCATCTCCATGAACTCCCATCTTGATGGCAAGATGGTCTCATCTCCTGGGTCTGCCATGACTTATCATTCAGACTGCCAGGCAGGCGGGATGGAGAATGACTTCTAGGCCGAGCATGGAATCACTTGCAGGGTTCTCTGACTGCTTGGAAATGTCTACCGTGGAGTAATGGATGAATGTCTTTGAGGAAGCAGGTACAGGAAGATAAGGCAGGGTGGGTTAAAGAAACGGGCGGATGATCGGAATCGCAGATGGTTGAGGGGGCATATGGGAACAGAGGCAGAGGCTTAACTTCTGAGTTTATAGGTTAGGAAGAAAGCCAGCTTCTTGCAGGAGCTCTAAGCTCAATATGGTGCTGGAAGAACAAATCCTGAGGAAAATAAGATTTCCCAAGCGTCCACCATCTCACAAAGAGGTAAGAAGCAGTGATGAGGGAAGCAAGTGGCCTGAGGGCCTTGGGGGCCAGACAAGAATGAGGAATCTGTGACATTGAGCCCAGACACCATGGCAGGACCATGGACAGATACCTCTGACAACCCAAACATTAGACATGCCCATCCGCACATCAGCAGATGTCCGTTCTCAATGCGCAGACACATCAGGTCACTGACATCTCAGAGCACCCCATGTGACTCAACTCCTCACATTATGGAAACTCTGTAATAACCAGACACATCTCAGGGATGGGACAGTCCTTGAGAAGAGGGAGAAAGTTCCAAAGGGGCATCTGAACTCTGAAGGGATTGGGAGGTCGTTCTGACAGCATTAGACCATTGGCCACCTGGTTTTCTATTTTCCATAGGAGGATGTGATGCTTCTGCTGAAAAGTTTGTAGAGACCAGAAGTGCAGATTAGCTTGTGAAGAGTGGTCAGGATAATTCTCTGCGATTCTGCTAACAGAACAGAGGGAAAAGGAGTGTCTGCCCCATAACTGTAAGCCTAGTGAGAGGGAACTTCAAGTGTGTTTGCCCTGTGTCCCCTACAATTGGGGGAACATAGGTCCTGGTACCTGAATCATCTTGCATATGTCCTCAGGGGAGAGGCTGAGGGTGGCTGGATTGGCCAAAGGAAGAGTGAGCAGGATTGCAGGGGAACAGGGTTCCCCACCCGAGGGATTAAAGTGCCTTTGTTCATTTCCCAAGGACCAGATATGGGTTTTTTCAAGAAGAATATGCCAAAAGAGCTTCCAGCAAGGAGTGAATGGCCCAGGCACAGGAGGCATCTACATCAAAGAACTACAGTGGGGGAGTGAGCAAGCTTGCCTAATTAGTGGGTATATCCCCAAAGAATGCATAGGGATACCCCAAGAGCAAAGGGCGCAGTGATTCAAACTCTACTGAGCCTTGCCTGCAATTGAACCTGTCCTATATGACCTCTGCTCCTCTGTAATCCCTTAACTCCTGACTGAGCGTGACCTTGTGAGACCCACACGCCCCTGCAGGGAAGGAGGCAGGAACAAAGAAGAGGCCTCCCACCGCCCTGCTCCTGCCCTGGGAGTTTCCTGACCTCAACAAGCCTGAAGCTGGGGGGTGGCAGAAGCAGGCAGGGGAGGGGGGCAGTGAAGAGGTCATAAACCGGATGAGAGGTTAGAGTTTTGGTAATACCCTCGAGTGGCCTTCCTGATACCTGCCTGAAACAGGGACCATTTATTTATGACCTGACGGAATCTACAGCTGACAGCCTGCCCAGAGTAGCAGGAGGGGGATGCCATGGATCAGGCTGAGAGGAAGCAGTTATAGGAAGGAGGAGCGTTGTCTCCTGCCTGTTGAATCGGCACGTCACAAGTCAACGGGTTTTCAATTTTCAGAGAGTTGAAGCACAGGAGCAGATATTTGGGACAAAGACGTGGGATCCAGGCAGCCTCTCCTCTGATTCAGAAGGAGCCTTGAGGATTGCAGCCTCATAGGGTCATCAATCTGAAGACCTAATTAATACTGCACCGGAAACGAATGGAGGTGTCAGGTATGAGAAGGTGCTAGATACTAAAGGCAAGCAGTCAGGAGTTGTCTGTGCACCCAGCACTTGAGCTATCTGCCTGAAAGGCACGCGGTCTACAGTGACCGTGCAGACGCTCCCAGCCCCACTGCTGGGAGCCAGGCATCTGGGAAATGTTCTGAGGTTCAAGGCCAGGAGGTGCCCCAGGGACGAGGAAGGGTTGGAGGAAGGAAACCAGGATTTGGAGACTTCAGGGACACTCACTGCTGTTCACTGTCTGTAAAGTGGAGATCCACCTTGAGCTGAAAATCGACTTCACTTAGTGCCTCTTCCACCTGCAAGAGAAACAAAGTGGAAGGGATTTAGCAGTCATACCTGGCCCAGATGAAAAATGTAGCTGGCCTAATTCCCAAAGTTTAGGAAAAGAACCTCACTGCCACGTTAATGTCATTTATTCATAAAGCAGAATTCCCATGCAGAGTCCATAGAACTCTGGTTGGAGGGGAGATCTGTGAGCATTATGAGGAAATCAGAAGGAAGGGATTTATGGAGTCAAATGGGGGAAAAAGCCAATTTGCAAAAAAAAAAAAAAAAAAATGTTAGGCAAGTTTTCTATAGCGCAGGCCTTTTGAGCACCTTACTTCCCAAACAGATTTGATCTGGAATCCTTTTCGGCAGGAGGGAAGTGTTCTGTAGCACCTGCTCTGGGAAAGGGGGCTGTGAACTTGCCCGGAAGAAGCCCCCTTTGGCTAGCGATGGGAAAATGCTGGAGGTGACATCATCTCTGCCCTCGGGCACCCTCGCCAGGTGGGCGAGGCTGTCCATGTGTAAGCGGGGAATGCTGACACCCAGGAAAGTGGGGGTCATCCCCCAAGAGGGGTCAGCTTCATAAGAAAGCAGATCTTTCTTTTTTTTCTTAAGCTTATTCGAGAGAGAGACAGAGAGGATCCCAAGCAGGCTCCGCACTGACAGATGTGGGGCTCGAACTCATGGAGCCAAAGACCAGAGTCAGATACTTAACTGACTGACCCACCTGGCCGCCCCCAGATCTTTCATTTTTGGCTTGAGGTCCATTTCATTCAACCGTTTACACTTTGAGACACGTTGGCATTTCCTATCCTATCCACAGCTGCTTTCATTCTTCACTTTCCTATTTTCCTCAATTATCAAAGGAATCTATTTGTTCTACCTGCTGGCTTCTCGCCTACATCTAAAAGATGGTACCCTCTGCTCCTCTTTTCCCACTTCCAACACCATCCCACCTTCAGGAAGGATGCCTGCTCAACACCAGATCTTTCCGCTGCCGCTGCTCAGCGGGGAAACCCAGGTGAGCACTGCACACTTGGGGCAGGGCATGAGTTCCTCCCCACACCCAGGCTGGACGGAGCCCTTCTACCCTGTAACCCACAAAACCCTGGTATCTAATTTCTATCTTGGCATTCAATGCTTCCTATTGTAATTGTTTCCGGCTCATAACCGGGAAGCCCGGGACCCAAATTGTTTCTGTCTAGTCCTCGCCAAGCTGCAAGTTGCACCTTACAAATTGCAAACATTCAAAAATCAGGCAACCTCACATTTCTATTGCAAGTTTCCAGCTTCTGTTAAAAAAAAAAAAAAAATCCCTGGACCCGGCAATGCAGGCCTGGCATTTGCAAACTTCACTTGGATCAGGCTCACGGTGTTCACTGACAATCCCCATCTGGCCTGTGGCTAAATCCCCCCCCCCCCCCCCGCCACAGTGTCCACAGCAATCAGTCATCATTAAGGGAGAGAGTAGTCTCAATTCATTCTGGATCCCCAGCTCTAGGAATAGAGCCTGCCACATAGAAAGTATTCATGTGTCCTGAGGAATAAATAAAGCTCTTCTCCACCCCCTCTCCTGTTGGTTTTTGTTTCTTTGCAAAATGTCCTCATCCTTCAGGGATGGAAATCTCTTACCCAAAGGCATCTTTGGAAACACGTTCCTGGTTAAGCAGAACTCAGGCACAGACATATGGATGGAATTTATCTTTAGGTCCCCAGGGTTTTAAAATGTGTTGGAGAAAAAAAAAGCATTTAAAAGTTAACATTTTGCTGGATCCAAGTGCTATGAATAACTTCCTCTGCTAGCTTTGTTTTGCATAATCACAAACCTTGCTTCGTACACACAACCCAGGCAGCTGAGCCTCCTGCCGCCCGTTCCTCGGAAGTGGGACTGGCAAAGGAAACCCGCCTAACCTCCTCCCGAGCGTGCTGGCGAGAAAAACTCACTGTAAGCCCCAGTTTTAAACTTGCTGCAATTCCTTTGGAACTAGGAGCGGAATCCCGGGCCAGGGTTGAGCCTGGCTATGGGTTTACTGATGTCTCAATAAATCTTGAATTCCAAGATGCTCCAGGATAAAGTCACTGGCTTCTCTAACCATTCAATTAATCATTGGCAGTTGGCTGCCTTCCCCTCCCTCAAAATACACACCCTCGTACATGGGCACGTGTGGAAAGGTGCACACACCTGTGCACGTCTGTATGTGCACACGTGCACGCCCAGCCACTGATGCATATCACTTGGTTTAAGACATCACCTCCCTTTAAGAGTCATTGTTTAGGGGCGCCTGGGTGGCTCAGGCTTCGGCTCAGGTCATGATCTCAGGGCTCATGAGTTCCAGCCCCTCGCTGGGCTCAGTGCTGACAGCTCAGAGCCTGGAGCCTGCTTCGGATTCTGTGTCTCCCTCTCTCTCTGCCCCACCCCTGCTCATGCTCTCTCTCTCTCTCTCTCTCTCTCTCTCTCTCTCTCTCTCTCTTAAAAATAAATAAACATGAAAGAAAAGAGAGAGTCATTGTTGAGCAGCAGGAAGCAGCGTGGTGTAGCACTGAACATAAAACCAGTAGCCTAGTATCCGCAGAAGAGTTCCTATGCAGCAGCTGACTGCCCATTCTGTCTTCTCCAATGTGGATAAAACGGAGAATTCAAAACTATTGTCCCTCATTCACAAATGAGAACATTGAGGCTCCATGTAGGAGTGAATTCGCAGTTCAACCTCCCCAAGGTCAGCTGGCGGGTGAGTCCCACAGCCCAGATTCAGTCAAGGGTCCAAAGCTTCTTTGGCCTTGTTGTGTGATTCCCCTCTGTGTTGTGGGTATGCCTTCCCTTCCTGGTTGCTTTCGACTCCACTCATGATGCTGACTCTTCTCCATTCTTAGCTTCTCTCCTGAGCTGCATCACAGCCAGTGGGGGAGGAGGCAGCTTCGGACATCGAGCTACATGTGTGAAATTCTTGGCTGTAGCCTGCACCAATCAGCCCCTCTAAACTGGTTTTCTCAGCTGTAGATGAGGTTAAATATTACTTCCTCCTTAGAGAGCACTGCTATTGTGAGACTAAGAAAATACACCCAAAGGGCTTAACACAACATGTGAGCCAAGACCATTCTTTTTTATTATTATTTTTTGAGTGAGAGAAAGAGAGGGAGAGAGAGAGACAGTGTGTGGGGGGGGGGGGGGCAGAGAGAGAGGAAGAGAGAGAATCCCAAGCAAGCTCCATGTTGTAGTGCAACTGACTCAATCCCACGAACCATGAGACCATGACTTGAGCCGAAACCAACCAACTGAGCCACTTGGGCGTCTCCAAAGACCATTCTTATAAATATTAGTTATTATTGTTATTTCCAAATTCCTATGGACCTGGCCACCAGAGGACCCTTCCTACACCAACTCCACATACTGGTCAGAAACCCAGGCTTTTGTGGTCAAACTGCCGGGGTTCAAATCTCCACTCTACCACTTTGGTAGGTGACTTTGGACAAATCACTTCTCTACATCGCTGTGTCCTCCTCCATAAAGCAAGTGTTGCAAAACATACCACAATACCGTAGTGATGGGCTGCTGAGACCTTCCAAGCAAAGCACTCAGTGCAACGCCCACCACACAACACACGTCGAATACATATAAGGTGGTATTAGTGTTAAGATCCTGTGGTTGTTACTATAACTCAGCCTGCATTTCTGTCACTTCCCAAAAGTGATCTTCTCCCAGCTACCCTGGACCGTCAATGGACCCCAAGCCCATTTTGTGGCCAAACCTTACGGTCAACTCCCACTGAACTTTCTTGACTATACGATGTGCTGCACCCCCCACACTTGAGCCCAGGTCCACAGGCCCTTGGCTGAAACACAGCTCCCTCTTTCCACACATCCTCACCGTTGCTGCCTCTGCTGTGGTGCTCGCCAACATCCGCGTGGACCCTAGCACTGCCTCCATGTCCTGGGGCTTTGGGCCCTACTTTCTGTCCTTTTGCCGGATGGACCTTTCCAAATCCCAACTCTCCTCCTCCTGATTCCTGAGCCCCCCCCCCCCCCCCCCCCGCTTTCACAACAGGTAAACATACGGTGTCCGGCAGGGCCTTCATGGTGCTAACTGCTGTGTCTTCAACTCTCCCGTCCACTCTCGCCCCTGCACCATCCTTCTGGAAATGATGCTTTCTTCCCCAGATGGGAGGTCTACTTCACTGCTTTTCCCCTGCCCTCTCTACCCTTGGTATCAAGCGCTGTTCACAGCCTCCTGCAGAAATTCCACCCATTCCATAACAATTCAACGCTTTTAATCAACTCCCTGCCCCCTCAAAAGAAAACCCTCTGCCTGACTCACTAGGTCTGTGATGGGCTCAAGAATCTGCATTTTGAACAAGTAACACCAGGAGACCGTGATGTGGGTACAACAAGGAATCACACTTTGAGAAATGCTTTTCTTTTTTAAGCCTATAAACACGCAGCCTTGTTGACAAAGACTTTTTGATGTAATCTGCCCCTCGTCCTCCTCAGGGCACCAAGCATCTTGTGGCTAGTAACTATCCTTTTTGCTTTGGCTGCTGGGAAACTTGGTGCTGAATGTGCGAGCTCCCATTAGCAACGCCTAGTGCCATGTTCATGCATTTCGGTCTGTTACGTTTAGCCCTATTTACATTTAGGCTTCCAGGCTTCCCCGCCCCCTTTTTGTGATTTTCCTTGACTCTGGCTCAGTCTGTTGTTATTGTTGTTTTTCCTTTTACTGTTCTATGCATTTTGTCAGCCTTTCCAAATCCTCTGAGGGATTACATGGTGTATATAAATTAAACAGCTACCCTACTTGGACACTCACTCTTTGCAACCGTCATGCAAACATCCCATCTTATGCCTTAAGTGGTGACTGCTTCTGTCCATGGCCATGTCTTGCACTGACCTGTGCCCTCCCAGGGTGGAAGGCATCTTCACATCTGCATTTCTCATAGCATGCGCAACGGTATGCTTGATGCATAGCCACCATATAAGTGTCTGTTGTTCACAATGATGGCTGTGCGCATGCCAGAACATGAACTCTGGACACCTGGCAATAAGCAGTGTTTTTGTCGTCCAAAGCAGACAGACACTCACTGGAAAAGAGCTAATGGAACCATTCTCGATATGAAACGTTTATGGACATACCCAATTAATTTTAATTGTCACTGATCTGGATATAATGATTAACTGTAGCATTCTTTGCTGCTGTATGGATTACTCCAACACAAATTATTAGTAGTAGCAATGAATGATTTGGTATAAAAAGGAAGCCACACAGACTCCCTGTTCAACCTCAGAACAGAGGTTTATTACAACCTGACCTGAGCTAAACTTGGGTGTTGGGAAGGCCTACAAATGCTGGGGTGGGAGCAAGTGGTGGAATTCAGATGGAAGATGACTGAGACACCTGAACATTGTCTGAACCCAGCCTCCCAATGCAACTTCTGCCCAGAAGGCCTTTGAGGTCAACACAGCAAAGGATGATGGTCGACAAGAGATACAGTAATGTTCACCTGCCAGAACCTAGGTGAGCCAAGTGTGAACACGCAGCCTGGTTTGGGGTTCCTTAAAACTCAAAACAATCTCAGGGGTCTCTTCCGAAACTGGGTCCAGGAAGGAAGCTGATGATATACTCAAAATGAGGAATCCATGCCGTTCAGCAAAGAGATGACTCACAAGGGTGCAGGGAGGGTTTATGGAAAGCCACGGATGATGGGCGGTGTGTCAGGACTGGTCACTGCAGGATGTCCTTGATGCCCTGGACCAAGAGAGGTGGGCCAAGCGAGTTATCAGAACTGGAGGGAAAGCTCCATGGAGCAAGCCCCCTGACCTGAGCTGAGACCTTAAGTAAATGTTTCACAACCAGTTCTCAGAAGGAAAACTAAAAACCCTGATGGGCAGCATTGCCGAGTTCTCTGGTATAAATCTTTCCACCACAACTGATTGCTGGCCACCAATGTGACATCACTGAGTGGGTGAATGGGGAGCTGGCAAAGCATGTGTACCTTTGGGTCACTCAAGCTAGCCCCAGCACACGAGCTAGCCCCAGAATAACAGCTAGCCCCAGCACGCCAGTGGACAAGCAGCCCTCTCTGGCCCAATGGGAGCCTGGGGAATGTACTCTCTGGCCCCACTCCCCTCCCTTCCTCCAATCACTGCCAGGCTAGACCCAAACAGAACCCAAAAGAGGAGGATGCGGCTGAGTGGTGCATGCGGTCAGCCCCAGGGTCCAGAGCAGGTGGGGAGGGCAGAGGGCAGACGCTCCAGTAGTCAAACGACACGCCCAGCTCGTGGAGGGTGGTTTTGGTCTTTTTGATTTCAATGACAGATAAAATGTTCGTGGGCACTGTGAGGGCATAAGGAAGAAGGAGACCAGGGTCACTGAAGGCTAACAGGCAACACTAGGGATACTCATTCCTGTTTGGAAGGAAGGGGGTCCCTCCTAAAAGGAGGAATTTCAAGTTCAGTTTGTTCACTACACCAACCAGGTCACCTGCTCGCATCTGCTGGGTAACTCGGACAGAGTCCCATGGCAGACGCTGGTGTTGCAAAGACAGACGGGAGACTCTGGCCCCGGAGAAGCTCACAGATGGGAAGACGGGGGACAAAATCTAAGACAAACACCGCGCCCTTCTGACGAAATCAATGGCTCGCCGTCACCCAATCATAACCTCCCCCTTCCCTCCTGTCACCCACAGCGCTAAGGCCGCCCTCCCCCACCACCTCTCTAACTTCACCTCCTGCCCCTTCCCTCCACTCACTGCGCAAGACATCTCGGCCTTATGGCGTTAGCTGGGACACACGGTACCTCAGGGCCTTTGCCCTTGCTGTGCCCTCCTCCAGGGATGCTGTCTTCCCGAGCTCCTGGCATGCCTGGTTCCTGGGCACGTGGACCCCAGCTCAATGTAGGCTTTTCAGGGAGGTCTCTCCTGACTATCCCTTGTCCTCAGGGAATAACCTCCACCCCGTGTGGAGGCTGTGCAGGAGCTGAGCGCTGGGCAACCATGAAGAGAAGTCGTCTCCCGGAGTTAGACCTCCTCCACTTTGGGACCAGTGATGGCTTTGCAGGACCCCCAATAGGGTGCCAGGCCCCCCCTTCCTGCCCTTGCAAGTGCATCTCACCACAAGTGGGCTGAGCATGTTGCCACGGGAAGCTCAGGGATAGGAAGTCCGTGACTTATTTATTTGACTACACTGAAATGTATTGATCTGCCAGTAAAATATAAGTCCCGAGACACCAGGGGTATTTTCTTGGTCACTATTTTATCGTTAGCCCGTCGTAGGTGCTCATCGGTGGTACTCAGTAAATCTTGCATGGATGGATGGATGGATGGATGGATGGAGGAAGGAAACATGAGCCACAGTGTTTCACCTGTAGCCACACGGTGGAACCTGGTCACTGCGTGGACCATAAGGACTTGGACGGAAAGGAGGGCCTGACAGGAGGAAGAGAGCACCTGGCCAGCAGGAGGCGCTCTGCACGCCATGTGGGGAATGTGAGTGGGGGGACCTGCTGCCAAAGGACCTTCCTAAAATGGGAATATACTGCCGTGTTGTTAAAGGCATTCCAGCAGGAAACGAGCAGCTGGAGTGCGACAATGGGAATCAGAGGCGGGACTGGGGAAGTGCGCGTAATGCCTTAGACTCCGAACATTCCCTCGAAACGTGCTAACCTGAGGAATAGACAGTTTTCTTTTTTTTTTTTTAAGGTTTATTTATTTTTGAGAGAGAGAGACAGACAGAGAGAGACAGAGCATGAGCAGGGAAGGGGCAGAGAGAAAGGGAGACAGAGAATCCAAAACAGACTCCAGGCTCTGAGCTGTCAGCACAGAGCCTGACGTGGGGCTCCATCTCGTGAGATCACAAGATCATAACCTGAGCCAAAGTCAGATGCTTAACCGACTGAGCTGCCCAGGTGTCCCGGAATAGAGATTTTACGATCAAGCTTCCAACAAACGGAATGAGACCCCCCAAGGTCAGTGGGCTTCACCTCATGCTGTTGCCCCTGCATGGAGTGCCCTTTCTATTTGTCCTAGTCTGAGGAACTCTTAGTTGGTGCATCTCAAAGCCAGCCCCTTGGTGGAAGCATCGATGCCTCCCACACAGCTCATCTCTCCAGCCTCGGGCGCCTTCGTTTATTTGTGCCTACAGCCAGCAGAGTGCACGTCACCTGCCAGGGTGCTGGCTTCTATACCTGTTCTCCTACTCGATTACCAAGCCCTCGAGGGCAGAGCTCCTGCCACTTTCTCCAGCTTTGTCCCTCATCCAAGGGCCCTGCCCAGAGCCCTGCACGGAGCAGACAGTCGGTGCCTGCTGACTGACTCCGTGACAGAATGCCTGCCCAAACAGATGAACAAACAGGCCAGGCAAGAAGGAATCAAAGCCTCAGGAAGTCGGTTAATGGAAACCGTGTGGGACATGGATGGAGAAAGTACATGAAAGAATGAGTACCGGAAAGAACAAATATATGCATGAGTTCTCTAAAGCCATGAATCCCTGTCAGACTTTAGGGCAAACAAAAGGTGGGAGGAGGGGACAGCACCTCATGGCTGGCGGCAGATTCCACCACTTACCCTTTCTCCGTCTAAGAGCAGATGAGCTCGGAAGATCACGGCGTCATTGATGGGCACCTCTTCATTCCTGTATAAGATCTGAAAGATCCGGCTGTGCACGGCGTTCTCGTGGGCGCAGGCGGAGTGCAGGCTGTTGCCGTCTGCAAAACAAATCCCAGTAAGAGCCCGTGAGTTCCAGTGCCGTCCTACACCCGCAGGGTCCTCAGGGGTCAGTCCAGCCCAAAGAAAGTAACGGCCCCCAAACGCACTGTGATGTCCAAAGATTGAAATCACAGAAGGACTCCTGTCGAGTGAACTGGGCTGGCATCTCAGAAGAACCTTACTAATCCCTTACAAACCCTACGATCTTGTCGTGCAGTGCTCCGAGGCTGGAAATCAGTGGCTGCTAAATTCCTCACCTACTCACCTCTATGAAGCCTTCCGTAATCCTCCTCTCCTGAAATCAGGGAGGAAGAGAAGAACAGAGAAGATACGGACAGAAACCTCTTCCTCCTCCAAGAACTCCCCAGTGCCCCTAGACTCTCCCTCCTGAAAATGTTGTTCACATCATGTATGACATGGAGAACACTCTGTCTTGAGTTTTAGGTACGTGTGCTAATCCTCATTGTATTAGACATCAAGGTTTCAAAGGAACTCTGTGTCTTCCAAAGCATTCCAAAGAAACTCCAATTCCTAAGCACTGTCTGCGAATCAAACTCAAGTTCAGGAAGACTCACCTGTCTGATGATGACAGGAGACTTTACTGCACGCACCGGCCAGAGGTATGGAAAGCAAGTGGGTGAACTTCTCAGAACCACTTAACACATAAACTGCACACCAGGGACAATATCAAAATATTCTCAAATAAGTAATGCTAATATTTACATAAAACAAAGCAATGATTACCTGTTCATAATAATGACCAACCACGTGGCACTTTACAGCTTCCAACAAGCTTTCACGTTGGCTACTCTTCCCTAATCCTTGTAGGAACTTGCTAGAGAAGATTTTACTACGGATGGAGAGACCGTGGCTCAAAGGAAAAGAGGCGGGCATCTTGGTGTCTGCCATGTGACGAGGTATTGCTTGGGTTTATCCTCACACCCATCTGTTTAGCAACCAAGGAAAGAAGTCTCGGGTGAATGAATAAAATGCACCTGTCGCCTAGCCAAAGGCAGGTCCTCTATAAATCACTACAGAAAAAAATAAATAGCATGTTTGCAAAGAGGGCCCAGAAGATAAGAAGAAAAATCAGTGCAACCAGCAGAGAAAAACAGCTCAACTGCCTTGTGCATTGTCCTCAGATGGCCTGAAGAGTCCCCTGGAAACAGGGACAAAGGGTCACTGCCCGCCCCCACCAGGGCACAGTGACACACAAACCAAGACCTGTCTTGTAGCTTCAGAGGAAGGAACAAAAACACGTAAAATCCCGGGTCATTACCAAGACTGCTCAGATGTGCCTGCTCTAATTTGCACTTCGTCATGAAGGAAATAAAATTACTGGGCTAATGCAGCCCTATTTAGACCCGTTGGATTCAAATTGATGCGGCCTTTAAATAGAAGTGATCCTTGTGTGCAAATGCCTTTCTGTTTTTATTTGCTACACCAGCCCTTTCTCTATCACTGTCAAGGCCTAGTTGATCTATCAGCCGGCCTGACAGCACGGCAGAGGATGGATGGGGTAAAGACTCTGAAGGTCAGAGCAGCACTGAGGCGTCCAGTACCAGGAGGGACAGCCAGCAAAACAGTTCAATCACCCAGCCTTCTTGGGCAGGTGACATCACCCCTTGTAATAGCAGCTTTCCATGTGAAAAACGGGCATATCCACCCTGACCTGGGATCCATATAGACACAAAGAGCATAAAATAAATCAAGCTCCTAAGACCAGGCACATACTGGGTGTGCAATACGCAGTAAGATGACGCTTTGTGCTCAGAGAAAGGTCTGGGCGCTTTCTGTCGAAGACAATTCCACTGGTCGCATTTCTATGAGAAATTAAACTTCTCTGATTTTTGAGCAGACTGTCAATCTAGACCACAAGACTCCATGGTATCTAGAGATCACCAAATCCCAAATGGCCCCATTAATCCCAGGATGAGGCATTTCTTACACCTGATGGGACTTCCTGTGTCATCTTCTCGTTACTATCAAGTAGGACATCAACAGGTGTCTCCTTGCAAGGGAAGGCTCGCCGATCACGGACACCGTTTGGGATTGTGGGCACCACTGATACGGTGCTTGCCTCCTCCCCTCAGTAAGGACCACCTTACCCATCATCTTGGCTCCCTCCTCCTGCACTCTGAAGGAAATGCTACTTTCTTCTCCTCCGCAAGGCCTCTTCCTAGAATTTCTAGGACTGGCTCTCCAGCTTATTTTATGCAGCCCCCATGGGCAGATGGAAGGTTCTTGTTCCAGCTCCCCCTCCTTCTATGCACCCAAAGATCCCAGGCACTGGCCACCCTGAGATGAAGAAAATGTGTGTTCTCTCCACCCTCAAAGACCCTGGGATACTTTGGGAGGCTGCCCTTTCCTGGCTGGGGAGTAAAGAGCCACATCTCTCTTTAGAATGTTTTTACTTGTCGGGTGAGCAGATTCTACTCAAGTGACCCAGTGAGAAGGCGGAGATTAGCGTCTCCCCAAATATCTGTCTGCTGTTGTGCGTGGCAGGGTCGGTACCATGCATAAGGATCTGAAAGGACAGTTAGAACTTCAAGAGGAAACAAGGTAGATGCCTGGGTGGCTCAGAAGATTGAGCGTCCGTCTCTTGATCTCAGCTCAGGTCTTGATCTCAGGGTCATGAGTTCAAGTCCCATGTCAGGCTCTCTGCACCGAGCGTGGAGTGTGCTTAAAAAAAAAAAAAGGAAATAAGGAAGTGGAAATAGGCAGAGGAAAGAAGGTAGGAGGAGGAAGAAAAAGGAATAGAAAGGAAAAGGAGAGGAGAAGAACAGGGAAAAGAGAATAGCGCAGAGGCAGAGGAACTCCTTAATGGCGCCCACTGTTCAAGGGATGAGTTTCAAACAGCTCAATCTGGAGTTTCAGGCCATAAGGCCAGAGTAAAAAGACATTTTTGGGGGGGGTTTCCCCCCCCAAAAATGAGTGATATCAACAATCTGCATTTCGGCAGTGTCTCCAAATGTCTATAGCTCGAATGATGACCTTCCCTCTGCCAGGCGCCCCCGCCCACCCCAGGGCCTCCGTGAGTGCAGATTACAGAGTGTAGGTGCTGTTCATCGCATGTGTACCCGGTGCCCCAGAATCCAGGCCTGCAGCCCTCTGGTGGCACATTTACTTGTGCAAGGAACCCCACCCCAATTCCAAGAACATGGCCATGGTTTTGCCTGCACAGCAGAGCCGCCCAGAGAACCAAGTGTGTGCTAAATGGTCAAAACTCCAGGAGATTCTCTTCCAACCCTCCAGGCCTGAGGACATCCAGGGGAGGCTTGGGCTGTTGGCAAATGAAGATGCTGAGAAGCTACCAGCGAATGTCTTCAAACCCAGGCCATATTCATACGTGAGAATCCTCTAACAGTTGGAGTAAGAGCGACTCAAAGTCAAGACCTCAGCTTTCTTATCCCGTTCTAAAGAACAGGACATCCGCAGTAAGGCAGACTTGCTTTCTAAACTTGCCCCACCATTTCCTCACCGTTGGTCTTGGGCGGGCCATGAAATCGGAGTGCAAATAAGGCAAGAATCATGCCCTGCCTGATCTCCATAGTGAATCTAAGACTCAGACGAGATGAGAAATAAAGGGGTACGTTTAACTATAAAATTCCCCAAACCCAGCCAGACTCCCTAGTAAGATAAAGATGATAATGATGATGATCTTTATGCCAGGTGATTTTCTGGCTATTTCCAGGAACAGGAAGGACAGAAGGTTACCTTGAAGCCAAACGTTATTATTTTTTTTTCTACCAGTTTCAAAGAATAGGCAGAAAAGAAAACCACCTTGAAGCAGGTGTTCACTGTTTCTCTAGAGAATGACCAGAGCAAAGTCCCATATCATCTAAGTGTTTTATGGCTGGTAGGGCCAGAGAACACTCATTGCCAAGTTAGAGAGGTAGGACATGAGCTTCTGTGACTCCATCAAAGCTGCTTCTTTTCTTGGAGACTCTGTCCCCAAATAAAACAATCCACACAGGGAGAGAAGAATCCCCTGGGAGCAAACAGCCAAGGTGTTGATGACTTTTTCTGAAGTATGGAAGTGGGGAGACCCACCGGATTAGGACAGACTTGCCCCAACCAAAGAGGTGTCAACATCCTGTATGGATAAAGCATGGAATACTGTTTCCTGGAAATAAAAGTAGCTTGAGGAAAGCTGGAGCCCACTATGACGGCTCTGGATGTTCACAATGGCTCCAGGGTTCACGAGTAGAAGGTTGGTTTGGTTACATCATGAGCTGGAAAGTTCTGTGCATCCATCTAACCTGGCACAAAGGTTGTGCTTTGAATAGCAATGACTGAACATATAAATGTCACCTGAAAAGTAATAACCTGAAGTCCTGAGGCAGGGCCCCCAAGTCCTATGCAGATGGCTGAACAAGCAAGCTCATCGTTGAGGCTACGAGCTTCTTGGAGTTCTAAAGAACCACCTTCAACAGAACATCCGTGTGGCCATGAAAAGCCCTAGTAGCCTGAGAAGGATCAGACCCAGTTCTTTCCCAACCTGGCTTTCAAAAAAGGAGCCCATTTTGGGGCGCCTGGGAGGCTCGGTCAGTTAAATGTCCGACTTCGGCTCAGGCCATGATCTCACAGCTCATGAGTTTGAGCCCCACAGTTGGGCTCTGTGTTGTCAGCTTGGAGCCTGGAGCCTGCTTTGGATTCTGGGTCTGCCTCTCTCTCTGCCCCTCCCCTGATTGCTGTCTGTCTGTCTCTCTCAAAAAATAAATAAACATTTAAAAAATTTTTCTTAAAAAGGATCCCATTTCATTTTATAAGTCCAGGTCTTCTCAGCCCCTGTGAGATGAGGGAAGCAGGTTAGCATTTTGCTAACAGGGCACTTAGATAAAAAAAGCACTTTGGTGAGATATCTGCAGAGATGTGAATGGACTTGTACCTTCAATTTTTGAAGCACATCATATTGTCATTTGTATAGCTATTTGGAAAAACTAAAAACATTTTTTTGTTTTATTTTATTGTTTTTTTTAATATAATTTATTGTCAGGTTGGCTAACCACAGCATATACAGTATGCTCTTAGTTTGGGGGGTAGATTCCCATGATTCATCGCTTACCTACAACACCACGTTTATTTATTTGAGAGAGAAAGAGAGAGCAGGGGAGGGGCAAAGAGAGAAAGAGAGAGAATCCCAAGCAGGCTCCATGCTGTCAGCACAGAGCCCATAGCAGGGCTCGATTTCATGAACCGTGACATCATGACCTGAGCTGAATCCAGAGTTGGATGCTTAACTGACTGCACCATCCATCTAAACTCCCCTAACAGACATTTTTCTTGCTTTCTATCTAAAATATGATGTCCCTGGAATATTGAAAATAATGTGCTTTAATGAACAAGGATATGAGTTTATGCCTTATCCATAATCCCAAGTGAATATGTTTCTGTGGGGTTTTTTTCTTTACTATAAAACATATTCCTTTATTCATTAACTCCTTGTTAATCACCTGCTACATGTCAGGTCCTGTGCAAGACACTGGAATTTGGAACTGAACGATCAGAGCTCCCCGTGGGGTGTATCTGTCCCACACAGCTGTCCCTGGATAGGGAATGGGTAATCCCTGAGCTGCTCATCTCCACAGACACCTCCTTGTCTGAATGAGTTTCTCATCTCTCCAGACACATCGCATCATTTGCATCATCTTGTATGGCCCACCTAACCAGTTTGGGTTGAGGTGGCAAGCCCTGGGTTGCAGTCTAGACGTCATTATGTATTAACCGCATGACTTGCAAATGTCTCTTCTCTGTAAGGTGTACTACATGCTAAACTGTTCACCCACTGCAAATCGCTCTACAGAAGCTAGCCTGGGATTGGTCTCAGATCTAGGTACTTCAGATCCCTTGTCTCACTTGACCTTGGGTATGAGAGTCTTCATTGTATCCTCATGAAGCAGCTCAGGACCACAGAGGTTAAGTTACGTCCTCAGCGTCAAAGGTAGTACATCGGGGATGCCACATCGTGTACTTTTTTGCACCCATTCATCCCTAAGCTTGTTTCCTCACATATGTGTTATGGAACCCAACAACCACACAGGCGGTATGTTAGACATAATGCCAGTCACTGGTGATAGCACAACAACAACAAGGAAGAGTCTTCAGGATTCAGTCCAGCGTTTCCCAACTTTGTTCTCTCCTCGCTGGACTCACACTACTCCATCACTTGCGTCTTACAGAATACCAGCCGAAGTCCTGGAATGATGTAACCGTGGGCTATGCATACTGTGGTCACTCGGGTACACATGGACTCAACCCATGACTCCATCATTAGTGAGTGCAGGGCGAAGGAGGCGACACGCCCAAGTTTCTGAATCCCAGCGGTCCCGGCACTCAGCCTACTCCGCACGAAGACTCAAGTTACAGACAGCAGAAATTCCTGCTTACGGAAACTAATCCAAAGCCATCACTGAACCTACCGAAAGGGAACATGGCTGCAGGTGCAATTTAGCAGCGAGCCCTGCCCCGTCTACACCGAGCGGGCTTAATTACTTAATTATCACCACTGCAACCCACCTGTCAGAGGGGCCCAGCCAGGCCAGCACTGGATACCTATTCTGTCAGCCCATAATGTGCTATCTCATCTCAAATGTGAAAGGCCAGCGCGTCGCCTCTAACAGACTCCAGTGACCCAACGGCTCACCCACCCGGCCTCCTTTAGAAGGGACCTAACCACCCAGCCAACTCAGGTGTTTCCATCTGCATTTCAACTGCAGAGTGCAGTACATGGCCTCCTGCTTTTGCAAGGAGAAGACACAGATTTGAGTGAAAAGCCACGGATTTGCCCTGGGTTCTCCACTTGTACACTGTGTTCCTGTGAACAAGGAACTTACCCCGGTCTGAGCCTCAGTTTCCTCCCCTGTGAAATGGGGATGGGAGAGAGCATTCCTGTTCAAGGGTTGCCAGGGTGGAGCAAGACAACCTGTGACAGCACCTGCTATAGGGACTAACCTGTAACAGGTGCTCAGAGAAACAGCCATGCGTGTACTGCCACATGGACAGGAGTGTGTAGCTGATGTGACTATTAAAAAGTACTCACAACAGGGGCTCCGGGCTGACTCAGTCAGTTAAGCATCTGACTCTTGGTTTCAGCTCAGGTCATGATCTCACAGTTCATGAGTTTGAGCCCTGCACTGAGCTTCAATCTCTCTCTCTCTCTCTCTCTCTCTCTCTCTCTCTCTCTCTCACACACACACACACACACACACAATAAATAAACTTAAAAAAAATTACTCACAGCAGAATTCTACTGGCTACTAGAAAACTCTCAGGGAAAATGCAAGGGGAAGCCTCAGCTGCCCTCCAGCTCTGGGGAGCTGTCAAGAGCGGTCTTGACCAGGGCAGGGGCACTGCCTGCAAGGACGGAGAAGCACGCAGAATCTCCTTGCTTTCCAGCTGGGAGACGTGGGGTGAGATTTAACTCCCTCCACCTCAATTCTGAGCGAAAGTGCCAATAACAATATGACTCCAGGGGGCAGCGAGATGGCTCCTTATTCCTGGCCACCTTGCTTCTGCCTCGATCCCATGGGGTGTCTCCTCCTGCACCTCCCACCTCTCTGCACTGTAGACTTCCATCAGGGTGTTCGACCCACGTCTTTTCTCTCCTATGAGCTCTTCTCTCCTCCCACGGTCTCCGCAGGGGACCCTAGCCACTTCCAGCACTTTATACACCACTTAGAAGCTAAGAGCTCTCAAATGTGTGACAAGAGTCCCATCTCTCCCGCGTGGGTGCGCGCGATCCCTCAGCCCCGAGACATTATTCCTTTGATGTTGGATACGCACCATAAACTCACACATCCAAGACAGAACCTCTGATTTTGTTTCCCAAATGTGTTTCTCCTGCTGTCTCTTACCCATAGTCGTACCATGCCTCCTGGCCATCTCTGATTCCTCTTCCCCCTCACCCCCTGATCAATCATCTGCGAATCCTGCAAATTCACATTCAAGATGTGGTTCTGATTAATCGAATCCTTTCCGTGTCCTTTCAGGATTTTCTCTCAATGTTGAAACATGCTTTTATTATTTCCACTCTTGCGTCTATTCATATGAAATATAAACCGGACGTCATCACCCCTGATGGCACTTAGAATAAAATCTAAATTCTCTATGATGTTATCGCTGGGTCTAAATCATCAGTGTGGACGCTGCAGTAAGGTGAGGGCTTAGCACAGAGCCGGCGTTCTGGGTGGTTGTTCGGGCCGGACAAATATTTATAGAATGTCTGGCTGCCCAAAGCTCCAAGTGACCTAATCCCTGAGAATTTGGCAGCGGTGTTTAATAAACATTTGAGGAAGTGAGCTGGATCTCAGCTCGAGAGCTAGCTCATGAGGCTGGCTCTGTCTCCTGCTACGTCCTCACGATGGGCCAGCACCCACACCGATCTACGCTCCCCGGCAAACAGCAGGCACTAAATGCGCCTAAAGGGGCACACTATGGGGTTTTCTGGGGTGTAAGGCTTTGTCTCCTAATCCCGAAACCTATTGTGCTGGTAAGTCATTAGGAGACGGAAAACGGGAGGCGAAGAGCCCTGTTTATGTGGTTCAGACTTTCCAGGGCCATCTGCCTCAGCCATATGCTTCATATGCAAGGAGAACCAAGAAAAGCAGTGATTGCAGCTAATCAAATATTTGTGGGAGCAGCAGCGGCCACACCCAGGCCCAGTCACAGTCCCCAATACGTCCCGAGGAACACAGAGCCACTCTCCGGCCCACGGTGACCGTGGCCTGACTGGGAAACCACAGGATGTGGGGGACAGTCGTGACTTGCTCCTACAATGGCAGGGAGTGCCCACAGTCAGTGCCCAGTAGGTGAGAACAGGTGGTCACTGTCTATTCCTTCCACAGAAACAGAACGTCCCTCTGGAGGGAGGGCTAGCCCCACTGCCCGGGGCTGTGCCAGGACTGACCAGTCCAGAAAGACCAGCAGCCTCAGCCCTCTTCTCGCTCCAAGGGCTACATCCAACCCTTCCCCTCCCCAAGCCAGGAAGTTCTTTTCAATCACAGGACATTCTCACCTGGACCCTGCCCTCCTATGCCTCACCTTTCCCCTATTGGACTCCTCCGTCCTGTTCCTTAGGGCATACACCTGGGCCATACCTATACTTGGGAAAGGGGACAGAATATCCCCAACTGGTTAGTGCAGGCACCCGCCAATCAGAATAATGCCAGGCAGAGTGATGAGCAGGGTCCTGTAGGCCATGCGCTGTGCCAGGCATAACTCCTTGATTTAAGGATCACAGGGAATATGAGCATCTAGGGGAGGGGCCAGGCCAACTAGCCAATGCGGGGGGGCACTCAGAAAGTTTAGGGCAATGGCTACTATGACAACTGCACACACCAGAGGCACTGGCCGAACGCTGCCCCGGTTCCAATGAACTAGGCATGTTCACGGCACACACAGGTCAGCCCAGCCTTCCTTGCTGAGACCTGCCCTTGTGCCAGGGTTCGTGTGCTCAGCTCCAAATCTTTCACCCCACGCCGCTCCCTCTAAACCCCAGGGTGGCCTGGATGGCCTCAGCTGGTCCTCTGGGACACGGAGGCTCCTGCACACCCTCCTCCCCTCCAACAGCTCCTTCTCCTGCTGCTGTACGTCCATGCCAAATGCCACAGAAGGATCGTCCATCTGCACATGAACTTGGGAATTATTCCAGGGCCAATGCTCCCCTCTCCAACTCAAACCTCCTCCATCTCTCGATGTCCCCAGGGTCTCCCTTAGAGTCCTATGCAACTGGATTCCGATGGGTCACCCTGACTCAGACCTGGCCCTGGCTGAGCCTGGAAACTGACCTTCAACTCCACCCACAGCAAACGCAGGACAGAAGGGGTTGCTACCCTGACCCAGCTCTGGGATACTCCCTCCTCTGCACTTCTGCACCTGGCCCCTAGCTCCAGCCCACAGCTGGGCCAGTCTCAGGTGCAGCTGGAGTTAGAACGGCCACCTGCTTATTTGACACAGACACTTCAGGAACTAGAGCTTGAGGTCCTGGTGCAGGAGCTGATTCCTCCCCATCTCACTGGCCTATTTCTTTTTTTTTTTTTTTAATTTTTTATTTATTTTTTTTAACGTTTATTTATTTTTGAGACAGAGAGAGACAGAGCATGAACGGGGGAGGATCAGAGAGAGGGAGACACAGAATCTGAAACAGGCTCCAGGCTCTGAGCTGTCAGCACAGAGCCCAACGCGGGGCTCGAACTCACGGAGCGTGAGATCATGACCTGAGCCGAAGTCGGCCGCTCAACCGACTGAGCCACCCAGGCGCCCCATCACTGGCCTATTTCTAAGGCTCTCACTGTGAGCAAGCTTTCTCTGACTGCTGCAGCCTAGAGTGAATGTCCTCACCTGGGAACCCCACGCATTTACTCCTCAACACCACTTAGCACACAGAAGATGCTACCCTTCTATCCACTTCCCCCAATACACACACACACACACACACACACACACACACACACACACACACACACACCACGCACCAGAAATATTCAGAATCCAGGGCCCGTGTAGGACTTAGACTCAAGATAACCCTTGTTCTTAACAAGGGACCACTCTCATTGTGTTTCTTTGAATAAATGTTACAATTTGCTCAGTAGCATCACCTGTTGAATCTTGCACTTCTGACCCATCAGAGGTGATCAATACAGTACCTTTGGTCAATTATACAGATATGTCAAGAAGCTGCAAGGAACATTCCAGAGCTTCTTTAGGCCACTGGGACATGGCGGGGTGTGGGCACTGAAAGGCTTGGGTGAGGGTCTACGTTTTTCCTTAGTACAAGGCCATGATGCCCTTTTAATCAATTTGCTTTCCATAAAATGGGAGTATGATCTCTAATTACAGAGTTGTCATGAGCATCAAGCCAGGAGATGGAAATGGGTGTCTACGGTTCATGATAAATGAACACTATTGCTCAAGGTTCTGATTGCTTTCTTAATTATTCTTTTCGGTCAGGAGGTATTACCTTCTAGGAACCTCCACCATGCCAAATACAAGTTCTTTCCAATTAGCCCCGTTTGTTTACTGATATTTCTCAGAGGGTCTAGCAGAGCACCTGCACCAAGGGGGCAATCTGTATGCACTCTTTGAATAGTCTTTTTCCTCTGACATTTTTCCCCACTAAGCTTTCTGCTTCCCATCCATCAAGATTCTGCTTGTGTTGCCCCTTCATCGGGAGTTTGTCCCTCAGTGCCCCAGCAAGGATAATCACCCCTCCTCTATCCCCAGAACATTTTGCACCTGCTTGCCAAGAACACCTGTTGTGTAGCGATACAGTTCACTGCGCCTGTCACCAGACCAAAGGTGGCTCTAAGCTTGCAGAGTACATCATTCACCACTGTGCTCTTGGCTTCTAGCAAGGTGCTTGGCATAAAATCCACACAATTAGTACTTTTTGATGAATCGATAGACTCATCTTCACCCCAGAATCCTGCCTCTGTCTCGATGACCTTTCAAACGTCACCTCTTTATGGAGATGTTCCCGGTCAGTGTAGCTGCAAACAGCACAGGCTCTGAAATCTGACCTGTATGCAAGTTCAGACTCTCCATTCACCTGTAAGTTAGTTAACCCTTCTGAGCCTAATGTTCTTCATGTGTAAACTAATCGTGAGACCCTCTTCTTCTACAGGGCCATTGTGGTGATAAGACAATGACTGGCATAGTCATTGTTACCAAAAATGCCACATCTCTTCCACTATAAGTGTCCTTATACTTTTGTTGTGCCACGTGGTCGACTTTCCAGTCGTTCATCTTGGCATCACCTTCCACCAACCCACATACTCCCAGCTTCTCTATCCTTACAAGGTATGTGAAGGCACAGACGATAAGCCAGTCATTTGGGTCTTCCCGGTGACCGAGGTGAGTACTTGAATAAACTACATGCTCAGCAGGAGTCCAGCAAAAATAAGGGCAGGGTTACCCCGAAAGGAAGGCTGAGGCATCACTAGGAAAGACAGCTTTTCGTTTTTCATCCCTGAGCCACCGTCCTAAGTCTGAGAATCCACACATCCGACATGGGGGCTGGCAGCACAAAGAAAATCACACACATCTATAAACCCATATCACAGATAAGAACTGGGAAGCTTTGGGAGATGGAGAATCCAGCCCAAGAGTAGAATAAACAGCAGAATCCAGAATCCAGCCTCCTCTCCCAGGACCCTGCCTCCTGGCCCTCCCTGGCCCTGCCTGGATGCTCGCCGGGGCCCAGAAGGACTCTTCCCAAGGATCTCTCAAAGCCTTTGTGTCTCAGCAAACTCTAACCAGCTTCTCAAAGTCACAGCAGCACCTGCCTGGGTGTCAGCCAACGCTTAGCCAGTTGGCTTCGAAATCAATGCACGCCTAGCCCTACGTCCTCGGAATCAATTATTGCAGCTTTAGATTCAATTACCAGATGGCCCATTAAGTCATGCTCATTTGTCTTCACAGCTCCACCCTGGCGCAGAGGCAATCCTGCAAAGCTTGCTGTTTAATGCACCACAGCCACCATCCGTCAGCCAGGGTAAGCCGTCGGGGTCAGGGGACGGGGGCGGCTGGACGCCCCGGGGCGGCCAGCCCCACCCAACGCGGGGCTACCATACACACCGCTCCACACTCCTCGGGGCCACCCAACGTCTTGGCTCTGCCGGTCTACACATCTGGGTGAGTTTCTTGGGACTCAGTCGTGCTGCGGTTCACCTCGGCAGCCATCGCATGTAGCATGGGGCTGGAGGAAAAGTAAACGTTTAATGGCCATTTCGATGATTTTCTCTTCTTCATGTTACATATTCAGCGTCTCCTCAACTAGCTCCTTCCACATGGATTCTAAATGCAGTCAACTTTCCCTCGTCAGAAATAAAGGGCATACAAAACTCAGAACTCGAAGCCCCTCCAGCCGCTACCCTGACTCTCTCCTTGCCATAGCAATGAACTTCCCCAGAGAATACCTACTGACAGCCCCGATTTCTTCCTTGCCCCACGCACTCTTCAAAACTCCCCCCTCCCCACAAAAAAAGCCCCACCTGGTTTCTTTCTGGTCCCTTATCACCACCAAGGGAGCACCCTACGCACTGCTCAGATTTTAAGACAGTTTTAGCCCACATCATGCTCGATTCTCAGCAGGGGCCCACAATGTCGGTCAATTCCTCCTCCTGGAAAGATGTTCTTCCCTCAGCCTCTGAGAAATAAGGCTCCACTCGTTTTTTTCGTGACTCTGGTAGCGTTTCTCTGACTCCCTTTGGGAGTCACCTCTCTGAAAGTCACGGTCCCTCCCCACCCCGGTGGTGCCTCCCGCTTCCCTTCCAGTGGTTTATTTTACTCCACAGCACTTACTTCCTTGCAACCAGGATGTAAGCCCTATGTCAGCAATAAATCTGCCTATTTGTGGATTCCGAGTCTGCTACATAAAATGGAATGTAGCACATGGCCACTCAACAGAACTTACGTCCCTACCCCAGACTCGTCCTCTCAGTTCAGGACCTGTCCGTCCAGTTGATTACTGAAATCTTCCACTTGGATTTTCAAAGGTACCGCACATTTGTAACCTGTTGAAAAGTAACTTTTGCATATCACCACTAGGAAAGAAAAGAAAAAGAAAAAAAAAAAAAGCTAAAAAGCTAGTTTCTCTTCCAAGCTTCCTTACTTTGGTAAGTGGTTCTATGATCCGGCCTCGCATAGAAGCCAGGAAAAGGAGAGCCACCTTCGACGTAACCTCCGTCACCTCCCAAATGTAAGCCCCGGGCCGACGCTCCGGCTTTGCTCCGTCTCAGCCACCAACGGACTCGCCCACTTGCTACCCCTGCCCTCACCTGGACCACGAGGGGGTTCGTTCAGTGCCACCTGCCCCTCATGCACAATGACCCCCCCCCCACCATATCTCCAGAGAAGAATGTTTCCAATGTGCAAAAAGGACCAAGCTGTTCCCCTGATCGGAATGCTTCCAAAGCTTTCCACACCTCTTAGGATGAAGGAAAATACTCCAATGGAGTCCTCGAAGCCCATTTGACCTTCCCACCCGTCCATCCTCTCCTCACCCTTGGCTCCCGTGCCCCACTTCTCTGCAGCCACACTGGCCGGCCGTTGCCTCCTCGTCAGCATATCACCTGCACCCATTCTGTTCCCTCCACCCACTTGGCGCCTCCCTTCTCTGAGGACCCAGCTGACCCCTGCTCACTCGCCAGCCCTCAGTTCAGACGTCTCTTTCCCCAGAGGTGTTCTCTGATCTCCCTCGTAGGGTCAAATGTGTGATTACGGGCTCTCATTACACACTGTACCTCTCTGAGCATCGTGACATTAGCTAGAGTGCAAATGACCACCTCCTGTACTAGACTAAGTGCTCCGTGCACACTAGGTTCTTTCTGCTCAAACAGACCTAAAACCTGGAGAGCAGGTTCGGTAGCTGCTTGGTAGATATTTGTTGAAGGTGGAATTAAAATATATGTACTATTAGTTTTGTAAAAAGTATAAAGCTATTAACTCAGTGACCTTTTTAATTTAATAAAGTCACTTCCTTATCATCTGACCATTACAAAAAAAGATCATAAAAATAGAAGTCAAGTTATCTGCCTGAGGAAATAAAATTAACGACCAAGCCACAGCAATAACTCCGAAACACCCAACTCCTTGACTCTGCTCACTTATAAACTCTGAGATTCTGTTTCCTCCTTTGAAAATAGGAACAGAACTACTCCAAAGATTGTTCTGAGGATTTATAAAATAATATTTACAAAATGCCAAGCACAGTGCCTGGTATATTCAGTTGCACAATCAACAGAGATTTATTAAGTGTCGTTGGTGCCCGTCCATAAAAATATGGGTCGGCCAGCAACACATATTTCAGCAAGCCGAGATGAAGTACATTTACTTCAAGGAAGATAAACAAGAACATTCATTGTCAGGAGTCATGACTTTTATTGTGCTTTAAACTTTAACAATATCGACCTGAACTGCTCTAAAGCAAAGCAATCAATACTGGAGAATGTGTGCCCAGGTGAAGCTCTGAAACAGAGGGAGGTGAGAGGGAAAGGGTTCTTTCAATGAGGTCTTGGAATGATGGGAAAGTATTGTTGTTCATGCTCGCCCCTCCATCCGCCATCCATCCACCGACCCATCCCTCCATCCGCCATCCATCCATGACTCAGCATGAAGCCCCAAGTAAGGAGGACATAACCCTGGCACTTGAGCCATGGCAGCAAGGAAGGGAGAGGGTCTGTCCTCCTGGGACTTACCTGAAAGGGAAAAACCAAAAAAATTCAAGTAATCCTTCAGTTATAATGTCCTAATGCTGCAAAAATACAGACTAAGGGAAACATGACACACTTAATTTGGAGTGGGAGAGCTCATGGTCTAAAGGTGAAAACAACCATTTTTCTTAACAGCAACACAGAATTCTTTCAAGAAAACTCTTCATATAATTGACATTATGGATCTTTGATTATAACAATTATCACACGTAAAACAAATTCCCTCATTTTTATCATGAATTGTTTAAAATGATTTATTTTTTTAAAGTCTCATTTATTTAAGTAATCTCTATGCCTTGTGTGGGGCTCAAAGTCGTGACCTTGAGATCAAGAGTTGCATGTTTTTCCAACTGAGCCAGCCAGGTGCCCCTATTTAAAAGGATTCATAGGCACCTGGGTGGCTCAGTCTGTTAGGCATCCAACTTCGGCCCAGGTCATAATCTCACAGTTCATGAGTTCAAGCCCCGCATCGGGCTCTGTGCGGAAAGCTTGGAGCCTGGAGCCTGCTTTGGATCCTGTGTCTCCCTCTCTCTCTCTGCCTCTCCTTTGCTCGCTCTCTGTCTCTGTCTCTCAAAAATAAATAAATGTTAAAAAAAATTAAAAGAAATTTAAATGATTAAAATCTACATCATGGGTTTTCTTTCTTTTCTTCTTAGATTTGGAAAATTTTTTGTGTCTTTTTTATTTAAACTCCAGTTAGTTAAAATACAAAAACAACCATTCTTATGGGTTATTAAAATTGAAGTTTGACAGAGGCCACGACCAACCCTGTGTACAAATGTGAGAGGCCAGACCCAAAAGCGGAGCCCAGGAGGCAGCAGTTGGGAACCGCGGCTCCAGACCCTCCTCCCTTAGGTCAGGGAGAGGGAAGAAAGGATTTGGGAGAGAGCGTGTATGCAGACGTTTGGAGAGAGCCGTGGCTGTGAAGTCCGCCTCTATTTTTACCTCCTCCAATGGAGGAGAGAAAAGATGTGTCATCTCCCTTCCTCCAAGCATGGAGGGTCTACTCAAGGAGCCTGATACAGATCCCCACAGGCTGGGGACCAGAGGGCCAGTTTGCGTGTCATGCCTCAGAAGGTGAAGGTCAGCAGGATAGAGGCTGATGTATTAGGATAAGCTTAGACATCTGGAATTTGTTGAGAGAAAGGAGGCATTATTTATGCACCAGAGCTGGGGCACATGGACTGGGGAGCTGGCCCGGTGCTGTTTCAAGGCTCACCCAAGGGGACCACCTGGCAGGACAAGAAGACCCCAGCAGGGAACGTCTGTGGTAACACAAGCCCAGGGAGAGGACCTGTGGGGAAGGCGGAGTCAGCAGGAGGGACTGGAAGGGGCTTGCTGGGGCCCTGGGGGCGTACCACGGTAGCCAAGTGGAGCCATGGCCCAAAGGCAAAGTGATAAGGAGACCGAACAGACCCAGGGACAGATCCCGACCCACCCTCTACCTCCCTGAGCCTCAGCTTCTCCTCCTGTAAAATGCGAGTGTTAGTTACAAGCTCAGACTGTTGGGAAGAAGAAATCATAACCATGTGAACAGGCAAAGAGGCAGACTCTTTGATACTTCAGACTTCAAAGGTTGAACGTTCTTCATGACAAAAATTACCTGCAAAGTTAAAGGGCAAGCCACGAGTCAGGAGAAGAGGTTTTCCACCCGATAGATCAAAGACTGGCCCGGGGGAAGACGGGTTTGGCAGGAGGCAGGAAGCTAAACTGTATCACAAAGGAGCAAATTACCCAGAGAAAAAAACCCAAAAGTTGTACAGGGGAAATTCACGAAAGGGGAAATAAAAAATAGCTAATGCACACATAAAACCGTGGGTCCTCCTCAGGAAAATGCAAACTAACCCAAGCCACTAGATTTTACCCCTCTAGATTTGTGTGGAGAACTAGTCTTTGCACAAGCTGCCGATGGCAGTTTAAACGGGCCCTGTGAAAGGCATTTCGGGCAGTCACTGTTTTAAAACATTACATCTGCGCACCCGATGACGGATTTAGCAGTGCAGCTTCTTGTTACCGCCCCTGAGAAGCTCCCCACACAGCATGCACAGAAATGCTCACTACTCATCACCATTTGCAGAAGTCCCCCAAACGTGTTTAACAACCGCCCTTCCAAACAGACCAGGTTTGTCCCATTTGCAGATTTCTTGTTGCAACCAGTCCCACCCATGGCCCATTTCAAACTGCCAAGGAGAAGTCTCTAAATCCGGGGAGAGATGAGCAAAGCCAGCTCTCATGAGCCAGTGTCAGCTGACTGTGGCTGCTATGGCCCCCAATACTATACGTGAAGAGATTTTGAAAAAGCAAGAAAACCCAACATCGCCATATTACCTCGTGGCGCGCAGAACGTGGAAAGAAATGCAAAGAATATATACCAACAAGTTAATAATGGATTGTCTGGGAAGCGGTGGGATCGTGCCTTTAGATAGTCAAAGGTATCTTTAGCCTTTTTTTTACGATGTGCTAAAGGAGACTTCAGTCCCAGATCACTTATGCAACAAAATTAATACTGCGAACATTGAAGTAACGTAGTTGTATTCTTTGTGCAGCAAATTAATGGAATTGCCAGTGGATGCTGATTCCTCTGCTAAGCTCCCTCCTACCGTTGCTGTGCACACCGGGGTGGGGGGACAAATCAAGTCTGTTCATGCAAGCATGAAATAAATTGTTACTGAGTGCCTACTTCATTCTCAGTTCTCCAGTAAAATACGGTGAGCAAGATGGACATTGAATTCCCCCACCTGGGGGAGCTTAAATCGTCTAATGGAGAAACAGATGTTACCTTAAAGAGCAATTTCCACGATCCAAGGCTGCAAACCTTGTTGAGAAAGGGAGAAAAGAGGCACGTAGTAGGTGTGACACTGGCGGGATCTGGGATGCCGGGAGGTAAGTCTGCAGGTGGGTACAACGTCCGGAAGGATCTGGAGGAAGGAAGGTTGGGGAGGTGGAGGGAAGCGCGGAGGGAGAAGAAGCCAGGACACCAAGGGGAAAGATCGTGTCAAAGCACGCGGGGAAGAGAGGGCCGAGGTGGGGAAGAGAGAGCCAGGGATGTGGGGGGTGGAAGAAGCCGCTAGGGCTGGAACTTGGCGGACAAACAGGCAGTGGCAAGGGCTGATACCAGGCAGGCGGGAGGGCCGGCACCCAGGAAGCCTCGAGGCCGGGGCCAGGTTGGTAATCAAAGTACTTTTGTGACAGAAGCAAACAAAAACCTAAAATTCCTCCACGGCAAATCACCAGATGACAAAATCTCCCTCAAACCTTTTCTACAACAATGTGTCCAAGATTACTGACCCTGCGGAGCCTGGGAGAGGCAATGTCACACAGTAGGTCTGCAGGAAACATTGGTCTCCTTCCTGTTTCAGGGCTTGCCTCTACAGGCTGGACGTCTACCTAAAACAGAGGTCCTGACACTGATTTTTTTCTGAAAACACAGGTATCCCTCCCATTACTCACTGTCAATTTGAATCCTCATTTCCTTGGCCATATGTCCAGTTTTTTGTAGATGAAAACCCCTTCCTTCCTTGTTCGTCCTTCCTTCCTTCCTTCCTTCCTTCCTTCCTTCCTTCCTTCCTCCCATCTCTCTCACCCAGACGTCCCTGTTGTTTTAATTTAATGCAGCAACTCTGTTACAATTTTTACTGTCTGAGGTGCTTAGATATCCCTTCCCTACAGTTGGCTTGACTCCCCTTGTCCCAGGGTCTATCCATGCATCTGCTCTAATCACTATCAAGGCTCAGGTAGGCTAGGAGGCAAACACACATTTCTTGCCCAACGGCCCTAAATGCAGAGCAAGGTGCCATCCCTTGGCGACCTCCACTTTCTAAGTACCTCTGGTGTCAGAGAATGTGGTTGGGGCACAACTAATGACCACCCCCCCCCCCGGCCCCGGGGCCTCTGCTTAGACTCCCCTTTGCTCCGTCCGCCCTGCTCTGGGGATTTCACACTCACCGAACATGTGCCGTGTGCACCATGCACTTTTTGGGGTGTTTGCGATTTTGCCTAGTCCTCCTCACAGCCCGGTGAGGTGTGTTCGTGGGCGCCACCATATGGAACCGTCAAGTGAGCCGGGGAGAGGCTGCGTGACACGATCGAGGTCACGGCACGCAGGGTAGAGGCGGAACACAATCCTGGGCACTGGTTTCCATCCTCGCTCTGCCACAGAAACGGGACCTGCAAGGCTGGCAGGGCTCCCCCGGCTGGGAAAGTCGAAACTGCAAAATTGTGCTTTCTTTTTACTCTCCTTTTGTCTCCGCCCTTTGGCCGCTGTGGACAGGGACACAGCTCCTGACAAGGAAGGGCAGGGCTCGACCAGCATCCTGCGCTCCACACGGCCTCCTCTCCTCCTTGGCAACCGCCGTGCCTGAATCGGAGCTAAGGAGCTACTGATAAAAACATCTTACAGCAAGATCCGGACAGAGAAGCGGGTAGTGCTATTTATTGTTGGAAGGGGCTCTCTTAGGACAGAGCCGTCCTCAGGCTAACGCTCCCTATTTCCTTCCCAACACTCACTTAGCCCTTTGAGCGATACCGTGAGGGATGAGGGAAGCAAAGCAAGAAAATATAGCTTAAATTAAATCTCCTTACAGTTTGCAGTCCACTGATAGACACCCAAAGCATGCAGAGCGTGACCTTCCTCAAGGAACTCATGGCTGCCTTAGCGCCTTAACGTTTATCTTCCATAAAAGACGAAAAGTAACCTTATTAAAGGTTCCATTAGGGACGAAAAGTAACAGCACCTTGCCCCTCAAGGCCCTGAAAGCCTTGCTTCCAAATTCCTTAGAAACTTACACTCTCTGGGGATGCCTGGGTGGCTCAGTCAGTTAACCGTCCGACTTCAGCTCAGATCATGATCTCATGGTTCATGGGTTCAAACCCCGCGATGGGCTCTGTGCTGACAGCTCAGAGCCCGGAGCCTGCTTCAGATTCTGTGTCTCCCTCCCTCTGCCCCTCCCCTGCTCACACTCTGTCTCTCTCTCAAAAATAAATAAACACTTGGGGCGCCTGGGTGGCTCAGTCGGTTAAGCAGCTGACTTCAGCTCAGGTCATGATCTCACGGTCCGTGAGTTCGAGCCCCGCATCAGGCTCTGTGCTGACAGCTCAGAGCCTGTAGCCTGTTTCAGATTCTGTGTCTCCCTCTCTCTGACCCTCCCCCGTTCATGCTCTGTCTCTCTCTGTCTCAAAAATAAATAAACGTTAAAAAAAATTTTTTTTAAATAAACATTAACAAGAAACTTATACTCTCCCTGACCCCCACTAATTAGAAAGCACACAGTCAGTCACTCCTCAGAGTGCTACAATAAAATAAATAAATTTTATAATAAAATCACGTTGATGCCCCAAAACCGTCTCAAGAATTCTTTCTTACCCGTTGGCTCATGAACCCTACTTCAATTTCATCAGGGAGCACTGCTCGTAAGCTCTCCTATTGTACAGCTGAGAAAACTAAGGCTGACAGACTGCAAGTGACCTACGATCCTGCCAGCCTTCGGTTTTCTGGAGCCCGACATCAAAACTGTAGGAGCAAAAAACCAACCCCTGAGGCTGGGCCAAGATGCAAACTCGCTTCGCTGCCTCCAACCGCAAGCCGTGTTCTGCTCTTCTGGCTGTAGCAGGTGGCGGGGCGGGGTGGGGGGATTCTCTGCCCACCCCCCATTCCCTGCTCTGTGTTCTTGTGATCTGCAACACGTATCAAACGTTGGCTGTTTGGTATGTGGAACTTTTCACAACATGCCACATGCAGAGCCAGCTGAATCCGAACAAACAAGTTGGCTGAAAAGTGGCTCGATCAAGGTAGCTATATTTAGACCGGGAGACGAGCAGGTCTTCCTGAAAGACTGGGGCCTTACGAGGTCATCTGTATGCATGCTCATTAACCAGGCACTGGGCTACTGTAAGATTGTTCTAAGGCAACAAAGACACTGGCAGATTTGGGGCATAAAATGCTCATCACGTCATCATTTACAAGAAACGACACTGAAATCAAATCACACCACATAACGGAGCTGTTAAGTACATCACACTCCACCCAATAAATGGAAAATTATGAGAAAATTAAAAAGACTTACCTGATGGCATACTTCCTGAAATGACAGCATTTGCAATACACAAAAGTAAAAGCTAAACGCTGTGGAACTAACTCAGTTTTGTTTCCATATATACAGAGAGGGACTGGAAAGAGAGGTGTTTTAGAACGGAAAGAGGGAAGAAAGAGAGAGAGAGAAGGGGAAAACGGGGCTGGGAAAAAAAGACAGGGAAAGAGAAAACAACTTGAAAAGAGAAGGTAACTCACCAAATGCTGTGCTTATATGAGACCGAGATGGTGGTATTATGGGGTTATTTGTATTCCTGCATTGTATTTTGGTTTTAAAAATATTCTCAATGAACATGCATGCCTTTTGCAATGAGAAGAAACCCATCTGAAAAATCAACCTGCCTCATGGGAGAAAGGGGAGCAGAGAGGCAGAAAAGCTATAACTCAGCCCTGGAGGAGGATTTCAGGCACAGAGCTGTGGACCAAGGACTCCTACAAAGCCCGTTGACCTGGCCCCGGGGTAGGTGGAAGGGGGTGGCTGGATACAAGCCTGTTAATGTGACACCAGCAACGTCACAGTCCTCTTCAACAAATTTGGCTTCAAGGATGTCTGGCAGGTCCTTGTAACACTCAAATCAGAGTTCTCAAAGTAAGGTGGACCTTGAAATGTCATGCTATCTATTCTTCAATCTCTCGAGACATTTACTTTAAAATTAAGGGGAAGTTAAGAAAAGTCTTTTTGAAACCCCTGTATCCATGAGAAAGCGGTTTCAGGGGCCAGGAAGTTCAACTCAAACTGTCTTCAACAAGAAAGAAAACCCAATCATAACCCAAAGGCAGTTCAAGCTTCAAGGATGGCTTAATTCATTGGCTTAGGGATGAAACTCAAAACTCTGATGTCCTTTCTGTTTTTCCTTTCTCTAGCCCCCCTCCGATTACTGCATGGACAGCCCATCTCTCTTTCTATGATAGAGAAATGGACACAGCAGCATTAGAACTTATATCCCAGCGCCTCAATATCCAGAAGAATAGAGAGAGAAGTCAGGTCCTTCCCTGGACCAAGACCAAAGGGTATGTTGATTGGTAAAAGCTAATCAGAGCCAGGCCTGCAGCTGGGAATTAAATCAGTAAGCCACATGGCTGAGGAAAAGGAAGATGGACGTTTCCCTAGGCAATGGCAGGGTACTGTTGGTAGAAAAGGGAGGATAGAATCCAAGGGGCCAACTGCCATGAAAGTGCCATGTGCTATGCTGGAAGCTTCGTGATGCTTGATCCATTTGGTTGCACAACAAAACGAGGCCTCTTCATCCCCAGGGGAAATTAAAACTCGGGAACTTTAAATAAATTCCTCACTACTCAAACGGCAAGTGGAGGGCCTTTTCATAATGGAACAAAAATTTTAATGAAGGCAAAAATATCCATTTAGATCTCAAGTCCCTGAATTTAAAATACCAGCTTTTCCACTGACTAGTGACCTTGGCCAATCCGTTTAATGACTCTGGGACTTCAAAGTTTCCACTGAATTTTTGGAGTCCCTTCTGGCCCTAAAGCTATGTTGAATTTCCCATTTAATGGCCATTTATTTTCCCATTTCTTATCTCCTCTGGTTCCTATGTCTAAGACTTCAAGGCCATGATCTTCAGAATCTTTTCTACATGAGTGTAAACTAACCAGAAAGAAGAGTTAGACCATGATCGTTCCTCACACACTCCTGATTCAACTCTAAAACTCCACCATTGCTGCTTCATTCCTTTGGTTAGTAATCCCTTTGCCCTGACAGTCCCTCCTAAGGAGGGCTGATAGCTAGTGCAGTAATCCAGCCCAGGGCATGGATTTCTCAGAATATGTTCCTAGGTGAGAGGAACAGTCTAGCCTGTTAAAAAGGGTACTAGTCTGAGAACCCAGATGGTGGCTTTGACATGGACTCAGGAGCTACAACTTTACAGAGGAGACTAGTCCCCTTATCTCAAGAACACCATTGCTGGCCCTGAGGGAAACCAGGCATGGGGCGATGGGTCACGTGCTGAGAATGAAGAGGAGTGAAAACAACATGGTTCCTGCCATCACTCAGCTTGAAGCTACAGAAGCCAATGGAAGAGTCCAGTATTTTCACACAAATACATGATGGCAGTGTTGAATGCCACAGAGCGAAGGCACCTGACACTCAGCCAGGCCAGGGGAGACTTCCAGAGGCAAATGGCCAGTGGGCAAAATTCTGAAGGCCGAGTACAAGTAAAGGGGCAAAGGGCAGGGGAGACAGAGGGCAATATATGCAAATGTCCTACATTCTAGCACCCCCACATTAGAGGGAGTGCTAATCCACACGCTACACAAACACATGGTGAGGAACGGAATCATACAGGACGTTCAGATAAAACATTAGGGAATGATTCTAAGAGGTGAGATTACTCCTGCCCAGAGGCTCTGTGGAAGTAGGAAGAGGAAATCTGATGATCCAGCAGGACGTGACCAAGAAAACACAGAGAGGGATATGCACGCAGGGGCGTGCCACAGAGAGAGCAAGGGGAACAGGAAGTGGTCCGGCCCAAACCAGGACACGTGTCAAGGGGTAACTTGGTTAAGCTTTATTTCAAAGACCTTGAAGATACAACTTAGGAATTCCCTGGGAATGCATGCTTTCTGCCCCATATCAGAACCTCTCTCTGACTCTGGCTCTGAGACTGAGCCCTTCTCTCTGAAATCCAATCCCTCCCCGGTCAGTTTCTCTTAGTTCCTCCTCCAGCATCTTCATGAGCTTCTTTTCATCTGCCCACCCCTGGATGTTCAACCAGCCCCAGAAACCACGTGTAAACTTGTCTTCACCACGGGCTTGAGCCCCTGGGTGTTTGCTTGTGACTGCACAAATTAACTGTAGCTCGGATCTTCCCTGGAGCCAGCATGGACTTCCCTGCACTGGGTGTTTGTGCACATTGTCATACCGAATTATTTTTAAGCAGGGGAGTCTCTTCTCCTCCCTCCAACTCAGTCTTACGTGGAAGTCAAATCCATAAGACGTGGAAGCATGGTTTTATTAATGTCATTTAGTTCATATATTGCAAATATATCACATTTGGTAAAGAAAATCAATGAAACCAAGAAGCCATTCTGATTGACAGGCAAGCTTGAAGTCAACAGCTAAGGAGGCACAGATGAGCTCTGCTTTTCCCCCGTGATTACACGAAACACAGTGTATTTAACACTTACAGTAACTACTGTTTATAAGCGTCAGTGTGATAAATGCCTGATTGTTCTCATCCCACCCCCCAACACTGGTTTGGGTTCTGTTTTTCATTTTAACTCCCAAGATCACTGTTGGCCTTGATATTTCAAGAGCCCTGAAACCGATGGGAAAACAAAGGTTTGTCATCAATTTCTGTTGGAAAGTTCTGTCTCTAATTATATCTAACACATGCTCACACTATTCCTCATGAATATTAAAGTCAAATACGAAGCGAGGGGAGCTCAGAGTACGTGCGGACATTGCGTGTGACACCATATCATCATGACCTGGGATGCCGTCTGTTGTCACATGGTCACACCGTAGTGCCAATCTGTGCTGAGCAGCTGCAGCAGCCGGGCCCCTCACGTGTGAGAGCCACAGCGGGAGTGGGGGGGGGGTGGGCTGCTGGCACCAGGTCATGTGATCAGACTTGTACACCTGCCGCATCTCTCCCACAGTGATGCACAGCTGAACAGAAAGTCCAGCTTGGGTTGATGATGGGGATGAGGAGGACGACAGAGGCTGACGTCCTACTCCTTGGGGACCCGCATTACCTAACTGAGTCTTCAACATGACCTCACAAGGAAGGTTCTGCCCTAGCTATTGATTCTGCAAGGAGAAACTGAGGCACCAGGCACTTGTTTCACTGTTTCAAAGAGGTGGAGCTAGGATGCGAACCCAGGCAGGCTGCAGAAGGTGAGCTCTTAAGTAGGTCCTCAGTGTGTCAACATTCACTGAGATGATAATACAAATATTTCACTCACTGAACCTTTCATATGAGTTTAAATATTTAAACAGCAAAACTGGGATGACACATGCAGTCCCTGTTAAGCCCTTCCATGGAATACGGGCTGCGCAGCCCCTGCCGGTCTGGTTTGTCACTCCACTGACGGTGTTGTGCGAATGGCTGACAAACACTGGGGGCACACAAGGAACAGGTGCAGCGAGGAGGCTGAGCCCAGGGAAGGATGAGGCGAGGTTGAGCCATAGCCAGGTCAGGAGGCATGGAGGGGTCCAAGAGAGCTGAGGAGGAGAGCGTCCCAACTGATGGGACTTGGAAATTGACTCAGTGTGGAGAGAGGGCGGGGAAGGGATTCAGGGTGAAGTGCGGGTGGCTCTTGTGGGACCAGCTGGGTGGCAGGGCCATTCATCAACGTCACTTATTCTTCCCTTCATCGGATGCTTATCACAGGTCCCGTTCTCAGCACTGCGGGTGGAGCAGGGGACACGCAGGACCTGCCAGACTCTGGAGCCAGACTCACCGGGCTGGAGTCCTGGCTCCACAACTTAGTGTCTGGGGGACCTTGAGGAAGTCCATGGGCATCCAGAGGCCCAAATTGCCCCTTCTGCAAAAAGGGACCTATCACCTATAGAAGGTGTAATGACTTAAGTACCTTCCCATACACAAAACACTTAAAATATTCTATTTCCTAGCACATAGAGAGCACTCAGCCATGATTCACTGAAAGCGTAATTATTAAATTTTAGAGGTGATGCGGGCAATAGATGAGGATATAGTAACACCTGTTGGAGTTGTCTGAGGAAAACCAGAGCACAGTCAGGAACCGAGTGACAATGGGAACTCTATTTTTAAAAAAGTAAGGCAAGGAGCCCCTCTGAGGAGGTGACATTGAACAGACACCTGAATAACTGAGGCAGAACGTGGAGGCTCCAGGTGGAGGGATCCACAAGTCCAGGAGATCTGAGTTGGGAATAAGCTTGGTGCATCCAAGGAAAAGTAAGAGGGAGGGGGTAGGGGGGCAGTAGATGAGTGTGAAGGGGGTAGGGGGGCAGCGGATGAGGGTGAAGGGGAAGGGGGTAGGGGGGCAGCGGATGAGTGTGAGGGGAAAGGGGGTGGGGGGCAGCAGATGAGTGTGAGGGGAAAGGGGGTAGGGGGGAAGTGGATGAGGGTGAGGGGCAAGCGGGTGGGGGGGCAGCGGATGAGGGTGAAGGGGAAGGGGGTGGGGGGGCAGTGGATGAGTGTGAAGGGGGAAGGGGGTGGGGGGCAGCAGATGAGTGTGAGGGGCAAGGGGGTAGGGGGGCAGTAGATGAGTGTGAAGGGGGTAGGGGGGCAGCAGATGAGGGTGAAGGGGAAAGGGGATGGGGGGGCAGCGGATGAGTGTGAAGGGGGAAGGGGGTGGGGGGCAGCAGATGAGTGTGAGGGGAAAGGGGGTAGGGGGGAAGTGGATGAGGGTGAGGGGCAAGCGGGTGGGGGGGCAGCGGATGAGGGTGAAGGGGAAGGGGGTGGGGGGGCAGTGGATGAGTGTGAAGGGGGAAGGGGGTGGGGGGCAGCAGATGAGTGTGAGGGGCAAGGGGGTAGGGGGGCAGTAGATGAGTGTGAAGGGGGTAGGGGGGCAGCAGATGAGGGTGAAGGGGAAAGGGGATGGGGGGGCAGCGGATGAGTGTGAAGGGGGAAGGGGGTGGGGGGGCAGCGGATGAGTGTGAGGGGGATGTCCAGGATCCGATCACACGGGGCCAACCAGCACCTGCCAAGGAGTTCTCGTTTTGCTCCAAGGTAAACAAAAGGCGATGCAATGTTGTGGCTAAGAGCCAGACTGCCTGCATGGGATCCTGACCCCAGCTCTTCCTAGATGTGTCCTCCAGTATCCTCATCTGTAAAATGGGGGTGGTAATAGTACCTACTCTCCAGAGTTGCCGTGAGGAATATTTGCAAAGAGTGGGAACGGCACCCGGGGCAGATTAAATGTTACGTAAGCATTGGTGGCCGCGGCTGTTCACCACCATCACCACCACCCTCATCACCACTATCATCTGTGGATTCTGAGCTGGGAAGCAACATAATCTGAACTATCTGCAAGTACAAAGTAGCACTCTGGCTTCTGCGAGCAGGTTATAAAGGTCGGCCGACTCGAGAGCGCCAGCAGATCAGTGTGTCGCACACAGACGGAAGAAGCAGACTTCTTAGGCTGACGTTTCTGTGCGTGTAGATTTCAACATTTCCCCAAGAATATGTATGTGCCGGGTCAAGCTAAGCAGTCTTTAAAACCTACTGCCTACCTAAAGCGAATATGCTATTTTAAAAAAGGGTGGGGGGAGGGGGAGAAAGTAATATAGAAAAATAAAACAAAACTCTCAGACTCTTCCTTCAAGAGCATTCTGAGTAAAAGCCAGACTTCAGAGATAATACATTCCTCACAGCCTCTCCTGGAGACAGTCCCAATGAGCTAACAAGACAAAATGAGAAATGCCTTTTCTGCAACTGTCCAAATACAACACAGATATGGAAAAAAGTAACAGGGGCATTTTCTGTTAATTTTCCTGCCTGAGAAAATTTTTAACATAAATCCGTCCTCTTATCTCTGGCTGTCATTGGAAAGAAGGGACATTGGACGGATAGACTGAAAGCCAATTTGTGGGAAAGCCTGACCTGGTAACCCCACTCTCCAGGACAACCCTGCTCTGGTTTAAAATGTATCTTGTTCAAATTGTTGGCCTCTATGGGCGAATTTTGTTCTGTATCATTGTCCCAAGTAATATTTTCCTAATTTTTTTACTGGGCACACACAAATAGGGCAATGAATCAAAGGCACTCTATAAAACCGAGAGGGCTTTTGAGTCTCGCTATTTTAGGAAATAAAAATGGCTAGCAGTACAATATAACTGCTCAGACACTGAGCTGAGAGCTTGATGTCTACTAATGGATTTTACGTAACCTTTTACCCAACTTCAGTTATTTACATAAAACTTGGATGATTTTTACTGTATCTCCTGACTATCTCCACTGGCACTGCTTAATATTTGTTTGCAATAATTTGTTCTGCTTCAAAATTCAATTTAAAGGGGAATTGGCACCATTCTCTTATAAAAACTAAACCAGTGTTGCTTTCCATACGTAGGAGATATTGGTCGAAAGTATGAAAGATTCAAAGAATAAGGGTGACTCAGGAGTCTGTTTACAGTGGGGAGTGGGGGGCCCCAGGGGGGTGGAACCCAGACATGTCCACACCGTGTGGAAAATGGACTTCGGGTTTTGGACAACCACAGCCTAGCTCCATCCTGGAAAACATCCTCACACTTGGGACTGAAACAGAGACGATGAAACACTAGTAACTAAATAGCCAATCAGGGATCAGACGCTCCGTCTAAATGTTGTCAGCGCCTATGATAATTCTTTCCAATGCCTTATGGAAGTCCTTTTGCCTTTGTAACCCTATCTCTTGCCTCCAGCTTGGAGCACACCCCATTTCGGGGTCTCTGTGTCTCCCGGATTGCAGTCCCTGAGACCCCAAATAAAGGCATACATTGATTTTGCAGTGTGACTTCGCTTGTTTGGGAAAACAGATGAGTGTTATTAAAGTCTAGCCAGATACTCTTGACAGATAATGGGGGTGATCCCGTCTCTGTTCTCCTTGCTAAAAAAAAAAAAAAGGAGATTAGCAAAGGTTAATTATATAAATTTATTATCCTGAAATACATTTCTTTCTTGAATTAAACACAAGCCTTGAAAGAAGGTTGAAAATGAAGACAGTTTTCCGTTGGGATGGCTATTCCGGAGCAGTATTTCATAGGTCCCTAAATGCATCTTCATTATTCGCAGCCACCGCAGAACGAAGGCTGCTAGTGGCCACCATCAAATCACGGGCTCTTTCCCGGAGACAAACCTAGAATTGTACCCCCTTCACAGGCTGCTCTTCTCAGCGTCTCTGTTTCTCAGGTGCATCCAGACAAATAAATCCCAGCAAATGAGATGTAGGAGCATCACCCGCCTGCCACTGCTCCCCGCCCCCCCCCCCAAAAAAAGAAGGCACCGTTCCCCTCACTCTAGTTTACTCTCCGTCCAGCCTGTGGCTCCATCCAGGCCATGGCCAAAGCTTCAAAAGTCAGCCTGGACCCAAAGGGGGTCTTGAAAGTGGAAGCTGTACTTCAGGACAAAGGAGCAGAAAGACGGCTGGGACTTGGGGTCTGAAGGCCACAGGGACACCATACCAATGCGGTCTGCTCACATCTGGAGTTTAATGTGGGTGAAAAATCATCTTTTGTCTGGCTTAAGCCCCTCTATGTCATGTCTGCATCACTCACAATCCCATATAATTATTAACCAATATTGGTGTTAACACCACACCGTGGGAAATGCTGATTTAAGCCCTCAAGCATGCTGTGAGATACAAATTATGATCCTTATCGTACAGATAAAAGACCTGAAATTCAGGAAGATCAAGTGACTTTCCCAAAGGCACAGAGCCTGTAAGAGACTAAGCCACGTTGACAGTCCAGCTTTCTCTGCCTTCAAAGCCTCTGGAATCCGGACTATTCTGTCCCTGGCCCAATGCCCAATTTGTCCCATTGCCTATGATGAAACTTAGCTCTTAAAATAAATGCAGAAATATAAAATTCACTTTTTTATTATTGAAACGGCCACTGACTCAACTTGTCCAGCGATTCTGGACTGGGCCCCAACATGTAGGACACTGGCCATCAGCAGGCACTGTTCTGTGCCTTGGCCACCACAGTCAGAATGCCTGCAGTCTATAGGCTGCCCGGGGGCCTAAATGGTTGAGCTGAAAACAAAATGATGAGATTCAAGAGAAACATAACCCTACAAGGTCAAATTAGTAAATGCTTCATTAAATCTCCTCGAAATAATATACTGGTCACATGTAGTCTTTACAAATATTACACTGCATTTGCAAAGATCTTATAGGTAGATGGCCTCACTTGCAACATTTTCCAAGCATGCAGAAAAATCACAACTGTTCACGAATAAAGAGTCATTTGGAGTTAATTAATTAAAAAAAATTTTTTTAGTGTTTTATTTATTTTTGAGACAGAGAGACAGAGACAGAATATGAGCAGGGGAGGGAAGGAGAGACAGGGAGACAGAATCCACGAAGCAGGCTCCAGGCTGTGAGCTGTCAGCACAGAGCCCAACGCAGGGCTCGAACCCATGAACCAGAATATCACGATCTGAGCTGAAGTCAGACGCTTAACCGACTGAGCCACTCAGGCGCCCCTGGAGCTAATTAATTTTAAAAATTTTACAGAAAAAAAAAATGTGCATTGGATGTGGGAAATTGCTACATTTTAATACAGCTCCTAGAAAGTGGAGTGGGGTCATCAAAAGTAGGAGTGCCTGGGGTCGGATGGAGGTCCTGAATGAGTTCTAGGGACTCAGTGTGGTGGGGGGGCAGGGGGGCGGGGGGAGGATCTCCATCAGCAGGAATTTTGCCCTTGAGAATGTTCCTCCTCCCTCTCCCCATCCCTGATCCCCACATGCAGTGGGGGTGCAGACTCCCTCATTTTAAATGTGGAAAATCCTGGACAAAACAGACCTTATCACTCCTCGCAGTTGAGAGAGAGCCCCTGGCCTAGCCAGGGCACATACCCAGCAGCACTGGACACACAGAGACAGGCTTTCTGCCCTTTATAGCAGTCACTATTTCGTGCGCTCAACCACCTCCTCTAGCTCGGAAACAAATAGTTCTTTTCGTGGTGACACTCTTTCCATCGGCACCAGATGAAAATGCGTCTGTGAGCAGGTCAAGAATGAGGACCCTCTGCCCCGTCTACTCTCAGGGACCCGTCCTTTACGTTACGGCGATAAGACTCGAGAATTTCTTCACGTAACTAAGCCACTGAGCCGAGAAGAGGCAACCATCCAATTATCTGCCATTAGTACCAACTTACTAGCGACAATTACATAATTTCCAGGTTCTCAGCAGCAAGTTCATTGTGCGTCCCCACATGAGTTTCCTCTTCAGTATTTTCTCTGCTTACCCTCTCACCTCACTTCTAGAGCTGACTTAGGAGGGGTGGGAGTGCGGATCTAGACACTACAGGGGACCCTACAGGGAGGGGATCCTCTGACACCCCTGCACGTGGAGGCCTGAGGGGGCCCCTCCCCTGGCAGACATCTCTCCCCCTGATACTCCCAATTCCATGCATCTATTTCATTCTTAGACTTTCAGAGCCCACTTGGCCAAATCAGAAAGAGGCTGTCTTGACTCTTTGTTGTTTTTTTTTTTTTTAAATAATCGTTTTTTTGAACAACATTTTAATGACTATTAATTGAAAGCCCCAGAAACAGCATGCTTTCTCATTGAGATGCTTCCTCCCTGGGTCGCTGAGCCCTCAAGAGCTCACTATGTTTGTTTAATTGCATGAAATTCTGCCTCTTTTCTTCTTTCTTTATTTCTCCCTCCCTCCCTCCCTTCCTTCCTTCCTTTCCTTCTTTCACTTGAGAGAGAACAGTGAGAGAGCATGAGTGGAGGAGAGTGGCAGAGGGAGAAAGAGAGGGGCAGAGAGAGAATCTCAAGCAGGCTCCACACTCAGCATGGAGCCTAACTTGGGGCTCAATCCCACGCCCCTGGCATCATGACCTGAGCCAAAATCAAGAGTTGGACGCTCAACCGACTGAATCACCCGGGCGCCCCTCAGCCTCTTTTCTTTCTCTCTTTGGTCCAAGTTGTGTTCCCTGGTCTTCCATTCACCGCTGGACAAACATACAGGGAACGCCAACTATGTTCCAGGCACTTGGCAGCCTCCCAAAGCAAGAACTGAGTATGGCAACATGGCTCCGGGGCTTTAAGTCTCATCTTCCACATGGAGGGTTTACTTCTATCCCTAAGTATCAAAGCAAACAAACAAACACACAAACCGTCAAAAAGCGACGTCATTTTAAAAAGACTAGGAGGATTCTGAGCAAGGTAGGCTACCTTAGGATGTCCTTTTCATTGCCAGGGTCTCTCAGGAAACCCCTGCTAGGAACCTCCAGTAATGGAAAGTTCACCAGGAAGTCAACATCCACGGGGGCATCCAGGACTTCAGAGAGCTCTGGAAACAGCTCAGGCCACACAGGAGGCACTCAAGAAACATTTACAGAATAAACAAAACCCACCAGGGTTACCGGTTCAGCCCATGTAAATTTCATGCGTGTCTGCGGATTCTGGCTCCTTCCATAAAACTAAAAATAGCCAAAGTTTATTGAGGGCCTAGGATGCCAATCTCCCTTCTAAGTGCTTTCATAATATTAACATTTTCAATTCTCAGGATGCCATGAAGAAGGGAGGAGGACCATGAGGCCCAGGGAGGGTAGCAGCAAGTCCCGGGTCACCCAGCAGGAGCGGGATCCAGCCGGCTGCACTCCACAGACAGACCCTGCTCTCTCTGTCAGGCCACTCTGAAGCGTGCATCGCATCGTCTCTGCCAGATGCAGCAGGGGTCCTTGGCCTACCCTCACCTTTCTCTCAGGTGCCCGTGCCTCAATCACGCTCAGCAGGTGCCAGCTGCCCCCACACAGGTGCAGGCTGACAGTGCCACTGCCTGGGAGCAACCTTGCCAGTGTGGGGGGAATAGCAGGCCAGGGTGTCCACTCTAGGTGTGCCCAAGCCAAGTAGGCTGAGGCCAGGTGTGCCCCCGCCAATGTGCCCACTCCAGGTGTGCCCGCTCCAGGTAGGCTGAGGTCAGATGTGCCCACGCCAGCTGGGCTGAGGCTGGGAGGACCTGCTGGGGGGCTCTCCTTGGTCTCTGGACAGAGATTTGCCCTGACGTCCCCAGGCCAGAAGTCAGGACACCTGGAGGTCAGGTGGCCTGGCAGAGTCAGACCCGGGGAAACAGCACTCAGGCCCTCCCAGGGATGCTGCCTGAGCCCTGAGCACCTGGCCTTCCTCCTCCTGGGCCCTCGTCACTCTCCTTGCCTTTGTCACTAGGCCTCTTGGGTCCCCACCACCGTGTCTGAGCTCTGAGACAGCAGGGTCTGCCATCAAGCTCTGCTTCAATAATTTTTTTAAGTTTATTTATTTATTTTGAGAGAGAAAGAGAGAGAACACAAGCAGTGACAGAGGGAAAGAGAGGACCCCGGGTAGGTTTGTGCTCACAGCGCAGAGCCCAACGCAGGGCTCCAACTCACGAACCGTGAGATCATGACCTAGGCGGAAACCAAGAGTCAGACGCCTACTGACTGAATCCCCCAGGCATCCCTGCTTCAACTGCACCTCACACACAGCCGACTTTCAGAAACTGGGGTTTGATGCGGAGAACCTCCACAGAAGCTACACTAAACGTGGGGTGGCTTTGGAGACTGTTCCTGCCAAACGTGGCGGGCGCTGAAGCAAGGAGGCCATGACCTTGTGCGTGTGCGTATGGGGGCTCCCAACGTACCCACACACGTTACCTTACCTGATCCCCAAAACAGCCCTACTGTTTCTACCACTGGTGTCCCATTTACAGAGGGAGCTAAACAGAGGCTCCGGGCACAGGGTCACGAGGAACCCGGGTGAACTCGGGTCTGGCTAACTTCACACTCTACTTCCTATAACACAACTAACTGCTATACAGCTTCTAGTGGTTTCTGGAGGCGGATGATAAAGCAGCGGGCCCAGAGATGAGGGCTTGCGTGCTGGTGACCTCTGGATGTGCTCCAGTGGGAGAAGCCTGGGGAACCCAGGGCAGGGGAAGGGGGGAGGCACACACAGTGCATTTCAGGGAGCCAGCCTGATCCCGCAGGGGACTCTGGAACATGAGTTACATCTCAGCCTGCCCCATCCGGAGACAAGAGGCTGGGCTTCCCCATCCCTGTACTAACAATCACGGGTGCGAGGCAGGGGTCGGGGGTGGTAACGGGGGACGATGGGACTCAAGGCCTCAGGCAAGTTCAAATCTTGAACAAAGTGCTTGTTCCCAGCAGCCTGGGGTGATCCTCCAAAGCCAGCTCCCAGGTGCCCGTGAATGAGAGCACGCTGCGCGGTGCGAGAGAAGCGTGGAAACGGGGAGGGTGCGTGCTGTGAGCACGTAGCTGTGAGATGCTCCGACGGGGAACTGGCCACTTTCCCGGGGCGGGACGTCGCCCTCAGAGAACCGGCATCGGCTCTTTCTGCCAATCTCGTGGATCCGAAGGGGCGGGAGGGAGGGACAGGCATGCAAAGTGGAAGGAACAGCAAGGGCAGAGGCAGAGACGCAAGAAGCGTGGTGTAGCAGGTTGGAGAGAGCTTCCCGGGAGGGACTTGCAGGTCAAGCAGGCTGAAGGATGCCACGGCGAGCTCAAAGGGCGAGGGACGAGTGGCTCGGCCCCAGTGGCAGCTGGGTCTCGGGGCCAGCCGGCAAAGCAGACTCCTGGCCTGCCCACAGGGTCGACCAGGAGGGACCCGGGCTTCAGTGTTTCTGAGCTGACTGCTGCCCAGAAACTGAGCAGGTGGGAGAAATTCCATTAACGTCTCGGTTTATCCAGACGGCCCCAGGTGGGTACTCAGAGCCCCGGAGTTCGAGTGTTTTACCTGCGTAGTGTTCGCCATGAAAACAGGCGTATTTGATATTTAGGTGCACTTTAATGGACCCTGAAAAGAAATGAGATGGATTCCCTTAAAGAATAAATGTCACCCCGCCCCCTACACGATGAAACTCTTAACTGCTTCCACTTAATGGAAATGGAAATCACCTCTCAAAACATTACTAAAACTAATCATGGTAATTTTTACATGTTTCCACAATTTACCGAGCTATTTTTCTCTGGCCTTCATGAGCCATGAGTAGCAGATGCCTGTTTGTGCCTAATCACCCCACACAGCCTCAAAGATCTGAAGTTCCCGGACCCACGGACTGACCTCAGCGGCCATCCCCCCAAGGGGAAAATTTGTTAACACCTCTGGGAAGGAAGAGACTGAAAAATCTATTCAATAGCACCGCTCTGGTTAAAGGAAAGGGTCACAATTCAGTATACTTAACATTTATTCACAGGTACGAACCTGCCACTTACCCACAGCCCTGACCCCAGGAGAAGAGAGGAAACAATTCTATGAGACCCAAAAAAGGTAAGCAAGGCTTTGAATCGAGCCAAACCGCATTAAAAAAAATTTTTTTAAGTTTATTCATTTTTGAGAGAGACAGAGCATGAGCGGGGGAGGGAGGGAGGGAGAGAGAGAGAGAGAGAGAGAGAGAGAGAGAGAGAGAGAGAGGGAGGGGCAGAGAGAGAGGGAGACACAGAATCCGCAGCAGGCTCCAGGCTCCGAGCTGTCAGCACAGAGCCCAACACGGGGCCTGAACTCACGAGCAGCGAGATCATGGCCTGAGCCAAAGTCGGACGCCTAACCGACTGAGCCACCCAGGCACCCCAAAACTACATTTTAAAATGTCTCACTTCTGGCTTCTCTCCCTGTTACACCTCAAGCCTCACATGTTAAGTGGTCAAAATTCACCTCTATCTCTCTCTCAGGTCGCAGTGCTTTGGCTTGTAGGAGGCTTCTGAAAAGTTCCGGAACAGCAGAGAGACTTCCTGGCCTCAGTACATCATCACACGACCACCTATAACTGATACTTCTCTGTTTTCAATAATGACCGAGATGCCGTGGACCTCAGATTCACCAGGGCCAAACACCGCCCCCCACCCCCACTGCACCCACATCCACGGAGAAGTGGCCCCCTCTGTGCCCTGCCCTCAGTTCCAGGGGCAGACCTGCCATCCATCACAGGTGATGGCACGTGCGTCTGTTCCATAATGCTGGGATCTTTCTAGAATGCCCAGGGGGACAGTTGCTCCTGGCTGGCGGGAGCTCAGAGCCCCTCACAGTGTAGTCCAAGAGAAGAAACCATCGGTTTCCCAGAGAAACCTTCCCCAAGTCACCTGTTAAGCACATATTGAAAGAAGGAAACAGGACAGTGCACAGGCAATGGCTGCATTTCACGCGGGGAATTATTATTTTTTCTTATTCACAGACTCTAACCATAAACGTCGAGCTTGGAAAACTCAATGAGAAACTGTTTCACATCCAGAGAAGCAGTATCTAAATCATCTGCGAAACCGTTTCCGCAGACTGTGGCTGCCAGAGAACGGGTATGTTTAAAAAGAGAACAAAAATGTTAAATTCTGCCCCTTAATCTACGAGACAACCTCTTGCGTTTGAACAGCCTGGGTTTATAAGTCTTCTGAGTGCGCGCATCTCCTGGGGCCAACCTGATGAAAAGAAGTTGGGGGACTCGGTCGGGCACGACGTGGCCCCCAGCCCCGCCTGCAGTACTTTCTCTCCTCCCCTTGGCCCCCCCGCCACCCCACAAGTGTCCTGTGCACGCCTTGCACCGCTCAGGCCCCAGTCATTTTGCTGCATGCGCCCAGATCATCCTTTTCCACCCTTGTCTGCGGGGCCAGCTTCCGCTCCAATTCAAGACCTCACCTGGGACCCCATCTCAAGGTCCATCTCTGCTGGACTCGGGAGACACTTCTCTGCCTCCCTCAGGGGACTCTGAGCTCCCCCACAGCAGCAAGGCAGACGCCCATCCCCAGCAACGTGTCCCGGGGACCAGCATGGGCCACAGTGCTGCTCAGAAAGGACCACTGTCCGCACAGAAGGGACACTTACTCCAGCTAACAGGTGCCATGAGCTCGCTGTGCACTCCAGGCACCACTCTCAGACATTTCTTTGCAAAATTCATTCGATCCTCAACACAAACCCAAGAGGTAGGTACCTCTTACCAGCCCCACTTTATAGGTGAGGAACCCGAAATTCAAACTGGCTAAACAACTTTTCTAAACCCACACAGCTGGCAGGTGTCGGACGTAGGATTTGAACCTGCAAAACTCAGAGCCTATGGCTCTCACCGCTACTCAGCTCTGCTTCTCTGGATATGGCATGCTTTTTCCATTTCTGTTTTAGAGATAAATGGAACAGAAAAGCCAAATTAAATCATTTGTCCCCGCAAGACCACTCCACTAATGTAAAAATAAAGACATCATTAGGTCCCATGTGTTTTGACTCCTTCTGATTCTTTTTTCAGCATATCCTACTTCATTGTCTAAACATACATTTTTCTTTCTTTTTGCTTCCTTAGAACTACGGGCAGGTGATGGAAATTAGGTCTGGATGATTGTATGCAAACAGCACTGTTAAAACTTCCTTCATTGTTGTACCTGCAGAGGGCGCCCTACCTGGGGTGGAGTATACTCCTCCTCCCCCTTGAAGGTGGGCTGATCTTGCACTTTGGGGAAGGGACCCCTTGGCAGTTACCAGCCCAGCCCTTTAGAGACCTAGAATCTCCTCTCTCTCTCTCTCTCTCTGTTCTCTCTCTCTCTCTCTCTCCCTCTCTCTCTCTCTCTGAACTGAGCTACCGTATAAGAAGATAGACCACTCAGCTGGAGACGGGACCTCAGCTGTTGCCTTGGGCAGTCGAGCATCCCAACCAAGGGATCAGACATGTGAATGAAGACGTCAACAATCCAACCTCTCTGCAGAAATCTCAGCTCAGGGCAGCACATGTGTGACCTGGCTGAACCCAGCCGACTGAAAACATCAAGAATAAATCATCATCCTAAACCGCGAAGTTTTGGTGTTCTTGGTGCCACTGCCATATCTAACTAAACATGATACAATCGGAAATTCACCTTGAGTAAGCAACCACACATTCTGTCTCTTCCTCATGCAGGAATCCTTGTTGTGACTGTCACTGGCCTTTCTGTTAGCAGTCCGATCTCAATATTATGCTCCTGTAAAACCCAAGGGCACAGCAAGCGTACCCTAATTATCCCCGCGTCCAACAAGACCAAAGAAGAAAAAGCAACCTTTTTTTCCTCCCCCAAACTGCATTTCATTTTTCTCTTCTCTGTTTCTGTGGTTCAAGTCCTCCTCTCTCCAAGCCGCCTGCTGGTGGGGACTGCCAGCCCCAAGAGAAGGCTCCACTGGTGACAAGGAGTTGAGCTCAGGCTCTAGAGTCACAGGGGAGGAACGGCGTCCTCGTCGGCTACCTGGGGATGGCTGTCGGCAGGGGGGCTGGGGTGCCAGCCCCACCAGATTTCTGCGTCCCAGCCTCGTCCTGAGAACAGACCTGGCCTCGTGCCCCAGATCGTGTAGCCACTCACAGGTCAGACTGACTGGGCACTTCCTTTGTGCCAGTTCCTATCCTGGCAATTGACATTTGTACTCTCTGTGGATGTAAAAAGTCCTCCTTTATCGTCTCTAAGACAAGAACACTACAGAGGATGGATTTTTATCCTCATCCTTTTAATTGTTTATTTATTTATTTTGATGGGAAGAGAGAGAGAGAACATGGGGAAGGGGGAGAGAGAGACAGAGGGAGAACATGGAGAAGGGGAGAGAGACAGAGAGAGAAAGAGAACATGGGGAAGGGGGAGAGAGAGACAGAGGGAGAACATGGAGAAGGGGAGAGAGACAGAGAGAGAGAGAGAGAACATGGGGAAGGGGGAGAGAGAGACAGAGGGAAAACATGGAGAAGGGGAGAGAGACAGAGAGAGAGAGAGAACATGGGGAAGGGGGAGAGAGAGACAGAGAGACACAGAGAGAGAGAGAGAATGAATCTCAGCAGACTTGCACTGTCAGTGCAGAGCCCGACGTGGGGCTCGAACCCATGAACCATGATCTGAACCCAAGACCAAGAGTCGGATGCTTAACCAACTAAGCCACTCAGGTACCCCTATCCTCGTTATTCAGCTAAGGAAATAAAGTCCAAGTTGCCAACTCCTGGGGTTACACACAAGTTCATGCAACGTCAGGTTCCTACTCTCTCAGCCAATTCCAGTGACCTTCGTCTGGCAGAACTTGGGATGGAGACGGCGCTTGCCAAGCGGGGCACCGCAGGCTTCCTGAATGCTCACGGGGCACGGGAGACTTGGTCTCAGCTGCCTGATTTCTTCGCCAGAGAGAGGAGCAGAGTGGAAGACACGGAACGCTGTGGCAGTGCGAAGACTTATTACTTAATGCTGGACTCTACCCAGGGCCAGAGGAGGAGCAGGGGGTCTCCAGTATCTTTCTGTTTCTAGCCCACAGGCTCCGCCCATAAACCAGCTGCAATCTGTGATGTCCTCTTGGGTGGCCTGAGCAGCCTGCTCTGCCCTGCCCCTCCCCCGCCTCCCCCAGGGTGGAGCTAAGCCGACCCTGTTGGCTGGTCTACACTCCCAGTACACGCCAATCTGTGGGTATTTAACTGCATTTGATTCTTTTTTTTTTTTTTTTTTTTTTAGAGAGAGAGAGAGAGGAAGAACAAGCAGGGGAGGGGCAGAGAGAGAGGGAGACACAGAATCCGAAGCAGGCTCCAGGCTCCGAGCTGTCAGCACAGAGCCCGACACGGGGCTTGAACTCACAAACCACGAGATCATGACCTGAGCCAAAGTCGGACCCTCAACCGACTGAGCCGCCCAGGCGCCCGAGCTGAATGCAATTCTATTCACCAGAGTATCATTGCCAATAATGAAGAGGCCCAATTACCAGAGAAATTCCAAAAGGAATTTTTTGAAGGATACCAATGACCAGAGCTTTTGACTCTACCAGATCCAATGTCCGCAATAATCTTTACTACCTTTATTTGTATCTTTAAAGTTCAGCCAACTTTCCATAATTCCATCTTCTTATCTCCTTACTTTCTCTCTACTCCACCCCAACATCTTTCTCCTTCTAGAAATATGATTGATCCACACATCCTCCCAAATTGACTAACGTATTTCATCTTGGCGCTGATCCTCATTTCTTGTGTAAGAAGCTCCATATTTTGGACTCAATACCCTATCGCACTGAGCACCAGCAGGGAGCCCCGGATGCCCCCTAATACCCAGCCTTCTCAAAGCTAGAAACTGGGCTGTCCTTGGCACTCCCTCTCCCAAAGCTGGAGTGTTGATCTTGACTCCCGCCTTGTGTCTGAGAAGAACCATTAACCTGCCAGCTTACTCGGTCTGATTCTCAGGATTGACAACAGGATTCTTCCTACCCACTTGCTGGAGGCCGGTTGCCGTCCTTTTTCTCCCTGACTTGACCCTGGCCAACCCCTCACAGCCAGGTTATCCCTGGGAGAGGGTGTTCTCCTTCAGCCGGGCTCCATCATGCACACATGGCCACACCAACAGTGGGTCTCCGTTTCCAAAATGCACGCATCAGACACGCAACATGACTTACTGATGCTACCATGTACGTTGCACCCTGCCACGCCCTGGCATGTAGTGAGAAATGACGGTTTACTGGTGGAGAATAAGTACCCCACTCCCATCCCGCTGCTCACCTGTCTGCCCGACGACGGAGGCACTCAGTCTGTGGGGGATCCTTGAGGACACCTTCAAGGTCACTCGGATCTGGTAATACCTATGGAAGGAACAGAGGACAGGCTGATGAAGATCAGACCCCTTACTGTTGGCTTCTTCCAAAAGTAACCAGACTTAGTCCTAAATGCCACAGAGAACCGTGGAAGTTTCTAGGCAGCATGTATGATCATTTGGCACCAAAGAGGGATTCATTCTGTCACCACAGTGGGAGAGGGATGGGACGGGGCCAAGATGGAAACAGGAAGTTGAGTTGACAGGAGATCGTACGAGACACATGCAAGGTTGGCGGCAGAAGGGACAGGGAAAGGAATAGGTGGGTTGGTCATAGGGCACAGGTACATTAAGGGGCATGGTTTTTCTTTAGTCAGAAAAGTCCATTCTAAGGGAAAATGGAAGCTTTAATGCGTGGGGCAGAATCCATACACAAACTGAGTTGCTATCCTGTTGCAACACAGACAAATACTTCCTTTAGAAACACAACAGCTGAGCTGTCGATCCTGGGGGTACGGCCAAACGCTGTTCCCAGTGCATTTCTGTGCCCTTATTTTTAACATGTCACTCCCATTTCCAAATCCCATCATTTCAGGACACCGTGAGGGTTCCCACACCATCAGCAAAGCCTCTGATCTGTCCGCTGCCTCCACAGGTGCAGAGGCATCTTTTGCAATTCCGTGCCTTGCAATTAATGGCCCTTTTGCTCGCAAGCTCTTAGGAACATTTCTGGCGTCATAATTGTTCTCCCCTTCCACCAATTTCAAGCTCATTGTGAAACAGAATGTGCATAAAACCAAGTGAAACAGAGGTAAAATGGACCATGAACACATCCATCTCTGATGGCTCACTGAGCTTGTGGCCGGGGGCGATGCTGCGTGCTGAATATCCCCCCAGGAGGTTCTGTTGATGGTCTTGTGTTCGTTTTATGTGTTTGTGGAGAGCGGAGGAGATGCGGAACACAGAGCACTGGGACCAGAGTCACAGCTGGAGTTTGGGTGACCTCACTTGTGAGCTGTGTGACTTAGAAGATACCACACAGCTTCTCTGAACTTGTTTCTGCGTCTGTAAAAGGATGACTTAAAAAAAAATATCTGCCATGACATCTGCTTCCAGGAAAGATGGAGTGGATATAATTTTCCCACCACATACGACTAAAACCTCTAGACAATATAGGTGAACACAAGATTTTTGCAGAAGAAGGAATCAAACAGTCTAAGGACCTCAAGTACCAAAGAGAGACAGGGTGGTGAGTTCTCCACATTTTCTTTTTGCCTCACATGTCCCAGAGAGAAGCCAGCTATCCAGAGATTCTAATGGCTGCAGACAAAAAAAAAAAAAAGAAAGAAAAAGAAAATCCCCAACAAAAATGCCTGCTTCCTCTAGACAAAAAACCAGAAAGGGGGCAGCCGAGCACGACAGAAAACTTTTAGCCAATAGTAGTTGTACTCCAGCCACACTACACACAGACACTGTGGTCTCACCTCCGTCCATCCCGGCAAAGGCCAGTGGGAGCCTCGAGGTCCACTCCTACCAAAGCTTTAACAAGGCACCTTCCTCGCCCAGCAAGAGAAGGTCTTTGAGAAGGGGGCCAGATTTTCCCTACTAATGGATGGTAAGGAGAACCTCAACAACCCTGGTTTAAGTACAGACCATGTGGGGGGCCTGAGTTTCTACCCTCCTCCCTCTGCAGTAACAAGGGCACAACTTTGCTCAAAGGATTTCTGACAAAGTTTCAAAAGCAATTCAATGGAGAAAAGGTGACCTTCTCAGTCAATGGTCCTGAAGCAACTGGACATCCGTAGGCAGAAACCAAACCAAAACCAAACAAAAAGCTCCACTTAAATTTCACACCTTACGCAAAAATTTATTAATTCAAAGTGGATCATACACTTATAGGAAAAAATGTAAAACTATTAAACCTTTAGGAAAGAAAATAAAAGAAAACTAAAATCTAGGGACAAGGGCACCTGGGTGGGTCAGTGGGTTAAGCGTCAGACTTCGGCTCAGGTCATGATCTCACGGTTCATGAGTTAGAGCCCTGCGTCAGGCTCTGTGCTGACAGCTCAGAGCCTCAAGCCTGCTTCTGATTCTGTGTCTCCCTCTCTCTCTGCCCCTCCCCTGTTCGTGTGCTGTCTCACTCTGTCTCAAAAAATAAATAAACATTAAAAAATGTTTAATAAATAAATTAAAAAATAAAATCTAGGGATAAGAGTTCTTAAACTTGACCCCAAAAGCATGATTCACACACACACACACACACACACACAGACACACACACACACAAATTGATAAACTCGACTTCATCAAAGTTAAAAACTTTTGTTCCGCAAAATGTGCTATTGAGAGGGTTATATTATGACAAGCTACATGTGAGAGAAAATATTTGCAAATCACATGCCGTTGGCCATCATTACTTATGGATTCTGTATCTGTGGATCTGCCACTTGTTAAAGGTCATCTGTAACTTAGCACTCAATACTCACGGCCTCTGTGGTCACCCAGACATGCTCCTGGGGAGAAAGGTCTGACTCACCTCACGCGCATGTTTCCACCTGAGATCGAGCTAAGGCAATACTACCTTCTTTTTTCAGTTCTCATGGTGTAAACAAATTTTGTTTACAGTCTACTTGGTGCCACTTTTTATTTTGTATTTTTGTGCTTTTTGTGGGTGACTCTGCTATTTAAAATGACCCCTAGCAGTGTAACTCAGGCCTGAATGAAGCTCATCTAACACACTGTAGTGCCATCCAATGTCCCTAACTGCAAGAAGGCTGTGATGTGCCTTGCAGAGACAACAGTGTATTAGATGAACTTCGTTCAGGCCTTAGTCACAGTGCTATTGGCCATGAGTTCAAGGTTAGTGAATCAAAACTAGATAGATAGATAGATAGATAGATAGATAGATAGATAGATGATAGGTAGATAGATAGATAATGGATGGATAGATAGATAGATAGATAGATAGATAGATGATAGATGGGTAGATAGATGATAGATGGGTAGATAGATGATGGATGGATGGATGGATGGATGGATGGATAGATGATAGGTAGATGACAGATGATGGATGGATAGGTAGATGATGGATGGATGGATAGACAGATTGATTGATTGATAGATAATAGACAAATGACGGATGGACAGTTAGATGATAGATAGATAGATGGTAGACAGACAGATAATAAACAGATAGCAAACACTGCCTTAAACAGAAACACACCTAAAACAAGGTTAGGTATTGATCAGTTGACAAACAAGTTGTGACCAGAGGCTCCCAACTCCCAGCTCTATATTTCCTTGAGGAGCAATGGCTCATCACACAGAGGCAGTTTACTACCATTGTGAGATCCCCAGAGGGGCACAATAACAAGTAACCTCACTCATCTGGGTGAGGGAGACTAAGCCAGAGAAGAAAGTCCCTGCCCTGTCCGTAGCAGACAGCTGGTCCTCAGCAGTTGCTAATTACCACTGTGCAAAGATGCTGATCGTGTACTGTTAGATCTTTCAGGTTTTCCAGGGAAGATCGAAATTGGGATTTTTGATAAAACATCTTTCAAATGTTAACTGTTGCTTCATAAATTAATGACAGTGACAACAGCAAGAGCGAAACCATTGGAGGCAGCAACCACGGCCATCGCATTCACAATCAAGCGCTGTGTTGACACATTTGCAGGCTAACTCCCCTGGCGTCACCAATCGGCAAACTCTGATTTGTACAAATACAAAATGTCACTTCTAGTGTTTCTTTAATAAAAGACCTATGCATTTCCATAATTTCATCATCAAAAGAAGAGAGGCAAATCCCATGTACTACCTCCAGTTTTGATATTCTAATGTCTTCTTCTCTGAACAAGAAATGGGTCAATCATCGCCAGAGGCTACGCATCACGACTCTGTCAGGCTGTGCTTGGAGCAGTTATGCATCAGGAGCCCCGATGTACGTACGCAATCTTGTTGGGTCCTCTACAAATCCTCTGTTGGAGAAAGGACCATCCCAGCTGCTAACCAGAGCGGACACTGGGCCACTGGAAACACCCAGCTACCGACCCAAAGTAGTAATGCTAGCAAAGGGCAACCAGCATTCCTTGCCAGAGATGAAATGTATTTTTTTTTATTTTTAGCCTGCCACCCCTCACATTTTACTGCATAAATTAAAACCTTTTATAACTAATACCAAAGCACTGTCTGAGTTCTTATTCCTTAAAATCATTTGGTGTTGCTGAATCTTACTTCAAGGAATCAGTCATCATTTTGAACTTCAGATGCTTTACAGGCACTTATTGAAAGAAATAAGTTTCAATGAGACTGGCTCAATTGGGCTCTGCTCTGATTAAACAGAATGCTTAAACCCCTTTAATAATTCTCTTCAATCTGACACGAATTTCTGCCAGGTCATAAATCCATAAACCATGTGTCAAACATGACATACATTATATCATTTCATCCCTGCAGGAAATCTTTGATATGCTTACTGTGATTTCCATCTTAAAGATGAGCAAACTACCCTCTGGAGATGAAGGGATTTGTCCAAGCTCACACATTCAGTAAGTAATGTTAGCACATCTCCAGGAATGACCTGATTATTTCCCACACGGATTTCCCTTAACCGTCTTAGAGCCACCTTCTTCTGGCTGGGGTCGTTCAAGGAAGACACTGTGAAGGGGGGAGGAGTTAGTTTAAGTCCTTGGAGGATACGCAAGTGATGGGAGAGCAAGTTCCAGTCAGAAGGAAGAAAGAAGCTAAGACCAGGAGATAGAAACTTCCAGACGGTATGCTACACGCTCCAGTGGTGTAGACTTGCAGAGAACTCCTTTTGGGAAATAAATAAATCTAGTCATCTTTTACTTTATTGGCTTCCATATATAAGAGTGGCATAAACTATGTCCTTTACATAATGTGGTGGCAGAATAATGCCCCTTCCCAAGGCGGTCACGTCCTAATCTCCAGAACCGATAAAAGAGAGTTAAGATTGCAGATGGAAGGAAGGTTGCCAACCACCTGGCCTTGAAATTAGATTATTCTTTATTACCTGGGTACACCCAAGGTAACCACAAGGGTCCTCCCAAATGGAAGAAGGAGTTAGAAGAGGGAGAGTGACAGGGTGAAACAATGTGAGAAAGACCCTACCAGCCACCGCTGCCATCAGCCAAGGTGGAAGGTGCCATCAGCTAAGAAAGGCAGGCAGTCTATATGAGCTGGGAAAGACAAGGAAACAAATTCTTCCCTAGTACCCTCCAAAATGGATACAGTCCTTCCAACATCCAGATTTTAGCCTAGTGAGATCCATTTCAAACTTCTGACCTCCAGAATTGTCAGATTATAAATTTATGTTGTTTTGAGCCATTTAATTTGTGGCAATTTATTGCAGCAATTGTAGTAAACTAATGTATATAGGTTTTCAAATTTCTTCATCATGACGAAACGAAAGGAAAGGAATGATTACCCCCATGTTAACAATACAAACTGTGACTCAGAGAGGTTAGGTAATTTTCCCCTAGTCGCATGGCTACATAATGGAAAGTTTAGGGATTAAAACATAGGGCCATTTGATTAAAACCAAGCTCTTATCTGGGGAGGCAAACACAGGTGCTTTAAACTTCATTAGCCTCCCCTTAACTTCCCCATCACTATTACCACCAGGAGTCCAATCACATTCTCCCTCTGATCGCTAATGCATTTCCCTTTGTTTTCCCAAAAGCACCTTTAGAATAAGAATGCTATCTTTTGCTTCTTTTGTATTCCTCCTTAGAGCTCTTAGCACTGTATAAGAAGAGAAAATCATCTAATAAACACTTGTTCTTGGTTGATTATAGAAATATCCACTAACCACCAGCTGTTCTTATTCATCTCTGTATTTCCAGCAACTAACATGGTGCTTGCACATAGTTGGCATTCGGTGTCAGAGGGAAGGAAGGAAGGGAGGAAGAAAGGGAGGGAGGAAGGAAGGGGGTGGGAAGGAAGGAAGGAAGGAAGGAAGGAAGGAAGGAAGGAAGGAGAAAAAAAAAGGAAAGAAATGGAGAGGGAAGGAGGAGAGGAGAGGAGAGAAGAAAGGAAGGCAGAGGGAGAGAGTGGGAAGGAAGGAAGGAAGGAAGGAAGGAAGGAAGGAAGGAAGGAAGGAAGGAAAAAAGAAAAGGAAAGAAACGGAGAGGGAAGGAGGAGAGGAGACGAGAGGAGAGGAGGGGAGGGGAGGGGAGGGGAAGGGAGGGGAGGGGAGGGGAGGGGAGGAGAAAGGAAGGCAGAGGGAGGGAGGGAGGAAGGAACGAACAAACGAACGAACAGACGGACAGAAGGAAGGAACGACGGAAGGAAGGGAAGAACGGAAGAAAGAATCCAATAACGGATTCCTTCAAAAACCATGGGGTTATACAATCCACTCCCAACATATACAACTCTCGAGTGACTAAGAATCCACATGCAATTTTTATAAAACTCGCAAAACTAGAAATGACATTCTATAATGGGAATACAGAGATCTGTGACATTTTGTTGCAATCACTTTCATATCAGGGATGATATGAAATAACCACTCTGACCCAGAGGCAGTCAACATGACCCAAAGTACAAATCACTGTGTTTGCAAAAGGGTCAAACCGAGACTCTGGAGTAGGTCCCAAAGCAGGCAGTCTTCACATAATCACTTTCCTTCTCTGAAACTCTTTCCTCACAGGTGATGATATCTGTACAGCCTCACAGAAATGTCATGCGATGTAAACAGGACGTGCATGTAAAGCCCTTGGTGTGATGCTCAACCTTTAATATTTCATTAAAGAGAAAATATTGTCGCTGCTATTACCTGAGGCGTGTGTTATATACACATCCTCCCCCGGCCGTGATCCCAATCTATCCTCCAACCTCATGGCTGGGGTGAAGCAGAGGGAGAGGTGATGGCCTTGGTGGGACAGGTTGAGAGATACCTGTGGCACGTGGCACTTGATGATACAAAACGGTAGGCATAAGATGTAATGCTCTGCTACGACACAGCTGTGTCCACATGGCTAAGAAAAAGTCCTCCTCTTGGAGTCTTCTGAGGCTATGTAGCATCGCGGGTAAGAGTGCAAACTCTGGATCTCTGCCCCGACTGGCTGTGTGACCTAACAGGTCAGTGCAAGACCCACAGGTCCCTGGGGAAAACTCTCTGGGCCTAAAAGGGAAGCCAGGGAAGTCAGACCAGTAAGAGAGGCCTTGGTAGTCTAAAAAAATTAACTTAAAAAAAAAAAAGACCCAGGAAATGACCAATACACCTTTACTGTACATTCACAGACTGACTCATCTGTTCTGACAGTATCCACCCACAACAGGACTACAAACCACTCTGCTGGATTTTATTGGCCTCAACAGCAAATAATGAGATGCTTTTTCAAGAAAAATCCACTCTAATATTTCAGCAAAACTTGCCTAGATACTTTGATATGGCCAAAACATAATGATTACAGTAATTCAGATTCCACTGATGTCTACCGCGATGGCCCTTCTCTTTCCTTATTCCTATCTCCTTGCTGATCCAGAAGGGCCTATGTGATTCTCACACCATGAACTGTCTGCCCAATATCCATAATCCCCTCCTTCCCTACAAAACAAAAACCAGATTTTGCCAGAGAAGGCAATATGCCTACCTAAAAACACTCACCCCTCCTGACTCCCTTGCAGCTAGGAGAGATCTTTTGATCTTCTCCCGGCTAATGAGAGAAAAGGATACATTTCCCAATGGAGCAAAGAGAAGCACTTTTAAAAAAAATTTTTTTATGTTTTTTTTTTTTTTTTGAGAGAGAGAGAGACAGAGTGTGAGCGGGGAAGGGACAGAGAGAGAGGGAGACACAGAATCCGAAGCAGGCTCCAGGCTCTGAGAGCCCCACGTGGGGCTCAAACCCACAAACCGTGAGATCATGACCTGAGACGAAGTCGGACACTCAACCGACTGAGCCACCCAGGCACCCCAGAGAACAGCACTTTTAAAGGAGAAGTCTTGGTTTCATGATCCTTGGGGCTGTCTGTCCCTTCTCTGACTTTGTCTCCTGACTTGATACAGAAAGAAACTACCAGTGGGCACTAGAACATCCATCTTTTGGCCATGAGGATAAAAGCCACGTGGAAAGGATGGTGCGCAGAAAGACAGAAGTCTGAGTCCTTGATATCCTTGTTGAAGTCCAGATGTGGACTTCTTGTGACATCTTATCATTTTTAAGCCAGGATCAGTCACATGTTTGATCATTTGAAGCCAAACACAATCCTTACAGATAGAATCTGATTCCAGACTTTACCAGAGCCATATTTTCTCTAAGCGGAAACTTAGAAGACGTGACACAGGCAATCTGACTTCTCTTACTGTCTTTTCTCTGGACAGTGGAGAGCTGAGCTTTTCCTTGCAGTAGAGGCATTAAAATCTAAGAATCTAGATTAGAATTCTGGGGTAGAAACAAAGCAGGTCTTTTTGTCCACTAGAGTTTAAAGTCCTTAGTGTGGGAGAAGGGTCCTCTCCATAAAGCTGGACCTAAGTCTTGGCACTCTCCAACAGGGTTAGGGCTAAAGCCCCAGGTGACAATAAAGCACTTTTAGCTGAACTCTATGAATATGCTGTGAATGTATGTGTCTGTCCTGAAAACTTCAGGGATGTGGGTGGTCAAAGGTTAAAACTGCCAACTCCTGTGTCCTTTCCAGCTGTGAACTAGGCACCTCCTCTGCCCTTATTCCTCTCCTTTGTGTCTAGCAGCATGTGACATTCATGCCGACAGAAACCACAATAACTTTTCATGAAAACTCTTAGAATTGTATATTGCATTCCAACTTACAGGTACGGAAATAAGATTTTTCAAAGTCCCCTCAGTCTTGGGTAGTTTCCTCACACAAATGTACAGGTCAGGACTCAGCCAGAGACCTCAGGCTAACCTTCTGCACATACCTAGAGCTTGCTCTCTCTCTCTCTCTCTCTCTCTCTCTCTCTCTCTCTCTGCCTCTCATAATAACAGCTTTGAGTTGCAGGCACTTAATAAATACTTGTTCAATCAAATTGTTTTTGAATTAAATGTCTATAAAAACCCATACACAGTTGAGGCTCCTGGGTGGCTCAGTCGGTTAAGCATCCGACTCTTGATTTCGGCTCAGGTCATGATCTCATGGTTTATGAGTTCGAGCCCCACAATGGGCTCTGTGCTGACAGCACAGAGCCTACTTGGGACTCTCTCTCTCTCTCTCTCTCTCTCTCTGCACCTACCCTACTTGTGCTCTCTCTCTCTCTCAAAATAAACTTAAAAAATTAAAAAAATGGTTACTGCATTTTTCATGGTGCTTCCTGACCATGCAGTAGTCTATCAACAGTGCACAACTTCATGTTTTTTTACCTCAAGTTGGTAGCTTGACACTGGCCATGGCAGAAGTATTTACACCATGGAAATTGACAAACGTGGTTTTTTTTGAGCCAGTTTTTTAACATTTCTCAGCACCCTACGGCTCCCCCTCAGGACCACCCCTCCATTCTTTTAACCAAAGGAAACATGGAGCCCACACAGATTAAAAAGGGGGCAGTCTGGAACAGTTCTAAGAAAGCCACAGTTAGGAGGGACTCCAACTATTGAGCCTTCAGGAAAAATCTATTTATTGCTCCAAGACACCTCATTGAACGAAGCTGGCACTCTTTTCACTCCTGGGATAATTCTCCTATGAGTCAGAGGGAAGAATAACCTTAAGGTGTGCGCTCTGAGTATAGATTCCAAAGTCTTATCAATGTAGCTCTACCTCTTTCCCCTTTTCTTACATTAAATCGAAACAAAAGTGATGAATCATCAAATTCTACTCCTGAAATTAACTAACTAAAAAATAAACAAAAATTTTAACAAAATAAATGAAATAAAATAAATTAAAAAAATAAAACCAAAGTCAAACCACAGTAGGCATAACAATAATCATGATGCTTTTTGTGCCGCTTAAGACAACTTAAACTCTCCTGGCTTCAGTTGTTCATTTGCAAATGGGGATGGTCAGTTACCTCCTGGAGTTGATACAGACAGAAATCAGAATCAATGTGTAGAGGAATACTGGGCTTTAAGAAATGATGGGTATTCTTTTTGCTATGTTACTTGTACATATCCTGATTTGTTTGCGAACAACCATCCCTATTCACAAGAAGCCTCTTAAGGAACTCAAAGCAGCAACACAGGAGCCTAGCTGGAGACACCATAGGTAAGAAATGGGATCTCAGAGGGTCTAGAACCCTGGACAGCGCCTCGCCATCCCTGCATCCCCCTCTGCTGTTTTCATTCACACTCACTGGTGAACCTGTTGTTCCCACCTAATGAGTCAACACAGACAGGGTTTCTAATTTGCATGAGTGGCCATGTGTCGATGTTGCTCTCAGCAAACTCGCGGGTGTCAGTCTCCACATCACCCAGAAAAGAACCATTTGCAGGTAAAATGAAGACCCCTTCCTGAGAGCCAATATGGAGTGGGATTTCATCACAAGATGTCTGGAACATAGCGCATACCAAACAGGTGCCACTTCTCTTCCCGTTTGATTTGAGGTAACACTTGATTTTCTTGGCATTTGTGTTGCTTGATTAAATGAGGTTAGGGAGAAGCAGGCTTTCAAGCTTCTTGCACAGCTTGAAACGACATGGGTAATTTAAAACCTCAGACCAGAAAATCTGCTGTGCAATATCACACTGTGACCAGGGGCTCGGCAGAGAGAATTTTTCTAATTGGCAAGACCAGATTCAACATCCAGTTCCAAGAAGGCAGAGGGTGGGGACAGGTCTCTCATGTAGAGGGATCATGAAGACACCCTGGGGAACCCAAGGGCTCTGGCTTTCGCCTCAGACAGACCAGGTGTTAAATACCGGATTCGTCACTTAGGAGTGATGTGTGACCTTCAGTAATCCATTCACCTCTCTGTACACGGGTTTTCTCATCTTAAAAATGAGTCGTTGTGAGGAACAAATGGGATACTACAGGCAGAGTGCCTGGCATAGTTCATGAGACCCTGTAAGCAACAATTCCTTCTAAAATATTGTTGTAATTATTTTTAAAAATTTGTTAATGTTTTATTCATTTTCTGAGAGAGAGACAGACAGACAGAGAGAGAGAGAGAGAGCGAGCAGGGAAGGGGCAGAGAGAGAGGGAGACACAGAATCCAAAGCAGTCTCCACGGCCTGGAGCCTGACGTGGGGCTCAAACTCACGAACCATGAGATCATGACCTGAGCTTCGGTCAAACATTTAACTGACTGAGCCACCCAGGCGTCCCTATTGTTGTAATTATTCTTATAATTATGATCTATCCGGATGTTGCTAATGGGAAGTAGACATAAAAGGGGGAAGAAGATCCCTATGTCCACCAAGCTAGTTTTTGGAGGCCATGAAGGAACACACGACTGCTCATTTCAGCCCATCATCCAACCCATTATACCAATACGTTCGGATATAATTTAATTCTAGGATATATATTGATATTAAGTGATAAGAAAAGACATTCTACAAGTAGATGAATAAATTACCTTATTGTTGCTTTTGGATACCCCATAAATATTTACAATAATAACCACAACATCAGAGCAAGAGTGAAGGAAGCCATCCATCCCTGCAAACCAATCCTGAGTGAGTCACCACACCAGGTTTTACATGTGATGTCACATTCTACCTAGACAATATCCATGAAAGATGGTCATTATCTTCTCTCTTCTTCCTGTGTGGAATCTGAAGCTCAAAAAACATACCTCACTCATAGATTTATAGAGCATAAGACGAAGTGGTATGCAAGCTTGGGGCTATGAAAGCCCAAAGATAACAAAAATATTCTTCAAATCGGGGTCAACTCATGCATACTGGACACCAGCAAATGTGACCAGGGGACAGTGATGGGTCATAATAGCATGGAGAGTTTAAACATTAAAAAGTCATGCCAGTGACAGGGATGGAAAATGCCACCATGAGCTTTCTGTCCACCTCATATTCTTGCTACTTAGTCGTGGTCAACTATAAACTGACCAACGTGGGTACAAGGTGCCATGACAGGGCCTGAGGACTGGGAAGAATGACCCTGGCCTCAAGGATCTTACAGCCCAGCAGAGAAAAAACTAACTTCACAGCCAGTTTTTATAATCATAAGGAGGTTCGTGGAGTTTCCAGGAGAATGAAATTAAGGGCAAGGTTAGCTCGGAGTAGGATGATACTCAGTGGGAGGCAGTGATGAACTAAAACTGGTCCCAGAAAGATAGAGTGTGTAGGAGAGATATCTCATGTCAAGAAATAGGAGTGTGAGCCGGGAGTTCAAGGCCAGTAATGACAGCAGAGTGGCTAGGGCAGAAGGCGGTATCTCTGATGTCACCCCTTCACGGCAGGAGCGATGCTGGGCTCAGGAAACGAGGCGGGGACTGTGTTCCACAGATCCATACTGCCCGGAGACCTACAGTGCCCTTCTTCAGTATTAGATGCAGGCTTTGACCCCGACCATGACTGAGATCCTGGGAGACAGAGGTGCTCTGTAATGGAATTTTGTGCATGCTACAAATTGCTACGCCTGAGTTCACCTGACTTCTCCCGGGTTTGACCCATTTCATAAATGTACGTTAGTACTGATGGAGCTTACATGCCATCTTGGCTCACCCCTGAAGAATGGGTAGGTCTAGACCATGCCGGGAAAGAAGGAACGACATCTGAGGTGGAGGGGAAACTTGGAAAAATACAGAGGGGTGGTTCCCAGAGCATAGGGATAGTGGGGAGCTGAGTTTGGCTGGAGTACAGGATGGGGAATGAGGGACTACGCATAGATCTTTCTTTCCCAAATATTTACCCTAATATCTGCTACTGTGTAAACAGATGGCCTCACCACCCTTCACGGAGAATTAAGTGCAGTGGTTAAACGCACCAACTATGAAATCGAACAAAATTTTGTTCTGTTCCAGACTCTTCCCCTCCCAGATGTGTGACCTGAGAGAAGGTACTTAACCTCTCTGAGCTACCATTTCCTCCTTTGTGACATGCAGATAAACAATCAGACCCAACTCACCAGGCTGAGTGCGGTTGACAAAAAAAAAAAAAAAAACGTTCAGCACAGCGCAGAGTAAGTCTCCAATAATCATTAGCCGATTAATGTACTTACTACCATTAGTATTCAAATAAGGAAAGTCTTCATGGAAGGAGGTACAGTCTTCAGACTGAAACCTGGGTTTGAATTCTGGCTTTGCCACCTTCCAGGTGTGTGACGTTAGGAAAATCATTTCAGCTCTCTGAGCCTCAGTTTCTTTATGTGTCAAAGAGGGATAAGAATGCCCGTCTGGTAGGTCGGCTAGAAGGAGTACGTGAGACAGCATTACAAGAGGGGCCTGCACATGCCTATACTCAGGAAAATGCAAGATGCTTCCAGCATCCCTGTGGATGATTACCGTCTACCTCCCCTCCTGTCTCAGGCAATCCGGTGGGAGCCATATTTCATGTACGGGCTGTGAGGACAGATAAAGCAGGCCACCAAAGCCTGAATGACAGCAGCTGGATGACTGATAGATGCACAGACAGACAGACAAATCTGCCAGAACTGTTCTCTCGGAGGAAAAATCCCTGACCGATTTCCAGCCCCTTCCATCAGAATGTGTTTCTATGGAGAAGAAACTGTCACAACTCTGGTTAGTCTTCTTCCCTGGGTTCCCTGTCTCTTAATTGCCTTTTCATATGAAAATGGCCAGGATTTGCAGCCAGGCTGGAGATTTCAAGGGATTTCCCCGCCTGTGTAAAAATTTCCCATATCCTCATCAGTCAAATTTATTTCTGCAAAACTGCTCAGACAGAACAACAAAGAAGTCCCTTAGCTCCATCTGACTAAGAGATGTGCTCTGTAATTACAGTGGGGGGGGGGGGGGCGGTGTTTAAAGCAAGAGGTTGCAGAATGAGGCATACTGCCGTTGCAGAACTGCTGGCCGGTGGACGTGTGGAGCCGGGTAGCAGGAGGGACCCCGGACTCGGCTGGACGTGGCAAGGAGCAGGTGCGCCTCACAGCATGGCTGCAAGCTCTAGAGACAGAAGAGGACACAGGACCACCCACGGCCGGCCAATGGGCTGCGCTCTGGCCATGCCTGTGGATAGCGGTACAGACTTTATTATCATGCCTGAAAAAGCCCGATTCCATGCTGAGAAGACCTGGGTCAGGAAGCTGGATACATCGATGGCACTATCTAAATGTGAAATGAGTTGACCAGAAGGAAGAGGGAAAACATTCCCAAAGCTTAAGAGTCAGGGACCGCGTAACAAGGCTCTACTGGACTGAACCCGGGAGAGCCAGTGTGAATCTGGTACACAGCCTGCTCTTTGATGGGCTGCCTCCCCCCAGCCAGTCTCTTCAAGCTCACTGTCTCTATTCCTCTTTGCCTCCCTGTCTCTCTTGTTCTCTGTCTCTGACACACACACACACACACACACACACACACACACACACACACACCTATCTCTATAAAACTAGCGCATCCGCTGTTCCGCAGCTACTCATTTTTACCATCAGTGGCCTCTTTTTATGTTTTTCCCTTCCCTGTGCTATGAGTTCAAAGCTCCGGCTGCTGGTTTACGCAGTTCAGGGCAACGTCCCTCCGGTGGACAGCAGTCCAGCACTTCTCTGTATTCTGCTTGTCCTGGAGGACGGGGCAGAGCAAACAGCCAAGCAAAGCCTGCGAGAGCAAACCCGGGGCAGCCGCAGACCCCTCATCCCACAGCCCCACGGCAGGTGCACAGAGAACCCTCGCTGCCCCATGGCAATGTCAAGGGCACTGCCCTTTTCAAATAAAATAAAATAAAATAAAATAAAATTAGTACAACTACTAGCTACCAGGCACTGAATCCTGCCACATACCACAGTTCGGGCCAGGAGGACACCTCTTCTGTGGGCTTCAGCGAACCACCCAAGTACAATCACCTTCATTTTATTAATGAAAGAAACAGGTCCATGAGGTGAAGTGGCTTTCCCAAGGCTCGGCTGCTAACAATTAGCAGAGGGGGCATTCAGAGCAGTCCTGTCCATCCTCAAAGCCTGTGCCCTCTCATTGCCTCCCCACCCCACATTTTCTTAGCAGGACTTATATTCTGGAAGTTTCAGGCAATTAATCATCTCCTTGGTGAGCTGTCAGCCTCTCTCAATAAATCTGTCATTTTCACTCCTGTGTCCTTAGCACGCCATGCATAGTCGGTGCTAGAAATGTTCTCTGACTTAACCCAGAGACCCCAAAACACAAACTGCTGAGTAATGCAAGGCTCCAATCGTAAATGCATTATTTGAAGAAAGACATACACTTTGCTTCCTTCGGCATATATTTTGTCGCCTGACTCAGGCATACCAGGTACTACCGGAGGGTCTTTGGGGCATTTTAATCACTAATGTGCAAACCCCGAATGGTTGCTATTATGATGTAAGTTGTGAAGAAATAAAATGCCTCTACTATCTTTAGGATGATAGAAAACAGTGTCATTTCTTTTTATAAGTAGGTCTGAAAGTAGGCATTATTCCAGAATACATATGAGAAAAGAGGTTCGGAGAGATTGATTCACTTACCCAAGGTCACACAGCAAAGATTCAAGGGAGCTGGGATTTTTGAAAGCTCTTCCAAAGATGGGACAATACAGTCAGCCCCTAGTAACCTCACACTAATAACAGATTAGTGGAGATTTGAAAAAAGCCCTTACTTACTCTCAAGTGACCCATCATTTTCCCAAAGTCCCAAGTTTTCTTTTTTAATGTTTACTTATTTTTGAGGGAGGGAGGGAGAGAGAGAGAGAGAGACAGAGAGACAGAGACAGAGAACAAGTAGGGTGTGGGGGCAGAGAGAGAGAGAGAGAGAGAGACATAGAATCTGAAGGCGGCTCCAGGCTCTGAGCTGTCAGCACAGAGCCCGACGCGGGGCTCGAACTCATGAACCATGAGATCATGACCTGAGCCAGTCGGACACTTAACGGACTGAGTCACCGCGCACCCCAGCCCCAGGTTTTCTTTGTCTTATTGGTTGGGTTTCCAGTCTTTCACACACAGTAGGCTGGGTTAAAGCTGCGCTGAAAGAAAGTTAGCAGAATTTGGGCAGGGCCCCACAGAACTCTGAGATGGTTTCCAGCACGCATAGCTTTCCTGCTGTGTGGCCATGGGATTCCTCAAGAGAGGAAAGTCACAAGTCCTAGAGGCACTGCTGCCCCTGACTCCAGTCTCTGGCAAGTCCCCCAATGTCCCCAGGCCCCTCTGTCTGGATGTTGAAAATCAGGAGACTGAACTACGAAGTCCTGAAACCCAGACTTGACTCCTGTTCCAAGTTGACCCAGGAGTCTTTCCAGGAGACTGACGCAGGAGAACCAAACTCCAAATTCCCAGTAAGACAGCCAGCCATGTTTCCATGTTTCTTTGCAAGAAAAAGTAAAAAGGATAGGTACAAATAAGAGACTGTCCACCGGCCTTCTGATTAATGATGCTCTCGACGGGGAGGTAGCCAAGCTCGGTTTTGCACTTGGGATGCCTGGCTCATAGTCCAAGGCTCGTGGTCCACACTCCCTGGAGCCCAGGTGACCCCCTCCACTAGTTCAAGATTGCCCTCTTTTGTCCACAAGGAAAAGGTACATCTGTGAGCCAATTCCTATGGCCCGCAATTCTCTCTGCTTGCAGCTTTCTATTTTATTTATTTATTTTTCCAGCTTTCTATTTTAAATGTTTATTTATTTTTGAGAGACAGCACAAGCCAGGGAGGGACATAGAGAGGGAGACAGAGGATCTGAAGCGGGCTCTGCACTGACAGCAGAGATGCTTGATGCGGGGCTCAAACTCACGAACCACGAGATCATGACCTGAGCCGAAGTTAGACACTCAACTGACTAAGCCACCCAAGCGCTCCCCTGCTTCCAGGTTTTGAACGATGCGGCCACAGTCAGGGGCTCATATGGGCCCTTCTGTCTGGCGAGGACCATCATGACTGTATTTGCTACAACTCATTCCTTCAACCTGGCTCTCAGGAAACCAGGGATATGTGAATTCAGCTTTAAAATTTTTTTTTTCAATGTTTATTTATTTTTGGGACAGAGAGAGACAGAGCATGAACGGGGGAGGGGCAGAGAGAGAGGGAGACACAGAATCGGAAACAGGCTCCAGGCTCCGAGCCATCAGCCCAGAGCCCGACGCGGGGCTCGAACTCACGGACCGCGAGATCGTGACCTGGCTGAAGTCGGTCGCTTAACCAACTGCGCCACCCAGGCGCCCCTGTGAATTCAGCTTTAAAGGGAAGTAGTTCAGGGGCACTTGGTGGTTCAGTCGGCTAAGCGTCCAACTTCAGCTGAGGTCATGATCTCGCAGTTCGTGGGCTCAAGTCCTGTATCGGGCTCTGTGCTGACAGCTCGGAGCCTGGGGCCTGTTTCAGATTCTGTGTCTCCCTCTCTCTGCCCCTCCCCCACTCGTTCTCTCTCCGCCCCCCTCTCAAAAATAAAGAATAAACATTAAAATAAAAAAATATGTAAAGGGAAGTAGGAACTCAGAAAGAAAGGCGCCAATGACAAAAAGAGCGATTTCCTTCTCATCCCTGGTAAAGAGATCAGCAACAGTGCAGAAAAGCCTGGCCAGTTACATGGCTTTGTTTTGGGAGCTGCAGCCACATCCACGAGGTGCCTCAGGGGGCAGCCTCTGCACCTGCTAAAACGTGCCGCTGTTTTGCACACGCCTCCTGCCCTCACATACTGCCACACCTCTGCACATGCCTCCCCCTCCTTGGGAACGCCAGCCTCAAACATCCTGGGAATTGTCCTCCTTGCCAGGACTCAACTCAAAGGCTCCCTCGCTGACAGCTGCCTTCGGTACCACCCGCCCCCATCCTCTACTCCCAAAGGGCCTGGGGCTGCTTCCACTTTGTGCTGGGGACTCTGCCTCACCACCTCCCCAGCAGCCTGTCCCCAGAAGAATCCTATCTTTATGCCCCTTCCTGTTTCTCCCAGTGCGATGCCAGGCACCCAGCCTCCCAGTGCCTCCGCACGGATCAGGAAAGGATTGACACGTGCATTTCATCTGTTCAACCCGAGCTCCTGGCTGTGAGCCTCTTGCCAGAAAAACGTGTGCCTTATTGATTTCTACAAACTGTTTCCTCAACCTGTTTATTTGAGGAATGAGTACTCGACTTAATCCTGAGCCACTCTGGTGGCCGAAATCTGACCACCGATTTCCTGATCCTCACCTCCGCCTCACTCTGGCCGTATTGCTCTGGCAATACCTGTGTATTTTCACATCACTCAGAGTTTTGGTCTACAGCAAACGGCTGTAGATGTCCTTAGAAAATATTCATTCACTCAGCTTTCGGTAAACAATTAGAAAAAATTCAGTGTTCGACGTACATAATAGAATCCTTATTTTTGTTTAAAATGCTGACAGTATGTACACATATCTATATTCATGCAGAGAGAGCTATAAATAAGCTTTCTAAAAGCTCAGCAATGGTTTTGAGAAATAGGATTTTTGTTACTTGGCACTTTCTACTTTGCATAAATGAATATGCATTTTGTGCAACAGGATAAATGTCTTCAACGTAATATGGACCTTGGGAAGTTCCCCACAAAGCACTAGACGGGACTTAGGGGCTCAGCGTGGTCTTCTGAGCTCCAGTTTACGGACCGGTCCTTGTGGTGAAAATGCCCTGTCACGGAGCCACTGTGAGGCGTCCACGGGGCCCCAGGGCAGGGTGACAGACAACCTAGGGGCCACCAGAACTCAGTGGAGGTTAGGTAATACTCCAGCCACACTTACTATTTTAAATTTCTCCCCTAGCGTCCAGATTCCAACTCCTACTGTTTTTGTATACAAACCAAAGCAACGTGCAATGTGTTTGTTGTGTGTATTTTTAAAAACCCTCAACAATCATAAGAATGCTAGCTAGCGATGTGGCATTAATTCACATTTTATAAGCCAAATGCATCATGTTTTAACAACTAACTAAACATATTTTACGGCTAAACAATGTAGACCACTGGCCACCCCTACCACCTCCATTTACCTCTTTGCTACCCTGAATCCAGGAGGTCAGGGGTGGGCTGGAGTCAGGAACCCCTAACGTCTCCACCATGCTTCCAGGATGTCAGGAAAACAGGGGAAGGGACTGCGGAGACCAGGCAAGTGCAGTGAGCTTTGACAAATCGGGGCCCTGTCTGCGTTTAGAGGGTGATGAGAGCATCCCGTCAGCTAAGTGCTGCCGCATCAAGGTTAAAACACTACGAAAATCTAAAGGCAACCCCTCTCTGCTCCGTGTTACAGGAGAGCCTCCCCCACTCACCCCTCCCACCCCACATCCTTCAGTTAGGCCCCCTGGTGCCCTGGGCAGGGCTGGCCTCCAAGGAAAGGGGTCCTTGGCTTCCAGTCCAGCAGAATGTGGGGTGGGCAGGGGCGGAGGAGGGAAGGGCGGAGGTGGGGCCTTGTCCCCGCCCCTTCCAGCCTGACCTGCTCCCTGTAGGCACTGCTCTAGGATTTAATTTCTTCACATCTAACCAGTGATCTCTGGGAGTCAGGCCCAACTCATCATTTGGGGATGGGCAAGAAGCTGCAAGAATTCCTTTTCTACCCCCTGCAGCCCCTCCCTGGGACCCTGACCATCTGCCCATGGACAGCAGGCCACGGGGTGCTCGTGCAGCAAGGACAGTCCGGCACTCACACGCAGAGCGTCTCTGCCCCCCACCCCCGTGCAGGCAGCAGCCCCCCACACTGCCACCGCCAGGGAGCCTCTTCTGAAATGAAGCCAGAACAAAGGGAAAGACAACAGGACAGTGACAGTCATGGGGCACTTGCCTCCAGCTCTGTGATGAGCATCTTGGTGACTCCCTATATCTTACAAGAGCCCTATCCACGTACATACCACTGTCTCCGTGTTACCCATATCGCCGTGTCCAAGCTATGATCCGTCTTGTCACCCGCAAACAGGATGCTGACACAGCTCCAGGGTGGGTGACGTGTTGCGGTCACACCGCTAGCGAGCAAACCCAGGGAGGCCTGACTCCGGGATCCATGCACCTACTCACTGCTTGTATCTGTAACCGAGTTCCTGACCATGATGCTTCTCTGCTTTCAGAGAGCCTCCTGACCGGATAGCACCCATAGCCCTGTGACTGGCACACAAGGTTCCTTGTGAGCTGGCCCTTCCATGCATATCCCCTCCTCACCTTCGGCAAGCCATGTCTCCCGCATCCCGGAATGTTCCAGCCCTAGGCCCAGGCGGCTTGCTCTACCCAAACGTCACTGCACCATTTTACATCCACTCACCCTGGAAGGCGGCTTCAAGGCCCCATCTGACGGCCATGCCCTCTTAGGATCTCTTGGTCACCGTATCAGCCCTGCCCCCCTGGGCTACGCAGTCCCACAAGCCCAAGCGCTTCCCCAGGACAGGGACTAAATTTCTAAATTCTAAATTCTCCTTTGTTCCTGGCAGCTAGGAGAGACCCTGGCACAACGTACTCAAAAGGGGCTTGGCACTGTGTGTGCCCAAAGAAAGTGCAAGCGGGGCCTTGAACAGATCCTGGCACCCTACGGCCGTGGCAACATTAGCCTCAGTAGCCAAAAGGTGGGAGCGACCCAAGCATCCATCAACGGATGGACGGATACACACAGTGTGATCCATTCATACGATGGAATATCACTCAGCCTGAAAAAGGAAGGAAATTCTGACACCTGCTACAACATATGGATGAGTGTGGAGGACGTGCTGATTGAAATGAGCCAGTCACAAGAGAGCAAACACGTATGAGGTCCCTCAGTCACCAAGTTCATGGAGACAGAGGGTGGACGGTGGTGTGAGGGCCTAGGGGAGGGGGCGGGGAGCTTGCATTCAATGAGTGTGGAGTTTCAGCCAGGAAGATGAGAAAGTCCTGGAGATGGTTGGTGGGGATGGTTACACAACAACGGGAATATGCATAAAGCCACAAAACTGCACACTTAGCGGTAAAATGGTACATTTCTTTTTTTATACACTTATTTTTTATTTTTTAATTTTTTTAAAAAATTATATTTTATATATTTATAAATTTTAGTTTTCAAATATAAATATTGTATTGATATTTTTATTTTAAAATTGTATTTAAATGCAGCTTAGTTAATGTATAGTATAATAATGATTTTAGGAGAATTTAGCGATTCTTCACTTACATATATTTCTTTTTTTTTCATTAAAAAAATTTTTTTAATATTTTTATTTATTTTTAAGAGAGAGACAGAGAGACAGAGTGGGAGCAGGAGAGGGGCAGAGGGAGAGGGAGACACAGAATCGGAAGCAGGCTCCAGGCTCCGAGCTGTCAGCACAGAGCCTGACATGGGGCTTGAACCCACGGACCGTGAGATCATGAGCTGAGCTGAAGTTGGACGCTCAACCTACTGAGCCACCCAGGTGCCCCTATATATATATATTTTTTTTAACATGTATTTATCACAATTTGTTTGAAATGGGAGAAAATGCAACGTCTCCTGATACGGCTCCACTGCCCTCACACATGACCTCCTGCCATCACAACCCCTCCTGTCCCAAAAGCAAAAACTTAAGGCCTCTCTCTGCAGGGAGGAGATCAAGCTCTCCAAGCAAGGGCAGGGACGGGGTGCTGCGAAAACACCCTCTCACTCTGTCTGGCGAACCTTTACCAATTTCCTGCTGCGCACACTTATTTCAGATGATCTTGGTGTCCCCAAACCAGCAGATGTGACAAGCACTTTGCCTAGCTAGTGTGTGTCAGGCACTGTGCTAAGATCTCCATTATTTCCTCACCTATGACCCCCACAAGAACACGGTGAGGTAGGTTACGCGACAGAGAAAACACGTGGACTGAGCTCGGAGAGATGACAGTAGGAACCCAGGTTCCAAGGAAGCAGGGCCCCAGTCAATCCCGGAGCACCCAGGAGCACGTGGATCCAGGCTTGAGTGACAGATCGGGAATTGGGAGCCAGAGAAGTGAAGTGACTCTCTGGGCACCACCAGGCATCTGCCCAGAAGCTCGTCAGCTCATTGTTAGCAGGACTATCCGTCCCTGCTTTGACCTCTAAATTAGCATGGCCAGTGACAAGGTAGCAAAAGGCACAGCCTCCTTCAGATCCGAGAAGGGCGATGGTGCTTTAACCTAGCCTTATAACAAAGAGCCCTCCAGGTGACTCCAAAGGGACATTGGTACTCAAACTATTCTTAGAACACAGCCATGTGGACCCCTGGGACAGAGGGGGGCGTCTCAGCAGCTGGTTGAGCAGGAGACCATAACACTCAGAAAGACTTCACTCTTAGCACAATGAGGCAGATAATCAAAGAATCACTTGGCGGGGGCGCCTGGGGGGCTCAGTCGGTTGAGCGTCCGACTTCGGCTCAGGTCACGATCTCGCAGTCCGTGAGTTTGAGCCCCGCGTCGGGCTCCGTGCTGACAGCTCAGAGCCTGGAGCCTGCTTCCGATTCTGTGTTTCCCTCACTCTCTGCCCCTCCCCTGCTCATGCTCTGTCTCTCTCTCTCTCTCTCTCTCTCTCTCTCTCTCTCTCTCTCTGTCAAAAATAAATAAACATTAAACAAAAAAAAATCCCTTGGGGGAAGGAACACAAGAAAATAACAGGGTCCCTCCTGAAAGCCCAGAGTCCCCAGTTCTGTGGGACAGGGTTCACATAGGTCTGTTTGGCCATTTGTTTAATCAAGCATGCACGTGTGTACCCACAAGCACACCTGCACACAGCCATGTGCACCCACAAACATGCCTGCACACAGCCACGCACGCCCACAAACATATGTGCCCACAGCCACGCACGCCCACGGACATGCACATGGGCACACACAGCCACACACGCCCAAAGACATGTGCGCGATCTTCAGACCGACCACGATGAACTCTATACGCTCAGAGACCTGTGCCATTTTCTCCCTTAAGTTCATGCCGCAGTAGAAATGTTTGGACTCCTGAAGTACACCTGCCTGTTTCTCCTTTGAGAGTCTGTCCTATAAAGCACAGGTTGCATCCTGATAAGGTTCAAAGGAGAAACCTGGGACGGAGGGCTGGAAAGTAGAGGGAGAGGGAACCTGCAGAGGGAACCGGTTTTCAAGAAGCTTTGGGTTTTCTGCCTCTTGGGATGCACAGGCAGGAAGGAGCACGTGGCAGGAGTTCCTTCCTCAACCACGGTAGAAGCGCCTCGGGGCTCATCCCACCTCTGCTTTCCGTTTATGGGCACCAGGGCTGACCCCAAACTGGAGGAACTGTCCTCGCCTCCCACACTGAGCCTGAGCATCCAAGGGGAGATTAGTCCAGGACCAGCCTCCACTACGAGACCGACACTGTTTTCACAGCCAAAGTCCAAAGGGCAAGACTGCAGCCCTGCCTGGTTATCTTCTACTACACCAGCATCCCATAATGTTCTGCTCCTCCCTGCCCTTGACCGAGCCCTGATCTTGCTGCTGCCTCCCGACCCTGACCACCGTGAACCCTGGAGCGCTCATGTCATAATCAGCAAAAGCCCTCAAACGCTCCCTCCTTGTCCTCAAATGTCTCCTTGTCGTGACCGAAACCACCGTGTTCCCTGAGGACTGGCTCCCTGAAGCCCTCTGCCTTAGGCGTCGGTTTCTTCACAATCTCAGCTGGACTCACAGGCGGAGTGGCTCCCATGGCCACTTCCAGACCACTGGGACCCCAGCCCCTCGCCCAGCGCGAACGGTAAGCTGGTGCTACTTAGCCATCCCTCCTCACTCCACCTTCCCCTGCTGTCCGTGGACCTCACCGTCCCCCCGCGCCTGCCCTGCCCATGTCACTCTGGTCCACGGACATTCTCCTGCTCCGGGTTGGGTTATTGGATCCCCTGGACCTGAGTTCCTCATCCCTAGAGACCACCTCCTGTCCATCCCATCTCTACAATTCTGTCACATTCTGGTCCTTCTAATCACATAAACTACTCAATACCCAGAGCACTTGTGCCCGCGTTCCTTCCCGGACCACAACCCTCTGCCTCCTTCGCTCGTTCAATAAGCGACCACACTGACAGGGTCGTACTCTCTAATCCCTACTCAGCGACTTCACACGGAAGCCAGACCCCTGCTCTGCTTCAAGGGAGGGAAGGAAAGAGGCTGGGTGCGGGAGGAGGGGGTGCGTTTTCACTTGGGGGGGAGTGGCATGGGTCCCATCTAGAGGCCAGAGGGACCTTCTAAAATGCCAAGTGAGCTCTTTTCTGGTTCGTTTGGCATTTTACGAGGTCCCTCTGGCTGTGAGATCGGAGCCTGACTGGTTCCGTCGGAAAAGGAGGCAACTCTTGATCTTGAGATTGTGAGTTCAAGCCCCATGTTGGGGGTAGAGCATATTTTTTAAAAAATAAATAAAACTTCAAAAAAATAAAATGACAGGGCACCTGGATGGCTCAGTCAGTTAAGCATCTGACTCTTGATTTTGGCTCGGGTCATGATCTCACAGTTTGTGGGTTCGAGCCCTGCATTGGGCTCTGTACTAACAACACGCAGCCTGCTTGGGATTCTTTCTCTCCCTCTCTCTCTTCCCCTCCCCTGCTTGATCTCGGGCACATGACTGCCCCCCCCCACACACACACACACACACTTTCTATCTCTCGAAATAAATACAGAATTTTTAAAAATAAAATGCCAGGTGAACCATTTCCCTCCCCATGCTATTCCTTCCGTGTACTGATCACACAGTGGCTGCTCACTTGCTCCCTGTCCGCAGTACCCTAAGTGCTGAGATCCACCAGTGAGGAGAACAGATAAACCCCAGTCCTTGGGCAGCCTTCATCTCGGCAGGAGGATCAAACAAATACAAACACCACAGATGAGCTACCTGTGTGGTTTGCTGCGGGGAAGGGGGTTGGCAGGAAGCTGCAGGTATGAAACGTGACGGGAGAAGGTCACATGAGCAAAGACTTAACGGGAGGTGAGATACTGTGCTGTTCGCACATACTGGTAAGAGTGTCGCAGGTGTGTCCCATAGGCCCCAGGGGTCCGTGCAGGCAGAACAGGACCATGGCTTGGAGTGGCCAGAGGGTCACGAAGGGCCTCAGAGGACACAGCCAGGACTTGGGCTTCTGTTCAGAGAGACGTGGGAAGTTTGGTGCAGAGACACTCCCTGGCTCCCCTTCTAAAAGGGCCCTCTGGCTGCCGTGCTGACAACACAGGGAGAGTGGGGGCGGGGAGGGCCCAGGGACACCGGGAGGAGGCAGTGACAGGCTCTGTGGGAGGTGACATGGCCTGGATTGGGATGGCAGCAGTGAGGCTGGTGCAGGTAAGTATAAGGCACTTCCTTTGAAGGATAAGAAGGATCAGGAGAGACACAAGAGAAGGAGAAGGGTTAAGAATGGCTCTGAGGTTCAGTCCTGTGTGACTGCCTGTAATTCTCAAAGGCAGGCTGCTCAAGGTGACACAGGGGAGATGTTCCCTAGGGCATGGAGGCCACACAGAACCTGGCCCTGGCTCACCTTCCAGCGGCCATGGGGACTTCAGTGTGTTTTCTGGACTAAGGTGTTCCTGCCCAGGGCCTCCCTCCTTCTGTCTGCCCCTCCCGTGGCCTCTTTCCTCTCGCTCAAATTCAGCTATTTTTTAATTAACCTTCAAGTCTCTTCTCAAATGCTACTTCCTCTAAGAGCCTCTCCTGAGCCCTCAATCGAAATGAGGTGTCTCCTGGCATACCTCTACGGCCACCTGCACTTTATATCACAGCGTGCATTCCAAACTGAATTATCCACTGAGAAAAGGGAGCTTAGGTTTGATGGCTGGCTCTTCCGCCGGACCGACACTCCGTGAGAGCAGGGACTGCTCGGTCTGGGTCACTCCCATGAAAGTGGCATCCGGACCTGTCTCAACTACACAGTAGACACTCAATAAATACCACTTTGTGGTTCAAAAAACCGGTGAGGACAGTCAAAATATGTCAACCCAAATCACCTACTTATCAACAAACTTTAGCTGAGAGCCACGCTGCGCCAGCCCTGGGTGGCAAGCCTGGGGAGTAGGAATTGATGGGACCCAGGGGCCAGGCCCGTGCAGTACAAGCCAGGGAGGTGGTGAGCAGAAGTGGAAGAACAAAGGACAGCATGGAGGGGGCTCCTGACCCAGGCTAAGCCAGCCAACGGCCTCCTGAGACAGGTGGCATCTGAGAAAAGACCAGAAAATCTGAGAAGGGGCTCCAGGGAGAATGTGGCAGGTGGATGGATGCTCCAAGCAGGGAAGGGGCAGGTGCAGAGCAAAGAGACTGAGCAGCCTGCACGACTTCGGGTACGATATTTTGCTTTATTCTTTATGGCAGACTGTTTGCTCGTGTGTAAAACAGGAAAGATAATATCTGCTCCTGCAGGATAATTAAGTGAAATGATGTAGGTAAACGCCTGGCTCAGTCCCTGGGATATAGCAGGGGCTAAGCCCAAGCTGGTTCATTTTCTTTTCCTATTGCCTATTTGATATATGTATGATGAGAGGAAGAACGAATGAATGAAAGAATGCATTAATGAACAAATCTGTGGATAGATGGATGGACGAACTCAGTAGAGGTATTTTGTGGTCCCATACAAACAATCCTTTCTGCAAGCCAAGATACTCAAAGTGCTAAGATACTCAGCAATGCACAGCATGTACAGCTGACCCTTGAACATGGGAATTGGGGGGGGGGGGGTCTGACCCCTGTGCAGTCAAAAATCCTCCTGAAACTTCTGACTTCCTATAAAATAGCTAAGAACCCACTGCTACCTGGAAGCCTTACTGATAGTAAGAATGAACACATACTTTGCACGTTGTATGTATTGTATACTGTATTCTGACAATAAAGCAAGCTAGAGCGAAGAAAATGGTACTAAGAACACCCTTAAGAAGAGGGAATACATTCACGGTGCTGCACCGTACAAAATCCGTGTACCAGTGGACCGTGCACTCCGAACCCGCCTTGTTCAAGGGTCAGCTGTGCAGGAATGCACAAGCATTGCACTGATCCAGGTGCAGGTGTAAATTCTGGACGTGCCACCAACCAGCGGTAGCGATCCCTTGGGCAATCTGTGCAATAACCACAATGATGATGATGATTAATAATAAATAGAGCAAAAATTTATCGGGAACAGTAAGCACACATAATTTTTTGTTTGCAATAACCCTAGGAGGCAGGAACTCTCATTATCTATATTTTTTGGATGCAGAGAGATAGACTAACCTGTCTGCGATGACATTTATTCTGAGGTCTTGGGGCCAGGACTTAAACCCAGGTGCTCCGACATCCTGGCCACTGGAAAAATCTCTGAGCCTCTTGGGTCCTCATCTGACTGAGAAGTATCCTCATTATATGATATGTCAAAGATGTAAATGAAACCATCCTACACAAAGTACTTAATACGAATATAAATGCCATCCCCCTTGCTTCACCCACGTCCTCCTTACACAAAAGAAGGCTGCCGGACAACCTGAACTCCAAGTGCTGCACTATTCCCACTCGCTAATCGAATCCAACTCAGAACAAGTCTGCAGACCCACCCTTTCGATGGATGGGAACAAGGCAACTTGGGGGAAAGAGTGATTCATTCTCCAAGAGATACGCTTTGGAACACCAGCATCACGCCTCCCACCCCACGTGTGTGCATGCATCCACACACGTGCACACGCAACGTGATGCAGGAGGCAGAAAAAATCCCAGAAGTTTATGGCAGGCTGCCCGCGTGGGACCAGTGCTCCCCTGAACACACTTTGGGGTATTCTGGTTATGAGAGAGAAAAGGCCTCCACGAGGAATCAGGAAATGGGACATTCTGAGAGGATTCTTCCACCGCCCAGCTGTCTAAGGACTGACCAGGCAAAGTCCCCTCCAATGTGCCCAGCTCTCTTATTCACATATTCAGTCAACTGACCTGCATGACACCCAAGCTTCTTTCCAGGACTGCCGGACCTCAGGCCCATACACTTTGGTCACCTGATGTTGCCCACTCTCCATGGGATAATATCCATGGTCTCGACATCCCACGTCCTTGCAATGTGACCTACTTACCTCCCCAGGGTCATCACTCAGCCCGTGCCCTGCCTCACCTGGGGCGGACGGCTCACTGCAGTTGGCCCGGGGAATCCACAGGTTTAACACCAGAAGTCCCGCAGCCCTGGAGCGCTCTCGGTGCTGAGCAAATCTGGGCGGAATCTACACAAAATCCCCATTCCGCCTACAGGTCAGGCCTTGGCATGTGTTTCCAAATCCCGTTCCCTCTACACAAACTGGGAGATAGCACCTGTTAGGGATTGAATTTGGGGGGGGCGGGGCAAAAAAAAGAGATGCTCAAATCCTAATCCCCAGTACCTCAGAATGTGACCTGATTTGGAAAGAGGATCTTTACAGAGGTTTGTCAGTTCAAATGACGCCATTAGGCTGGGCCCTAATCCAATGACCACTGTCCTTATAGAAAGGGGAAACGTGGACACTGAGACAGACACGCACAAGGGAAGGTGATGTTTAAAGACACACGGGGGGCACCACGTAAAGATGGAGGCAGAGACAGGAGGGATGTGTCAGCAGAGCAAAGACCATCAGAGACCACCACATGACCACCAGAAGCCAGGACAGAGTCCTGGAGCAGATTCTCCCACCGAGCCTCAGAAGGGACCGACTCTGCCAGCACCTTGATCTCAGACTTTTAGACTCCAGGCCTGTGAGACAAGGACACTGCCTTGGGTAAGCCACCCAGTGTTTGGCCCTCCATTGTGCAGCCCTGGGAAACCGACACACCACCAAGTCCTGACGCTTACAACAGTTACCTTTGATGTGCTTTCCTGCTGGTCCTGGAAGGGACCCCAGACTCCTGGACATCACACTCAAGGTGCCCGCCACCCTGGTGCAAGGAACACACAGCCCCCGGTCCTGTGCGTGTCAACCACAACCTTTACCTCTCGATTCCTCCCATTCAGTTAACACTTGATGAGCAACTATGATGAGCCAGGCCCAGTTACAGATATCCGACTGACATCAGGGAACACACCAGGCATCCCCTCTTCCAGGAGCTTACAGCCTACGGTCGGTGTGAGGGAAGGCAGATACCAACCAAAAACATGGAAATGGAGCAAGGTTACCAGTGTTTGTGGGGCCGGAGAACCAAAAGGGTAGGTGGGGGTGGGGGGACTGCAGCTTTAGAGGGGTGGTCAGGGCAGGTGTTTCAAGCTGGATTTCCTGATACAGAGTCTCTGAGTTGGAAATCTGTGTGCAAACATGTATTGGGGAGTGATCTCAGGAACACCTGCCATGGGAGAGAGAGAACTGGAGGGCGGGAGAGATGCATGGACGGAGATATAATTGCAACAGGAGATTCGGCCAGTCCATGGGAACACAGAACCTGGGAAGGTCCGTCACAGATGCCCCTGATGGGGGCAAGGGGAACAGGCTTTTGTGGCACCCATCAACCAGTCACTGGATGTCAGCAGCCCTGGAGTGGAGGGAAGGGGTGCATGCAACTTTGGGCAAGGTGGAGACCTCCTAACTAGGAAACCCCCCCCCCCCCGGGAAGGACCCAGATGTGGGAGCCCAGCAGCTCCCAGCTGGAGCCCCTGGCCAGCACATCGCAGCACCTGCCACAGGAGAGGGCCTCCAGCAGTGACCTGGAAGAGTCAAGGGGAGATCAGCACAAAGGCTCTACTGCGGGATCATGTCTGGCACAATCAAGGAGCACTAAAGAGACCTCTGTGGCAGGAGGGACATGAAGGAGGGAAGAATAGCATCATCACGGGGCCTCTGGCTTTGTTCACAGCAAACCGAAGGGCTCTTGGAGAGCTGGAACACAGAAGCATCTCTTTAGAAGGACCATCAGGCTTCTACATTGTGATGGATTAGGGATGGCCGAGGGTGACATCGGAGAGATCAGACAGGGGAGACGATAGTATAATTCCAGATGGGACAGATGGTGGCTTGAACCAGGGCATTAGCAGGAGGGGGTGAGAAATGTCATCTTCAGAATGCATTTTGAAGAGACAGCCAACACGATTTCTGGCTGCAGTGACATGAGGAGGGAGGCAGAGAGAAGTCAAGAAGTGGTCGGTCTTGACAACCAGGGAACGGGGTTGCCATTAACCAAGGGTGGGGGGTGACTGATGGAAGAGGTTTGGAAGGGAAGGTGGAAGATGGGTGTTTGGTCTCTGTGTCACATAGACAAGATGATAATCGGTCAAACTTGTGCTGGGCAAGTCTGAAATCTGGAAGAGGGAAGGGGCTGATGACATTGACCGGGAAGCCAGTGGCACAGGAATGGTATTTAAATGAAGGGGACCGGGTGACCCAGGAAGTGAATGTCCAGAGAGGGACATTGCCAATTTGATTGGTTAAAGCCCGTGATGTTGAATGGGATGGATGCGTTTTAATAAAGGGCAAGGTTACTTTGCCTTAAATCCTAACAACCATGTGCAGTGGTCTTCAACCTGCAATCTATTCCTTGTATTCAGAAACTATGGCTCAGCCGATGGGCCCCAGGCCCCTCCTGGGACGCAAACATCCATTCATCGTCTCTCCTCTTCCTCTCCCTCCCCGCTGCCTCTAAACACTTGAGTCTAAAGATTTATCTCCATTGGGAGTAGGGAGAGACAGGAAGAAATCCCAGTCTGGCCTTCTCGCCTATGCCTAATCCTCATTGTCCGATCTGTTTTCTCAATACCCTGTGAGGGGAGAGTATTAGGAACCTTCCCAGCTACAAATAAAGCACACTGGTTCCATTTCATCACTGTTCCTTATGGCTCCACTGCTCACTAAGTCATGGGAAGACAGAGATCAGTGGTGGGATTTGTGCTTTATACAAAGCTTAGAAATTGCTAATCAATAGGATTTGGAACACAGTAAGAAACCTCTTTGTCACGTAGCTCAGTAAAGGTCTCCTGCATCATTGCTACCCTGTTCCTGTGAGTACCCTCACCCAGTATATATGAATTCAAACATACGTGTGCTGATCCCCTTCCAGGCAGGCACTGCTCCTCTCTGCTCCAGTCCAAATCTGATCATCCCCCTGCTTAAAACATCCCATACTCAGCCCTCCTGCACCAACTCCTCAAGCAAAAGCTACAACTCCTTGGTATGCACTTTGCCTCCCCCAGGGGCCCTCTGGGGACTCCTCTCCCACCCCTTTAGCATCAGTTCAGAGAGGCGGCAAGTGGGCCATGGCCACGCCCATCAGCTCTACTTGGCTTGATCACAGGGAACAGCACAGCTCAGTTCAGGAGGCAGGTGAGATTTCCCTCCGCAGGGCCAGCTTCCAGCCTCTGCACACCAGTCTCTCTGGCTCCAAGCTCCCATCTACAGACAAACTGCTCTGACAAAAGCTGGCCTTGACCACCGGAGGCCGAATTCAAGACACTCTGGGTCCCCATACCCTTTGATCTTTCTGCAGGATGTGACCCCGGGGACGCTCCCTCCTTCAGGCTCTCACGTTTCTGCGTTTCTTCACTTCTGCCATTTCTCCTCTCTTCTGGTGCTTCTGACACCTCCCCAACAGCTTTAGCTCAGACACTTTCGTGTGTTTCTTCACCTCCAAATGTATTTAAATTGTGATTTTTCTCTTGGGGTCTGTCTTGCCAACAGAATAAAGAACAGTGTCGATAGTCCTGGCTTTGAGGACTGCCAGCCATGAATTCAAACCCTGACTCTGCTGCAGATACAGCCAGGTATCTCCGGGCCTCAGTTTACCCACCTGGAAGATGAGCTGGCCCGTTTGCCTAGCTCACAGGGCTGTCAATAGCGCCGAGTGAGCTGACATACCAAAGGTCCTGGCACGCAGTCTGAGCTCCCAAAGGGTCACCGGTCCCTGAAGGGCTTGAGCCAGGCTCAAGTACACCCACGAGCCGACAAATCCCAGCCCAGATTCCTGCCTGTCCTCTGGACTCAGCTCCCGTGTTGCCTCCAGACTGGTGGACACACATCGCCTACCCCAGCTGCCTGGTCCTCCTCTGCCTCGGCTTTATCTGCTCCTTCAAGCCAACAGCTGATTTCGACTGCAACTCCTCTCTCCCCCTCAACACTACGTAAAGGCACCAGTTCTTCTGATTCCTCTGCATCAGCATTTCCCAGGTCTTCTCCCTCCGAGCCATCCTCACTGCCCTCCTCGTTTTCCCCACCCTAAGACCCTAAGTATCCTTCCAAAGAGCCATTTCTACCATGCCCGCAATCACTAACTCCCTTACTTAGACTGTCCCGTAGCCCTCCTTTATCTCTTTATCTACAAGCGCCATCCCAGGCACGGGACACAACACATCGGCCCTTCACCATGACCAGGGCTAGCCCCACCCCGCCCACGCTAGGGAAAAGACCCCCCTCACGCAGCTGTCCTGAGCACCTGAGCACCGTGGCACTTCCCAGGAGAGGCCATGCTTTTTCGTTTCCAGGCCATTGCACATGCGGTTCTCAATGCCTGGGACTCCCTCCCAGCCTTTATCTGATGAGAGAGCCCCCTCTCACAGGCAACCTGTCCCGATGCCTCCGGGGTGGGGGGGGGGGGGGGAGGGCAGTCCTTGTCCCTGCTTTGCTGTCCTGTTTGGGACATCGATTTCTTGACTTGCATCCCTGACTCCCACAGTCGGCTGTGGATGACTTGAGTTCACGACTCTGTCTTTCTCATTGTTCTGCCCAGAAATCCTAGGGTAGCACAGAGCCCAATGTCCCCCAAATGAGTAAATCAACAAGTTTATAAATGTATAAACAGAGGAACAGGAAATAAGGCTGATCTGCTTTACCAGGGGCGCTGTGTATGGGAATTCTATGGGAGGGACGCCACATGTTCCCTCTTGAGGAGGATGACATTCAGGAAAGTTCTAATGGGTAAGAGAAAGGGGGAGCAAATGCTCATCATTGAGGGTTCTATTTAGGGGAAGGACTTGTGTCATGGAGGTGTGGATACATTTGGTTGAGAAAGTGCCTCCCTTGCCTGCCAGTCACTGGCTGGGAGGATTCAATTCCCCGTACGTCATCCTCTCGCAATGCAAGGATATCCAGGCATGTGCAGGGCAGCAAGGAAAGGAAGTCTGAGTCTGATTTCCCCTTGAGTGTGGCACTCGGTAGTTTTGTTGTTTGCAGAAGTACAAAGTGTTTACAGAAGGAATGAAAAAGACATCACAGCATCCGAACATCCATCCTGACCCAAGGGAAACAAACATGCCTGGTAGGGTAGAGACAGAATGCCCAACTCTGGGTCCGAGAACCTCTCCCTCTGGCCACTGGCCACACATGCATACCTGGGCAGACACCGAACCCACGTTAGCCCCCGCGTCCTCTGCAATTTAGGGATAACACTCCCTGTCAAATTATGGGGTTACAAAATTATCAATTTTGTAGTGATCCAGAATTTTAAAATTTTCTTCCCCAGTTAAATTCTGGTGGAGTCTAGTGAGTTGAGACAGAATTCAGGAGATGGTTTCATCAAATGAAACTACAGAGAATTGTTCTAAGAAAGCCTAAAATGTTACCCTTTGGGGGAAACACAGAGCGTGTTGATGAACACAAACATTCACCTATTTTTAGGAAGAGCAGGAAAGGGCCAGCCTTCTACTGGTGACTCCCCTTTTCCCAGAAGTTCCCAAACAGTCACTTCAGAGACCTGAACGTCAGCTTGTGGGACCGCTGGAGCCATGGAGGGTCCCAGCTTCGGCTACACGCATTTCCAGACTTCTGCGGTTCATAAAAGCTCCTCTCACCGAGCGGGTGGAGATCCACTGCCCGATGCCACAGAGTCCCTGCGAGAGAGCTCGATCCTCAGAGCTCCACGCTGCGCCTCCCACAGGGGTTCAGGAGGAGGTGGGATACAGACTTGGGAGTGAGGACTCTTAGGCTGAACGTCATGTCCTTCCTCACCGTGTCGGATGATAAAAGTGCTTGCTCAAATACAGTATTAATCTCTACCAACATTACCAGTGACTTCGAAGCACAAGAAGCAGCAAAATTTAGTCATTTTCAGGATAAATGGTTCATATTATCAAGAGTGAAACGTCTCCAAATTAAAAAACAAAAAGCAGGGCAAGGGAAAAAATAGAGAACAAACTGGTCTATTACATTTTGTAAAGGAAAACACATGTGTATATAAAATAGCGTTTTGAGCAATATTGGACAAGAAGAAAAATCAAACAGGAGCCCTCAAGGACCTCACTCCCTTACACCTTCTCCTCTGACCCAAGATCCATTCACAGAACCTTCTAGAGAAGAAACATCTGCGGTTTACTAGAGCTCTACGGACATTTTACAGGAGTTCCCAAAGCAATACTTCAGAAATGTGTTGTGCACTTGGAAGTTGCTAAAAGATACTGTGACCTTCCACAATATACATGCGTGTGGAATCAGCACACGTACACCTTAAACTTACTTAACATTATAGGTCAGTTATATCCCATTAAGGCTGGGAACAAAAATAAATGTGGCTTTTTCACTTTGGAGACCTCAAATATGGGGCGAAGAACAGGAAGCAGAGTCTCTCCCACGGAGGCCCATACAAATCAGCATGGAGTCCATTTAGATTTTCCACTGGAAACTTTAAAAACAAAAAACAAAAAAGTAAAACCAAGAAGACTTTACCCCTTCCTGGGGGATTAGGGGTCGTGACTATACAGCATCTGCTCAGGGGCGCCTGGGTGGCTCCGTCGGTTGAGCGTCTGACTCTTGATTTCAGCTCAGGTCGTGATCTCAGGGTTCACGGGTTCAAGCCCTGTGTGGGCTCACACTGGCAGTGCAGAGCCTGCTTGGGATTCTCTCTCTCCTTGTCTCTACCCCTCCCTTTCTCATGCTCGCTCTCTCTCTCTCTCTCTCTCTCTCAAAATAAATAAACTTAAAAAAAAAAAAAAAAGCACCTAATTAAAACATAGGAAGGAAGGCCCAGTTCAGACTCTGGCCAGATCAGCGGCCCCTTTCAGGCCATCTCGGCTACCACCGCAGGGCCCAGACCTCTGTCTACCGAGGAGCTTTACAAATACGACCTCGCTGGCTTCCAACAACGATCCTGCAAAACCACGGAAGGAACAGAGACCAGAGGTTAGCAACTTGCCTGTGGGCAGCCGGCTGATAACAGAAGACACAGAATCCGAATCAAGATTTGTGTCTGTGCTCATTCCTTCTATCGCCTTCAGGACCAGACGCCTTTCGCTCCCCTGAGGGGCCTGCCTTGTGTTCTTGTAATCACTTTGAGTTCAAAACTAGAAAGGGCCACACTGCCCAGGGGCTTCTGCCTCTTCTGTGATGCCCCCAGGGGGCACACAGGCCTGTGGGCAGCTCACCAGAGGCATGTTCACCTCTACAGGCCACACTCAGCCCCCTGGAAGGGTCTCTTCTTCACAGGCCTGCTGAGCATGTCCTCAGCCAGGGGTTAAGAGGATAAAAGGCTTAAAGCAGCAGGCTCAGGAAGTCGCAGATTCAAAGGCAAAAGAAGAGAAAAATGAGACAGGGCAATTGTTGACAGGAATGTGGACTTTCTGGAAAAATAATCCAGAATGTCCCACTTACACATCAGTACTTGAGCCACCGTCCCAGGAAAACTTCTTTTTTTTTTTTTTTTTTTTTTTTAATTTTTTTTCAACGTTTATTTTTTTGGAGACAGAGAAAGACAGAGCATGAATGGGGGAGGGGCAGAGAGAGGGAGACACAGAATCAGAAACAGGCTCCAGGCTCTGAGCCATCAGCCCAGAGCCTGATGCGGGGCTCGAACTCGCGGACCGCGAGATGGTGACCTGGCTGAAGTCGGACGCTTAACCGACTGCGCCACCCAGGCGCCCCGTGTCCCAGGAAAACTTCTAATAATGACTGTTTACAGGGAGATCAAATTCTTATTAAAACAGTAATAAGGAATTTTATTCTTAGAGACTCTGGAGCCTACCCACATTCCCCCTGCTAGATGGAGCCCTTGACTCTGAGTGATAGAAATCCTAAATCACACTGACTTACACACAAAGGGCGTCTGTGGGTTTGCACATGTGGAGAGTCACAGGACTGAACTGGTGTATTATTACATCCATGGCCTCTTACCCACTGACTGTTCATCAGGGCGCTCGCCCTGTCTCTGCAGCAAATGTGCCCTGGTCAAAGCCAAAGCCCTGGAGACGCTCGCCCGGTGGGTTCACATGCACCCCGAACTCCCTGGGCCATAGCTGGGGCGCTCCTCTACCCGGCAAAGCTGAATGTCCAATGGGGCTCACAACCATTTATAATCCCTGCTCCCTTTCAAAAGTGAGGGAATGAATGGGAAGGATCGCAACATATTTTAATAAGAGAAGTGAAGGAAAGGATTGTTTCTGACAGAACCAGACAAATCAATTAATTGATCTCTGGCGAGTAAAGATAATTGTATTTCTGAGTCTATTAAGGCACATCAGGGCTGGTTAACTCATTTCACAGGGAGCTGGCTGTCGCTGGCCATTAGGTTCTGGTGGGGATGTCGAGGCATAAACACAAGATGGCATTTTCTTCCAGGAGGCCCTTGACTTATGGCTCAACCGTGTTCACTCTGGTAGAGAAAAGGCGTGTGAGTTCGTTCAAAGTGGTTTTCAATCCTAATAGTTCCATGGGTGTCTGACCTTAGACATCAGATCTGATAATACTGATTGTGGGCCGTTTCGTGCAACTCTTGTGTGGGGACGACAGAATTTATCTGTAATCATCTACAACCTCCGGGGCAGAAAATCTTCTAAGTGATATTGAAGAGGAGGTGTGGAGGAAAGGCCAGGAGATGAATCTGACCGTCGGGGAAAACCTGCACTCTGAAAGAAAGTCAGTTTGATGTAGAGCTTTGTCTGACTTAAGATCTAAAGTGAAATATGAATACGTTTTCAAGGACAAATGCTAGCTCCCTTTTCGGCAAACAGTAGTAGGAATGAAGGTTCACAACCTCATATATAGGTACAAATGAGATATAAGAAATTGATGACTTAGGACATCCACATAATGGGTTTACGCTTAGTTGTCCACTTACGTATTTCCTTACGAGAAAATAGTTGTAAATAAAATAAAACCCTCCCTTCCACTCTCTGGCTTCCAGAATCCACACTGGAAAGCCAACACGGGCTCTCCATGGGTTTGTGAACAAAGGGCTTGTATGTGCAAAGGGAGGCAAGGTCTGGTCTCCTACAGGGAAACTTGACAAGTGCTGATGCCTGGGGTCCCGCCCTAGAGATTATTTAATTAGTCTGCAGGGTAGATTTTTGGGTTCTGCCGATGATTCTAGCACATGGCCTAGTCCGACACTGTCATAGAAACGTCCTGCGCTGTTCAACCAGACTCACCTGGAAAACACGTGAAAACATGGTTTTCTGAGCCTCACAACCAGCCATCCTGACTTGGTTATATCTGAGCCAGGACCAAAACTCTGCATCTCTAACAGCAGCAGAATGGTGACTAGCCACACTTTGAGGTGCATCAATTTAAATAGTACATTGGGGGGTGGGGGTAGGCGCCTGGGTGGCTCAATCGGTTGAGCGTCCGACTTTGGTTCAGATCATGATCTCATGGTTTGTGGGATCGAGCCCTACATCAGGCTCTGTGCTGTCGGCACGGAGCCTGCTTCGGATCCTCCATCCAACTATCTCTCCGCCGCTCCCCACCACGTGCATACACTCTCTTTCTCTCTCTCTCTCTCAAAAATAAATAAACTTTAAAAAAAATAAATAGCATATTAGGAATTAGGAACTGTTTTCTCATGATTAATATCATTTAATAAAGATCCACGTGACCCCACCTGAGTTGCAGGAAGTTCTGAAAGCAGCAGAAAGTTCGACCCAGGCAAACACAAGCTGTCATTGATCTCCTAGGAGGCACCAGGCCCCATACTGGGCTGGGCACTGGCCATATAAAGTCACGTAGGATTGGGTCTTTACCCTTAAGGAGCCTAAAGCCATTTGACAAGAGAACAAAGCCAGGAAGGACAACCACTGTTATCTCAGCACGTCTGTGACATTAACATCACTATAGTGGCCAGTCGAAGGAGGGACTGGCTGTCTTAAGTTCTGTGATCCCCCTCCCCCCTTTCTTTCTTTCTGTTCACTTCACCATGGCGTTCTGGGTAGGCTCCGCTTCCCGACACCAGCGGGCCATTCTGTGGTCCTGCCCTTCCAGGTCCTCTGCACGGCTGACTGCCACCCACCTTTCAAGCGACAGCTCTGTGTGATCCACTGCCAGGGCCCCTCCTCTGACTCTGCCCACAGGCTGGCGTTCCTCTGCTGTTTCTCTGCACAGCACCCCAAGCCTGTCTTTGTCACAGAACTTATCGCACATCGTGGCCATTTCCTATGTGTGTGTCTGCCTCCCTCGTCAGCCGGTAAACACTCTGTGGGCACAAGTCTCCCATCTCCACGTTTCTAGAGCCTGTTACAACAGTGTATGCTCATTAGCGTCTATAGCAATGACTGTGTGAGTGGATAGCAGAGTAAAACAAGACAGACAGGCTTTAAGAATATGGGAACGAGGTGTTCATAAAAACTGGGCTGAATGCAGTAGGTAAATATCAATGTACAGAAATAGTTTGCCCAGGAGGTTATATTTAAGGTGGAGCTTGGTAGGGTAGAATTTTCAAGGTAGGTATTGGAAGGACAAGGGTCAAGACTGACCTGAGCACAGACAATAAGGCACAGAAGTTTAAGGTCAAACCATTCGGGGTGTGAGGGGTGGGAGCGCAAGCAAGCTGGAGGGCTGTACCCAGGAAGGCACGGCAGGCACACCAACCCTTTCGGATGGTGACTCCGTTAATCACATTAAGGACAAGCAGGGGGCAAGGATTCATTAGTAGGAGTGACAACGTAGACAGTACCTGGGAGATACCAGGCACCATGCTAGGCGCTCCGCGTGTATTAATTAATGCAACTAATACCATAAGACTTCTGATGACCCCATGAGACTGTGTCATAGACACTTCACAGGTGACAAAACGGTGGCTCTCAGCATTCTGAAAGGATATCTTCACGCCCTCAGAGCTTACAAGTGTCAGAGTCTGGCTTCACGTTCAGGTCTGACCCCCAGGCCAGGCTCCCCAGGCCTCCCTGCCTTTTTGTCAGGACGAGTCTTGCTGCCGAGCACGGGTTGACAACTCACCAATGTCTGTTGACCGGTTTCAGGAGAGGCTTTTCCTTTGGGAATTTTTGTCAGTCAATGTAGACTTTGGATAAATGCAAGTTGACTGTTTGCTCAAAGCAAACATCACCCAAAGGCAACATGCATTCTGGGACTAGAAAAACCATCCACAAACGTAAATGTGCTAGAAGCAAATAATCCCTGGTCGGGGCAAAATCTGGAGCAATATGCTCAGTTCTGCATCCACGTGGTTCTGGTCCAGCGTCTCACAATGGGCAGTGATGCTCTGGGACGTCGGATGAAGGTACAAGGGGCATTTCTCATCAACTGGAGAAACAGTTGTAACTTGGGCGGCCACAGTCGAATTCAGTCTAAGGGCACACTCCTTCTTCTGCAACCCCCAACCCTAATTTCTACCTCCTGGAGAGTCCTGAGGCACATCCTCACACCCCCAAAATGGGCCAGCCTCCCCCGATGCTGCCTTCTTTTCCTTGAATGGCCTGTGGAAATCCTCCGTTTTCTTTCATGCGGTGGGCAACTTGCCCACTAGGCTTGGATGGCGGTCATCACTCCCCCATGGAGTGCTTGCTGGTAAGGTAACTACATCTCACTGTGAGCACGGCTCCTGCGGGATTCGGGGCAGGAAAATCCTTAGCGATTGAGCACCACCGACCGCGCCTGTCAGGATCCCCTCTGGCAGATGCAGAATCCTGGCTGGCACCATGCCTAGCCCGTCCACGACCCCCTGCAGACTGGGCTTAGGGGACTGGGGGCTCTTAATGTCAAGGTCTTATTGCTGATGGGGCCCTAGAGATCTTAGAACCCACTCCATCCCTGTAAGAGGTCTGACTGCTTCACCCAATGACGTCCCAGCCTGTCCACGGCCATCCATGGACGTCCCAACCTGTCCACGGCCATAGCTGCTATGAAGCCCACCCTCAAGCATGTTCAGTCACAAGATAATACCCTCATCCACATCAACGTCCAACACCACAGAGTGCTAGCATGAGGAGCTGGAGGAAATCTGTGAGATCCCTTGTCCCACTAGACCAGTGGCCACCAAGTGCCAAGGATTTCATAAAGTAGAAACGTCTTCAAGCGTGCAACCCCTCTATATGTACATTTATTTATAATCACATGCACGTTCAGTTGTATACTCCTATGCGATGTGCATTACAAGTATAGAAAAAGGTCTTTGAAAAGATCAGAGAAGGAATGTAATAATCCATGTTTTAAAAATCAATTACTTTTATATTAAAGGAACACATAACCTTTTTGCTCTTACTAAAAATATACATAGTGCAGTGATTCAATGTTCGGATTTTAATTTAGCCTGATTAAATATCAGACTTTGGTGGTGAGCGCAGGGTTACGCAAAATGACTCCCCAAAACACACGGATCTAGAGGATCTTAGGCTTGCTGAGAGAGTCATGGTTTCCACGCTCGTCTTGCAACCCCCTTAACCAACGGCACGGGGCCCTCTTTGAGTTCTGGATGTGTCCCTAGAAATGTCTTGCGAATGGATATGATCTCATACAAGACCTCTCAATGCCTGAAGGCCCAGAATACAATCAGGACAAGGTGCATTATTAATAATTATGGTGACAAAGCCATATATCAGATCGTTGCTTTAAATGAGTTCAAATCTCTCAGTCTGCTAATTTGGGCATCTGATCAGCCTGTCACTCCATCTCCGCGTGTGTGTGACCAGGCTTGTGCAAGAGAGGACCAGTGTGGTTCTGTCATTCCTGCTGTTTGCTATGCTTTAATTACTAATGCCACCTTCAATTCATGACGGCCTTACGGTATCTGTTCTGAAGCCACTTGCTAGTCTGTGACGGTTGGTGCAGTTAAAGGTAGAAAACAATTTACAGGTGCGGGTAACTGCCCAGTCACAAACTGCAGTATTTTGCACTGCGAGGGTGAGGTCGTCAGCTCATGTGTGCTGTGGGACAGCCCTCTTTTATTTGATGCTGGAGCTACTAAGTGGGATTCATCACTGTGTGCCGTGTGGACACAACAAGGTTTCCAGGATCAGTGTGGATTCTAATTATTAGCGAAGCTTGATTTCTCTCTTAGTTTTGATTAAAACCATCGTAAGCAGAAGTGTTAGTATTTTCTGCCCACATCTTGGTGGATATTTTGTGCAGCCCTGGGGAGAAGGCAGCCCACTTTGGAGACCAGGCTCATTTATCAGACCCCGAGCAATTCAGCCCCAGAGCCCCACTCTGCTACGTTACAGGTGTGTAGCATTTCACTGCCCTGATCCCAGTTACCTGTCGGTTAAAATAAAGATAATATCACTCATTCTCTGGTTGGTCATGAGGATTTAGGAGATATTGAATAGAAGTGCCTCACACTATGATAGACACATGACATTATCTGAAATGCTTCCCTTCTCGTAAATGTAGAATCTGAAAGGCAGAGTGGAAGGACACGCCAGAGGAGCTCCAAGAAGCAGTAACCAAGCCGGGACTCGGGAGGTCCGGCCCCAAGCCCAGAGCCTTCTCACTCCACCATACAACTTCTGACCAAGTGAGGAGGGCGATGAGCTTGACCCACGGTGACGGGTTTCCAGAGGAGGCAGAGTTTTGCTCCCTCAAAAATCCAGCTCCAGAACTCCTAGGCGCCCCTGTCCCTGGAACAGAACTGGTCCCAGGATCGTTTCCTTTTCCCCTCACCATCTGATTCAGGTCACCTACCAAAACGGCCCAGCCACCGAATTTTACCTTATGTAAGAAGGGGCCATAACATATAAGAGGCACTTGAAGCATTAATTTCAGCCTCCTTTTGAACCTGGAGACTAACCTTGGGTGGCAAGATTGTCAAAGTGTCACAGATTGGTCCCCTTCCATCAAGAGACTGTCTCTGTTTCTCTACCCTGAACCCAGACTGTTCTTGCACTTGGCTTTGGCCAGCAGAAGGCCACCTGTGCAGGGTAGAAACCACCCCGTGCAAGCCTGAGGACAGCTGGCAGGAGGCTGTGTGTCTTTCCACTCCTGCTCGGAGGACTTACCTGCCAGGTAGACAAGCCCGGCTTGCCTGCTGCCTCCAGCATTTGGATTTTCCACTTGGTGAGACAAATAACGGAAATCCTTTCCTCATTAATCCAGAATGCCCTACAACCTGCTCCAGCTTGGTAGAACCTTCCCGACTGGAGCCCGGCTCCCATTGCCTGCCCTCCCTGAGATGCATGAGCTACATCGAAAGCTGTTGTTTTAAGCCACTAAGGTTTAAGGTGGTTGGTTACAGAGCAAAAACAAACGTTTAGATGGAACCGCTTAAAAACATAAAGTTGAACAAAAATCACAACGGCTGCACTAATGCTTGGGCAAATCTTGATTTTTAAAGTAACCTTTTCCTTTTTTCCCCAAGCCTCCCCTCCTCCCTTCTTTGGTTTCAGGAACGTGGTACCATCCCTGAAAAAGACCAAGGACTAAGGAGGCTGGCAGCACATACTCCATTCCTATCAAAACCGGCTAGATCCTGTATGTCCCTATAAAACACTCCAGCCCCGTCCTCTGGGAAGACTTGCAAGTTTTTGAAGGCCATAGCCTGCTTCAGCCTCCTTTTCCCAGCAAAGCAATAAAGCTATTGTTCCTCTTTAACCCAAACGCTGTCTTCGAGTTATAGTTTGGCTCCGAAGCACGGAGGTGGTTTTCCACAACATAGATGCCTCCTGTTTGGCTCTGTTAACCTGAACACATCACAAACTCAGTTACTATGAACTTAGGCCCCTTGGTCTGCAACACAAGGAAAGTAGTAGCAGTCACCGTGAGTATACGGCCCTGGTCCGGGTCTGGATGCTTTACGTAAGCATTTCACCTTATTATTTATTTGCAATGACCCTGAGAGGTAAGTCTATCGTGACGACCTAATGCGATCATGCGTGTGAGACGCCAAAATCAGAGTATGTCCTCAAACACTGCAAGCGACTACGTTCTACTTCTGTACTTACAGAGGACATCATACATTTTCAGTCTGTGAGAAATGGAGGCACAGGTTTTACGATGCGCAACTTTGGGAGATGGCCCCACACATGCTGGTCGTGCAGACACCTTTTATCATCAGAGCTACCCAAGCAAGCCTCATGTCCCATAAATTCACTTCCCCCTCAAACTGACTACTGTATGCAATGGAAATAGCAACTCGGAGGAGAGAAGATAGACGAAAGGGCAGGAGGGAGGGGAGAGATTCGCGTTCTCAAGTGTCTGTCAATATATGGGTGATTTTCAACTGCACTAAACATTTGGATTTTATGCTTGACAGGAAAAATAATGAAAATCCTTTCCTCATGAATCCAAATGCCCTACAACCTGCCCTTATCATCTCCACTCCCTGCCAGGAAAAATACACACAAACACCCCATGGGGCGCCTGAGTGGCTCACTCGATTAAGCGTCTGACTTCAGCTCAGGTCATGATCTCATGGTTTGTGGGTTCAAGCCCCATGTCAGGCTCTGTGCTGACAGCTCAGAGCCTGGACCTGCTTTGGATTCCGTGTCTCCCTCTCTTTGCCCCTCTGCTAATCATGCTCTGTCTCTCTCTCTCTCTCATCTCTCAAAAATGAATAAATGTTAAAAAAAATTAAACACACACACACACACACACACACACACACACACACACACACACGATCCTGAACAACACTGAGGGTCCAGGGCACCCACCCACCTCCACGCAGTCAACAATCATGAAGGACTTTTGACTCTCCAAAAACTTAACTACTAACAGTCTACTGCTGACCAGAAGCCTTACTGATAACTGATAACATACTCAACTACGCGTATTTTGTATGTTATATTACATACTATATTCTTACATGAAAGTAAGCTAGAGAAAAGAATATGTTATTAAGAAAATGATAGAGAAGTGACACTCACAATACTATTTTGTATTTAAAAATCCATGTACTATGGACCTGCACAGTTTAAACACGTGTGGTTCAGGGGTCAACTGTATATGTACACACACACACACACACACACACACACACACACACACACAAATAGAAACAGTGACGCATACTTACCCTCTCTGAAAGAGATCCACATTATAAAATTTATGTAGCTCTACAGAAAACTCAACCGTTCCTTGTACTTCAGACATGATCTTTTTGGTTCATTACCTGAAAAACAAGAGAGAAATTAACAGCTTGAGATCACGTCAGCCAAACACAGAGAGCCTGGGCTTCCACAAGGGGGACCCAAGTATCTGACCAATGAGGACCACAGTGTGCCCACTGGATGTCATCACTCAGAGTTTCCTTTAAAGGAAAAGACACACAGAGAGGAAGACACACTTAATGTCACTCGGCTCACACCGGAAGGACGGGACTTGAACCCAGTTACCCTAATCCTAAGGCGGGTTAGTCTACCGCCCTTGCTTATCTGTCGGTGCCATGGAGGCAACAGCGTCCCAGTGATGAGCACGTGCCTCACAGCCAACGGGGCTACAATCCCTGCTCTTCTGCTTTCTACCTGTGTCCCTTAACGTCTCCTTATCTGTAACGTGAGCCCTGATAACGGCACAAAACTCATAGCTAATGGACAGATTAAATGAGTCTACCACACGGAGCACTTTGCACATGTCCTGACATGCGTAATGATTAATAACAGTAACTGAAAACGACGTTATCGTTGTTAGCATAAATACCACCTCTACAGTGCTGAGGTGCCCGGGGTGGCAAGGACAGATGTGTTTTCTACCAAGCACAGTAGGCAGAGGGAGCGGGTGCCGTTGCCAAGCAGATGCTGAGCCCAACTTGACAGAATGCTAATTTTCCAAGCTAGGAGACCACAGGGCCAACCACAAGAGGGTTGGGTGGGAAATTAAAATAGTCCAAGTCTTGGTTTGCCATAGGAAAACTCAAGGTCAACTCAAGGTAGGCTGAGTTTTCTGAGGATATGAAACCATCTAGATACCAGTGATTTGGAGGAAGGGAAAAGAAGTGACTTTTATGGAGCACCCACTATATTCTTGCTGCTGCATAGAGTATTTTATGTAAGTTGCCTGATTTTGTCCAAGAAGAAATTTGTGACCAAGCTTCTTGCCGCATAATGCAGATAAGGAAGGGGATCCGAGAGGCTCTAATCTGGAGCCGTCTTCTTCATCTAGCTTTTGCTCAAGCGGTGTGTACCTTAGAAGGTGCCCTCACTTTCTCCAAGCCTCAGTTTGCCACCATGCATAATGGGGTGATACGAGCTACGTGGAGGAGTCTGCAGAGGACGGGAGGTAATCACTTGCAAAGAGCAGGTTCTTGGGGGAAGCAGCAGGTGGTCACTGGGTGGGAGCTGACGTGATCTTGGGGAGGGGACAGTGAGTGAGAGAAGGAGAGAAGGAGAGAAGCTAAGAGGGTCTCTCTTAGCTGACACCTAGGTCTCCTTTCAAAGCCCCTCTTCCTTCGGCTCCCCAGATGCCTCAATGACCAGACCACCATTGCTGTGGTTCGGAGCCCGACCTCGCTGTAGCCAGTGGGGTCACGCCAGGCCAGCTCCCAAGAATAAGAGCCTAAGACACTAACATGCTCTTAACTCTGTATCTCAGCTCTGGCAAAGGTGCCACGCAGGGAACCGTTTCTGAAGATGTAGAATTCCACTTACCCAATTGAAATGCGGCAGATCTGAGAACACAACCTCTACAAATCCTGCAAGATGGAATTTCAAGCTGACGAGCCCAGCTTGAAAGGCCTGGCTCACAAAGTGTGCTGAAAACCCATCTCCCTAAAGGGAGAGCCCTCGGGGTGCGCACCTGACCTAGCCGAGGTCAGCGTCCCACCACTCAATTTTAAGGTCAAGGCATTTCCAGGAAGAGTCGGAGAGAGGGCCAGCAAAGGAGGCCACTCTGCACTTGGGTTTCATTATCACACGAAACATAGGGACAGTTCCATCATCCCCGCTTCCTCGTCCTACGCTGCTCTCAATCCTTTAAACACTGCAGAGCCAGCAAAGACATCCGACTCCTGCTTGGGGTTACCAGGGTCAGTAATTCCTGACCCTCCCTGATCCCTGACTCTGGGAGGATGCTACACACTATGGAGCAGAGGGAGAGCAACAGCGACTAACATTCAAGCCGCAGGCCAAACCCCACGCTTCTATCGTGCATTCCGCCAGAGGTCTCTGCGGCGGGCAGCGTTGGCCCCGGCGCACCCAGGGGGTGGCACGGCCGTGCACAAGAATAGCACTGAGCCAGGAGCCTGAACGTGGTAGTTTTCCACCTCAGGCCTTTGCTGGCGGAACGGCTGGGGCAGTGTTTTCCTGGGGAATTAATATTTATACCAAAAAAAAAATTTAATGCATGGAGGATACCACATAAAATGTTGCTTTCCCCTGGGAAGATGCACCCTCCCGTCCTACTAGTCAGGACTAATAAGCTAGAACTTGTTAGTAAATGCAAACACAGCTTATTGGTGGAAAGCTGCATGCTCCTTTTTAAGACCATGTGATTCATTATAACCAAATACCCAGTTAGTCAATGAGGAAGGTGGGCTCACATTTAAAAGACCAGTTTTAGGGGCATCTGGGTGGTTCAGGCAGTTAAGCTTCTGACTCTCGGTTTCAGCTCAGGTCATGATCTCACGGTTCATGAGTTCAAGCCCCACGTCTGGCTTCGAGCGGACAGTGAGGAGCCTGCTTAGCATTCTCTCTGCTTCTCTCTCTGCCCCTCTCTCGCTCATTCTCTTGGTGTGTCTCTCAAAAAATAAAAATAAAAAAAACTTGGAAAAAATATTAAAAAAAATAAAATATAAGTCAGATTTCATTTTAAAAATTTCACATTGGGCAAGACGATGCCAGCTCTATGGGAGAATAAGCCACAAAAACAACAGTGTTCGTAAATATACGAATGGCTCAGAGAGCAGTCACTGCAATACCTTCATTGCCCACACAGTAGAACTGACTTCTCAAAGTAGAAAGTGTATGGATTCTTAGTGGGTGTAGCTACTGCTGTGTAACAAATGAGCCAGACCTTACAGGTGCACACAGCACCCACGTGGCACACACTCAAAACGCCCCACATTCACATGACACCCATCCACCCAGGACACACTCAGACACAAGCATGCACACACACACACATCGATTTGTTTTTAATTTTTTTAAATATTTTTACTTATTTTTTCAGAGAGACACAGAGCACTAGCAGGGGAGGGGCAGAGAAGAGAGGGAGACACAGAATGGGAAGCAGGCTCCAGGCTCCGAGCTGTCAGCACAGAGCCCGACGCAGGGCTGGAACTCACAGACCACGAGATCATGACCTGAGCCGAAGTCGGACGCTCAACCGACTGAGCCACCCAGGCACCCCTCACACACACACCTACCATACACACATAATACATACACACCAACACACCCGACCCACAATACACACCAGATGGCACATCCACAGACATCTCCACACTAACTCCCTACCACAACCACCGCCACATCTGCGCAAGCGACAACCATTCGACCCCATTTCGTGTGGCCCTGAGATGCTCAACTCCCAACGTGCATTCCCTGAAGGCCTCCTGCACATCCAGGTGCTACGCCTACTAAGTGGAAAAGCTGACTTGTCCTCACAATGCCCAAGACCGGGACAGGGCAGGGACACCTGGGGGGCTCAGTCAGTTAAGCGTCCGACTTCGGCTCAGGTCATGATATCACAGTTCGTGAGTTTGAGCCCCGTGTCGGGCTCTGTGCTGACAGCTCGGAGCCTGGAGCCTGCTTCGGATTCTGTGTCTCCCTCTCTTTCTTCCCCTTCCCTGCTTGCTCTTGCTCTCTCTCCCTCTCAAAAATAAATAAACATTAAAAAATAAAAAGACTGGGACAGGGCAATCGAGTGACAGTCACAGGGAGGGTGATTGAGGACTATGAGAAAGAGTCCTGGGTGCTCAGGGAATGTGGCCCTGGGAAGGCAGACTTCTAAGTGATGAGACCGTGCCTGGTCCAAGGTCATGGAGGTCAAAGTGAGGAGAAGGGATACGTGCACCCTGATGTTTGCAGCAGCATGGTCTGCAACAGCCCAGTTATGGAAACAGCCCCAGGGTCTACCGACTGACGACTGGATAAAGAAGATGTGCTGTGTATAAGTATAAATATAAACATAAAAATATAAATACAAACATACAGAGAGAGAACGGAATATTAGTCGTAAAAAAGAACGAAACCTTGTCATTTGCAACAACACGGATGCAGCTACCGAGCACAACACTAAGTGAAACAGGTCAGAGAAAGACAAATACCATATGGTCCCACTCGTATGTGGAATTTAGGAAACAAAACCAACAGGCAAAGAGAGGGGAAAAAAGAGAGAAACCAAGAACGAGACTCTTCGCTGTAGAGGACAGCCTGATGGTCTCCGGAGGGGAGGTGGGTGGGAGGCTGGCACCTGTGTGGGGGCAGCTGGCACCTGGCGAGCGTGACTGGGGCACGGGCACCTGAGAGAAAGGTGAGGGTAGGCCAAGGACCCCTGCTGCATCTGGCAGAGACGATGCGATGCACGCTTCAGAGTGGCCTTCCTTGCGGGTGGGGGAGAGAGCGGGGTTGGTCTGTGGCGAGGAGCCGGCTGGGTCCCTCTCGCCCGGGCCTCACCGTCCTCCTCTGTAAAATGGGAGCATAATAATACTTTCTTCATGGGGTTGTTAAGTTAAAAATGTCGACACATAGAAGGCATTCAGGACCCGGCACAGAATGAACCCTGATAAATGCTGGCTACTGTTAACGACTTAAAAAATTTTTTTTAATGTTTACTTAGTTTTAAGAGAGAGGGAGACAGAGCACAAGAGGGAAAGGGGAAGAGACAGAGGGACACACAGAATCCGAAGCAGGCTCCAGGCTCCGAGCTGTCAGCACAGAGCCCGACGCGGGGCTCGAACCCACAAACTGTGAGACCGTGACCTGAGCCGAAGTCGGATGCTTAACCACCTGAGCCACCAGGGCGCCCCTATTGTCAACTTTATTACAGAAGGCACAGCCAGGGGAGCGAGTGGAAACAGAATGTGGTGAACTTACTGTTGCCTCAGGTTTGCATTCATTCAGAACGATCTTTATTGAGCATCACCCACAGTCCTGCCCTTTCTGGGAGACTTGGAACCCCACATCTGCCCAGCTAGGGATGGGCCCATCTCGCGAAGCACACCTTCACACCTTGGGAAGCAATGAACCTCCCATCACAGAGAGTGTCCAGGCAAAAGAGGGGGCCCTACTGCTCAGGGATCCCCAGCCCCTGTGTTGTTTTTAAGCGACAGCTGAATTCCCTCTCAGCCACAATGTTCTAGGACCCAGTAATCCCCAGGCAGACCATGTTTAGCTCAGATTAACAAGAACAAGCTATGAGATTCAGAGAACAGAGCTGCTGTGTCAGGGAGCCCCATCTTGGAACAATCTCCACCTGCTGCCGAGTTACCCACAATGCACGTTACACTGCCTCTCACAGCCTGGATTTCTGTACTTCAAGGAAAAGCCAAACAAGAGAGTGATGTGCAATGGTAACTAACGAAACGGATTTTTGTGAAGTATTAAACTGTTTCATTGCCAGTAGGGTCTTATTAAAGTAATGAGGAAACACGATTTTGGAAAATCAAGCACGTTACTCATTCTTCCTTGAGGGTAGAGAAACTCAGGGCCCTTGGAAATAGGAGTCCTGTCTATTTACGGCTTTCTGAAGACTCCACGGCTCACCCGGTGGCCGGTTCACAGTAGAGGTTCACAAGTACATGTGGAACTAACGAATAGAGGGACAGCATCAGAAAACAGAGCTGCAGCCAGAGTGTGACCACGGAAGGGGGGCAGAATTCAACAAGGAAGAGCAAAGCCACCCAGGACAGGACCTGTACCATGAACATGTGTGAGCACAGGCATCGATTACGGGGGGAGAGAACGTGTTGCTTGTGGTTGGAGAAACCTAACGAGGCCGGCCAGGTGAGCCCTTCCAGAAACGTTCGGCACTGAGGATAGCACCAGGTGCGGAGAACGAGGCATGACCCGTGCAGCGTGAAGCGGCAGGGAGGAACACGTTGGGGACGAGGGCAGGACGTTATCCTAAATCTCCCCAACCACAGCACGGCTGGGACCACACCGTGGGTGGTCCAGCTTTCCTCAACATCCGGGGCAAGGAGCGTCGCTGACACAACACGCAACACGTAGGAAGCACACAGAAGCAGATTCTTGGGTCCTACACCCAGACTTCCTAACGAGGCTCAGAATGGGATGTGGGAACACTCGTGCTGAAGTGTGGACCCCAACACACCCGCCTCTCACACCAGGTCTGATGGGAAAACGACCCACGCGGCCAATTCCGGAACCAGAGACCAGAGGACTACACCTGCTGTCCATCCGTGTGACCTAAGGAGGGCAAGAAAGCACCTCTGGGAGCAAATACTGGATGCTTCTCTTTCAAGAATCAAGCCCCACTTCTTACAGGGCTTCAGAAAGTGGTCTGGATACGTAAACTGCCACGTAGAAAGCAGGAATTCTGCGTGGCATCTGGAGCAAGGTCTTCATGGCAGCGTGTGTGCATGTATGTGAGAGAGAGAGAGAGAGAGAGAGAGAGAGAGATAATAAATCTTTACCCCCCAGGGGCACCTGAGTGGCTCAGTCAGTTAAGTGTCCGACTCTTGACTTCGGCTCAGGTCACGATCTCGCAGTTTGTGAGTTTGAACCCGGCACTGACAGTGCAGAGCCTGCTTCGGATTCGGATTCTCTCTCTACCCCTCTCTCTATCCCTTCCCTGCTTGCACACACTCTCTCTAAAAATAAATAAACTTAAAGTGTATATATATATATACATATATATATATTTAATAAATATATGTATTATATATATATATATATATATATATATATATATATATATATATTTAATAAAGCTTTACCCCCCAGGGGTAACACAGAGGGTTGAAAACAGATGTGACTCCCAGCCCTCCAGGGACACCTAAAGCTGACTTCACCAAGAATAACTGTTAATAACTGTATGAATGCTGCGTTTCGAATTTGCTTTTCCTTTCATTATCAGGTTTCACTGAGATTTTTCTTTCTGTGTTTGCTTTCCTTCAGTTGTAAACCACTACCACCCAGAACGGTCTATTCAAAGACATGCAAAATTCATGGTGTGGGTGGGAGAGACTCCTGGTTCTCTCTTCCAAAACCGTGGCCTGCGGCCCTCTGCCCTGGTCACGGGGCCAGGAGATAGAGGGCTCTCCACTCCTTATGCTGGCGGTGTGAGGAGTGACCCCAGGGCGTAGAAGGGTGCCCACCACCCACCCAGTTGTCTGGTGCTGACCAATGTTGGATTTTAGTCCTCTCTTCCCCTTACCCCCTGCCGGGTATGAATGCGTCCCCCCAAATCCATATGTTGAAACCTAATCCCCAAAGTGAACTTATTAGAAGGTGGGCCTCTGGGAGGCGAGTAGGTCATGGAGGGTGGAGCCACCAGGAATGACATCAGTGCCCTTATATTAGTGACCCCAGACGGCTGCCTTCCCCTTCTGCCACGTGAGGGCACAAGGGCTCTGTGACGAGATCAGGGCCCTCATCAGGCCATGCTCCCCCCCTGGCCTCTGGCTTCCAGCCTCCTGAACCATGGGAAACGTATTTCTTTCTTTTTTTAATTTTGTTAACGTTTATTTATTTATTTTGAGAGAGAGAGAGAGAGAGAGAGAGAGAGAGAGAGAGAGCAAGAGAGCAAGCCGGGGGAAGAGCAGATAGAGAGGGAGAGAGAGAGAGAATCCCAAGCCCCGATGTGGGGCTTGACCCCATGAACCCATGAGATCGCGACCTGAGCCAAAACCAAGAGTCAGGCACTTAACCAACTGAGCCACCCAGGGGCCCCAAGAAACACACTTCTGTGATTCATAAGCTACCCAGGCTGGTATTTTGTTCTAGCCCACTGGAATGGTCTAAGACACCCCCAGAGACACCTGTTGTCAACTCTGACCATTGTTAGCTTCTCAAATCCGTCCCCTTCCCTCCATCTCCAAAGCCATCACCCTGCTGTCCTGGTCACCACCCTCTTGCCGGGACTATTCCCCCCTCCCCCTCCGGTGTCATAGCTGAGCCTGAGTCCTTGCATGAGACCCTGTGAGGACGCCGTCTCTCCAGGGACGCGGGGAGCATGCCAGTGCATCAGGTGCCGAGGACCGGAGAGCATCACGTGTCTACTAAGGAACCTTGACCATTTCCTGGCGGTTGGCAATCAGTCACCAGCCAGCAGTTATCATCTTATTTCTGCCTTCAACGCCGCTGGCAGAAACTCAAAAGGCCGCTCACAGAATCCAGCCCCAAAGCACGAGGCCACCCTCCTCTATTTTAGAAGTTCCAGGGGCCCTGGAGGCCCGGCCTCCACATCAACTAACGTTGAGTAACTGTGGTTCTCTTTGCGATATTTCTAAAATGTTTCATCAGTGGTTCGCATTTTTCCTCACACGTTTTAGACCATTCTCAGTTGCCTCTGAGGAAATTTGTTAAAAATATTAAGACTACCGTGCCTCCCCCGACCGTTATCCACAGTTTTGCTTTCTGTGGTTTCCATCACCTGCGGTCAACCGCGGGATGGAAACATGACCCCCGCAGTAGCCCCAACTCTCTGTCACAGTGCCCGTGTCAGCCTCCTTGCTACATCTCGCGACGTAGGCCTTTGATCATCTCCCATCGTCACAAGAAGGTGAGTGCCATAGGATGTTTTGAAAGAACACATTCCCTAACTTTCATTACGGTATTGTTATAATTGTTTCGTTTTGTTATTAGTTATTGTTGTGAATCTCACACTCTGCCTGATTTATAAATTAAATTTTATCAGCGGTACGGACGCACAGGGAAAAACACAGTGTACACAGGGTTTGTGCTACCAATGGACTCAGGCATCCACTGGGTGTCTCGGGACAGATCCGTTGCCGAGAAGGGTATATACAACTGTGATCTGGAGAGACACCAGGATTTCGGGGCCTCATTAGATACTGTTTAGAGGCAAATCCTTTTACAAACACATCTTCCTTTAGGACGTATTTTTTTTTCCTTTTAAAACGTCAGTCTTCCACATGTGTGGCCTTTGAAAAGATTAAATGAAAAAAAAAGCGTGTTGATCTTCACATGCGTTAGCACACACTTTATGAAAAGGGCATGAAAAGCTGCTGCTGCTGCAAAGATTATGAATCTTTTTATATCTTTTATAATTGTAAATTACAGCGTGGTCCAGGAAGGGGGCCTCTCATGCTACAAGAACGGTGAGGGCAGAGAAGGGACGGCCAGAGCACGACCCAGAAAGCGGGCGAGCATCCCATCAGACGTGCAGCCGGCCCTGGGGTCCGAGACAAGGAGCGTGCCCTGGAAATCTTTCTGAGTCACCCGTAGCCGCCCATCCCCCACCAGATGCCCATCCCCAGGCAATTTAATCCAGGCAGACGTTCTGCTGAGGTAAGAACTCCAGTTTTTGGCCTGGCATTATCCCTGCTACGTGTTACAGAAAAACGATCCCATTAAGCATGAAAATCGGCATTTCTTCGGCAAACAGGGAGGGTCACCCAGGAGGCAGGCTTCTGTCCTGCTGTGAGAGTATCTCACTGGCATGAGCTCCCCACCCCGGGGCCTCACCTCTGCATGGGAACTTAGACAAGTCACGTGAAATCTCTGAGCCTGAGTGTTCACATCCGGAAGATGGGCCCACAGGGTCTTTTCAGAGCTGTTGCTTAGGAACAAAGGAGGACCACCTCAGAGAGATGTGCATTCTTTCAACACACTGGGATCAAGTACACAGAACTACTCAAGGCACCAGGGACACAGAGACAACTGAGCCATGGCCCTTAGGCCCTCAGAAGACACAGCTCAGAAAGGAGAAAGCCAGGTCACAACGGGTTCACGAGCATAAGTGCCATGACGTAAAGATGCACAGAGAAGTCTGTGACCCACAGGGGCAGCCTGTCTGGACCTGGCCAGGTCAAAGGACTCAGAGCTCAACCCTCAGCAGCTTACAGCCTCAGGCAAGACCTTAATCTCGCTGTGCCTCAATTTCCCCAAATGGAAATTGCTTTGGAGCCTGGCCTATGATGTTTAGTAAGTACAAGCCATTATGATAAGGAAGAAACCCTTTAAAAATGCCGTGGACATGGCAGGAGAGAAAGGATGAGCCCCTTGCACTGATGAGTGCAAGGCTGTGAGCTGCTCCAGGGTCTCCCAGCCTCCAGGAGGCAGAGGGAAGGCCAGACGCCCCACCTCTGACTCACGCATCACAGCAAATGCAGCCCCAGCCAGCTGGCCGCCTGATGTTTAAAAGCGTTTTCTTCCCTTCAGTGTGGAAACCAAAATGGACCGTACGTGTTTATTTTTTTCATGTGTCAAGACAGTGCAAATAGAAACACCCCACGCAATGCTGAGTTCCTGTTATCCTCAAGGTTCTGTGCCCCTCTTTAGCAGCATCTGAGAACGCAGGCGTGATGGCATACAAGGTTTCACAACCTCGTAAAAGGCTAACAGGCAAACTCGGGCAGAGGCCCCCCAAACACCAAACACAAGGAAGCACCAATACCCCAAACCGTGTGAAGCTCTGGGCCCTTGGGGGCAGGTCCCGGGGCACTCACCCAGGAGCAGAGTGTGTGGCCACAGTGGACGGAGGCTCGCCTCTCCCTCCACCTTCGCGGACCCCTGAGTGGGTGCGTACTCGTGCGTGCATGTGTGCTCCTGGACGGCCCACCTGTCACCTCCACCTGATGAGCTCCCAGGCTTACAGGTCCAAGCAGCAGCTCCAGGAAGCCCCTCCTGAACGGCCATGCCTACCCCCCCCCCCCCCAGCCACCGCCCACAACACAAGCCCCAGCTGGCTGTGTGCAGGCCGTAGCGGCCCGTGATGTTCTAGAGGCACAACTCTCCTTCAGGTTAGACTCTGAGCTCTTTAAAGGAAGGGACGGCCATCGGGCCTGGGTGGGTCCCACAGAAGAGCCTGCAGGGGGGAGGGCTGCAGTGAGGAGACCGCACCCCCCCCCCACCCCTACTGCAGAGGAGTGCTCTATTTACCCTCCCTGAAGCCTCAGCATAAACAGGAGAGGAGGTGACTGCAAGCCTCCGGGCCCCCACCGAATGAGTCAAGGCTGGCATTTCAGGCGCGGCCGCCGCACTTGGGCCTCCGGCTTCGCCGGCGCCCGTCCTTAGCTTCCCAAGTGCGGTGGTGACTCAGCCCACGTCTGTGTTCTCACTGACCACCCACAAGATCTGCAAGCCTTCTCGACTTTCTCACACACGCGTGGGTGCCCTCCTCCAGCCACCCTCCCAGCCAAAATAGAAAGCCGAGCAGGGACAGGAGAAGGAGGGCCCGAGAGGCAGTGTGAAGCCGTGTTTCCGAGGCTCCTGGCACCGAGAGCAAGGGGACACTCAGTCTGCCCTGCGCTCCGCGAGCCAGTCAGGTGCTGCTCGTCCCTCCTCCCCCTGTGGGGCCGGCAGGTACCGCCGGGGGCGCGGATCCCACTGGGGAAGACCCCTGGTGGCTTCAGACCCACAGAGCTGGAGGAGCCTCACGGGGCAGTGAGCCCGACTCCTCCTCTTAACAAAAGAGAAAACTCAGGCCACGCAGGGTATGGAGAAGACGCTCCGTGCAGGGGAGTAGCAAAGCTGGGGCCCAAACTGTGACTGCCACAACGCCCATGCTTTATGAGCTCCTGGTGCCAGTCCCTTTGGTTTTTTGGTTCTCGATTTTCTCATCTAGGAATAGGGCTAATAAGCCTTTCCTCGCAGGGCTAGTGTGAGAAAGTGAAGAACTTATCACTACGGTACCTGGCATACAGAAAACACTCAAAGTAGCTGCTACTATGTTTAACGTTATTTTCAGGGCGACAAAAAGCACCCCAAAGAGAGTAATTCAGAGAAACAAGAACTCTTCTGTTCAAGGTTAGAAATAGTCTTCCCGGGGTGCATGGGTGGCTCAGTCCATTAAGCGCCCTACTTCGACTCAGGTCATGTCTCACGGTTCGTGGGTTCAAGCCCCACGTCGGGCTCTGTGCTGACTGCTCAGAGCCTGGATCCTGCTTCCGATTCTGTGTCTCCCTCTCTCTCTGCCCCTCCCCACTCATGCGCTCTTGCTCTCTCTCTCTCTCTCAAAAATAAATAAAACATTAAAAAAAAAGAAACAGTCTCCCTTAAAATGAATGGAGGGGTTTCATTTCATATTCAACATTTCCTTGAAAACTTGCCCTGCAGGCATGATCTAGAGAGAAGGTGTCCCAGGACGGGAGAGAGGAGTCCAAGAGGGATTCCCACGGATGGAGAGTGTGGGGACAAGGCAGGTGCAGGCATCAGTCTGGACGTGTCTACTCTCTAGGGCCAGATGGAATCCCAGGACCGGCAAAGTTCGTGACCTTGAACGACCACAAAGAGTATCCTCATCCCTCCCAACCACAGCAACGCCCCCTTGGGCACCGTCGTTGTCTATTGATCCAAACATCAATGAGGCTGATGCTCTCCCTCAGCTCCAGTATCAATGATTCAGATCCAGGAGCCCGGAAGCCCAGAGGAACCCAGAGTCCATGCTGCTACTTGGACTCAGGGTCTGGAAAGCCAGACTCACTGTGTTTGCAAATCCCAACCAGTGTGTATTTCTCTGTAAAGCCAAGGCCAGTGGCTGAACGTAGTAGGGCCTCAGTTTTCCTCGTCTGCAGAAAGCACGCGTGTCTCTTAGGGGACCAGAAACTGAGGGCCATAAGTGCGATCCACACACAGGAAGTATTTGAGCCAGGCGATGTACAGGTGGGCGGGCTGTCAAGCATTCTGTGTTTCTATTTTCCTATGGATCCCTATTATTTACTTAAAAACACATGAGAATGGCTGTATTAGAGCACGGAGGCAGGGGGAAGGAAGGCGGCGAGAACACCATGGTCCTGGATGCCCCAACATTTACTTTGGAAAGCCCTGCCATTTCAAGACACCTTCTGTGCAGAGGCTGGCCACTGGTCCCCTCCTCCGCCATCGCCTCCCTGGACACTCGCCTGGTGGACACAGCCTCCACACTGGTGTCACTGCTTCTCTTCTTGGTCCCTGCCCCCAGTGTCCCTTCTCTTCTCAGCAGCACGAGGGATGGGGGTCTTTCTAAGAAGTCAGCCCCCTCACGTCACCCTCCGGTGGCCTCTCAGCTCCTCATCAAAGCCATGGCCAGCACGCCCCATGCACCCTGCCTCCTGGCTCTACCTTGAGTAATTCACTTTCCTTAAGATGCCCTTGCACACAGGCCCCTCACTGTTCTGCAAAGCCACCGAGCTGGGGTCCACATGAGGATTGCCTCAAAGGTTCTCTCTGAAGCCTGCCAGGGGCTGGTCCTCACCCTTCCTCCTAGTCTCAGCTCAAATGTCATTTTCACAAGGAGCCTTTCACTGCCTCCCAGGTCCTCGATAGCACGTCACCGTCTTTTATTGTATGTGAAGCAGCACCCCTCACCGCAGGACCCTTCCCTCCCTCCGGAAGGGCAGGCTCTCATCGACTCCAAGGGGCTGCTGTGTCCCCAGGGGCAGCAGAGGGCTTGACCAGGAGACAGCCCTGCATACATCTCTACTGAATGAACCAAAGGTCAAAATCGAGCAGAGTCTTGAAGAAAGTACAGGATTTGGGAACTGAGGGCCGAGAAAAGGCACGCTTACAGCAAAGGGGACAGGGGAGGTCTGGGGGGAGGGGAGCAGAACTTTCGCAAAAGCTGAGTCTGGATACTTGATCATTTTATCCCACTTAAATTTTCCTTTTTGTATGTTTATTTATTGACAGAGCACAAGTGGGGGAGGGGCAGAGAGAGGGGGACATCAGCGAGCCTGATGAGAGGCTCGAACTCACGAAACCCGAGATCGTGACCTGAGCCGAAGTCAGACGCTCAACGGACTCAGCCACCCAGGCGCCCCTCCACTTAATCTTCAAAACCCAATCTAACAGATCATTGTAAAAATGCCCATGTTTTGTAGGAGGGAACTGAAGCCAAGGGGTGGCCCCACAGCTACTAAGTGTCAGGACGGCCCCACAGCAGCAGCATGGGCTGGGCTACAGGACTTCAGCTGCAAGAAGGATGATAAACATCCCAGAAAACAGACCCAGGGTCCTGTGGTCCATCTGAGGAGGGGCGGGGGGAGGCTGGAAAGAAGGCCCTGGAAGAAAAGGACAGTAGAAGACCCAGCCATGTTCGGGATTTTGTCAGTTACCTTCAAGTGTGATACAGAACGAACTTCAAGTACAAACCTTCGTACTGGCTTGGACATTAATCTTTATAAGATGACAATGAACGGCCTGTTTTGGTGGCATGAATTAATCATGAACTGATGCTTTTTAAATTTTAAAAACAATCTTCCTTTTATAAACGTCTCAGCAAAAGGTGCTCGGGCCACCTCCCTGGTCACGAGGAGCCCACTGGTTCATTCAGTCATTCAGCAATTATTCGTATTAACTCAAGGGTGTCACTGGACACCAGGGAGGCACAGACGCATAAAGTGGGAGTTGAAGGAAGGGAAAGGAGATACCAGGGAGTCATTATACCCTACAGCGAGGACTCTAAGGTGACTGCACAGGAAGCCTGCCCCAGGGCCGTGGGGTGGTCCAATCACTTCTGTGCCTGGTGACTAGCCCGGGAGAGGAGACTGCCTTACGGGACCCATAAAGGCTGAGCAAGTATGAAATGCACCCCGTGGTGCTTATCCCCCACTCAACTTGACATATTTTGGCATATACAAAGTGTTATTTGACATTCAGGAATTAAGGACGCACGGTACACAGTTCCATGAACATTACATACGGTTGCACAGACAAGCCGAGCATCATAGGGGAGGCTGAGTGGGGAGCACAGAGGTGACAAGAGAGGTGGAAACAGAACCAGACTTTCCAAGGGAGGTGGGGCCCAGGCTTCACAGGATCTGTACCTCTGTTCCTCTCCGCCCAGCCTCCCGTGGCCCCTGCCACCAGCCCTGCACAGAGCCCGGAGCCTCCGGCTTCCTTATGCTCTGTGGGCTGGGGCCAAGCGAATCTGTCCACAAGTGGAACTTTGGAGAGAGACAGACAGACAGAGAGAAGAAAATGCAGTCTGAGATATATCTACCTCTCTATCCCACCTTCCTTTCTCTTCTCCTTTTCCTTGCTGTCCCCCAAAACCAACAGCAACAAGGCAGAGATGAAACGGTCCCTTGGATGCCAAGGGACCAGGTCCTCAAGGTCCCCATCAGACTTGAGCCAGGCCACACCCTCAAGCTGCTGCCAAGAAAGCTGTTCCTGATAATTTTTTTATGTTTATTTATTTTTAGAGAGAAAGAGAGAGAGAGTATGGGAGGATCAGAGAGAGAGAGGGAGAGAAAGAATCCCAAGCAGACTCCATGCTGTCCACAGAGTCCAACTCGGGGCTTGAACTCACAAACGGTGAGACCATGACCAGAGCCGAAATCAAGAGTCAGATGGCTAACCGACTGAGCCGCCCAGGTGGCCCGGCTGTTCTGCCTCTTGGAGCCAGGCCCACAGTGGGCTCTATGCAGCACAACCCCACTGAATCCTAATGTGCCCTGTGAGGTCAGTGCTGTTATACCCCTATTCCATTGGGGGGGTAACTGAGGATCAGGGGTGATGTGACTTATCCAGTATCAGAGTCAGCGACCAGCTTGTGAACCACCATCACCCAACCCCCATTTTCTTCCCCCAGACTCCTAAAATACCTCCCCAAGTGATCTGTCTGCTTCCTCCATTCTCCACCCAGAAACCAGAAGGTCTGTTCACATAAAAATCTACTCCTAGAATCCCCTGCTGTAAAAGCCCATCAGTTTCCCTTTCACCTTTCGGCAAAATCGAGTCCTTCTAAAGATGTACAAATGCCCGACAAGCACATGAAAAGAGGGTCAACGTCACTGGTCACTAGAGAAATGCCAATCGAAATCGCAATGAGGTCACCTGCACTAGGCTGGCTATAAACAACAAGCAAATAACCGAAAACAAGTACTGGCAATAATGTGGACAAACGGGAGCCCCTGCATGTCGCTGTGGGAATGACAACAGTCACTGGGGAAACAGCTCGCAGCTCCTTCAGGAGATGACCCAGAACGACTACCGGACCCAAAAATTCCACTCCTGGCTATGGAGCCCTGAAAACTGAAATGAGCATTCAAATAAAATTTGATTCCTAAATGTTCACAGCAGAATTATTCACAATAATCAAAAGGTAGAGGGGCGCCTGGGTGGCTCAGTCGGTTAAGCGTCCGACTTCAGCTCAGGTCATGATCTCATGGTTCGTGAGTTCAAGCCCCACGTTGGGCTCTGACAGCTGACAGCTCAGAGTCTGGAGCCTGCTTCGGATTCTGTGTCTCCCTCTCTCTCTGCCCCTCCCTGCTCGTGCTCCCTCATAAATAAATAAACTTAAAAATTTTTTTAAAAGGTAGAAATGAATTAAATTTCTCTCAACTGATGAAAAGACAAACAAATATGGTCTTTCCATACTGTGGAATACTACTCAGCCATGAAAAACAAACCTTTAATGCTATGCTAAGTGAACAAGCCAACACAAAAGGCCCGTGTTTTATAGACATAATTTATAAGAAGCGTCCAGAATAGGCAAAGCCATAGAAACAGAGAGCAGATCAGTGATCTTCAAGGACTGGAGAGGGGGATGGGGAAGGAGTGCTAATGGGTGTAGGATTTCCCTTTGCGGCGATAAAATGTTCTGGGACAAGACAGTAGCAGTCTCTGCACAATACCGTGGACGTGCTGAACGCCCCTGAATTCTATACTTCGAGATGGAAAAACACGGTGAATTGTATGTTCTTGTGTATTTTACCACAAAAAAAAAAAAGGCAGGGGGGACCAAATCCCTCTCCTTCATGCTCTTCTGAACCTTCTCTCCCTGAACAATTTAGCCCCAAATCCAGTAGAGGACCCCAGCACGTAGCCAGCTAAGACAAGGATGCCCTATTGTAATGCTCCACATTGCAACTTTCACTCTATTTCTATCGTCTTATTTATTCATCTCCTTAGCGTGTGCACGCGCCCGCTGCGATAACCCTGGTCTACCTTGTTCTCCATTTGGCACGGCCAGACACAGCAATTAAGAAGACAACAAGTAAGGCAAAATGAGGGACGTACTTGCACTAAAAAAAAAAAAAAAAAAAAGATGGACTATTTCTTTGTTTATCTGAAATTCAGATTTAACGGGGCTTCCTATATTTCATCTGGCAGCCCTATCTCACAGGTATACCCCGGTGAAGAGGAAATATTTGTGAAATCTGAATGAAGACATAATTCCTAGTTTGCTACCCTGTGCTCACGAATGAGGAATTCAGTCACTGCGCATGTGCGTGCCGATCACTATAATACTCTAGGGTGCAGAGAAGACAGAACGAAGGTGGCGAGGTGCCCGTATCTGGATCTGCCCCCTTCCCTTTCCGTCCCGGCCCCTCCACAGCAGTAGGTGTGGCACTGGGGACAGCAAATAAGTCATGTGGAACCTTCAGCAATCTGCACCTGGAAGGGGAAGCCAGGGAAGGAACAGTGATGACAGGGGTCAGGGCCACCTGGGCAGGCAGAGAAGGGGAGTCACCCGCAGAGGGACCTTCCCAGGATCCAGACTGTCCAGCAGGATTTTAGAAGATGGGATGAGCAAGGGAGAAAGGGGATGCAGAAGACCACTCCAAAACCAAAGAGCACTTGTTCCCAAGCTGCAAGGCCACCCCCCCCCGCCCCCGCCCCTCCCACCACCCCCTGCAAGCGGGCAAACCTGTTCTCGCCTAGCTGACCTCCTTCTCTCTCGTCTCGGAGCCACAGGATTTGAGGAAATGCTGGTTGTCCCGATCCCTTGCAGCGAATGTCTCCTGAGCTGTGGGTGTCATTATTCCCATCTTATGGGTAAGGATCTAGTGCTCTGAACCACCCGCCCTCCATGCAAGACTGGCCCCTCCCAAGCCCCACCTCCAGCACCAGCCCCCTTCTCCACCCCGTCAACCTCTCTACCTGCCAGCATCACAGAGACCCTACTGGCTTCCAGAATATTCAAGCTGTTTCATAATTTCCTCCAGCCTAGCTTTGTGTAGACTATCCCTCTGCCTGGATCTAACCTCATCAACCCAGCAACCTCCCGCTTTCCTTCCAGAAGGACTCACCTGCCAGCTGCTTCTGAAACCAAGCAGACTAGCTAGCAGGCCCTCAGTCCCCTCCCTGCTTCAGCCGGATCACCGCCTGCTCATTATGGTTGTTACTAACAATCACATTAGCTAATATCTGCTGAGCGGAGTCTCCCTGCGTGTCAGGCCCCACAATCAACGCAATCTTCCCAAAAAGCCCAGGCAGTAAGTACTACTATAATGATCCCTATTTTGCACATGAGGCACAGACAGGTTAAGTAACTTGCCTGAGGGTCACACAGCTAAGTAAGCAGTAAAGCCCAGATTATAACCGAGGCGGTGTGGTGGTGGTCCCAGCGCCTCTCAGCGACCCTGCTAAGCCTGTGCCTCCAGTAGGCAGGGCTCAGGGAGGGAGGAGGTGCACCTGTCTCACCAGCCCCACCGCCTAGCCCAGGAGGGAGCATGAGGGACAGGGGGCCTGGTGAATAGGACTGCATCTTAATTGATCCATTGGATAGAACTACGTAACATATGGAAAACACTTTGCATATCGACTGTCACACATTCAAATAGGCTTGGGATTTTATCATCTCATTTGAATAAATGTTTGCCTTCCTGATTTTCAAACTGTCTTTGCAAACTACTCTTCAACGTGGCCTCTGGCCCAGGAGCCCCCGCACCCAAACTTAGCTCCCGCTCCCAAGTGGTGTGGACCTAGGTAGGACCTGCTTCACGGAGCTCCCTAGGCCAGAACACTAAGTAGCACTTTGCTGTGTGTGAAAACATTAGCTAATTAGAGTAATTCTCACTAACGTGTGAATGAAGCCAACAGGTGGCAGGAGCAGGGAGGGAAATGCATTTTAAGGCAGGAGCCACACAGATTCACTGCGGGAGCCTGATCTTTCACCAGAACATTCCTCATCAGCCAGTCCCCCTCCCGCACCTTCTCGAAGACACAGAGCCAACCCCAGAGACTCCCCACGAGGAGTCTCTTGCTCATGCCAACTGCTCTACCCCCCTTCTTCCCTTCCCCAGGCCTCTTGCAAGGAATTAGAAACTACCTCCCAGACTGTGCTCTGAATGTATTCCTTATGAAGTGTTTCTTCATCACCAGACTAATAAACAAGGTTAACTCCTGACCCTGCAGGACTTCTCAGAGACTTGAAGCAGTATGTAACATAGCAGTATTTAGTGTCAGTCTCCAAGGTGGGAATAGTCTCTATGACAGTGATTTAGTCCAAAACAAGTATTTGGAGAGTGTGCTATGTGCCAAGAACAGGGTTGTCTATAAACAATGAACTTACTTGCTAAAACTTAGCTTACCTGCTGGAGGGGCAGAGGTACTAGCAGAAAATCGCCTTTTGCCTGAAAGGATTATTTTGATTTCGGTGTGAGGTCTTCTGCATGGAGGAGAACCTCAGTGGGTGTCCCCAGGCTTCACCGTCGGGCAGTTGACTCTCCAGCACCCACTGAGCACCCCCTCTCCCACCCTCACGCTTTTCTCCCCTGCAGTATCTCTTTGGGTGTCTCTGGAGACTCTGGTGTCCTTGGGAGATAAGCACCCACATAATACTGTTGGATGGATGGATGGAGGGATCAAGAGGTGGATGGACAGATGGACAGATGGACAGATGGAATGACATAAGAGCCAAAGTTCCGACCAAGGGTTTATAACACCCATGTTTGGAAGCCATATCTTCCGTGGGCACACCACACTCCTGTGACCCAGCCGTGCACCCTCTGAGGCTCGGTCTCCTTTATGACATGGGGACTTGGGCCAGGTGATGGGCCGGAGGACAGCGCCCCAGAGCCCCAGGGACCGTGGCCCTTTGGCAAAGAAGGCCTGGGGCTGCCACATCTGTTCTCCAACAGAAGACAGACACGGAATTTACTGCGTGCAATCTCCTGATATCAACTGTTGGAAATGACTCAGTGGTTCTCAAAACCATCTGCAGGACAAACAAAACCCATCTGCGGACCGTGTTCATCCCAGGGGCCCGCAGCTCAGGAGCTGGGGACTGGATAAGAACAAGCCACAGGCCAAGAGTCGGGCTATGAGCGCCGTCACATCCACTTGCTCCACCTCCCATCAACTCTGGGCACGGCTACTATCATCCCCATTTCACAGATAAGGGAGTAGAGGTTCAGGGAGGCCAAGGAACCTCTCCGTCACCAGAGAATGCAGTTGGAGGAGGTGACCTGGAAAGCCCTCCTTCTGTGGAGGGCAGACGCCCAAGCAACCCGTCCGTGGTCCCCGTCCTTGGTGCGGGCTCTCCCTGGACCCCACAGCAGCCCCGCGATGGTCAGTGTTGCCGTCTTTCTGAGGAGTTCGCTGAGGTTCAGTCTGGCCACCGTGGCCCAGGTCCTGGCGCCACTGACTGGTGGAGACAGATCCTAACTTGGGTCTGTGCAGTGGGAAACAGCGGGGCTGGAGTGAGGCTACCCCTGTACACGCTTCACCTAATTTCCTGAGAGATGGGGGTGCACACAGCCACGTAAGGTAAACCACTTAATGGGTCTGGGCACAGCTGGGTCACCATGTCCCTTCTCAAGACTTTTGTTTGCCTCTGTATCTCTGCCCTTCCCCACCTGCTCCACACAGACGCACACACACACGCGCACAGCACCCCCACTGACCCAGCGGGATGCTCCTGATGCAGGGAGTTCATCCCTCTGCTTTCTCTATGCCGCCCACGCCTTCCAGAAAAACACGTCCCAACCCCAAGTGCCATTCATCTAATAAGGCTGCAGTGACATTAATTATACTTAAATGTCTCCACTTGTACATAAATTTGCCTGCACGGCCCTGCCGTTACCTCTGCCCCCCAGCCCCCCTCACGGTCTCTGGTCTTCTGAGGAATTCCCCTGCAGAACCACCAGCCCCGAAATAGAAGGAGCCCGGAGGAGAGGCGGTGCTCCTCTCCCCGTCGGAAGCTTGGCCGCTACTTGGCAGAGCAGATGCGCTCTGCTCCGAGCGAGGAGAGCCGCGGAAACCAAAGGAGCCCTCGGAGGGCCAGACACGGCTGACTCTGCATTCGTGCCCTGCCACTTACCAGCTGGGTGACCTTGCTGCGGACCCCCGACCTCCTCAAGATTCGGCCCCACCAGATTCTAGGGTTTGGATGCAGGCAGGTGTGAGGAGGGATCTCATCTTTCTACTGGGTCCTAGGTGGGTGTCCTTGGAAGCAGGTCTCATTTACATAGCAAACATTTACTGAGCACATTATGCACCAAATCATGTGCTCGGCACTGGACATTTGAACGTGACAGAGAACTGTTGATCATGGTGCTTTGGGGGCAGAGAGCAGAGAAATTCTGGACTCACGAAGATCTTGATTTTAACCACATTGCCACTTAACAAAGAGATGACTTTAGTGGCACCTCTTTCTCATTATCGGCAAGGTGAGAACAGAAATCCCCTTTTCACGTGGGGAAGGATTAAAACAACACACACGAAATCCCCACCACGGTCTCTGGGTTCCAGCCTGGGCTCCACAGAGCACTACAGTTATTCTGCGGACGTCCCAACAACAGGACTCGGGGCCTCAGGGCTGCAATACCGGCTTCCCTGCTGTACGTTCGTGTCCTTCAGTCTTTCTGTTTACGGACCTGAGTCTACCCATCCGTGCAATGAGAGGGCAGCTCTGGGGCCAGACATGCAGCAGGAGTCGGCCCTGCCCCTTCCTGGGCAGGGCTGCGGAACCCGGGAGGGCTCCTCCAGCTGGTGCCCTCCCACCAACAAGTGTAAGCCCTGTGCATGCCCCTGACTGGGCGCCGTCCATCAGGGAAGCACAGGGGTTAGTGTGTGAGGCTCAGGATAAGGAAGAAAAGGGACAGAGTGTGGACAGTGGCAGCTGTGCTGTGTAGGCCACGAGAAATAGCATAAACCCATCCTCTTCTCTTTTTTTAAGTTGATTTACTTATTGTTTGAGAGAGAGAGAGAGAGCACGCACACACGAGAGGGGCAGAGGGAGGAGAGAGAGAGAATCCCAAGCAGGCTCTGCACTGTCAGCACAAAGCCTGATGCAGGGCTTGAACTCACAGACCGTGAGATCGTGACCTGAGCTGAAACCGAGTCAGACGCTTAACCAAGTGAGCCCCCCGGGCATCCCAAATGGTTTCATCAAGTAATCTCTATGCCCAGTGTGGGGCTCGAGCTCACAACCCCATGATCCAAAGTCACAGACTCTACCAACTAAGCCAGCCAGGTGCCCGAGTATAAACTCATTGTCTGACTGTATTCAGGTGCCACCTAATCTCCTGAGTTCCCAGGACACAGGGACGTGGTGGGGAGGATGAAGAGGGGGCTAGACTGTGAGCTGGTCGCCTGTCCTGTCTTCCCAGCACCCAACACCACCAGCCCCTACACACTGTTAGTGAAGGTTCAGTAAATATTAGTGGATGGATGCATTCATTTATTTACTTAAGGCTCAGGGCAACTTTGTGTGTAACAATTCCTAGTGGTGGGGATGTGGAGACCCACGGCCTGTGTCGCCCCACCTGCTCCCCCACCATCCACCCTCCCACGCTCGGAGAAACCTCGTCCTCGTCCGGAGCCTTGGGGCCACCTACTCGGCTCACCCTGTGTCCCTGCCTGCCACTGTGCGGTGAGCCCCTGGCTGCCCTCTCCCCAGAGCTGCCCCCGAGGCAGCACCTGCTTCCTCTGCAGAGGACACACGTGGGCACACGTGGCTCATTCCATGGGCCACGAAGCACACATGTGGCCCTCACATTTATCCACAGGGCACACGTGGCTCATTCAGTCACGCGGCCAGAGAGGCCCAGGAGACAAGCTAAAGGTGTGGAAAAAGAGGCTTCCTTGACCAACCTGCCTGAGACCCCAGCCAACGTGTGCTGAGCTGGGCTGTGCAGTCACCCAGGTGGGAGAGCGGAGCAGTTAGCCACCTGACCGGGTGATGGGTCCCGATCCTATGCTGCCCGAGATCAGCGCACTGCTTCAGTTCGACCAGACTCCATGAGCATCTGTGAGCCTGCACGGGGCCCTGCTACGCGTGTCCAAGAGCGCTGGAAAAACTGGGCCAGCGTGCAAAGCCCAGCCCCACAACATGGGCGCATCTCAAAAACATTATGCGAAACGAAAAAAGCCAGACACGGGTCACAGGTCATCCAATTCCACTCCCATAAGATGTTCGGAACAGGTCAATCCTTAAAGATAGCAGTTTGTGGTTTCCACGACGTGGCGAGAAGCAGGAGTGGCAGCTGCCACATGGATCCAGCCTCTCCTTCTGCGGGGATGAAACCGTTCTGCAACTGGACCAAGGTGATGCCTCACAGCTCGGGAACATGCTGAATCAACCCTTCAAATCCTAACTTTTATGTTATGTCAGCCTCACTTCAGTGAAAACATACAATCCCCAATACGACACATGCTTGTATTATGCTACTCTTGCATGCAATAGCTCAGTAAAAATTAATTCTTTCACTCTGAAAAAAACTTAACTATGATATCATTCTGTCTCTTCTCTGTCTTCAAGGCTGCCCGTCCCTCCTCGGGCTCCACTTCTTGGTTCAGATGTGCCCGGACTAAATCTCCATCTCCCACAGGACAAGAGCTCCAGAAGTTTGATCTCGGGGCTCATGTCCCCAGAACATCTTCCTCTGAAGACCAGACACACTTGGGTCTTTCAGCCTCAGAGACGAAAGATGCGTGCCCATCGCTTGCCCACAGCGGCCCCGGCCCGCCTGCGAGGAGGCTCACGGCCCGCCAAGCTGGGGTGACCGCCCCCGTCCCGTGGGCACTGCCTCCATTCTCCCAACATGAGCAAGTGTGCCCCAGCCTCTGGTGCCCTTGTGCATCCTCTCCTTGGGTGCTGGAGCTCCCTGGACTTAAACCTCAACAGGCAATCTGTTCTGCCCCTCCCTCCCAGCCCCCAGACTATGCAGACTCAGGGGCGGCCACGGTTCCGCAGCCAGCTCTTGAGGCCCGTGTGACACTGGGTGAGCTGCTTGGTACCTTCTGTAAAACGGGGACAATGCCACAACGCAGTGCCAATGGGGGCCAAGAGTAGGCATATACCCACTTGGGGGGTGGGGTGCTCCCAGGGGGTCCATGCAGGTGGAGAGGCCCAGGGGAGAAAGGAGGCAATGACTGGTTTTTCAAGGATAGGAGGATGCATCTGTAGCCAAAAGGATGCTGCTAAAAATAGCATTTCTTCTATGGATGATTTCACATTAAATCTGCCCGACTTCCATGTCAGAACCTTCCTACCTCCCTTCCCCGCCCCTGCTAGCCTCAGGTAACCCGGGACAGATGCTCACAGCACGTGGAAGAGTGAGCCACAGGTTTTAAGAAAAACCAGCCAAGTTCGGAGTCCGTGGAGAAAGGAGTCCGGCTGACCAACCTGCAGACCCACCACCAGGGTGTGGAGAGGCTTGTTCAGGGGACATCAGGAGCTCCTACAGGGGGGTTGGGGCCGGGAGAGGCGGTGCAGGGAGCGGGGTGTGGGTGGGGGACATCCTCTCAAAGCGGAGACCTTTCAGTAAGTAATCATAACGCAGCATGTTGGTGCGATGGTTGTAAAAGGATGTAAATGCTGAAAAGCCGTGGGAAGCAGCCAGAACTGCTGTTGAGATGTCAGCGGTCAAACCCCAAGAGAAAGCCGTCAAAATGCCTTGTGTTCGATGCCTGCTCAGTCCCCACCCCGACCCAGCCCTGCCGCCAGCCTCGACTCCCCAGAACACACAACACAGGAAATTATCTGACAGACGCTTTCTCGAAGTTTGACTAGGAGAATAATAAACACCTGTTATGAGGACATGAACGCATACCCCCCCCCCCACCCCCAGACGCTGGAACAGAGACCATTCTACCACAACACCTTGTTATGGATATTTAGTCTGTCTCCTCATTAACCAAAGAATAATGGAAATAATAACTTTTTTAAAACACCAAATTAAGGCTGTCATTTCATAGCATCATCTTAATTAACCTGTGTGTCCTTATTTTCCGGGAATGTCCTGTCAACGTCTAGTGTCCCAGTACTTATTAATAGCATCACCATCAGGGCTCAGAAGTGGCTGCATATGAACGAGACCATATATGATCACCATACCCACAGCAACACCCTAAGGTATGCCTTCTTATTGCAGCCCCTTTACAAGTGAAGCTATGGGGGCTTGCACAGATTATGTCACCTAAGTGGCAGACCAGGATTCAAATTTGGTCTCAAATAGAGGCTGAGCTCTAATCTCAACCCGAACATTTCCTCTCTAAATGAGTGGTTTTCGGATAGTACCCCTTAACCCCTGAGCAGGGAGAGGCATTCCTTAGGATCCACAAGCGAACTTAGAGACAGAATGGGGCTCAGGGGCCCCACCACCCCCACCGTGGGCAGACCAAACCCCTTCTACTTTACAAAGGGGGTTGGAAGGTCTCTGCAAGAGTTCCTTGGCGGCACTGGGGGGGATCTAGTATTGAAAAAACTGAACAAATGATTATTTCTGAATCACCAGTACCTAGAACAATGCTGGGTCCCAGTAAATGCTTCAAAATAAATGACTGAATGAAGTATAGTCATTACCTAATAACTTCCCAGGCTAAACAACTACTTTGTTTTTTGTTTTTGTTTTAAGTTTTGAGAGAGAGACAGAGAGAGAGAACGAATCCCAAGCAGGTTTCGCGCTATCAGCACAGAGCCTGATGCAGGGCTCGAACTCATGAACCTGAGATCATGACCTGAGCCAAAATCAAGACCCAATGCTTAACCGACTGAGCCACCCAGGCACCCCAGATGACAGCTACTTTGAACATGACTGACGTAGACCTCCCAGTGACCAGTTATATTCACAGCAAAATTCACTACTGAAATACTCATGTCAGAATGACCGACCCCTCTTCACAGGGCACAAGATGGAAATACAACAAAAAGTCTTAAAACAGAAGGAAGCCTTGAGCTCACTTGGCCTTGCAGGTAAAAAGCATACCCTTGGCAAGGTTATAGAGAGAAACCATGAATATATATCATCATCTGTTGAAATTATCTAGCAAACCACATACTTTGAATTTTCCCTTAAAGCCAGCCTTTAATTAGCATGCATACTCTCTGGCCTCCTGATGCCTGTTTGTGCGTCCATTATGCTTACCCAGCACATAGACAATTTCTTATTCACTTGTCTTTCCTTTCATTCCAGAAGCCCTAGGATTTAGGTCTCGTTTGTATCTATTCCCCAGGGTTCCTGTGAGTACTTGGCACTGTGTAAAGATCCAATAAATATCAGATGGGTGAAGGGACGCTCAGGGTCAAGGAATCTCCCGTGCTGGATCTCTCTAGAACCTGGGCTTTTGGTGTTTTGGAAGCATGGCAATGCGTGGCCAGGATTCTGCCCGATGTCAAAAGGAAGGCTGGCTAATGCTGGAGCCAGATGCACTCCTCAGATACCCCAGCTCACTCAGGGTGGATACAAATGTCCCAGACCAGGAGACATAAGGCAATGCACTGCACCACTCACCCAGAGCCTCATCCAGAATGGCAGCATGTCAACTCTCAGGTTTTGGATGGCTGGGGGGGTAGGGTCAGAGACTGGGTGGTAGACCAGAAGCCTGGCCATGCTGTAAAGCTGAGGTCCCAGTGTCTCCCTGACTTCTCTCATCTTAGCCTCCGACCACCACCTTTGGATGGAAACGGGAGGAAGGGAAGAGGAGGAAGAGGAGGAAGAGGAGGAAGAGGAGGAAGAGGAGGAGGAGGAGGAGGAGGACTGGAAAAGATGAGTCAGGAAAAGTAGGTCAGACGCCTACTCTCCAGCAGAACCCCAAATGTGGAAGGAGCTGCCTGGTGCAACCTGAGGAACCCCCCTAATTCCTTAGCATGCTGTGGCTCAGCCCTTGCTTAAACCCATGCAAGAAGGGCACCTACTACCTTCCAAGGCTGCCAACATCTTTTTTCTCCTTGGTCCATGCAGACCCTCACTCTACTCCTATGGGAAGTGACCCCTCCAAATCCCAAACTATAATATACTCCAGACATGGGACTGAAAAGTATGAGAAATATTGTCTTAGATGAAGGGTCGAAACACTGCTTAACTATCTGCAATCTATTGTCTAGAGTTTGGTGACTTTGCATAATAAACCAGCAAACATTTCAATACCTCTGATCGAATTTCACTGTGCAGTGTGTTTAGCAAGCAACTTGGAAATTGAGGAAACTCACAGAATGCTTGGGGCCCAAAGGGAGAGCCCTTAGAGATCTTGTAATTGGGCATTTACTTACACAATTATGAACCTGGACTCTCTTTTTTTTTATTTTAGAGGGGGGAGAGGGAGAGGGAGAGGGAGAGGGAGAGGGAGAGGGAGAGGGAGAGGGAGAGGGAGAGGGAGAGGGAGAGGGAGAGGGAGAAAGAGAAAGAGAAAGAGAGAGAAAGAGAAAGAGAGAGAGAGGGAGAAAGAGAAAGAGAAAGAGAAAGAGAAAGAGAAAGAAAGAGAAAGAGAAAGAGAAAAAGAGAAAGAGAAAGAGAGAGGCTCTTAAGCAGGCTCCACACTCAGTGCAGAGTCAACGTGGAGCTCTATCTAACAACCCTGGGATCATGATCCGAGCCGAAATCAAGAGTTAGGTGCTCAACCAAAGAGCCACCCAGGCACCCCTACGTGGACACTCTTATATGAAACATCAGTTGGTGTTACATGAAAAGTGGTTTCCATGCTCAATGAAACTTGGAAGAAAGTGGGTTAAGCAGATGTCAAGACTACAGGAATTCTCAGAGCCTTTGATATAATTATTCCCTCTATGCCACTCCAAAAAGTACAGAGTATCTCTCTACCTTCCCTGATTATGGAATTCTTACTTTGTGGGTTCTCACCTGGACTGATAGATGATAGTATATACTCTTTCAGAAAACGTAACCTAACCAAATGCCCCCCTATGAAAGACAAGGAAACTCTCCCAGCTCTGTAAACCTGAGCAAACTGCTGAAACGTTCTGAACTCTGGTTGCCCCTTTTGCAATCCCCATCCCACAGAACCAGAAGTGGTGCAACGGAAAACCATGATGAGGAAGCACACAGGAGACACACAGAGCTCATGTTGTCTTTCTTCCCTGAGCGGCAGCCACAGGCTTGGAAGGAATCCATCTGTTTACCTGCCTGGGCTCTGAGCCAAATGTTGGTTCCAGGGACGTTTCACATCTATTTTCCCAGGCTTCAGCAAAAAGAAAGAAAAATGGCCTCTTAACCCCCGCTGACACAGCAATGGGACCTGGGAAGGCCAAGGATGACAGTCGTTCTATCTAATGTAATCTTTTCCTATAGCAATAACAACCAATTGCGTTGCCTTTCTTAAGAGCCAGGTGACGGATGTGACTGATGGGCCAGTCACATCATCCTGGGTGATACATTACAGGGTAAAGCTATGACAGAAAACTCACATGATCATTTCTGAGCACCATCTGGCTTAAGTGGTTCTTCACAGAAAGGACCAACATCCTGGGAACTTAGGCATGTTTACCTGGGCAAGTCCTGCCCTCCATGGATAGCTGTACTGTTCACTTGCTGGTCAGGTGGCTACAAGTAGTTCCTGAGTGGCTGCTACGTGTCTGTCCCTGGTGTGCGTGTGTGTGCACATGAATGTGTGTGTGCATGTGTGTGTGTGTGTGAGAGAGAGAGAGAGAGAGAGAGAGAGGGAAAGGGAGGGAGGGAGGGAGGGAGAGAGATGGAGAGAGAGATTGCTGCAGAAGCCTTCCAAACAATAGGGCTCTCGTAGAAAGCAAACCAGAAGAAAAGGCAGTGCAAGGTGAACTCTGAATTCCCTGGGGTCTTGGAAACCTGCAGATTCAGGAGTGCTTAGAAGATTTCCTCCCAGACAGCATCAACCCCTCCCATAGGTGTGGCACACACAGGGCATCTCTAGTATTATGGTAGGTCCCACAAAGTCAGATAAGGGACTTCTTACTTGCTTGGCAAACAGAATGCACTTTCAAGAAGACACAGGATGAGAAATATAAAACTGGTGCAGCCTTTATGGAAAAGAGTATGGAGGCTCCTCAAATAATTAAAAACAGAACCAACATATAATCCAACAGACCCAGTTCTGGGCATTTATCCAAAGGACGTGAAACCAGGATCTTTGGGGCACCTGGGTGGCTCAGTTGGTTAAGCATCTGACTTTGGCTCACATCATGATCTCACCACGGTCCATGAGTTCGAGCCCTACATCAGGCTCTGTGCTGACAACTTGAAGCCTGGAGCCTGCTTCAGATTCTGTGTCTCCCTCTCTTTCTGCCCTTCCCCCACTCATATTCTCTCTCTCTCTCTCTCTCTCTCTCTCTCTCAAAAATAAATGAATAAAACATTGAAAAAAATGTTAATAAACAAACTTGAAACCAGGATCTTCATTGCCGCATTATTCACAATAGCCAGGAAATGGAAATGACTTCATGGTTCAATGATGGATGAATGGATAAAGGACATGTTGTACATACATACAACGGACTATTATTCAGCCTCAAAAAAAGAAAGATCCCACTATTTGCAACAGCATGGATAGACCTGGAAGGCATCAATCAGGCTAAGTGAAATGAGCCACAGACAGAAAGACAAATACTGTACAGTCTCACTTATATGTGGAATTGTAAAAAGTCAAGCTCATAGAAGCAGACAGTAGAGAAGTAGCTGTGCCAGGGGTAAGGAGGTGAGGGAGACGAGGAGATGATGGTCCGAGGGCACCGAGTTTCAGCTACGCAAGACAAGCACGTTCAGGACACAGCATCGCACCTGCGGCTAACAATGCAATGTTGTAAGTTTAAAATGTGCGAAGAGGGTAGATCTTATATTCAATGTTCTTACCACAAAAAAAAAGAATATAATTAGAATATGAAAAGGAAAGAGCACAGGAGGAAACTGTAGGAGATGATGGATATGCATGGCCGTGATGGTGGTGATGGTTTCACAGGTATGTACTGATCAGCCCAAACTCATGGAGTTAAATATATTAAATAGGTATGCTTTTTCCCAGGTCAATCATCCTTCGATAACACAGCTCGAAAAAAACCCTCACGAGGGACAGTGTTCCCAAGTAAATAAGTCAGAATGCTAACACACACACACACACACACACACACACACACACACACACACACACAAGCATACGCCTAAATAAGCAGAGAAGAACTCTCACATCCAACACTGTACTCAGCCCTGGACATTCTTGAGCCAGGTCCGAGAGGACCGGACAGCCTCTCTTCTACCATGTCCCACCTCAGGCGGGACCCACAGCTCTGTCACGTGCACAAAACACTCACCGTGGGCCAGACGCCGATCGTCTGACACCTCCACCCGAGGGGGTGGGTGCTCTCTCTTGAAGGGGACACAAGGGCACGGGAGAGCGGGTCACCTGTCCAAGGTCCAACAGCCAGAACAGGGCTGGGACCCACCACTCCGGTCTGCCTCCCGAGTCGCTGCTCTCAGCCACCACGCCACATAGCTTTGAGTGTCTGCTCCCAGTGCAAAGGTAAATAATGCAGATTAAACTGAAGTTTGCAGAGGGGCAGCACAGTTCAGGTGAATAAGCATCCAACTCTTGATTTGGGGTCATGTTATGATCTCATGGTTAGTGAGTTCGAGTCCTGCATCGGGCTCCACGATGACGGTACAGAACTTGCTTGGGATTCTCTTTCTCCTTCTCTCTCTCTCTCAAATAAATAAACTTAAAAATCAATAAATAAACTGTACCAGTTTGCATTCCCATCAACAGTGCAAGAAGGTTCCCATTTGTCCACATCCTTGCCAGCATCTGTAGTCTCCTGATTTGTTCATTTTAGCCACTCTGACCGGCGTGAGGTGGTATCTCAGTGTGGTTTTGATTTGTATTTCCCTGATGTGATGAGTGAGCACTGGGTGTTGTATGGAAACCAATTTGACGATAAATTATATCAAAAAAAGAAAGAGAAGATAGATAGATAGATAGATAGATAGATAGATAGATAGATAGATAGATAAACTGCAGTTTGTGGACAAATGAGAAAATACTGCCCCCACTCACTGCACAGGAAAACTCAGTGCTGATCCCAGAAGACAACCCCTCAACCACATACTCTTCTCTGGAAGGAAGCCTCTTGGGTCCCTTCTGCTCAACCTTTCCAATGCCCAGGCAAAGCCCCTCACCCTCCACTCACACGCCCCACTTGTCAGAAGCCACCACGACCACCTTGGAAAGTGGCCCAGGAACCACCCGTGATCTGCAGGCCGGTTTCTCAGGAGGATTTTTTCAAGCAGTGCACCAAACTGTTGACCCAGTAACATGGAGCTCCACGGCTAAAAGGGAGTCTGGTGCTGTGGCAGCTGAAGTGTCCCACACTGTTGTGCAGACATTGTTTGATTTAGTTCTCATAGCAATCCTGAAAGTAGGGATTTTTATCTCTGTTCTACGGACAAGAAAACAATGCCACAGAGATGAAGCGGCTCCTGGCTCCAAAGGACAGTGGGCTGGGCCTTGACCTTGACCTTGAGCTCAGGGCACAGTGACCTTAAAATTCGGCCCCTTCAGCACATTCGTTTCCCTCCTCTGGCTCTCCAGTCTGCGCCATCCCCTCTCCAAGTGATGCGGGGCCCTGCTGTGCAGCAGTCGAGAAAGAATTCTTGCGACAGCCTCGGTGCAAAAGGGTGCTTTTATTATAGCACGGGGACAGGATCCGTGGGCAGAAAGGGCTGCGTTGTGATTGTGAGGAGGGACTAATTATATACTTTTAAGTTTGAGGGGGTGGGGGAGAGACAAGCTAAGTCTCTAAAGGGACTTCTGCAAGCGAAAGAAGAGTCATAGGATCCTGGGAGGTCTGGCTATTCTCGAGGGAAGGTTGCTTTCAGTCTCTAGCAAGGCATCAGCATTAGGGCCACCATGACTTCCTTGAGGAACGCTCTGCGTGTCTCGGGGATTTATTTATTCAGTGGGCCGCAAGCTGTAAGGAGATTCAAGCTGAGCTACATTTCCCTTGCCTTTGTTCTCCTCATCACAAAGACAGGACCCCCTCGGCACCCACCCAGTCATTCATTCAAAACGTTTCCCTGACCTTCTGATGGGTACAGGGCAGAGGTTCTCAACTGGGGGGCAGTTCCGCCAGCAAGGCCCTGAGGCATTTGGGGTTTTCACAACTGGAGAGGGTCACAGGCAGTCAGTGGGGGGAGACCAGAGACGTGGGCACACCACCTACCACGCGCGGACAGTCCCTGCCACGGCAATCCTGTCGAGGGTGAGAATCTCGGGGACGAGGTGCAAAGAGACCATTAAATACCAAGAAAAACCCTGCACTGTTCTGAGTGTGTTTCGTGTCTTTAACTAAGCGATCTTCAAAAGAAACTGTGAGCCTGGTGGTATTCCCATTCCGTGGAAGAGGAGGGAACGGAAGCCCGCGAGGCTACTCCCATTGTTCGAGGGCTACAGGGCTGGGACTTAGACCCAAAAGTCCAGTTTCAGGGCCGACAGCTGAAACTGTTGTCCCAAGATACTGCCTGTATTCTGTGCTGGCAGCGGGAGCGAGACAGAGCCACAGCACAGACCTGAGAACCGAGGCCAGGGTCGGACTGGGGATGTCACAGGGTGCTGCACGTGGGCAAGGGAGACCCAGGAAGAGCAGACACCCCAGCAGTGGGGCTGACATTATCAGGAAGGGCTCCGGGAGGAGAGAATGTCAAACTTCTGAGTTGACTTCCTCGTGGCATAAGAGGATCACGCCCTTGGGACTCCTGTGAACGTAAAATGCGATACTCTGTGTGGCAGGAAGCCTCTAAAGGGGCCCCCCTAGGCCTTATCTCCTGGTATCTATGACCTTGTGTCACCCTCCCCCAAGATCACAAAGATTCTGGCTCCCACTCTGCCTGCCCTCTCTTGCTCTCTCTGATAAGGGCTTGCTGCCCCAGGAAGAGGGCCCCATGGCAAGGGCCTGAGGGATCCCCAGCCAACAGAGGACCCTCTGGGAACTGAATCCTGCAGACCACCATTTCAGTGAACTTGAAAGGGGATCACCCTTAAGAGGATGTAGCCCCAGACAACAGCTTCATTGTACCATGCAGAGTCCTGAGCCGGATCACCCAGAGCTTAAGCACACAGGCAGATTCGCAACCCTGTGAGATCATTAATGTTGTTGTTTTAAGCTGCTGACCTTCGAGGTAATAGGTAACTCATGCAGTGTGCCTCTGGAAGCTTTTCATGTTCTATTTCACATCTTGGCCTCACTGACTCTGATCCAAATCATCTCAGGGATGACCAGTTCTGCTGGGGCTCCAGTAACCTCCAGTGAGTGGAGTGGAATCTGATCCCACCTTGCCTGAGTCTCACAACACACTCCCTCTCGCACCCCTGGGATATTAACCCCATCTGGAACAAACTTCTGTCCAGAACAACAAATACATGATTTCCTCTCTCCCGGCAGCCAGGATGGACAGCCTGAGATACATTTTACACTGCTTCTCAGGCACTGCCCTTGGCACCTGCGGGAATACAAAACCAGAACTGTAAAGATGGCCACCTGGCTGGTGCCCCCCAGTGGCTCTCTATCCTTCCATGCTTTGCTTCCCTGACCCTCTCTCCTCCAACCTAGGATCACAACCTAGTACTGTGTGCACACAACCCTTGCCCCCAGCTCTTCTTTCTGAGTCAGTTAGGCCAGGATGAACATTGTCTAACACAACAGAGATGCCCAATCCTTGGGAATGATCAAGCCTTCTCTCTCTGCGGCTGGGAGACCCCAACTGTTTCCCTTTTAGTTTGAAAGTTTTACAATTCCAACAATGTTTCCATTGTACGCACAGACTCTTACCTTCACCAGAGCACACAGCAAAATGGAAGACACAAGCCCTACAATGAGCAGGGTCTGAATTACACCGAGGAAGAGTCCCTCCCAGCTCCCTCTCTCCAGCATCCATAAAGTCTCCCCCTCCCCCTTCTCGTCCTTCATGCCTTGTTGACACTCTCCAGCTTAGATGTGCTCCACCTCACCATCTGTCTCAAATTTCCAAGCCTTTGCTCATCTGCTCTCTCTGTTTTGGTGAGCCTCCTATCTTCCAGTTAATTCTTAAGTATTCTTAATAACATACTTTAAGGGTCATTCTATCCAGTAACCTAGGACATCTTCCCCCAAGACACCCCATTTGGCCTACACATTGCTTCTCTGAGATTTCAGAAGTATTTTGAGTATATGTCTGCTTAAATTATTCATTTTTCTCAGAAAACACTGGAAACTGAACTATGACTGGGATGAACACTCTTTCATCTAGTACCCTAGGTGCTTCATCACTTTTTATCGAATGAATGGATGTGTTGGATAATGGAAGAAGAATGGCAAAAACTAATTTTCCCTTGAACATTTTTTGCTGACAATTTCAACATAAATCTGAAAGCTGTTCACTCCTATGTTGGAAAAGAAAAAATGGAATAAAAACACATACTCTTCTACCATTTCTATATTCAGATGACAGTTGGGTACACACACCATTGGCTCAGTTCAGCAAAGCCAACAATATGGCCCTACTCCTTGTGCATCTGAGAGCTTGTGAAATCACCAGGTAAACATGCAGAGCAAATCTGGGGAGAGGGTGGCACGCATTTTTCACATCCCTCCCTTTTCCTTGGCTAGGCCAGCCACCCTCACCTCCCAACAACCCACCTCCAATAAGGGCTTTATTTTCAAGAGTGAGCACATAGAACATCCAAAGCTCTATGATCTGAGCAATGTATCTACAGATCAGGGACTTTTAAATACTTGGGAACTACTGAGATAATTTAATGACTGAATATGCTTTAAATCCATTGCGCGCGTGCGCACACACACACACACACACACACACCCCAAAGATGGGAAGATCACAACCACCCAAGACAGCTCATTTAGTTTCCAGCTAGGTAATAAATAGAGAGGACATGTGATATTTCCTTTCCGAGGATATGTAAACTGGGACAAAGTCACCCAGCCACTGAGTCTCAGTTTCTACATCCATAAAATAGAAACCATAATGGGCCTGCACAGCCTCACACAATGGACAGCAATGATGATTTCAGGAAATAACATTGACAGAGCAAAACTGCGACTCTAAAGAGATTGTTTCTTCCAGTACAGACGGCTTTCCCTGTACCACCTTCCACTCGGGGTACCTGGGCATTCTGCATTCCCCACCTCCAGAAGAGGGCGGGCACCTTGGAACTGCAGACATAAAACAAGAAAAGCCAGTCCCTGGTTGTAAGTTTTGAAACAGACTTTTGAATTTAATGGGAAAGACTGTCATTTGACAGAAAAGATTTTGGACTTTCAAAAGTCCAGGAATTACAAGAAGTTCAGAATGTAATCATTTTTCCCTCTCCCCAACCTAGAAACCAGATAAAGTCTGATGGGATGAGAGCAATTTGAGAGAGACTGGAAGGGGAGCAGAAATGACTGCACCCCCCGTTCATTCCCTGCTAAGAGTCCCCAAGCTCCTCCACCCTCAAACCCAGCTGAGCGCTCTTAATATAAAGAAAAAGTGAGAATTTCCAGATGACCTGGGGGAACCTCTGTGCAGAAAGTACCTATGTCCTCATCCCTGGGTTGAGCTTGGTGATGCAGCAGGTTCACAGAGTTCCTCAGGCACCAACTGGTGTCCTGTCAGAAGGACCTCAAAGGCTCAGAGAGCCAAGAGTGGAAGCCCTGGGGTAAGGGACAAGAGGCTGATGACTGAGGATCCCATGGGAAGACATAAACTCTAAGAACGCTGGTGAGGATAGCTGATGGTCAAGGGCGAACCACCCAGTCTCCCACCCTCAGGCTCCATCTCCACCTCTGTGGCTTTCTGCAAGTCCAAAAATTCAATCGCATTGAAGAGTGCAGAGAGATTCTGGATTTTGTTGTTATCTATGGCCAGGAAGCTAACATAGAAATGAGGTTCCACTACAGAAAAACAGCTACCTTTTTGGAAAACCTGAATTGGTGAGCTAGGTCACCATAAGGAAAGGGCCTCACCCAGTTTCTGGCCCAGAGCAGGTGTCCAATAAGTAGCAGTTCCCTCCCTGACCTTCACGCAATGCTCCACGGCTCCCAATTTAGCTATCTGTCGTGACGATTACAAAGGATTTAATCACAGAATCTTTGCACAGTGGGTAACTTTCCAGGCCAGCTCTCTCCATATAGAGTTTGGAAATCCCAGGGAGGCCAGGGCACAGCAAAGTAGCATCAGTGACAGGGCTGGGGACCCGGGTCTCTCAAATTTATGCCGACCTCCTTCCACTTCTCATGATGCTTCCCAAAGAGCAGAGCCAAAGATGACTTTGCAGGAGATCATAAGTGATCTAAGTGTCTGAAGACAGGACAAGAGGCAGTTAATCAGTGCAAAAAGCTAATTAAGGTGATATGGCCCCAGGGGCAATCCAACTGCTCTCCAGAGTCCAAGAATTAATGACAGTGATACAGTAACTTACTCTAACCCTTCAGCTCCCCGTAGGTCCATCTCCTGAACAATGGCTTCATCTACTTACTCTATCAAGTGCCTCCACTGGTTCTGGAACGTGTGGTCCCCCTTTTTGGCACAACACGCAAGACTCTCTGTTTTGGCCTCAGTGTACTTTCTTAGCCTCATTTCCCACCCAAGTCTTCCAGGGAACCTCTTCCTTCCCTTGGCCACAATATTTTCTGAGCCATACATAGCATTGCATTTTATAAATATTCTTTCTCAGGTGGCTTTTCAAAATATACTTTCTATGCATTGCTACCATGAAACCTTTGCAATGCCAGGTAACCATAGTCTACTCCACTGATTTGCCTCTTAATTCAAAAGAGTTCTGTCACAAATGCATCCCGAAACCATGTTGGGCTGACCACATGGTCACCACTATCTTTTTTAACACTCCAAGTATTACCATTAATAATAAGATCTAGCAGCTAGTGAGTGATTAAGTTTCCAGGAGCTCTCCAGAGTAGTTTATACTCATGGACAAGTTGATCCTTACGATGACCTTGGAAGTGGGTGAGATTACCTGAAAATTAGGTTTGAAAAAGACTCAAGAGAAGACAAATGATTCAACCCAAGTTCAAAGAGAATAAATGAGAAGCAAAACTAGATTCCAAAGCACATACTCTTAGGCACTGTATTTCACCTACAAGCACTTACTTGCAAACATCAAATGTAGTCATTGAGAAGACAAATATCACTCTGAGCAAGGCCCCATCAATAAGATGTGGTTGTGGAGAGAGTTGGCATAGATCCCATTCTTAAATTCATAAAACTGTTCAGAGAGAATGCAGTCTCACCCCTTGCAGGTGTACTCTCTACAGTGGCCATATTAGAATCCCCATTGTTCATGAAGACTCCACTCGTTGGATCCATTGACATTCCATTTAGAATTGCTCTGAGGCAATGGAGGAGGAAAGATGAACCAAGTCTTATTCACCCTCTTTAGAGTAGTCAGAACACAGGATTAGCATCTGCCAGGCTTGGCTTTCCATCCTGGCTTCACTTCTCACTCAACGTGGACCCTGAGCTTTCTTCACCTGAGCTTTAGCCAACAAATTATTTGAGACACTGTCCCAGGTGCTGAAACCACACATGAGGCTCAGTTTATGCCATCAAAGAATTCATAGGAACTAGATAAGTTTAGTATAATATGGTAAGCTCAGCAAGAAGGAACTTAAGTCTCAAATCATACAACAAAATACTATGCCAAAAGACAAATAATCATATGAAATATTACTCAACTTCATTTACAATCTTATAAATGCAAACTAAAATCATAAGATGATACTACTTCACACCAGAATGGCCAAGGTGAAAAAGGCAGGCAATACCAAGTGTGTGGGGAGGTACAATATAACTGAAATTGCTATATACTACTGCAGTAAGTCTGATATGACCACTTTGGAAAACTATGTACAGTATCTACTAAAACTGAATATGCAGGCACCCTGTAACAAAGCTATGAATTCTCAATAATATACCCAACAGAAATGCATATATATATATATATATATATATATATATATATATATATATATGTGTGTGTGTCTGTGTGTATAGATAGATAGATAGATAGATAGATATAGATAGATATATTAATTAAACAGATGTAAGAATGTCTATACCACTTCTTGTAATGCTCCAACAGTGGAGATTATACAGATCTTAGTAGACTGGGTGACTGAATTGTGGTATATTCATACTTTGGACACTGTATGGTAACAAGAATGAGATACCGCTACATACAGAAAGATGGATGAGTTGCATAATGATGTTTGAGTAAAAGAAACGAAACACAAGAGTCATACACTGTATGACCCCATGTCTATAAAGTTCAAGAAGTCAGGACAAGTAACTACACTTGGCAGTGGTGGTGGGTAGTAATTGGAAAAACCACAAAGGGTATTCATAGGAATGCGGATGATCTTGTTTCTTGATTTGGGTACTGGTGAAATTAGATTTTTGACTTTGAGAAACTCCATTGAGATTATACAAATGTGTGTTTCAATTAGATTTTTCTTTAAGTTTCTTCCATGACACTGATGTGTTGAGATATGTCTTTTACCTTGATTTTTCCAAAAGTCATATGTTTTATCCTGAAACAAAAACTACATTTCAAAGCCTTGACCCATGAGACAAGAATTGTAATATTTACCTTCAAAAGAGGATATGATAATTAAATTGGGAAACATGCACCAACAAGTTACAGGCACAGGAAATGCTTGCATTGAGTGAGTGCATCCTATCAATGCTATTACTTCAATGGGCTCCATAGTTTAGAAAACTAGGTAGCAATATCTACTAAAACTGGACTTACGAAGATCCTGTAACACAGCTATGCCAATCTAGTTGTACAATGTAGAATGTTTCGACAGGTTTTATACCATTCCCTGGTAATTTCCCATCTTTCAATCTCTATTGCCTTGATGTACTTTTCATTCTTGCTATAATAAACCCCTTATGCATCCCAAACTCAACCCATTATGTTGCTGCAACTGGTCTCGACTTAGGTGTTCTGTTTTCTTGCAATTCCCAGCTCATCAACCCGTTAATGTCCACACACACACCACAAGCAACCTCCTTAAAGTCCTCTCCCACTTTTTAACTCCCATACTTTGCTCCTCCAAAAACAGTAACAGCATTACTATCATCCTCAGTTGTCATTTATTGGGTATCAATCATGTGTCACGCTCTGGGACACATGCCTTATATACATTAATTTATAATCCAATCTATCCCTTAAACAATATGGATACATCATTGAATAGTTTTAAAATAAACAAATTATGAAACAAACTAGCAAGGACCAAGGAAATTAGGCATCATTATCCCAGTTTTTAAATGAGGACACAGAGGCTCCAGGTGAGTAAGTAATACATCTTCCTTACAAAACTGGGAGCAAGAGGAGCTGGGGTTCAAACCAGGTCTGGTGGGTTGCCACACCAAATGTTCTATCCCAAACTAGCTCAGCCTGTCACTGAAGACTGACTGACAGATTTCCAGCATAGTGAGTCCAGACATAAGGCTGTCTCTCATGATAACCCAATCATGATTTGTCCATTTACAGTCAGGGAAACTGAGGTGGAGGTCTATTTCAGTGCCTAGGTCTTTGTATCATGCTTTACGCGATAGAGGAATCATAAAACTGGAGTTGTATGTATGCAGTGTCATTTGTAGCAGCCAAACAATCCACCTGTGTTACTTACTTTATCTTAAGAGGACAGAGAATGTTCTCCTCAATTTAAAGATGTGTTAACGGGGGCTCAGAGTGGCTGTGCAGCCGTGGGACCTGGGCTTAGAACCATCAACCTTAACGATTTTATGTCAGGCTCTCTCCCGCACAAACCCACCTTCCTAAAGATTCAGATGTCAGTGAGTCCTAGCAGGGATCTCTGCCAATTCCATAACAAAGGGCTAATGGGGTCACGCTTTTCTTTTAAATTGTCAATATTTTTAGGTTTGCTTTTGTTCCTGCTGTTTCGAATACAGGCTTCCATTTAACCTTCAAAACCTAATTCAAATATCTCATTCTCTCAGAAGTCTTCTCAGATCTTGTACTCCCTTATTTCCTTCAAAAAACTGTCCCCAAAGGCCTACAATGTAAGTGTCAGTAGCCAAGGTACAGAGGCTTCGATGGTGCATAAAAAGCCACCTCCCTGTTCTTCCAGTGCTTATTTAAGGGGGGCTCACACGCATGGCTCTCAAATGCAATTTCCAACTGCAGTAAATGCTATGAGCGAAAAGTACAGGGGCTTTCAAACCAGATTGTGGGGCACTGGATCTAGTCTCGGAGGTCAGGGAAGACATCCTCAGGCAGAGTTAATATTCTGGTATGACCTGTACTTACTTGGCTGCACTGTAATAACCCCCCTAAGTGTTTCCACAATAGTCTGTGAGTAACGCAAGGACAGTACCATGTCTCATTCAGGCCTCAAGCCCATGTCCTAGAAGCCTTGGGTGGCCCATTGTAGGTGGCTAAGGGATCTCTGTCATCCTCAGCAGTACAGCTGCTACCCTTGTGGCCACCACCGTCAGTGGAGAAAAATGTAGGGAGCGTGTGAGTGAGCAGAAGCCCCGTGTGACAACCTCTACTCAAGGGCACCTTCTTGGCACCTAAAGAAAGAAAACAGCACCTTGTTGATGGCAAAGGAATGGGAAAGCCGACTAGCTCCCACTTCTCTGAGAGGCTAATTTGCTCTCGGTACCTCCTCCCCAGCCTCTTTCACAAGCTTGGAGCAGCAGCAGCTTTCTGATAATGACTATCCACAAGTCCCACGCCGTGATTGTGGTTTGCATTAAGCCTGGTTAAAACATCAGCTTACAAGGCGAGTGTGGATGCAGAGGTGTCATCCAGCCCAGAGCAGAGATCAAAGATGCCATCTTGGCACCAGAGAAAATCTGCTCATAGGTACTTCAACTTTCAGAGCTGGAGAGGCTCTGGAAGGCTCTTTTACATCTGGAAGGCTCCTTTCAGAAATCCTCTCCAATCAGCACAAACGACAAAGAAACTGATTGAGGTCTGGGAAGATCAATTCAGGACCAAGAGCAAGCAAGGGACAAAACTGACTCCTGGGCCCCAGCTTTGCAGGTTTTAGATGCAACAGTCCTCTCACTATGCCCAGTTCTTGCATCATTTTTTTTCCTCCTAGTACTTTGTAGACTTATTGCATACATTTTTTTAAATTTTTTAAAACATTTATTCATTTTTGAGAGTGAGAGAGACAGAGCATGAGCAGGGGAGGGGCAGAGAGAGAGGGAGACACAGAATTGGAAGCAGGCTCCAGGCTCCGAGCTGTCTGCACAGAGCCCGACGCAGGGCTCGAATTCAAAAACCGCGAGATCATGACCTGAGCCGAAGTTGGACGATCAGCCGACTGAGCCACCCAGGCGCCCCTGCATACATTTTTTTTTAAGTTGTGGTTAAGAACACTGAACATGAGACCAACCCTCTTGACAAACGTCTAAGTGCACAATACACATCGTTAACTACAGGCACAACATTGTGCAGTAGATCTCTAGAATGTATTCCTCTTACGTAACCGAAACTTTATACAGCCGCGGCGCCCGAAGCATGAAATTCCAGCTAAAGTAGCACTTCCTAGAGAGGAAGGCTCACACGGACTGCAGATTTCATGTAAAGTTTTCACTACTGCATTCAGTCCCTCCAGTGCCTTTGCTGCGCCCCCTCTGCCCTGTGCTGCCCTGGTTTCCATTTCCATCGGCACCGATAAGAGCAGTTGCCACTTGCTGATCACCTGCAAGCCACGCCCACTCAGACACCTGCACACACACCACCCGGAATGCTCAGAAGCACTCCACGAGGACGTGTGGCATGTGTGTTGGATACCTACTGATGCATAACAAGATCACCCTGGAACCCGCTGACTTAAAAGCGACGATTTTATTTGCTTCCCATTCAATGGATCAGGCATTAGAGCAGAGCCCAGCTTTGACTCCACACCCAGCCAGGGAGTTCTCAGTTGGGGTTGGAAGATGCAAAATGGTGCCTGGCCTCTCTGGACACGGCGTCTCTCTCCTGCTGGGCGGTCAGGGTTCAAGTTGGTGCCGGTCTCCAAGAGAGAACGTTCTAGAAGGTGAGAATGGAAGCTGCGGATCTCTTCAGGCTTGGAAGATCAACAGCAGCATTTCAACCACATCCTGTTTGTCAGGTCAGTGAGAGGGCTGGCCCAGATTCCAAGGGACTCGAAAGAGATGCCGCTGGTAGAAACACCTTGCAAAAGGCAGCGTGGGATGGGAGGTATCATTACAGGCATCTTTGGAGTGTAACAGTTAGGACCGTGTTCTCTGCAATCAGACATCTTGGTTCCACCATCGGCTGTGCGTCCATGGACAAAGCCCACCTCTCTGAGTCTCACATTCCTCACCTCTAAAATGGGAATAATAGCATCTGCCTCATCAGCTTTCGTAAGGGAATAAATAAAATAATGCCTAAAATGAGCTTCACGCCATGTCCCCCACACAACAAATCTCTACAAACAGTTGCTGTTTTTAGAGTGATCTTATAATTTATCATCCAATTCAGGACACTTTTGAGAGTGAAAGTGGGAGGGGCTGCTTTGTGTAATTATGTGGACACAACAGGTACACACGGGATTTATATGCACCTCCAGCTACTATCACCGTCAATCTTTAAAAATAGCCAAAATCCAACTCAAACCGAAATGAGAAGAGATTAATGAGCTCCCCCAAGTTCATTCACTCACTCACACGCTCCCTCACACATCTGGGGAGCTCCTCCATGCCAGGCGCCGAATAAGAGAAAATGTGTCCCTGCCATGTTGAAACTTATACTCCAGTAACAGAGAAACTACATCATCAAACAGGTAAATAATTAGTTTCCTGTAATGTGGCTCTTCATCAGGTGAACCAGGGTAAAGGAGGAGAAAATGCACTAGTGGGCACAGCTGTACCTGAAACAGATAATTCTTCCTCAATGGCTGAAATCAGTGGTCCACAGACTGTGACCCAGGGGCCTGGGCTGGTGTCTGCCTGTCCTGATAAAAATGTGTCACTGAAAGACAGCTGCATCTGTTCATTTACATATTCTTTTATGGCTGCTTTTAAGCATCAGGCGCTGGCCACAGTTCACATGGCCTGCAAATCATAAAATATTTCCTATCGAGCCCTTTAGAGAAAAAATTTGCCCATCTCTGGCTTAAGCAATGCAGCCATGTAAGAAATGCATTACCATCCCTTCGCTGTCACTGAAGATTCAGAGGAAGAGGGCATCATGTGTCCCGGTCACTTTTGTCATGATGCTCTTGGGCTCCTCCCAACTTCCCATTCTCGGGCTTCGAAGTTACAGCTTTATCCAAGACTAGATCCCCTTAGGTTTTCAGGGAGGCTCCACATCATAAAGAGAAGACACCAGTCTTAAGAGTGCCTCTCTTGCGAGGAAAAAAAGCAATCCTTCCCTGAGATCCCCAAAATGTCCCTCAGTGGCTCACCTTCCAAAACAGAGTCTCCTTGTCCTCTCTGAATCAGGCACTGGAACGGGAAGGGGACCAATATACTGGACTAACATCAATGGCAACAATCCCTAGGGCTGGGAGTGGGATTCCTCTCCCCTAAATCATTTTTGGAGGGTTACGCACTTAAAACCTGGGGGCACAGGCAGGGGAGAGGACATTAGGCACCAGTGATGTCTGATGTGAAGAGTGACTGTGGTCAGCACAAGGGCCATAGGTACCTTTAGAAAGAGTGTTCAGAGAAGGACTCATAGGACATGACCTCCAAACACAGCCCTGAGCAGGACGAGGAGCAGGGCTTGGAAAGATCTTGTGAAAGAACTTCCAGGTACAGGGAATTGTCGCTATTCAAAATCCTTCTCTCAAAATCCTTCTTAAGCCAGGTCCAAAGCCTGCGTGGTCTCCACTGCTCCAAGTTGTCTGCAGAAACTGCTTTTCTTCAGTTACAGCCTCTCATCCCATGGTCTTCCTCAGTCTTTGATCATATCCCGCAAACCTGAGTGACCTCCTGTTTAGCCCTTCTCCCCAGCCAATCTTGGTAATTTTCTTATTCTCCTCGGTATGCACTCAGGGGTGGATCCGTTTTGCCTTCTCGTCTCCTCTTAGGGTGTGAATCCTTAAGGTCAGTGACCGATTCGAGATCCATACTACCCAGCAAGAGCACACAGTACATTCTTGGCGAACGTCCACTGAATCAGACACCTGAGGACAGATCTGTGGTTCTGCTTGTTTTAGTCTACTGGGGACCAAGGGCCCCCCGAAGACTTAACTTTCTTGAAACAGTCCAGGTACCCTATCAAAAGGCCCAGAGAAGAGAAAAACAACAGAATGGTATCCATCCGAGCATCAGTTCCTGGGAGACTCTGATGGGGAGAAGTACAAAGTGAGAACAGTGAGGCAAGAGACAGGAAATAGTGTGCTGTATGTGGACAGCAAAGGGCGGAGGGCACACGCGGGGCATGTGTCGTCGTGGGTGCACACGGAATATGCCACAATAAAATTAGGTATGATTTTTCCAGTGATGAAGGGCCAATGAAGAACAAACACAATTTGCTGTCTACCTATTTTATTTCAGGAATTGTGTAAGCTACTTCATACACACTTAATCCTCATCAAAAAAAGACTGTTATATAGCAGGAATCTCTATTTCATAGATGATGAAATTCATGCCTAGCAAGGTGAGGTGGCAGAGAGTCACATGGTGAGAAAATGGCAAATGCCCAAGCGGGTGACCTTTCCTCTCAGCCACACAGTTGACCAGTGCTTTAAGAATTCACTTCAGCAAGAAGAGAGAGAATATGTCTGCTGGAGAGGAAGAAATATTAGGTTGGGACACCCATTATGAGCTGTTGCAATAATCCATGGCAGAAAGGATGAAGTCTGGCTCTAGGCACTGTCACCAGAAATCAACCATACCTGGAAACGAAGCAGGTGCAGAGGGGGGAACAGGTGCAGACGATGCAAAGGCACCCCATTGGGAAAGTGGGCTATGAGGAGACAATACCTTCTCTGCTTGTACCCCGTCACCAAATCAAAGTATCAGCAAAGCCGCCCTTGGGACTCTTTGCTCTAACTGCGGGCACACATTCTAAGCTTAGATAAGCTTTAGTCACAAGGACGAAATATTATTAGTTTAGCTGTGTTTCAGCTCCAGCTCTCACTATGAATCATGTGTGCATGAATCATAATCACCGCTCTTCATATTTTAGAAGCAAATGTACAATTTTTCTTACCCAAGGAAAAAAATTAATTGCTGTCTAAATATGAATCTAATGTTGTTTCTGAAGCTCTTGGATTTATTCAATTCTGAGCCTTCGTTTTCTTTGGGAGTAAAAATAATAAGGAAAGCTTAAAAAAAAGAGAGGCGACATATGGAGTGTCTGCCCTGCCCATGACTCTGCTCTATGCTTTTCAAAGTCAAGGTAGATGTGAGTGTTCCCATTTCATAGATGAGGAACCTGAAACTTACATAAGCAATCTATTGGCCCTGGATAACACAGCTAGTAACAAAGAGAACCTTGGGGCTCCAATTAAGGTGAGTTAGATGCCAAATCTCATGCTTCTGATGCTCTCTCCCTGTCTTACAGGTGAAAGCATGAAAAAATGGTATCAGAGTGACTCCGCGTTACGGTTCCTTTTTGAACATTCAAAACTGTCCGCAACGTGGCTATAACATTTGCTGTCTACCATCATCTTAGGACACTGTCTTAGCAGTTAGGAGGCGAATTATCTCTGAACCTGTCAACTCGGTATGAACTGGGGACACCAACCAAACCTGGTTCTTAGGTAATATGAAATGCATGGTTCAAGTAAGTGGGGGGGCCTACACCTGTAAAGTGGAACCACTGAATGGTGGCACCAGACCGGGGCCCTCTCAGCTCCAGGACAAGCCCCAAGCAGTCTCACTGCCTGCCTCCAACCACAAGGCTGGGGCAGCACATCCCGCTCTTCCCCCTGGAGCTTCTGATCTTCCCAGTCTGAAGCCAGGCGCCAGGGTCCACACTCAGCATCCCACTGACGCCTCTTAACCACTTGGCAAGCTTAGAGTATTACCTTCGTTGGATGGGTGTGCTGTTTTACTACGTGGTGTCAGCGCTGTATTCAAATACCATAATAATACTATTATATTACTTATTAAATGCAAGAACAAATAGTAAATACTATTTATAGAATACAGTAACGATATCCAAAAATAGTTCATGTATAAAGTTTTGGAAGTTTTCACGTATTGTCAAGTTTCCCTGAGAATTAAATAAATAAATCCCACAAATGAACCAAAACACATATTTGAAGGGCCACCAACTGCCCTCTGGTCTGCTCTCAAAACAATCTTTCTAAATTGCAGCTTTGCTCCTGTCACTCCTTTGTTTAAAAACAAAGTTTCTAGGGGCGCCTGGGTGGCTCAGTTGGTTAACCATCCGACTTCGGCTCAGGTCACGATCTCACTGTCTGTGAGTTCGAGCCCCACGTCGGGCTCTGTGCTGACAGCTCAGAGCCTGGAGCCTGTTTCAGATTCTGTGTCTCCCTCTCTCTCTGACCCTCCCCCGTTCATGCTCTGTCTCTCTCTGTCTCAAAAATAAATAAAAGTTAAAAAAAATTTTTTTTAATAAATAAATAAAAACAAAGTTTCTGTTGAGCGTCCAACTTCGGCTCAGGTCATGATCTCACGGTTCGTGGGTAAAAGCCCCATATTGGGCTCTGTGCTGACAGCTCTGAGCCTGGAGCCTGCTTCGGATTCTGTGTCTCCCTCTCTCTCTGCACTTCCCCTGCTTGCTCTCTCTTTCTCTCTCTCTCTCAAAAATAAATAAACATTAAAAAAAAAAAAACAAGGGGAGACTTCAAATCTGATCCCCAGTGGAACTGGAGTAAGCCACTCCAGTCATCAGCTGCAGGCCGGGGCTCTGGATTCAGCAGATATTTCAAAACCACCTCGTAAGCTCTGCCATGCTGCCCAGAGCTATCTCAACCTCCTAATATCCTGCATTTCCTGGCGTTGGGGCCACAGCATCTGTGACAATCTATGTGCCCTACTGGCCTGCGGGGGGCGGGGTTGGAGTGGTCCCACTTTGAAACAACCGTTAAAGTGCCACTAAAGGGTACATCCAGAGTCCTCCACCTTTACACACGGAGCATTTACTTCCAGGCTTATCTTAGATGTGACAGTTGGGCCCTGGAGAGGGTCACCATGGAACTAAGCAGTGTCCCCGGTGATTTGATGATGAGAAAACCTGGATTCACAAGAAGAGAAGTCCATGGGGCGCAATGTGGCAGGAACATGTGTCTACCTCTGGGCACTTTTGCCATTTCCCTGGAACCCCCCCCCCCTGCACTGTCCTTCCCGCCACATGTGGTCAGGGTGAAATCAGGGGAGCCTCGGCAGCGCGTCGTGGAGAAATGGCTCACTCCGCACAAACGCTGGCGGAAATGTATCCATCTGAGCTGGACAGCAGGGATTAAAGTGCCTGCCGGTTCTGCCAGTGAACACCACGCCTGAGTCCGGGCTTCTGTGAAATACAGGGCAGTCCGGTCTGTGCTCCCAGCACATCCCCCTGCGTCAAAGACCGAGGCACAGGAGCGGATCTGGGCTTCATAAACAATTCTACGAACAAAGTGGCAACGAGAACGCAAAGGCACACCACTGGGCTTATCTCTGGGCGAGGCCGTCTGTAAAGGTGAGCATGCCCAGGCTGGGATGGGCACAATGGGACTATGCTCTTGTATTTTGCTGGTACCACCAGGTTGGAAAACCACAGCAGTCTCCAAATGGAAACCTGGCAACCATGTGTCCACCGTGAACAGAAAATCCTTACGTAGCATGTCAACCTAGGTGGGCATATTCCATTCAGACTGATTTGGCCATCAGATCTGATTAGAATGTGACTTTTTAAGCAGTGTGAGAAGGGCAGGGAACTGTCTTGAAGTTAAACAAGCTGCTGACAATTTTTAAGGGCTAGGCAACCTTGGAAAATTCCTTTAATCTTTCAAGTCTTAGTTTCTTGCTCTGTGAAATAGAGATGGGAACCTGCTCATAGGGTTTTCGTGAGAATACCATTTGGCCACATGTCTGCCATGGTGTCTGCTCACTGCAGCTGCTTGAGAGAATGGCAGTCTCCTTCCCTTTGCCTTTGGACAGCTGAGTGCTGAATATCAGCACTGGCAAACAGGACGATATAGAGTGGAAGAAAGTCCAAGTGCCTTGGCTCTCTTTTGCATGGCCTCCCATCTGACCTCAACTAACCTCTGCTCTCGTGTCCTCTAATGGCCAATACTGAGCCCCCATTCCCAGTGGGTCTGTGATGAGCTGCTACTTCTGACGAGAATGTGTATGTTTCCCAGGAGTTTAGAAATGGGGAGAAGGGTAATATTTAGTAATGATATTGGTAGAGAATATAGGAATATCTATAGGAATACAGAAAATACAGAGAAGAATATAGGAATCTGACAAACTTGAGTCAAAATCCCAGCTCTTGCAGGTGCCTGGGTGGCTGAGTCAGTTAAGTATCTGACTTCAGCTCAGGTCATGAACTCATGGTTTGTGGGTTCGAGCCCCATGTCAGGCTCTGGGCTGACAGCTCGGAGCCTGGAGCCTGCTTTGGATTCTGTGTTTCCCTCTCTTTTTGCCCCCTAGCTCATAATCAATCAATCAATCTCTCTCTCCCTCTCTCTCTCTCTCAAAAATAAATAAACATTTTTTTTAAAACTCCCAGCTCTGACACTTCCTAGCTGGAGGACCCACAGCAAGTGGAACTGCCTCCATTTCCTGGGCTATAAAGCAAAAATAAGACCCACCACACAGCAGCCTAAACCGAAGGGAAGATCTGCCTCTCAGGGCACCGGGAGGAAACAACGCCCTCCTGCACCCCAAGTGCCAGCCAGCATGCCTGACTTATCAGCCCAAATACTCTCACACAAGCACGGTACTCATGAATCCCTGATATTGTCATCAGTATTATTCTGAAAAGCAATGAAACTGGGCAGTACGGTTGCTGTGCTCAGGCTGAATTCACCTGTTCTCAGAACCTCTTGATTTGACAAAAGAACGTATTTGTGTGTCAGTCCGCTCACCTGTGAAAAACATCGCAAGTACAAAAACAGTCATCTTCTTTGTCTGGGAAATCTGCTCATTTTAATTAATCTAAAAGGTTTCTAGCAATTCGTGTTTGCTAAGCACTTTGACATCCTAAGAATAAGAGGCACTTTAAATGCAAAGTTTTACTATAACATCTTTTTATGATTATTACTCAAGGGGCTCTCAAGTGAAAAGGCATTCCTAGAATTCCCAGTCTCTCACTTAGGCGACAGCACTACACCATCTAGTTGAGGGCCAGGGTCCTGTGGACTCCCTCTGCTTCCTTAGCAAGAATGTGGAGTAAAGCTGGAAAATATAGCGGAAGACAGGAAAAAGAAAGGGAATTTGAGTGCCTTCGAATATCAGCTAAGTCAAGTTCAAGTTCACTTTGCACTCCTTTTATTGACTCACTGTTTCCTATTTATATGGCTTTTACCATGAAGGCAGGGGGCCATGCCTATAAAAGACTATAGTCTTTTGGCCCAAAAGACCAGAGGACAGAATTCAGGACAACGTCAACGTCTGTGAAGTGAGGCAGAAATCTACGAGGGAAAGAAACAGAGAAGGGAACCACACAGTCTGTACATATTTTCTGTCCAAATCCCAGGCTGAACCTCAAACTATGCCTGCATAGAGCAGACTCCAAGAAGCCTAACTAAAGATAAAATAACTACCCAAGATTTAAACTCCTGCCCAAAAGGCAGAGATTGCAATCTGAGTTTAAGCAAGTTAACTGCCCACTACAACAAAGAAGGCAACAAGTGACGACAGGAACACTAACACTCATCGGAAGAAAATTATAGAATCTTGAGTCTCCACAGCACAAGATTCACAATATCCAGGAAAGAGTCCAAAGTGAGTTTAACAGGACAACAAACAGGAAAATGTGACCTATTCTTAAAAAAAAAAAAAAGGATAATCAATGGAGACTGACCCCAAGATGACACAGATACCGGAATTAGCAAACATTATGACTAAACTCAATGACATAAAGGAAAATATGCTCGCAATCAATGAAAATTAGCTATGTATGAAAATGAATACTACTTGGCAATGAGAAAGAATGAAATCTGGCCATTTGTAGCAACACTGATGGTACTGGAGAGTGTTATGCTAAGTGAAATAAGTCACACAGAGAAAGACAGATACCATATGTTTCACTCATAATGTGGATCTTGAGAAACTTAACAGAAGACCATGGGGGAGGGGAAGGAAAAAAATGTTACAGAGAGGGAAGGAGGCAAACCATAAGAGACTCTTAAATACTGAGAACAAATTGAGGGCTGACGGGGGGTGGGAAAGAGGGGGAAATGGGTGATGGACATTGAGGAGGGCACCTGTTGGGATGGGCACGGGGTGTTGTATGGAAACCAATTTGACAATAAATTACATTTTAAAAAAAGAAAGAAATCCTAAAAAAAAGAAAAGAAAAGAAAATGAGGCTTGCATGTCCCCTACTTGAAATGAAAAACAAAAAGTAAAGAATCCTAAAAGGTTGGACAGTTTATGTCTCACAAAGATATTAGCTTTTGAAATATCTCAGAACACAGTATAGACAGATTAGCTGCAGGAGGTTGGGGACTCAGTATAATAACTAATTAATTCATCAATTAATTAACTCAACAGATAATTACTGCACACATGCAGGTTCCATCCAGGAATACTTCTAGAACTGGTTCTAACAAGTTCCCAGCTTTCTTGAAACTTCTGTTCTATATTTACCAAGATTATCATTGTTTTGTGTGAGATAATTAGTTCACATCATATAATTGACAACTGAAACTATTTCATGTGGGTCTTTCAAACCTTATGTCATGCATCCCGTCCTACCTGCTCCTCGAAGCCCTCACTCATTGATCTAAGTATCCAGAGGATGCCTCTCCATGTGCACTGTGCATGTGTGTGTGCCTATGTGCACGTGCCGATTTATATGTGCGTGTGTGCATACAGAGAGATAGAAAAAATAGTAAAATTCTGAATCATGGTAAGTGGCCTGAATATAATAAATAAAACAGAAGACAGAATGCCTGGGGTAAGGGGTGGCTGATTTTCTTATCTCCTTCTATGATTCTACAATATGGGATTTGTATTTTATCTTGGGCTGGTAGGAATCATTAAAGTCACTAAAGTAGCAGGAACTGCCCTAAGTGATGGAACATCCTCACCTTGTGCATTTTTTACATAGAATCATGGCTGCTCTAATATTCCATGACATTTTCACTTTCTTTTGAATCTTCTTCCCACCGCCAATAAAAAGGAAAGCCTCTGAGCACTGAGGTCATGGCTTTTCTTCCTGGACCTTATGTCTAGCCTGTGCCTGGCACAGAGTAGCCCTATGCAAATACTGGTCTGGCTGCTTAAGGAAATGTAGCAACTACAAAAACCAAGCTTCCTGGGGGCTGTATTTTACTCCTTGGCATTTCATGTCTTTCAGTGGGATGACCTTCTTCCCCTATAATAGCCAGGGAGACTAGGTGGGTGAGACAGGAGAGGTCACTGTGCAAACAGGTTAACAGTGACAGATGTGACTTCTGTTCAATAACCGGTACCTGAAAAAACAAGTAGGTCATCACATTATCTTGACTCAGGACATCTCTCACCAGACCATTAGCCTTCAGAAAACACAGATCTCAATTAACTTTCATGGAAATTAAGTTACTCCTGCCCATTTGAAGGCCTTCATTTATCCACGGGGAGCTTTACCAAGCAAAGTTTCCAGAGCATGTATCTGTGGAAATCTTTGTTGAGGGCCGGCACAAAGACAGTATTCTTCCAGGTCACAAAGTTCCTCCACGTGAATGCCCAATTGTCATTTCATAATGGTCCCATGTGGTCAGTATGAGGGAACTCTACAGCACACAGAGCAATAAATGAAGCTTTGGGGTTAAGTAACTAATTACACATGATGCCATCAGGGATGAGCCCAAAGCCTATGCTCGCTCCTCCACACCGTGTGGCGTCCATGGTCCTCACCACATCACAGGCAACAGTCTCACCTTGAGCCCTAAAGGAAATGCTGCACAGAAACCCAGGTACCATTAAAGGGAGGCATCACATGGAGAGAGGGAGCACTCCGAGCTTCCCTTTGACTGCAGGTTATCAAGAGGTCCTTCAGATTCTCTGAGGAGGGTGATGCACGTTGCCAAAAAGAGAGAGAACCTGTTTTTTGGTTCAAGCTCTCTAGTGCAGAGACTGTCCAGGTACTGCACAGCCACTCTCTGATTTCATCCTTGCCCAAGTGCACATCACTGTGCCCGGCCGTAGTGCTTCCCAAAGAATGGCATGGACCCCCAAGCACACCAGCTGAAGGGGAGACAGGACCTCTCCGGAAACCCTGTATGCACGATTGTCTGCTACGTGCCACACATTGTTCCAGGATCTGTGGGAACGGAACTAGAAACTTGATCCTGACTTCATGCAGCTTAGACTGTAGTGGGGTGACCAGCCATACTTGGGTCAAAGAAAGGAACTAGCAGTTATTTAAAAAGCCCACTGGAGGGGCGCCTGGGTGGCGCAGTCGGTTAAGCGTCCAACTTCAGCCAGGTCACGATCTCGCGGTCCGTGAGTTCGAGCCCCACGTCGGGCTCTGGGCTGATGGCTCAGAGCCTGGAGCATGTTTCCGATTCTGTGTCTCCCTCTCTCTCTGCCCCTCCCCAGTTCATGCTCTGTCTCTCTCTGTCCCAAAAATAAAAATAAACGTTGAAAAAAAAAATTAAAAAAAAAAAAAAGCCCACTGCCTGCCACACATTGTGGGAGGAAATTAATGATGCAGTTTCATTAATTTAACAGTTCTCTAAAGTGGGCCGTAGAGCCCACTTTTCAGACGCAGCAGGTGAGATTCAAGGAAGGCAAGTCACTTGGACAAATACACCTAGCATTTCCGTGTCAGGCCTATGATTCAACTTCAAGACTGTCTACCTCCAAAGTCTATGTTCTTTCCCTTCCACTTCTGCCTAAAACTCAGTGATAATAAAAAAGTGTGATGGAGATACAAATAGCTTTGTGATCACACACACACACACACACACACACACACACGTACATGTTGATTTGAAAGGTGAGAGATGAGAAAGGGCTTCAGAGAAGAGGCGACGAGGGAGGAAGCATTGATGTACACAGAGATTATGCACAGATGGACAAGGGGCAGACAGAATCACAGGTGGAGGCAGAACACGGACGGCAGCGAGGAGGCATGAGAGCACGTGACACACGAGAAGAAACTCAGCTCCATCATCAATGGCCCGTTGAGCCCACGTTAGGAGGTTTGGATTCATCCTGTGCACCATGGTGAGCCACTGAAATGGTTTAACTGGAGGAGCGATACAATTTGGTTTCTGTTTTTTTTTTTTTTTAGAAGAAAGATTATCTGCTAGCAGTGCGAAGGAAGGATGAGAGGGAAACACAGAGAAGGAAGGAGGTCAGGTGGGCCTGTAGTAATGAAACAAAAAAGGGGTACAAGCCTGAAACTATCATACTTGAGGGAACCAAGAAATGGATTAATATGCAGGAGGTAAAACCTTGCAAGACTTGGTAAAACTAGCTGCAGGTAGGGAGTGAAGGACACGAAATTCAAAGAGCCATCCTGTGTGGATGAGGCGGGCATGCTAAGCACCTGCACATAAGGCCCCTCCCTGAACAGCAGCTGTCAGTCCTGACCCCCACCATGACCATCGTCACTACTATGGGATGGGTCCACCTAGGGCCAGGACTCAGCAGACACTCTGGATAATTTAATAGCTCTAGGAGGTAGGCTGTAGAGCCCACTGGTTTTGGCTTGGCCTTTCCAGGCTCTGGTGTGGGTTATGTCCCTTTCCTCTCACAGCTCCAAGCCCACCTCTTCGTGCTCTGTTAGCTGGAGCTGGGAATCTGCAAACCACATTACCCTGCCTCACGCGTAGGCTGACCTCCCATCGGATGCTGCCAAAGGAAGGTGCCAGAGGGCAAATGGACAGCAGCAAAGAGGGGAGATGGCCTTCGTTCATGTTTTCAATTCCAGTCCGTGCAGCCCTAGCCACGGTGCATGGCTCCGCCTCAGACATCGATTTCCTCTGGCACCCCTCACCCCTTCCCTTCAGAGCCACCGCCAACGTGGATTGTGTTTCCCTGTCACTCAAAGTATCACCTCCAGTGAGCCCACCCCAGAGGACCGAGCTACAGCTTTGCAGCAGGCCCTCCTTAAAGGCCGCTGCTTTCCCTGGAGGCCTCAGCTCTTAAATTCTGGTGGCTCCAATTCCTCCTTTTGGTTCCCCCGCCTTGGCAATTATTGCCTCTTGTAACATCGTTAATCAATATGTCATCAATAATCGTAATTATTCGTGATTAATCACGGAGTCAGCCCAATCTTCTTGCTCTGCCAACCTTCCAATGCTGACACAATCAACTCCCTATACCAAAAAGCTCTGCTTGAAAACACTACTGATGATTCTGCTTTTCTAATGCGGCCTCAAGAACCACTTTCCTTGGTAGAAGTCATCCAAGAAAACACACCCGCAAAGATGGGTTTGCTTGTGCCTCTGGAGTTGAATAAGTGCTGAGCTCCGTGTTGGTGAAAACTGGGACACTAATAATCCATGGTAATGGGACACTAATAATCACACCAAGTGGTATGATGATTAATTCGTTTATTGCCTTCTTGGGAGGCAGCGCCTGTTCCAGCAAGGGGCTTGAGGACCACGTGGCTGCTGAACGTGGCTAGAGTTAAGGACACTGGGTGGGATGGACACTTCTCACCGCGCTGGAGTGACAACAAGGAGAAAGCAAGATCTGGGCTTCAATCGGCCATGTCAACTCTACCCATCAGAGAACAAGACTGTTTCTGTGGCAGCTTTAAGAGAAGCCACAGAACAGACAAGGCTACAAATCAAAAACCCCATCTTATTTATGCAGGTTGCACAATTACGAGTGAAGTTGAAGCTGCACACTCACCCAGTCTCTTCTGTGAAGGTCAGGCCATTAACTGGGAAGGAGGGGGACACTGACACCTCGAATGGGGGCACTAGGTTGGGTTCAGACCAAAGTGGGAATCTTCACTCCTTCACCATCGGTACTGTGATTATGTAAAGAACATAAGACATTGCACTTAACACAGCCTGACACGCCATATGCTTATTGCTTTTTTTTAAAATATGTATTTATTTCTTGGGAGAGCACAAGTGAGGGAGGGACAGAGAGAGAGAGAGGGGACAGGATCTGAAGTGGGCTCTGGGCTGACGGGCTGACAGCAGAGAGCATGACGTGGGGCTCAAACTCACAAACCACAAGATTCTGACCTGAGCTGAAGCCAAATGCTCAACCAACTGAGCCACCCAGGGACCCCTGCTTATTGCTTTTTTATACTTTTCCCCACTAGCAAACGAACTTCATGGGAGCAAGGGATTTTTTGTCTATTTGTTGCTTTATTCATTACCTAAAACAATGCCTTCACAGAACAGACACTGAATAAACAATTATTGAACAAAAGAGAGAGACAGAAGAAGCCTGGGAGGTAGGGGGCAGTAAGAGGGTAGAAAAGGAGAGTGCTGAAGAATTGTATATATTTATACACAGAGGTATAGACTGGAGCCAGTTAGTTGAAGATTTTGCATATGAAGTTGGATAAATGAGTGTGTATGCAGTAGGCAAAGGATGGAAAAGAGTGCTTAGCTGTCTCCTCCCTACCATTCTACAGATGAGAAAGTAGATGGCTCAAAATATTCTAGGACTTGTCCAAGGTGCACTGCACAAGCAAGATTAGAATTCAGGTTTTCTGAGTCTGAGTCTTGACTTTAAAAATAATCAAGTTTAATATGAAGAAGATGGAAATTATGATAACTGTTGACAGCTGACATTTCTTTATAGATCACTGTGTGTGTGCACCCGCGCGCCTGTGTGTGTGTGTGTGTGTGTGTGTGTGTGTGTGTGTGTGTGCGTGTGTGTGTGTGTATTTCTGTGTTTAAGATTTAATTTGCTTAACATATATTTGTGGAGCACTTACTATATGCCAGGCACACACAACATCCCTCAGGTAGATGCTATTTATTATCGCCTTTCAACAGGTTTTTAAATGTCAAATGACCATGGGGCGCCTGGGTGGCTCAGCAGATTAAGCATCTGACTCTTGATTTCCGCTCAGGAGCCCCATGTCAGGCTCTACGCTGACAGTGTGGAGCCTGCTTGGGATTCTCTCTGTCCCTCTCTCTCTGCCCCTCCTTTTCTCTGTCTCTGAAATTAAATAAATATTTTTTTAATGTCAAATGACTCTATGTATCTGGGACTTGGGTTCTACCTTTCAGACCTAAAACTGATATATTTTTTACTACATTATCTCCAAATAACCTCCACCACCAAACACGAAGCAAAATAAAACAAAGCCAAAGGGGAGAGGGAGAGGGAGAGGGAGAGGGGGAGGGAGAGGGAGAGGGAGAGGGAGAGGGAGAGGGAGAGGGAGAGGGAGAGGGAGAGGGAGGAAGAGAAGCAATGAAAATAATTCTGGAAGGTGGCCAGAACATTATGCCAGGCACTCCACAGAACGCAGAATGTAAAAAAGTAATAGATCTTCAATTCACCAAGTCCCCTGAGTGATGAATTCCAGGCAAACCATATTGTGTCAAAGAGCCTTGCTGTGCAGGGGAGTTCCTGCTCCCGGGGGGAAGGGCTGGTGCTCTATAGCTGGGTCTGTAATTCGATTAGAAAAGAACAGCAATGGAGTTTGGGAAATGGATCGATTTTAATGCAATGCCCCTGACGGATCAGAAAGGACTAGACAATGATTCTCGGGAGAGCATGCCTGCATCACCTCATGGTTTACCTGGAGGACAGTTTACCTTTAATTAAGTTAGTGGATTGCAGCCAGATGGCAGCTTCTGATGAGGCCGGACCCATCCTAAGGCTGGCATGAGGCCGAATGTAACAACTCCATGAGGTCCTACCCCCAGACACAACTGTGTTTGTGGAGGTGTGTGAGGTGGGGACACAGGGGCCATGATCGATTTCAATGCCGGTAGTGAAAGGCTCATTTCTCATGGCATCTGTGTGAAGGGGGTCTCCGACCCCAAATAACAGAACAGGAAACTAATGTTCCCAAACTAGTAAGTGATTTGGACCGAATTTAAAATCTAGTCTATCTAACTCTAATAAACTTGTTTGTTTTTGAACTAGGTCCTACTGGTTCCAAAGAAGTTCTCCAAAACGAGCCAGGAAATGTGAATTCACTTCATTAAGTCAGCTATATGTGTGCACTGAAGTGTCCGGGCCTTTCGCTGCAAGGAACAAAAACAGGAAATAAGCAAACAAAGAGACATCGTGTGATCTTCTAAAATCTTACGTGGAACCTGGAAGGCAGAACTCAAACAAATTAAGCTTCTAATTAGTCAATGCAAGACATCTTCATTTTCAAAACTGTCATTTATCACATTAATTCAGTCGGCAAGCATTTACTAAGCACTGACTTTGGGAGAAGCAGGGCTCGAGGCACTGAGGACAGAAAGGTGGACACAACTGATGCAGATAACCTGAAACCCTCTGTTGGGGGATGAGACAGCAACAGCAATCAAAGGACAGCAACGAGGACATGTGCCACCTGTCACATGATATCCAGGTGACCTGAAGACACAGGGCAAGGGGACAGTGTGCTAGGTGTCCGTATTCACGGGCGAGCACTCAGTACCATACATGAGGGTGGTCCCTGGGGGTCCCTCCCATCATCCTACCCCTATCTGCTAATCATGTCCCCTCCAAGAATCCGCTTTATTGAGCTGATCAGGGTAGAGCTAATCTAAGGGTGAAATCAGAAGCAGGGAAACTACAGAATTAACAGCAGCACTCCTGAAGGAGAGCAGAGGACGAAAACTCCTGGGGGTGGGTGTCAGGATGGTTTGGGGAAGGAAGCAGGACTCAGAGAGAAGGTGCTTAGGAGACCATACTGTCGGCATGGGGATTCCAGAGATGGGCAGAGAGAGGAGGTGAGGACTTTGTATTTAAGTAAGCCACAAACACAACGTGAGGCTTGAACTCACAACCCAGAGATGAAGAGTCTCATGCTCTACTGGCTGAGCCAGGCAGGTGCCCCAAGAACGTGAGGATCTTATTTATTTATTTCCAGGAGAGAGACAAGGCGTGAGCAGGGGAGGGGCAGAGAGAGAGGGAGGCACAGAACCCGAAGCAGCCTCCAGACTCCGAGCTGTCAGCACAGAGCCTGATGCAGGGATCCAACTGATAAACCACGAGATTAATGAGGGAGCGTGAGGCAAGCTGAGGGCAAAGTACAAGCTAGCACCCACTCCCTCCCAGGTGGGACGTGTATGATATTCCTTGGTCACTCCCAGCTACCCCAAAACAGGAAAGGACAAAAAAACATAGAAGAGTCTCTACCAGTTTACAAGAAAAAGGCAATGCCATCAATAGCCTAAAGTCCAGGAACTCCCTGGACTCTTAACCTTAATGCTCCTCCTAGAGGGAAAAACAACCTTAGCCTGACAATAGCTAGGCCTTCAGTATCCTGGGAGTCTTCTTTAGCATATGAAAGTCTCCTTGGCAACTTCCCTTTTGACTTTACCTCCCCCTTCCACAGTATATAGCCAGTTACACTCCACAACCCCAGGGCAGCTCTTCCTGCCCAGGGGTCCTGTTCCTATGCTTTAATAAAATCACCTTTCTGCACCAAAGATGTTTTCAAGAATTCTTTCTTGGCCGTCAGCTCCAAAACCCGTGAACCCCACCATCGCCCTAAAACCTCATCAAGATCATGACCTGAGCCGAAATCAAGATTTGGACGCTTAACCGATTGAGTCACCCAGGCACCCCAGACATGAGGGTTTTACAGATGACTTCCTGTTCTACCAGAGAGAACCCTTTTCCCAACACCCATTTTTGTTTGGAGAGCTTGTCTCATATTTCAATTTCTTCCATTTTGTTGTTGGTATCATCCTGACTGTTTCTTTCCAAAAGCAATCTGTTTACTGTAAATGCATTGGAGACCACATGAGGCCCCAGTTAACTCACAGGACAAAACTGCTACCTGAGTGTCTGCTACATGCCAACCATTGAGGACTTTGGCCAAACAAAAATCACAGTCTGATGGTGAGAAGCATTCACAGGCTCTTCATAGGAATAACCACTGCGCTGGGCTGTACTGACTGGGGTGAAGGCCAAGCACAGCGGCCGAGGGTACCTTGCTGGGATAGTGGGTGTGATCCCAGGGACAGGAAGGGCCCATGGCTGACCTGATTCAGGCTGGAATATAAACTGCATTTAAGGGGCGCCTGGGTGGCTCAGTCAGTTAAGCATCCAACTTCGGCTCAGGTCATGATCTCGCGGCTCGTGAGTTCGAGCCCCGCGTCGGGCTCTGCTCTGACAGCTAGGAGCCTGGAGGCTGTGATGGATTCTGTGTCTCCCTCTCTCTCTCTACCCCTTCTCTGCTCATGCTCTGTCTCTCTCTCGGTGTCTCAAAAATAAATAAACATATAAGAAAAATTAAAACTGCATTTAAACAGAAAAGGTGGTGCTATTTTTAAAAGAGATTATCACTTTGTAGGCATGAAACTCACAAAAACAAAATGAATTCTATCGTACTACAACCCGCAATTTCTTACTTCGTCCACCCAGTCCACTTCTGGAGATGACCGCTGCAGGCTGCAGATTACAGAGAAGGAATGAGAGACCAGGGAGGTTAAATGTGACCACTGCCAAGAGACAGGTAACATTAGCCCTCATCTTCCGGATGGAAATCCTTTACATCTACATAAAGTGCGAGGATCTTCCCTGCACTCCTGACAACCTTACACTCTCATTTCACTACAGAAGAATCTGATTCCTGAGAGGGCAAGTGTTTTTTTCTAAGGCAATTAAGAAAGCAGAGCTATGCCTGGAACTCCTGTGTCCTGACTCCATGGCCCGGGGTGACTGCTGAGCTCATCCAAACAGGTGGCAGAAGAGAACAAGTCCACTCAGGCAACAGAAAGGAAGGTGATCGCAGGAGAGCTCCTTTTAAGTCCACAGCTTTGAAGATGGAAAATAATGCTTTTGAGAAAGCCTTTGTGACAAGTGGCCTGAGTGTTTAAGGCACTGAGTTGGGCAAGGTTCTCTTCAAGGGCCCATTCTTCCAGCCAGGAAATGGGCTGAGCTACGGTCAAGTGGATCACTGGAAGACAGCCGTGTCTGTGTCCACCTTTCCCTTCATCCATCACGTGGAAAATAACTGTCCTCAGTGCCTCCCTGGAATGGTGGCTTTTTAGGGATTTATAGTCTTAGTGCCACTGACAGGGGTTACAAAACGGTGGTCAAATTCTAGCATCTTCCCCTGAACAGGACTAGGGAGTTTATCCCTCTGAACTACCTCATTAAACAGAGGAAGAAACTAAGGTCAAACATATTATAAAACTGTCTTGAATTTACAAAGCAAATAGTGCAGAACTCAGACAAATACTAGGGTCCGACTACTCGCCTTCTTCCTTCGTCAGTCAACACTTAACAATAAAAAAGGGAGGCGGAAGGATCCTCGTAGCCATAGATTTAGTTTAAGCTCACTCTGATACTGGGGATCAGCAGGGGTGGGGAAAGCTCATTGCGTGGACCTACTGTGTGCAAGGTACTCAGCTACATGCACCATATTTGTGTTCTCCACAAGACTGAAGTTTCCCTGAAAACAAGAACTCTGTCCACCATTCCTCACCTTAGTATTATCAGCCCTCAGCCCAGGGCTTGGCACGTGGTAGGCATTCAACCAACATGTTGAGTAAAGGGATGATCTCACTTGAACCTTAAGGAACCAGATGGGTCCTGAGTTATATAAATGAGAGAGTGGAGCCCTAACTTCACCGAATGATTTGCCCAATCCATTCAGGGTGCCCGTGTGGGAACTAGGAGTAAGTGTGTGTGACCTTCAGAAAGGAAATCTTTGGTGGCTCTACTTTAATGCAGAAGTGATTGCTTTGAATCCAGAAAGCACAGTTGTTGGTACACAGGTCCTTTTGAAGTGCCATGGAGGTTAACTCTGTCCCCAGGCAGTTAAGCTGGTTCTGTCTGTTTGCTCAGCAAATTCTCTGACATGTGAGAATTTGTCTCCATACAGATGGAGACATGTAAACAGCCATGGTGCCTCAGTCCACACGGCTATCACAGACTTCAAAGTCACTGATGTCCAGAGTAATCAGGTTGTCATATTCTATAAATTCCAAGTAGTTGAGCTGACTGCATCTCTTAATAAGTTTCAGCCAGCCTTGTGAAATTAAGTATAACATATAGCTGAAATAATAAATTATCAAAATATACAGTTGAAATGATAATAAAAATAACAATGGCATGATAATGATTACTAAGTGCCAGAGCTTTACAGTTCTAAGAGCTTTAAGTGTATCATCTTATTTAATCCTCACACCAAAACTAAAAGGTAGGTTGTCATCATTGCTATAATAATTCCCCCATTTTACAGATGAAGAAACTGAGGAAGAGAGAAATATTTAAGTCCGACATACCCACTGCTTCTAAATTCTGACTCTGCTTCTGTCTTGTCTGGCATTATTCTCCCTGCGAATGGATGGGTAGGTGGGTAGATAGGCAGATGGCTATGTGAGTGGATGGGTGGATGAATGGGTGAGTGGATGGGTGGATGGATGAGTGGGTACATGGGTGCATGGTTGGGTGGGTAGATGGGTAGATGTGTGGATGGGTGGATGGACAGATGTATGGATGGGTGAATAAAAGAATGGAAAGAGACAGGAGACAACAAGACAGTGTCACTGCTATGGTATCCAAGTTGATCCATCATTCACAGAGTAGATAACTGTTGTGTAGGCTGAGTCATGCTGGAATCGATGCCAAGGCCAAGAATGGTGGTTATGAATTCAGATACACCCATCCGTATGCAGGCTCCACAACTTCCAGGCTGTTTGCCCTTGGTGTGACTTCTCTGAGCCTCAATTCTTACCCCTACGAAATGGGGGGAATGAATGATCTACTCAGAAGAGCATGTAAGGATCAAATATCATGCTGGCACGTGGTAGGTGCTCTGTAAAGGTATACTGAAAGAATAAATAAATGAGTCAACAACATGATGGCATCCCACACATGATAGGGATCTGAATTAAAGCCAGGATTCTGTGGGTCTCCCTTATGTTATGGTTTGAGCTACAAAATCCCCCAAATGCTACAACACTGTGAAAATCTCCAGATTTATATTTTAAACCCTCATGCATATCATTGGACATGTAGTCAAAATGCTTTGGCTTCTCTCACATTCGAGTCATCAGAATAAACTAACTGCTAATTGAGATCCACCATGCCAGGTAATCTTCCTAATCCTTTGTGTCTTTGAACTGCAGATTTACACTTTGCCAAAAACAAGTCCATTTCAAAAGCGGGTGAAGGGAGCTGGGAGAAAGCATTTTCATGGAGAGACTACGAGATTGGGACAGGTGTTTGCTTCTTTGTGTCTATTCCTTCATTTAACCCCTGCACCCAGCCTAGGGAGAAGGCATTGGACAGTGCTTCCATGGGAAGCCTGCCCTCAAGGTCATGGGACTTTTGACAGGTGGGTTTATCTGGATCTCTTATGAGCAGTCCCACCACCTCCTATGTAAGAATTAGGCACCCGGTTGGAAAAGGCAAATCATTTTAAAGTGTTCATAGCCTTCATCTTCACTAGAATATACACCAAAAGATGGCTTCCCCACATTCTCTTGAAGCTCTTTAGAAGCACATTCTTCCCCATCAAAGGGAAGATGAAAAGGACGTTCATGTTGTAAGAGTAAAAGCAAAGAACCCAGGTTATGCCCCACATAGATCAGTACTTAGCGACATGAAGGGGAGCTGAGTGGTGTAGCCCAGCCACACTCCCTTCCTCAAATCATCCCCTATTTCTCTTATCGCCTACACGGAAAGATGAAACAAATGAATGGCCAGGAAACTCATTCCGGGGAACTTTGGGGAGAATGAAACTGGGACACAAAGAAGATGTAAAGAGAAAAATAAAAGGAACACTAAGAAAACTTTAATGTAGAATGTAAAATACAGAGTAATAAAAGAGTAGCCAAAATGTCTCCAGAAAAGAGAGGGGATTGCAACCAAGGGTCGCACTAGATCTTGGAAGACTGGCCAGGAGCCAGATAAAAGAGAAAAGGCACAGGGTATGTGTGTGCAAATAGGAGGGAGGCAGGCGAACAGTGAGAAGCCAGAGGCATGTCCATCATGGTGCACAAGACAGCCATGGGATGCAGAAGGCTACAGCATCTGGGCAGACGATGGTCCGCACTGCGTGCCACACCAGGCTCTTAGCATACCATCATCCAGGCCAGATGTTCTCGAAGTATGATGCACCAATCAACTTCCTCAGCATCACCCGGAGACAGTCATTGAAAATTCAGATCCTAAGCCCTTTCCAATGTGTTAAGGGCTGAGTTGTGTCCCCCTGCTATGGAATGAATGTTTGTGCCCCCCCCCACCCAAAATGCATATGTTGAAACTTAATCCCAATGTGATGATGGTATTTGCAGGTGGGGCCTTTGGGAGGGCCTTGGTTTGGATGAGGTCATAGGGGTGGAGTCCCCAAGACGGGATGCGTGCCCTTTTAATAGGATGAAGAACCCATAGTTCCTTCTCCATGGAGGGTACAATGAGGAGTCAGCCACCTGCAATTCAGAAGATGACTCCCTCCAGAACCTGACCACACTGACACCATGACCTTGGACTTCCGGCCTCCAGAACTGTGAGAAATAAATTTCTCTTGTTGATGGCATTTTGACCCCTCTGACTTAGACCCCTTAGATTCATGTTAAAGCCTTAACCTCCAGTACTGCAGAGTAATTGGAGAGAGAGCCTCCAAAGAGGTGATTAAGTGAAAATGAGGCCATTAGGGTGTGCTCTAATCCAACCTGATGGGTGTCCTTATAAAAAGAAGAAATGTGGATGCACAAAGAAATACAAGGACTACATACAGTACACAGGGGAAAGACCACGTGAAGACCCAGGAAGAAGGCGACCACCTACAAGTCAGGAAGCCTTGGAAGAAACCAACCCTGCTGACAACCGAACTTGGACTTTACCTTCCAGAACTGCAAGAAAATAAATGCCTGTCATTGAAACCACCTGGTGTGGGATTTTGTTATGACTTCTCTAGGAAACTAATACATGGGGCCTAACGAGTCAACACGGCAGAAGGCAAAAGCAGCCCTAGTACCACCCAGGCCCCAGGTGACTCTCACACTAACTCAGGGACCTTCCCCCAAGTGCCCAGGGACCAGCAAAGAGTGTGAAGCAGGGATCTGATACTCATTTCTCCTTTTATAAAGACCTTCATCATCCGTTGTGCTTTACAGTGTTCACAACAATGGCCAATTATACATTCTCATGAGCATATTATGGCTTTCTTATTATAGGATTCCACACAGAACTGTAAGCTCAGTGACTGTGGAGCCCATGCCTTTTTCTGTTTACCTTTGAAAACTCGGCAGTTAGCACCGTGGCAGCCTATCACATGGAGGAACCTAATATTTACTGCATGAATACATGAAGGGATGCACAAGTGGATGCAGGGGGACGGGAGTCGGAGAGGCAGATTGGAGGAGGGAGGATGGAGATCTGAGGCAAGATAGCAGAATCTTAGATAAGATAATCCACATGAGGGGATGATGGCCTGAACTATAATGGTCAAGGTCAGTGGCAGGGGGTGGGGGAGGGGAGGAAGAGAATCAAAAGACTCTGGAAAAGTTTCCTGGATATGGGAGAGGGTAGACATGCCCAGAGAATTTCATGCTTCCTTCCTGGCAACAAACCTAATACAAATCTGGCCTACCTCCTGTCTGTGTAAATAAAACTTTATTGGAACACAATCACAGCCATTCATTTAGATATCGTCTAGGGCTGCTTTCTCGTTACAAGAGCAGAGTTGAGTAGTTGCAACAGAGACCATATGGCCTGGGAAACCTACAATATTTACTGTCTAGCCATTTACAGAAAATGTTTGCTGACCCCTGACTTAGGGGCTCTTTTAATTCGCTGCTGCCTTAGGAATTACACTGAGTTCAGAGAGAGTAGCGAATGATTTTCCTGCCAGCACATGGCTAATTTAAGGAGAGAAAAAGTGAAATGTGGGATTTCTGACTTGCAAAACTGCCAGCACGTACTGGTGGTCACAAGCACATGAGTGCAGAAATTCCTTACACAGATAAGCCCAGGCAAATACAAGGAAGTCTTGGCTTCTGATCTACCCAGTCCCCCAGAAATCTGCTGAGAGCAGAAAGAAATGGGGAAAGGTATGACCACAGTGGCTCTGAGGTTCTGTGATGAACAATGACAGGGACTCGGCAGAAAGAGTAGCCGATGGAACAAACACAGGAAGACCTCACAGCTCTCGAGCTTTTTGCCATCAACATCAGCAGGATCCAAAAGTACCCGTTTCGGGGCATTAAGGGAATTTGTTGATTTTGTTCCAGAGCTACTTCTCACAACTGCCAAAATGCTGTAAGGGGAAAAAGCCAGATAAACAAGGTAGAAACAGCAGTGGGGAGCTGGCAAGAAGGGAGGCACAAGGATGGGGACAGTTGTAAACCTCCAAGACTGCAGGATCGAGAAATCAGAAAGTTGAAAAGCACTTCAGAAAATCTTCCAATTTCTTGTCTGCGGCCAGAAAGTGCTAACCTCAGATTATCAACAACCACGAAGACCGTTAATGCCTGATCAACCATCTCCTTAAGGACTGGGGTGATCCTGAGAAAACAGACTGTGTTGATATAATATTCAAATGTGGGAAACAGTGATATATAGCCAGGCTTACCCTATCCCATCCTCTTCAAGGACAACCCCATCTTGAACCTCAGCTCTGCACAGACTCGGACTCATATCCCGACTGAGTAGGGCTCAGATCCTGCAGAGGGGCTCCCAGCATCCTCCAGCCAAAGCTCTAATATGCACAAAGCTCGGGTTTTCCTGTCTCCTTTCCCAGCCTACTGCAAAGGGAACTGGAGAACTAATCACCAGACTTTCTTTCCCAAAAGTCTGTAAGAGTCATCATGTAAGCATCATGACTGGATATAAGCATGGGTCCAGGACGCCTTGGATTCGATCCCAGGTGACCTAAGGGAGTTACTTCATATCCCAGGGCTAGTTCCTTCAGCTGTAAAATTAATATAATAACAGCACCTCCCTCCTGAGTCTGTTAGGAGGATTTACTGATTTAATAGATGCAAAAACACTTTGAATGAGCTGGGCTCAGAGTAAGCGCCCTATGAGTAAGTATCGCTTCACCTGTAGGCAAAGCCCACCGTGAGTGGGGCAGTGCGCTAATCCCTCTCCTGTATTATCACACACACTGCTGACAGCACTCTCTGACGCAGAGGCGCCCCCTACATTTCTCAGGTGAGGACACTGAGGTGCAGATAAGGGACATGACTTGTTCAGAGGCACACAGCTAGTAAGCAGTGGAGCCAGGAATAGGAGATTCCGTGGACTGTCTGGCTTTGAAGCCCATGCGTTTGATAACCCAGTGCCATATTGATATCCCAAGACATCCACAGTCCCAGGAGCTGAAACCTTCCTTCCAAGCCTGAAATACAAAGTCTAGAAGGTAAAACACAGCCCCCTGGATGTGGAGGAGAGCAAAAAACATAGCAAAAGTCCTGGAGCTGTTCACAACAACAGGGTATTATCCCAACAGAGTATTAGCCCATTATACCAACATGGCAGATGCTATGGGCTGTCCAAACCAAGAGCTATTCATTCCCAGTCTCCTCCTCTCTTGCTGGTCTCTGACTATAAAGGGTAGGGGAAAAGAAGACATTCCGTCTTGTTAAAATAGCCACATAATCCTGCTTTGGCTCATGAAATAAAAGGAGAAATATTCTGAGAGGCTTCTGGCAAGATTTTTTGGTCATTGTTAAAAAGAGACACACAGGGAAGAGAATGTCTGTGGCTGCAACCCCCTCTCCTTCTTCCTTGAACGGAGATGTGATGTTTGGAGCTGTGGTCATCATATCGTAACTAAGAGGCAACAAGTCAAATAGCTAAGGATTGTAAAGAAGAACTTAATTTGGAAAACAGAGTGGATCCTTTTTTACAAGTATTGGAAAAAAAGGTCAGGAACTGATCACCTCCAGGATTGTTAAATAAATAACAGTTGAAGCCACCATGAGTCAAAACTTGTACTTAGAGATGACAGTCATCTTGGCTGACACTCCAAGGCAGCTCAGAGCTACAGGGGTATTAAGTATTTACCATGAACCAGGAAGTGGTCCAGGTGCAGGGAACAGGTCGTTGCTCCTCAAGGGCACACTCACCCTTTGGGATATCAGGTCTCGTTCGTAAAAAAGGAAATAAAACCAGAAGTCCAAAAAGGTCTGTTTCAGTCTGGAAATTTCATGCCCTTTGGTAAGAAGGAACTACTGAAAAGGATTTGAGTAATAGTGTGACATGATAAAGGCAGAGTATGCACATAAGAAATTATCAGAAAAAAAAAAACAGTTAAAAGATGGCCTCAGGACTGACATGTGACTCACTCTTGGTTTCAGAATTCAACTTAAGGCATACAAATGAAGCGTTAACAAGTATCCCATTTCTACCAGGTTACAGTATTTGGGATCCTTACAAGGTTTCTAGCACATACCTCAGTTCTTCCTGATGATAACCCTATGGAATTAGTAGGATTACTCTACTGAACAAAAGATAAAGCTCAGTCCTCAAATGTCTAAGTCACTCCAGGGCCTCACAGCCCACTGCAACTATGTTGGGATCTAAACTCCCTCTATGGCCGTGGTCACAGTGACCCTGTCCCCGGATTCTTCTCAAAATCAGCACATACTCAAAAATAATGTTCTTCCTCCATTGTATTCAACCCACCAGTGTGGGGAAAGAGTCGCTCATAGCCACCCACCTAGAGCAGCGTGACTCACGTGGCCACCATTCTTCTCGAATGACACTGATACCATTATCGAGCTGCGGGTCTCATCTCAGAAACGTGAGTCAACTTCATGGTTGGCTTGATAGGTACAAAAAATAACAATAATGATTACTAAATATCTCCACCCATCCAATGGAACTACTTCAAGGAACAAATGTACATATACTTTAATTCTCTTCTTTCCCCTCCGCTGATCTCCACTTTATCACATCCTGAAGGTCGTTTGGGGACAGCACATTTTGTTCCATGGCTCTTTGCATTTATTTTTGTTCCTGGAGCTCTGCAGAATGCTTTCCTATTTGGTAGAGCAAGTCACATCCAAGTTCTTTCAAGGATTCAAGAGGGTGGGGATTAAGGCCCCAGTGTTCTGCCATAAACTAAGTCATCTCCAAGAGAAGCAGTCTTACTGCTGAGCACATATTTGCAATGAGTCAGGAAAGAACTATAGAGCTGAGGGTCCCTAACTGTCCTCCTGAGAGCCCTTGGGCTAGAATGGGTGCCCCAGGGCACAGGGGAGAGGTAGACTGGGTGAAAGCCACGGCAAGGAGTGAGGCTGTGGAACCACCCCCAACCCATGATTCAATCCAAGTGGTATTTCTTTCTGTCTTTCAATATAGGGAGTTTTTGTTCGATTTCATTTGAAAACAGGGAGTTGGTGCCTTTTTATAAGAAAAGGTAAAGAAAATGCTGAGGAGTTATCCATCTATCAAGGACCAGCCTGAGATACAAAGAAGCAAGGCGGTTCAAGGTCTGGAAGAGGGTCTAGATTAAGACAGAAAATAGTCGTAATCTTGATAATAACAGCAGATAATAGTAATAACAACAACAAGATCCAACATTTACTGGGCATTTAAATACAGCAAGTTTTGTACTATATGCTTAAACTGTACTATCTAACTTAATTTGCTCTACAATTTTATGAGGTAAGTACCTGCCACCTATTTTTCAGGCAAGAAGACAGGCTCAGAGAGCACTCATTCCGCATCAGGTATTATTTGACTGTCAAAACCGTGGGCCAGCCACCAGTAGATAATAAAAATGGAGGCATAAGGTGGGCACCCTCCTTGACTTCAAGAAGGCTGTGGTCTACCATGAAGGACAGTCAAATGGCTAAGACGTCAGTAAGCAAAGGTCAACCAAGCATATATTGGGAGGTGGACCTGATGCCCAGGATGGGTTCTTCACTCCCTCCAGAGATGGAAAGAGGCATGTCCTTGGTCTGCCATGTTCAGTTCAAGCTGGGACTCAACCAATAATACCCCTCTCAGAGGGGGACCTCCAGACCTCCAGAGAAGGACTTCTCAAAGTCCTCCCCATGGGGTGTGCGACACCAGCAGAGAACATAACACGTATGCCCTGGGAGCAAGAGTGCCGTGTGCACCTCTGAGCCCCCTAGCCTGAGGGACACTCATAGGTTGGGGGTCTCTTTTCGCTGTCTTTCATTTAGCCTCAGATTTCGGGATGAAGAGAATGTTCTGAGTAAGGAGGCAAGGCAGACAGGAGGTTTGCTGCAGTGTGATTCTGAGATGGAAAAAACCAGGATGGAAGGGTTTCAGGATTCTCTGCCATCATCCCAACAGAGATCCTTGGGGCTGGAAGGCAGTGGGCCTGCTGCCCGGATCGCTAGAAAAACAAGCCAGAGCCTATTCTCGTGGAAAAGGCATCCGCACATTCTGGAACACTGCATCAGGTGCCTAGAACACAGGACAGCCCACCCGGGGCCCTGGAATGGGGCAGTTACAGTGACAGAAGCCATGTCCTTCTGTACCCTGGCATGTAGAATGTACCTGCCTTACGATCATGCTTCAGCAAGGGCAGAAGAATGCATTCGAGGCTGGGACAAACTATGGGCTGTACTTATTGTTTAAAGAACAATTAATGAGGAAACAGCAGCCAGCCGGAATCATCAGCTTGAGGGCAATTTTGCAATTAAGAAAATTAAAGGCTGCAGCTACAGGAGACAAACTGTCAAGTTGAAAGCAGGAAGAGAAAAGGATACACAAACTGAGCCGGGCTCTCGTGGCTTCCAATTAAATATTGGGACACAATGTGGGTGGTCCTGAGTGAGGGAAAGGAACGAGCCGCATTTACCCAAGTTCACTTGCTGGACTTCACGCCCCAGCTGACATGGTTCCATCACCCTTCTTGGATCCTTTCCCAGTGGGTGCATAGGAAGTGACCTGCACAAAGCTCTCTCAGACACATCATCTCAAGTAATCTCCACCTTCCTGGGAGGGGAAAGTCATATCCCCCAAATCACAGCTGACGTGCTGGGGGCTACCAAGGCCAATGACTTTGTCTTCAGATCACAAGGTAAGTAACGGGCCGGCTTACTTATAGGCACTCAGGACTGTCTGAGTTCCAGATGCCTTCTTCTCTTCATTCTGAGACCTTGTTCTTAATTGTTCTGGAATCCTCTTTCGTGCATGTGGGTCCATTCTTCCCGCCAACAAATGCCATCTCCATTCTGAGGCCCCTCTGGGTGCCGTCACTCAAGCCCCCCGTCTCCCCCCAATGCACTCTTCACTTCTGGAAGCCACGTGCAGCCAGTGAAAGCTCCTGGAGCCCAGCACTGCAAATAGCCAACACCTCTCTGCTGTCCTGTCAGTCTGCCTTGCACCTCGCTGCCCACACAGCCCTTCTGTTCACCTGGTTGGTGGAAAGCAAGGCCCCTACAAGTCATGGAGAAAACCAGCCACTGCTCGACACCTCTTTGTTAGCAAAGCAACTACCGACAGGTCAAAGTGAGCAAGACAGCTGCACTGCGACCCAGTTAAAGAGAGTGGGTCAGAATCTCACTCAGAAGCAGGAAATAGGTCAGTGTCAGGCTGAGAGGGAAGGAAGCCCGCAGATAAGCCTGGAAAAGCTGTGTGAGGAGGTGAGAACAGGAACCAGGGCGTAAGAAGGGATGAAGTGATCAAGTGGGCAGGAACATCTTGGGTTTGTATAAGAATCAAGCAGTGGAGGGTGGGGGGGCGCCTGGGTTAAGCATCCAACTCTTGCTTTCAGCTCAGGTCGTGATCTCACGAGTTCGTGAGATTGAGCCCCACAGCTCTCTCTGCCCCTCCCCTGCTTGTGCTCTCTCTGCCCCTCCCCTGCTTGTGCTCTCTCTTTCAGTCTCAAAATAAATCAAGAAACAAATAAAAAATCTTTTAAAAAGAATCAAGGGGGGGGGCAGCCACCAGAGTGCCCACTGGACGATGCCCAGTGGAAGAGCCGATGTATGGCACTAGAAGTCGTTCACTCCTGTTTGCTCAAGGAATGAATGATGGAACAAGTGAATTAAAAACACTGAAACATAAATGATGTATCTTACGGGATGAGAGGTAATGCGAGATGATACATCCATGCCAGTGCAACTCGAATATGTTATCAGAAGCCTCTACCTTCCAAGCTCCTGGTTAACTATACAGAGTATGGGGATGTTCTGTTTAATTTACTTGGTGTAGTTCAGGAGATGGGAGAGCGTCATGTTTGCATCAATTTCTGTTGTTAAAGTGTTTTCCTTTCCTTAATAAATGTGGTGTGGCAAATTTATATAAGCCTTGCTTTGATGATTCAGGATCAGGCAACTGTGTCATCAGTGAAATGCTGCCTATTACCACATGGAAATGTGTATTAAGGAGGCGTGACAGAGTGGGAAGAATGAAAGCAGCTCCCAGAACCAAAGATGGTGAAACGTATGCTTCCTGGTTGTATTCCAGGAACTCACCTCTTCACTCAAAAGGCAAACTCCGATTGAGTCGAAAGTTCTGTGTAATATTTGTCTTCCCCAAATATTGATCAGAAGATTGTGCCTGGCCGATGCTATAAACCTATGCTATAAATCGAAAACCATAGTCTGTGGTTCACTACATGCTACTTTTTGTTCATGGTTGACCAATTTAACCCAGTGTTCACTTCAGGGTGAAAAGAACTAAAACCTTCCTTTAGAAATGCAAAACAAATGAAAAACATCTTCTTAAAAACAGCATTCTTGCTGAAATACTGAACGTGAATGTTCTCAAGCCTCTAGATCTGTGCTATCCAATATAGCGGAACGTAAATTAATTAAGTAAAACAAAAAACCCATTCCCTTGCTTGTACTAACCACATTTCAAGTGCTCAATCGTCACATGTGGCTAATGGTTACCCTACTGGACAATGTATATAGAACATTTCCATCATCACAGAAAGTTATATTGGACAGTATTGCCTTAGACCGAAGTTTTATTGTTTCTGAAATACTGGGGACAGAGAACAAGATAAATGACATTATAAGAAAACAAACTGACAACTCCATCATGTGGGAATTTTTATAAGACAACTGGCCAACACTCTCCAACTGTTAATGTTATGAGTGGAGGGCTGGGAAGAGAAAGTTGAAGGATCGTGCTGGACCATGTCATGTAGCTGTGCAAAATTCAGAATCAAACAATGTGGGGTAGCTTGCCAATATCCAGCAAGACGTGGCACTCTGTGAGCTCAGAATAAGCTCCACTAACTGGTGTATGTGCATGTGTGTGTAGTTTTTCTTTTTTCAACAGCCAGGCTACTTAAGACTTTATTCTCTAACCAAAACAGCCAGGCAGGCTATTTCTAGCACACATCTGTTGTCTTGTGGGACCTCAACTTTTACTCTGCTACACTTAAACCACTCTTCTTATTTCAAATTTAGACTTGTATCCAGCAACTAAATACCAAGCATTGCCATTCATTTCCACCTACTAGTCAATTTGTTCACTTTCCATAAAACAACGATCTTTGTATCATAATGGTATTTGTCTGGAGGTCCATTTGAGTGCTTCATCTCATTTTCCTGCACTGCATAAAATAAAGGGAAAATGGAGAAAAAAAATATTCTCATTATCAGCTATAATGCAATTAAGACAAACATGGAGAGAGCATGAAGTAAACCAGATCTCTTCAGCCTGGTTTGGATGCATATTGGAAGTAAGTGAATTGATTATATGCATAATTCTGAGGTCAAAGAAAATAATTTAAAAATCTATGATGTACTGGTAATTTATTGTTGTACATTATATAACTAATAGGTAAAGAGTTAAAATAGAGGAAATGGCGATATTGTAGAAAGTTACAGATTCAGAGTCTGTATCAATAAAATATTCTGTTGGTCCCCTAGAGAATTTCGTAAGCTTATATATATATCATCTCATAGACTGTTTTCTCCAGATTCTTAGTCAAGAAAATTAGAAGACCAGACTGAGCCTTACTCCTGTCAACTTAAAAACACAATATGTAAGGAACAGAAATCATTAACATTGGAAACAGGAAATCAGTAGAGTAAATCAATGAAATCAGAGCCGGTTGTTTGAAAAGATCAATACAGTCAATAAGAATCTAGCCAGGCTAACTAAGAAAAAAAACAGAGGACACAAATTACCAATATGAGAAATGAAAGAGAAGACATCACTACAGATCCCATGGACATTAAAGGATAATATAGGATTTCTATGTACAATTCCATGCCCACAAATTTGATAACCTAGATGAAACAGACCAATTCCTTAAAAGATACCATGTGCCAAAACTCACACAAAATAAAACAATTTGAATAGGCCTATATCTATGAATAAATTGAATCAATAATCAATAACCTTCCAAAATAAAAAGCACTGGGCCCAGATAGGTTCAATGGCCAATTCTAACAAGTATTTAATGAAGAAATTTTACCAATTTCCTACACTATCTTTCAGAAGATAGAAACAGAGGGACTACTTCCTAATTGAGTCAATGAAGCCTGCATTACCCTAAAATCAAAACAGAAAAAGACATAACAAGAAACTACAGACCAATACCTTTCATAAATATAGATGTAAAAATCCTCAACAAGACATTAGCAAAGTGAATCCAACAATGTATAAACAGTATTATACACCACAACCAACTGGGATTTATCCCAAGTATGCCAGGTTGGTTCAACATTCAAAAATGTAATCCCTCATATCACCACGTTAAAGAAGAAAAATCACATGAATATATCTATAGATGCAGAAAAAGCATTGACAAAATCTAACACCATTCCCGATAAAAACTCAGCAAATGAAAATGGTAAAACTCCTAGAAGATAACACAGGAAAAAAATCAAGATGGCCATGGATTTTGTGATGCCTTTTTAGATCACGCCTTGAAGATATGATCCGTGAAAGAAAGAATTGGTAAGTTGGACTTCGTTAAAATTAAAATATTTGGCTCTGCAAAAGACATTGTCAAGAGAATGAAAAGACAGCCACAGACCAGGAAAAATATTTGCAAAAGACATACCTGATAAAAGATAGCTATCCAAAATATACAAAGATCTCCCAAAACTCAACAATAAGAAGACAACCCAATTAAAAAATGGGTCAAAGACCTAACCAAAGAAAATATACAGATGGCAAATTATAATATGAAACCACATCATAGGTTGTCAGGAAAATACAAATTAAAACAACTATGCAGGGCACCTGGGTGGCTCAGTCAGTTAAGTAGCCAACTTCGGCTCAGGTCAAGATCTCATTCATCGTGGTTTGTGAGTTCGAGCCCTGCATCGGGCTCTGTGCTGACAGCTCAGAGCCTGGAGCCTGCTTCAGATTCTGTGTCTCCCTCTCTCTGCCCCTCCCCCACTCATGTCTGTCTCTCTCTGTCTCCCAAAAAATGAACAAACATTAACAAAAATTAAAAAATAAATAAATAAAACAACTATGCAATACCACCGTACACGTGTAACACCAGAACCCTGACAACACCAAATTCTGGTGACGATATGGAGCAACAGGAACTCTCACTTGTGGCTGGCAGGAATGCAAAAAGGCACAGCCATTTTGTTAGACAGTTGGGTGGTTTCTCCTGAAGCTAAACATGCTCATATGATCCCGCAATCATGCTCCCTGGCATTTGCCCAAAGAAGCCAAACACTTATGGTCCCATGAAAACCTGTACATGGATGTTTACAGCAGCTTTGCTCATTATTTCCAAAACTCAGAAGCAACCAAGATGTCCCTCAATAGGTTAATGGGTGAATAAAATCTGGTATAGCCGACGTAATACTATTCAATGCTAAAGAAAACTGAGCTATCAAGCCCTGATATGACATAGAAGAACCTTAAATACATACTACTAAGTGAAGTAAGTCAATCATGCTGTATACTTTCAACTAACTACATGACATTCTGAAAGGGGCAAACCTATGGAACCAGTAAAAAGATCAGTGGTTGGCAGGGGTTAGGTGAAAGGAAGGGATGAATAGGTACAGGGATTTTCAGGGCAGGAAGAATATTCTGTACAATACTATAATGGTGGATACATGTCATTATAAATTTGTGCAAACGCACAGTATGTCAGCAACAAAAGTGAACCTTAATGTAAACGATGGACTGCAGGTGATTATGATATGTCAATGGAGGTTCATCAATTGTAACAAACATACCAGTCTGGTGGAGGATATTGATAATACAAGAGGCTAAGCATGTCAGAGGCAGAAGGTATATAAGAAATCTCTGCATCTTCTCTTAATTTTGACGTGAACCTAAAACAGCATAAAAAAAAGTCTATTAAAAGCATTTTTTAGGGGTGCCTGGGTGGCTCAGTAGGTTGAGCATCCGACTCTTGATTTCAGCTCAGGTCATGATCTCAAGGTTTGTAAGTTCGAGCCTCATGTCAGGCTCCACGCTGACAGTGCAGATTCTCTTGGGATTCTCTCTCTCTCTCTTTCTCTCTGTCTCTCTCTCAAAATAAATAAATTAATTTTTAAAATAAAATAAAAGCAAAAAATAAAACATTTAAAAAAAACAAATACATATACTTTGATTGGATTCTGCTTTAAAAAAAATAGCTACAGGCAACTTTCTGGAACAACTGGGGAAATATGAATGTGGAATATACACTGAATGGTATTTTGAAATCGTCAGTTTTCTTCAGTGTGATAATGTCACTGGAGTCGGAATAAAGAATATCTTTTTGTAAAGCATGCTGAAGTACTTGGGTTGTATGGTCTTGGAATCTACAACTTATTTTCAAACGATCTAGGAAAATATGCATATATTCATATGCAGATAGAGCAAATATTCCAAAACATTAACAACTGTTAAATCCAGGTATAGGAAATGTGGGTATTCACTGCTCCTTTCTTCAACTTTTCTGTGTGACAGCAAATTTTAGTAATAAAATTTTTGTGAAACCACCTCCCTAAGGAATTTACAGAACCTGACATGTGTCAAAACTCTAAGGCAGTTTGTATTTGAAAGTCCTTTTTGCTTTTCTTACCTCATAATGGAACACTTCCATTCCTCGAACACGACTTTATTTACGTGTGTCAAGGAGATCAAATGAGAGAATAACTTCATTGTGCCTTCTGACTCATCAGCTTTTCGCTTTTCATGACTCATTATCCATGGACAAAAGAAAGCCTGTGCGTTTCACTAACATGAAATTTTCATATACTCTTCCCAGTCCCCAACCAATCAATTCTATCATGATCCCACTTCAACCGCTTCCTTTATTCTCCTCTGTCTAGTCTTCCTTCCTCTGTTTGAAAGCGCGCTGAAATTTACATGCAATATAAGCGCACCCGTTAAATACCAGGCACTTTGTTCCACCTGCACCCATCACAACTCACTTTTGATTCAGCCAGCTCAGACAAGAAAGCATCCTCTTAAACTCCAAAATTTGAAATAAAAAAAAAATTGTAAGAAAATAATTGAAAATTAGAAGAGTTTCCCCATGGTGGGAAGAGCAGAGGAAAACAAAAGTAATCCAGCTCCTGGAATGAATGAATTCAAGGATAAAGGGTTTAAGAGGAGCGGGCGTGGTCTGGCCAAGGAAAGGGGAAGTGGGACTTTTTAGAAGGCAGTCGGTAACCAGGCACTTCTCTGTACAGTCCCAAGTAGCTTAGGTGGCAGCTAATGTAACACAAAAAGCTAATCAGGGAGTCTGAGAAGGGAACGTGCATCTGTGTGAACATAACCCTGCACATTTGAGGACTAGAGAAAGCAAGTAGGGAGAGACGGGCCGGGGAAACCAGAGCATTAAGCCCACCCATTACCAACAGACAATGGACATACGATACCAAGAGATGGATGGAAAGCCCTCTGCCCTCGAAACCCAGGTGTCAGAGATTCCTCGATTAATCATTAACCTAAATTGCCTTGAAGCAACATGGCATGGCAGGACGAACACAGGGTTAGAACGAGCAGATATAACCTCTCTGAATCTTCATGCTAACGCTACCTAATATCACCAAGGGAAGTAGGGGTGGGAGTTTCAACCACTGTTGTTTTTTTTTTAACTTATTTACTTAAATTCAAGTTAGTTAACATACAGCGTGGTATTAGTTTCTGGAGTAGAACCCAGTGATTCATCTCTTACATATGACACCCAGTGCTCATCCCAACAAGTGTCCTCCTTAATGTCTGTCACCCATTTAGCCCATCCCCCCCACCAACCACCTCCCCTCCAGCAACCCTCGGTTTGTTCTCTGTACTTAAGAGTCTCTTATGGTTTGCCTCCTCCTCGGTTTTTACCTTATTTTTCCTTCCCTTCCTCTATGTTCATCTGTTTTGTTTCTTAATTATTTTTTAACAGGCTTGGGTGACAATTCCTAACACACAGCTCTAAGCATATTCTACAAGTAGCAGCGTTGATTGGGAAAACATAGTAACAGGTATAATGCAACCAGCACAACACCTGACATATATTCATTGATCTATTTATTCACCAGTTCTTAATCAGCACCTAGAATGTGGTGGCCAGCAGGCCAGGGGCTGCAGCTCCAGAGGTTAGCAAAAGCAGACAGGCTCTCTCCCACATGAAGCACGCAGGCTAATAAGGAAGATAATAAGATAACTGCAGACGTAATTGTAAATTTAAAGATAAGGATCACTGCTATGAATGATATAATAGTTGAGCTGAAATCTGAAAGACATATATGGGAAGAAGCCAGCTGTATCTCAGGCAGAGTCCCTAAGACAGAAGAAAACACCTAGCTTCAGTAAGTTTTCTAAATGTTCTGGAATACACACTACAACCAGATAATAAAAACCATACACACACACAGGCACACAGATATCATATTCTGTGTTCATTTTATATTCACACATTAAATAATAGCTCAAGTATCAGTATATTTAGAAGCCAGAGCTCAGTGAATGTGGATAAGCATAAATCTCTACTTCAAATGGTCTTCTGGATACTATTTTTAATTTATTATATTATTTAATTAGATCCCCTTTGTTTTTTTAACATGTAATGCAGCTAGACGAACCTCCTATTTGATTTCATTCATATTTTAATTATCAGCATTGTCTTCAATCTGTGGTTTCCTTGCAGGAACATTTTACAGTTTATTTTGTAAAGGCCGTTTAATAAAATGAAATGTGATAACCCACAATGTACATAACTGGGCCCTGGAAATGACATATTGTTAAAATAAACTGAATCTGAATGGACAAGTAAGGATACCACTCCAACCTGACTAGGTAGGAATACCCCCATTTCCTTCAGGACACTTGTCACAGTGCACATGACCATCTGACAGGTAGACAGGTGAGGGTACCAATATCGTGCAAGATATTAACTATTAAAAAGCCCAATTTCTTACTTTATAATAACAAAACCAATGTACATAAAATTGCTAGCATTTTCTGTCTGGGCTCCAAAGAACCCTCTTAAGCAATCCCTGGAATGTGTGCCTCTAACTCCAGAAACCACTGCTTTGGGAAACAAAAGAGCAGAGAGTAGGGAGAATGTGGGGCTGAGAGGGAGCAATCTGTCATACTGAAGCAAGTTCTCTTCATGGCACCTGCAAGCCTCTGAGGGATTCCAAGTGAGAGGTGGGAGGTACAGAAGCAGATCTGCATGTAGAGAAATTGCAAAGGACCACAGAATCGGGGGGGGGGGGGGCGCTGGTGGATGTGGGGAAATCAGCCAAGAGACCATCCCTGCAAATGAGCTGAGATGATGGTGGCTTCACCAGCGTCATGATGGGGAAGACGGAAATGGACGAAGATTCAGAGGACAGAGATGGCCTGGAAATGGGCCAGTGAGAGGTGTGAAAATTAATCAAGCGAAACCTCACGGAAGGTGACTGGGGCCGCCAGCAAGGGTGCTCTCAGGTTCTACCACTACACCCGACAGGAAGAGATGCATCTTGCAAGTCCTACCTTGCAGGTCAAGCCCATACTACTCCACTACCCTAGGAGGAGGGAGACAGGCTCTCTCTTGCCCCGGCAACAGCCCAGCCAATGAGAGACTGTCACAGCTCAGCCAATGAGAAGCCACTAGACTGCACTCTCCCAGTCTACTCCAGTGGGCTTTTAGCTTACAAACAGCCCTCCCAACTCCCCCTTTCCTCTATAAAAGAGCATCCTGCGCCTTTGCTCTGTGGCTTGCATGTCCCCAGTTGGCCATCCTCTGCTATTTTTGAATAAACCCATTTTGCTTGCAGAACAGCTGACAGTTTTATTTTTAAGGTTAACAGAGGCATATATGAGAAGAGGGACTTCTGCTTCTGGCTGAGGAAAATGAATGGAGGATCCAATAGGAGAATCTGAAACTAAGTGTTAAGAATAAAAAGTACTGCCCTGTATCCAACTTGACCCAACCGATAGCCACACACCCTCATGGTCACAGAACACTCCCATAAAAAGAATATCAGGTCTTTTCATGTCATTCCCTTGCTTACAAATCTTGTTGGGTGCCTACAGGATGAAGTGCAGCATCCTTAGTATACTTTACACAGTTTAAGATAGAGTCCCTGCTACTTCCCCAGGCTTCTGTCCTGCTGCTTCCCACCACAGAGCCTATATTCTACTAGAAACATATATATATATACCTCAGGGAGCTCCACACTCTTATAACCATTTCCTTTCTAACTGCTAGGAGATGGTCATTCTTGAAATGGGAACAATACTCTAAGGAACGAAAGCCATTGCTCCAAGCCGATTCAGCCTAATGTCTTTTAAAGCAATTTCCTAAAGACTCTCTGGATACTGGAGGCAGCTATTTGCTGCCAAAGAGAATAATGCACTAGTAATTCACTAGCATACAACCAAGAGATCAGCCATCATCGGGACGATTAAAAAACAATCGTGAAAACAAACAAGAACGGAATTGTCCTTGACCAACCGGTAGTTATTTCTGGATTATTTCTTTTTTACCTACCAATATCAGAGAGAGAGAGAGAGAGAGAGAGAGAGAGAGAGGTGGTCTATTCAGTCATAATTTTATTGTTTTAACTCAGTCCAAGCATTATGTAAATTGTACATAAACTATAAACACAAGCTACCCCTGGGGATCACAGTTCTATAAACAGTGCCTTGGGATGCATTTGTTATGCACATTACATAAAGATCAGTATTTCACGTTTTATTTGACTTTATCAACTTTTTAGGGGGGGAAACTTTAAACAGATTCAGTGATTCTATCTGAGGGCTGCAAAACCATTGTACGGAGTCAGCCAGTCAACAGGAAGTAAACATACCCTTGGTTCCTTCTGTCCAGCACGGAGAGCTCAAACGCGCTCATGGAATACAGCGGACAGTGTTGCCTACACCGTTTGTGGAGGATGGTGTAAATGGCTGAGCAAAGAGTGAGCACTTTGAAGCCAAACCGACTCCAAATAACATGCCAGCCTGTCATTCCTTAACTGTGTGGCCTTAGGCAAATTATTTATTCTCTAAGTCTCAGTTCCTCTGCTGCAAATTGAGAATAAGAAACCTACCTATGTCACACAACTATAGGGACAAATGAGAAAAGGTCAAGTGGTAAGTACAGAGGACAGTGCCTAACAGGGACTCAGTCATAGCTCCCTCTTCTTACATGAGTTTTATATCTGTTCTTCCTCCTCATCTCTTCTTTTATGTTTCTGCAGCAAAATATCCAAATTCTCTAACGAAGGAGTCACATCAAATCTCATGCATTCAACTACAACCTTCATGCCAATAACACCTGTACTTCTATCCTCAACCCAGACCCTTCCCAAAACCCAGTCTCCTGAAGAGACACCATACTACAGCTCTACAAGCTTAGCCCTTTCACCCTCTATTCCCCTGTGTTTGCAAGTAGCATCATTATCCATCCCATCACCCCAAAAGGAATCAGGGTCATCCAGATTCAACATGCTCCCTTAACACCCAAAGCGAATCCATCACCAAGATTTGTCCATCCTAAACCCGCAACAGTTCTAGAATTTGCTCACTCCATCTGCAGGCCCTATCAGGTCTTCCCTGGAAAACAAAACACTGACAACACAAGATGCTGGAGAGGATGTGGAGCAACAGAACTCTCACTCACTGCTGACGGGAATGAAAAATGACACAGTCCCTAGGGAAGACAGATTGGCGGTTCCTTACAAGACTAGATATACTCTTACCCTGTGATCCAGAACGATGCCCCTTGGTATTTACCAAATGAGTTGAAAACATGTCCCCATGAAAACCTGCACAATGACATTTATAGAAGCTTACTTCATAACTGCCAGAACTTGGGAATCAACCAAGATTCTTCCACTAGGTGAACGGAGAAACTGGACCGTCTGGATAATGAAGTATTATTCAGCACTAAAAAGGGATGAGCTATCAAGTCATAAAACGCATGTTGGAAACTTAAATGCAAATCACTAAGTGAAAGAAACCCACTTGAGGAGACCACAGACTGTATGATTCCAACTATACGACATCCTGAAAAAGGCAAAACCATGGAGATAGTTAAGGAATTAGTGGTTGCCAGGGGATGAAGGAGAAACAGATGAATAGGCAGAGCATGGAGAACTTTTAGGGCAGGGAAACAATTCTGTGTGGTCCTAAAGTGGTGGATACAGGCCATTACAAATTTGTCCAAACCCACAGAATATACACCACCAAGAGACAACCCTGATGTAAGCTACGGACTTTCAGTGCTAATGATGTTGTCGTGTAAGTTCATCAACTGTAACAGATGTATCACTGGGGTACAGGATGTTGATGGCGGAAAATGTTGTGCATGTGGCAGTGGCGGGTGGGGGGGTCAGGGGATACATGAAAACTCTCTGTAGTTTCTGCTCAATTTTGCTGTGAATGTAAAAATGCTCTAAAAAGTGAAGTCTCTTAAAAATAAACAAGAAACAAAATAGCCTCCCATCTAGCTATGTGGCCCTTTGATGGCCCTATCTAACAATCTGCCACAGAGCCTAAGAATGATTCCTATGCAAAAAACCTAATCAGGGTAACTTGACACCAAAACTTTTCAAATTAAAGGGTTCTGGACAAAGGGTTAGCAAGGGTCTCCCCTTCTGCATTAAGATCCTAACCAATGGACAAACTTTCTAGGTCAGCTTTCCCAGAAACAGAGCGATAGTTCATGTCAACTGTAGCACTAAACTATACTTCCTACTGTAAAATGACCCCAGTCGGGCAGATTTTGCATCTGGACTGGGTGAACTATGGATACTTGATAGGGTGCCTTACTTTCTATTCCCAAAATATGTTAATGTGTGGGCCGAGCATGTGACTTCAGGGATTTTACAAGGGATGCCTATGGAGTTTTTGCAAGAGATAAATGGCTCCTGAAAGGCATGAGGCTCTTTAAGCCGGGGGGAACGTGCACCATCCAGTGTGGGTTGTTCCTCTTGGCACCTCAACTGTCTGCTGTATGGCTGCTGCCAAGGCTCCTCTGAAGAGGAACACCTGTGTCTCCCAAGATGGCAGGTGCCAAGGGTGGTCTACGGCTGCCCCGTAACTCTGAATGTCTGTTTGAGGCTAAGAAGACCCTACGGCTGGCCCTTGCCTCTCTTTCAATCCTCACACCCTCTCCCTTTCTACCCTGCTCAGTAGGATGAATTATTTACATTTGCCAGCAAGTGTCACGTGATCTCTTTCCTCCAAACCCTCCTGAGTGTCCTCACTTCTTTGTTGTCACCTTCCCACACTCTTCCTACACTCAGCCCCATGGTTACCTCCCCTGGGGACTCCCATCCACACCATGCCCCACACCAGGTGAAGAACCCCTTCACTTGGCTCCCACTTCACCACTGATCTTCCCTGCCCTATATTATCATCATCTGTTTATTTATCCACTTGTTCACTATGAGTCCCCCACCTTGATGGCTGTTAAGATCTGCCCCTTGGTGGTTCCCAAAGCCATTTTTGTAAACCTGAGCTGATCACGTCACTCGCGATGGTGGGCACTGCCAGTTTCTTATCCAATATTTATCCTCGCTAAACAGAACCCTGATTTTTTTTTGTTTTTTTTTCTGACACAACCACATGCCCAGATAAGCACCTCTTCAGATGTCTCTTTGGTCAGTGGTGGCCACGAGACCTAGTTCAGACCAAGGAGATATTAGTGAAAATCTCCTGGATGCGTTTAGGAAAAAGCTATTGTTTTCTTGATCTAAAGAGATGAACATGGCTGACACACGCCTCTTCTCTTGGCCTTTCCTGCCCCCTACATATCTGGGATACGGGCACCATGCCTGATAGTAGAGAAGAGGTCTCATAAGCCTGCATCTGAAAAAGCTACATGCTAAAAATGGCAGGAGGAAGCCGGGGTCCTTAATGATTTCCCACAAGAAACTATACAAGCCAACCTATTGTTACATGAGAAAAATACAACTCTATTTGGATTTGCCACGGTCTTTCTGTTGCTACAGAGGAACCCAGTTCTGAGTGATGCACAGCCACACAGACTTCTCCCGCAAGACACAACCTCAACCCATTGCCATGACACCTCTTTCCATTCCGATGCCTGCAAACCTTATCGCCCCCACCTCCTACCACCTCCTCATCACCACATGCTCTGGGAGCCCTCGTCATTCCAGCCGGTCTACGAACCAGTCCCCTGGAAACCCCATGTGGTGGCATTCTTCTGCCTCAGAATGGCTCTTCCCCACCAGCCCCAGCCTGTAGAGGTACAAGTGGCCTATCCAAACCAAGGTAGACATCACCTCCTCCACAGCACCTTCCTTCATTCTCTAGTTCCTCTCTCTCCCCTGACCTTCCAGAGACCACTCCATGGCTGTTATTGCTGTAGCAATTAATGAATTCCTTTTAGATCCCTTGTCTTAATCATCTGCCTTCTCATCCATAACTTGAAACCTGTAGAACGGTGCTCTTGCCTTATCAGGCACTCAAAATATGTTTAAAGGTACTTCTAAATCCATGACCTCTACCTACTAAAGCTGTGACCTTTACCTTTCTAAATTATTTATCTGTAAAACAGAGACATCCCTAGGGCCACCAGGTAACACAACTCTAAGGGATATTGTGCCCTACCCTCAGGTGTGTGTAGAATAAAATATGAATTGCATTCTCGGAGTTGTGCACTTTACAGATTAAAGACTTAAATGCATGCAAAGTGCTTAACATAATGCCTTTCTAAAATAAGTTCAATAACCTTTGCTATTGGGATGATGAGGAAGATAATGATGATGATTATACCTTTGTTTGTATCCTCAGCACTAGACTTGGGCCAAGACAGGTGCTCAGTAACAGTTCCTGGATGAATAAATGAAATAAAATCCAGGTCTTGGTTCTAAGTTATAAAGCACCTTGAAGTCTCTGCTCAAAAAGACACAGAATCAAATGGTATCCCTGGGTACCTAATTTTTCCACCAAAGTAACTCCTGATGTTTATTCCCTGGAGCTTACCCCCACTAGCAAGCTCAATGCCTCCTTCTGAGCGAGTGAGACCCTGAGGCGGGAACTTTCTAGAGAGGTTCTCCTGGGGACCAACCACACAGGCTGGACTGGGCTAATAATAAACAAGGCTAAACAATGCGGACGTTGGCTGAGTCTGGACACCTACGGACCCTGGGGAGTTGAGCTCTGGATCTATCATTCCTGAAAATTTAATCTTCTCATGCAGCTTCCACAGGGACTCTCTGGGAAATGAGAAGGCTGGAGTGAAGCAACAGCCACTCTCAGCCATTGTCAGCTCAGGGGGACCTGGTATGGGGAGCAGCTCTCAGCCTGCCTCAGCTGTCCTGATCCACCGGTTCCATAACACCTGCGCTTTGATGTACTGGGATTGCCCCACTTCTGTGGGCTGGTGCGCTCAGATTGTACAGGAAAATCCCATCTGAGCAATTAAACGACACAAATGTTTAGTGTACAACTGTGGTAGGAAAGCAGTGTAGACAAAGAGAGACTGTGAAGTACGTTCTACCTTGAATTTCACACCGCCTCCTAGGGAAGACCCCACGTGCACGCATGCGTACGCAGCTACTAAAAGAGAGAAGGCAAGCTAGCATATATGAGGGGACGTAGGCATGAGACGGGCTCCAAGAAGGAGCAAATTCAAAGGGAAGAGAAATGATTTCTAAGTGGAAGGAAGCCCAGCAGAAAGGACACTAGGAATGATCTCTTCAAGCCTTTTCATTTTAAAAATGGGGAACTGAGCCTAAAAGAAGCAGGACCACTCATCCCAGCACCAGTGTGCACTGTCCTCCGAGCACTCTGAGTGTCTCCGTTGAATAACATAGCCTCAGAGAATAGCTTTGGAATCAAATGGCCCTGAGTTGACAGGAAACAGCAGATGTGGGCGAGGATGTGGAGAAACGGGAACCCTCTTGCACTGCTGGTGGGAATGCAAACTGGTGCAGCCACTCTGGAAAACAGTATGGAGGTTCCTCAAAAAGTTAAAAATAGAACTACCCTACGACCCAGCAATTGCACTACTAGGAATTTATCCAAAGGATACAGGAGTGCTGATCCAAAGGAGCACATGCACCCCAGTGTTTATAGCAGCGCTATCAATAATAGCCAAATTAGGGAAAGAGCCTAAATGTCCATCCACTGACAAATGGATAAAGAAGATGTGATATATGGGGCGCCTGGGTGGCTCAGCTGGTTAAGCACCTGACTTCGGCTCAGGTCATGATCTCACGGTTCAAGGGCTCGAGCCCCACGTCGGGCTCTGTGCTGACAGCTCAGAGCCTGGAGCCTGCTTTGGATTCCATGTCTCCCTCTCTCTCTGTTCCTCCCCTCCTCATTCTCTGTCTCTCTCTGTCTCTCAAAAATAAATAAATGTTAAAAATTTTTTTTAAAGAAGATGTGACATATATATATATATATATATATATATATATATATACACACACACACACATATACATATACACACAATGGAATATTACTCGGTGATCAAAAAGAATGAAATCTTGCCATTTGCAACAACGTGGTTGGAACTAGAGGGTATTACGCTAAGCAAAATAAGTCAGAGAAAGACAAATATTCTATGATTTCATTCATAAGTGGAATTTAAGAAACAAAACAGAAGAACATAGGGGAAGAGAAGGAAAAATAAGATAAAAACAGGGAGGGAGACAAACCGTAAGAGACTCTTAAATACAGAAAACAAACCGAGGGCTGCTGGAAGGAGGTAGGGGGGCAGGAATGGGCCGAATGGGTGATGGGTATTAAGGAGGAAACTTGTTGGGATGAGCACTAGGTGTTATATGTAAATGATGAACCACTAAATTCTATTCTTGAAATGATTATTACATATATGTTAACTTGTATTTAAATGAAAAATTAAAATTAAAATAAACCTTTAAAAAATGGCTCTGATTTGGAGTTTGGGCTCTGAGATTGATCTTCTATGAAATTTCTGGCAAGCGACCCAATCTCCCCAAGCTTCAGCATCTTCATTTCTGAAAAGGGACAGGTAAGGATGTTTTTTGTCTCATAAATCTGCTATGAAGATTACATGAGAAAATCCACGTTAAGTGTCTGAACCAGGGAAAGTGTTCACATATTTGTTGAATGAATGCATGCATGCACGAATGAATGAATGTTTAAGAGCACTGTCTGGCAGAGAAAGAAAAAAGAAATGACTGAGTGTTATTTCTGGCTTCTCCCAACTCAACCCACTAGAAAAACACAAGTTCCAGGAGAGAGGGACCAAGTCTGTCCTGTTCTCAACAGCAACCCCAGCCTGCAGCATGATGTGTGGCATATAATATGTACTTTATCAAACTTCCTTTACTAACAAATTAGCCATTCTTTCTCTAGTCTTTTGCCACGTATCAGGCATTTTGCTAAATATTTTGCATACATACAGTAGGCATATCATTTCATCGTCCAGGCCACCTAGGAGAAAAGTGGCCTTATTATCCTTGTCTTACAGATGAAGAAACAGATTCAGAGAAGTTCAATAATTTTCCAAGTCGGAGCTAGTGGCAAAGTTGGAACACGGCCAGGACTTTGTGAACCCAAATGCTCTCCTTGTAACCTTCAGATAAATGTGTTTGCACATCGCTGCTGGGTGCATCAGGGCCGGGAGTGGGGCTGAGCGAATAGGAACAGAGACAGGCTGGGAGCAGAGCATGACCATCACACCCAACAGCCTCTCACAGGATGATGCTGTGGTCAAGCTAAGCCCAGCTGCTGTGGGAGGCCAGAAGGAACGGATGGAAACAACCATCAGAGCAACAGGGAAAGGCTTTTCCAAAGAGATGACAATCGAGTTGAATCTGAATCAGTAAAGAGGTTGCCCAGATGAAGGTGTGGGGGTGTGCATGTCTGTCTGTGTGTGTGTGTGTGTGTGTGTGTGTGTGTGTGAGGGGCAAAAACACATTGTGCTGAAATTGTAAACAGATGAACCAGCCCCCTGTTCGAGAACCCCTCGCTCTCCGTTTCCCTGGCAGCCGTAATCAGGACCCCATGTTTACATGCAAAGGAAGCTTCTGGCCCAGTGCACACCGCCTTCCTGTGTGACTCGCAATACAGGCAACCCAGCCTGACTTTTAACTTAAGGTGAAATACATATTAAAAGTAATATACTGGGGCGCCTGGGTGACTCAGTTGGTTAAGCGTCCGACTTTGGCTCAGGTCATGATCTCGCGGTTTGTGAGTTTGAGCTCTGTGTCGGGCTCTGTGCTGACAGCTCGGAGCCTGGAGCCTGCTTTGGATTCTGTGTCTCCCTCTCTCTCTGCTGCTCCCCTGCTCACGCTCTGTCTCTCTCTGTCTCAAAAATAAATAAAACATTTAAAAAAATTTTTTAAATAAAAGTAATATATTGATTTTAAGTTTAATGTATATAATCTATTACATCAACAGACCAAGAGTTTTGACACATACATTAATCACTGAATTCTGAATGAAAATATCCAGGAGACACTCAGTTAAACCACACAAAGGAGAAATGACAGATCTGTAATCCCAGTAAATTTTTTTTTTCTCTTTTTGGTCTGACATAGTCAATAAAGTATAAATGCGAAAAGGTAAACACCTAGAATTTTTTTTTTAATTTTTTTTCAACGTTTATTTATTTTTGGGACAGAGAGAGACAGAGCATGAACGGGGGAGGGGCAGAGAGAGAGGGAGACACAGAATCGGAAACAGGCTCCAGGCTCTGAGCCATCAGCCCAGAGCCTGACGCGGGGCTCGAACTCACGGACCGCGAGATCGTGACCTGGCTGAAGTCGGACGCTTAACCGACTGCGCCACCCAGGCGCCCCTAATTTTGACCACTTACCTGAACAACTAGGGAGAACACAGACTGCCCTGAATTACTTCTTGTTTTTTTTTTTTTTAACCTAAGCAGGCTCCTAATTCTCTAAAGAGCCCTTCGAAATAAACATGCTTGCAGTTTTCATGCACAGTCCAGCATCAAAGGACGTTGGAAACAGACCTGATATTAGGGATCGTCAAGCAAATCCCCTCCTCACCCTCTTCACATTCCAAGTCAAACAGAAGCTTCCCCGCTTCCCCAAATTCACACACAGCTGAGTGCTTAAAAGCCAAATACTTTGAACAGTTCTTGAGTTTTGTTCTGCGTTTTTTGCTTTGTTTTGCTTTTTATGATCTAGAGCTGACTTTTAAATGCCCTTCACAAGGGACACCTGCAGGGTGGCTGAAAAGGGACACGCCTTGGGGTCAGATGGACTTGAGAGAACCTCTCCAGGCTTTGTCTCCTGCTAGCTGTGGGTCTGTGAGCAAGTTACTGCCCCTCTCTGTGCCGGGGCCTCCTCAGCCCTAAAGAGGGCTGGTACTAGCTCCTGTATGGGGATCAGATACAAGTAGCACCAGGGAAAGTACTTAACGACAGTCACCAGCATGTTGTAGGTCCTTAGAATGAGCTTCCTTTCCCTCCCATCTGCACCACCACGTAATCTGATTCTGACCTGTCACTTAAAGATGATTTATGATCATTTTTGTCTCCGGCATCTCCATGCTCTTGGGAAGAAGGGGAAAGAAAGAAAACCAAGGAAATCTATTCTATTATTCAGAAGCAATTAAATTAATATTCATTTTATTCTCCCAAAAGGCCAACACAAGTCAGCATGTTAAAATACCGAGCTTGATGAATTCTACCTTGGGCACAAGATGCCAAGGATAATCTTATCTTTAAACACTTCCTTTAAACAAACTAAAAAAAAAAAAAAGCCAATTTATTCTTCAGCATATTTTATGTTCTGATTTAAGATCAACAAGTTTTCACAAAAACCACCAGTTTGGTTCTCTGCTCCTTTCCTACAGTAACATCTCAGCTATGATGATATGTGCCCAGAAATTAATTTTCCAGAAAACTGATACCAACTCCTTTAACACTAAATACTTTGCTATTTAATTTTAGCAATTTCTGATGCAACTCATTTTAGAAAGTAGACTCCCCTGCCTTATTTCAGCAGAGTTTACAGACTGTGATTTAGTTTTTCCTTGATGACTCATTGTCACACTTCTGCAAACATAAGTGATGGCTTATCACTTAGCATCTGATGCCCTCGAAGACCCCTACAGCATGAACATCTCTGAAGTTACAGCATGGATACCCCATGGTTAACCCCACGGAGCCACGGACATGTTCCACTCAAGGAAGAGTCTCATCCAGCCTCCTCACTTTCCATAGCAGAAGGTCAATCTGACCACCATTTAGTTGACATTGCAGTAGACACATTAGCCTTTAATCAGAATACTGATTAATCACCTACTGGGTGCCAAGTACTATAACAGATTTGATTTAGCTTAGTTTATTTATTTTTATTTTTTCACTTAATTTTCATTAAAAATTCCTTATGGTGGGCGCCTGGGTGGCTCAGTCAGTGAGCGTCCAACTCCTGATTTCATCTCAGGTCCTGATCTCAGAGTTGTGGAATCGAGCTCCACGTGGGGCTCTGGGCTGACAGTGCGGAGTATGCTTGGGATTCTCTCTCTCTCTCTCTCTCTCTCTCTCTCTCTCTCTCTCTCTCTCCCTCTCTGTGCCCCTCCCCCACTTGTGCAATTGTGCTCGCTCACTCTCTCTTTCCCAAAAATAAATACATAAACATTTAAAAAATCCTTATAGGCTGCCTATTATCATTGTTTTAAAGAAACTAAGGTCACTGCAGATAAAGTAGCACACAATATCCCAGAGAAAAGCTGGAATTATTAGCAGGTTATTGGAAAGAGTATTGTGGAAGCTGCATACCAAACAACCCCCAAGTGGAGTAAGGAGGGGTTATAGAAAAAGAGGGTTAATGAATTAAAAGAGGAGAGATCACTGGCCAGAGATTTCTATGAAATAAAAAATGATATTAGTGGAAGAATTCAGCAAGCAAAGCTAAGAGAGAAGGTGATGTTCAACAAATGATTTGGTGTATATAACAAGTGTGATGTATGAATGAAGGTATGGCCGAGTAGAGGGCAGGAAAAGCTATCTAAGCTGAGAAGGTGAAGGCCAAGGTGCTACAAGAGTCATTGAGCTGGACTTGGAAGGCATTCAAGATAACAGCAGGACTCAGGGTGGTGAGGAAAACCATGGTCCCAGTACCAGAATATTCAGTGACTGGAGAGCAGGGTGTGAGCAAAAGGCCAGTGCATGACTGGTTGGGCTGGTAGGTACCTGTGTAGCTGGGACCCTACAGCAATTTGCCCTGACCAATGATGCTTTTAAGAGATGAGCAGCAGGGGCACCTGGGTGGCTCAGTCGGTTAAGCGTCTGACTTCGGCTCAGGTCATGATCTCATGGTCTGTGAGTTTGAGCCCCACATCGGGCTCTGTGCTGACGGCTCAGAGCCTGGAGCCTGCTTTGGATTCTATGTCTCCCTTTCTCTGCCCCTTCCCCGTGCATGCTCTGTCTCTCAAAGATGAAAAAACGTTAAAAAAAAAAAAGAGAGAGAGAGAGAGAGAGATGAGCAGGAGAAGGTACCACTAAATCAGGAAGGGAATCCACAGCAGGGTTCTTTGGGTTCCCAGCAGTACAAAGTTCAGGGAGATTTTTTTTATAGTATGTTTTCGTGACTTCCTTAGGGCACAGACATCCTATGAGGATCACAGAGTGTTATGACTGAATGTCATAAGCCCCAAAGCAGCATCTTTGTCTTAAAGACTCGGGGTGGAGGGCTGTAGTGGAAATATCAATTAGAATGTAGCGGACGTAACCAGTGCCCCACCTTGACGCCTTCTATCAGGTTGGGACACCCATCCCCCAGCTGCTGTGTTAGCTGTTAACAACCCACCATTGCTGTGTTCTCCCAAGAATTTTACTCGGCTGATCCAGGCTGCTTTGCCCAGGAATACCTTGGTGGATATGTTTCCCGCAATCGGATCCATGGAAATGACCTTGCCTCAAGGTGGAAAATGCTGTGGGACCACGTGTGCCCCAGAGCTCCCTGTGTGAGCCGGGAGAGCCGATAGGGCTGCATGGACGTCGCTGTCCATCTTCTTCCCTATCCAGCTCTCCTTTCATCCGAGAGCACCCTTCAATCAAGCACCTGTCCAGGAGCCACTTCAGGCTCTATATTAAGGATGTAGGCGGGAGGTCTACATCTCAGGATCTAAGCTAGGACTATCCCTTGAGGCTGAGTACCCGTCCAGGGTCAGGTGGCTAACACATGTCAGAATCAGGGAAACCAACCGGGCTGGTCTGTCCAGGACTGGGGGTGGGCGTTCCCAGCAGGCAAAATGTGCAGTTTTCAAACCAGAACAGTCAGTCCCAGGAAAAAGGAGACTAGATGGGTCAGGGTAACCCTGAACTGGAAGGCCACCATCGGACCAGGAGTTCTAAATGCGACTTGCACAAGGCTATGGTTATTTGTTTTTAAACGGAAAAGGCGTCATTCCATTATCGAAGATTCCTGGTATTTTTTTTTCTTCTATATGTGCTTTGAGAAATATTGGCCGCAGGCTCACTGAGTGCCAGGAAATGTTCTATGTGTTTGGTACAGCTGTAAACAGGGCGAAGTCCCTGCAACCGCGGAGCTCACCATCTTACAGAGGAGAGAGTCAATAAGAAAAGCAAACAAATACATCTGTAATAATAACGCCAACGCTTATGCAGGGATGAATGCTATGGAGAAAAACACAGCAAGTTCCGTGGCTGGAGACTAGAGGCAGCTGTTTGGCCGCGGTGGTCCAGGAAGACCCCTAAAAGGAAAGTCTTAGACGAGGGTTTGAAGGAGCCATGGAAATGTCAGATGGAGATCTGTCCTAGCCAGCAATGTGGGAACACGGTTGAGAAGCCCTGAAGGCACGAGGAAGCTATCGAGTGTGCACTTGTGTTTTGTGTTTTATTTTTGCAAGGGCAGTGGGAGACAGAGCTGGTGATAAAAGGACATCTTCATCTCCTCATTCTATACACCTCCCTTGGGTGATCACTTCGACTCCCATGCTCTCAATTAGCGTCCATGCGCTGATGTTTCCCCAAGTCTATATTCAGCCAAGAACTCTATTCTGAGTTTGCCTGATATCTCTAATTGCCGAAAATGTACATAGATGTCCTCAGAGACCTAAAAGTCTATTAATTCAAAACAGAATTCATCATTTCCCCCTCAAGATCTGTTATTTCGCCTGCGTCCCCAGGCCAGCGGACAGCAACAAGGCCATTCCATCAGACCAGGTCAGAAGACTGAGTGTCATCCCTGATGCCTCTCCACTGTTAGACACCGTATCCCGGGTGGTCCCATACTTCCTAACATTCTACTGCCTTAATATCTCTCCAGTTTGTTCTCTCTTCCTCCTATTACCTTAACGTTGGCTGCAGCCATCATTGCCTCCATACACCCTGGATTTCCTGCCATCACTTCCCACCAAGTTTCTATGCTTCCCATCTTATGCCCCTCCAATGCACTCTCTATACCATAGCCTGAATCCAAAATGCCCATGGGTACCTGTCTTCCCATCTGCATCACAAAGGAAACAGTCCACAGAATGGAAAGGCAACCTACAGAAAGGGAGGGTATAGATCTGATAGATGGCTGATATCCAAAATATATATGGGACTCATACAACTCAATAGCAAAAAATACCCAAATAACCCAATCATGGGGCACTGGCTGGCTCAGTCAGTTCAGCATCTGGCTCTTGATTTTAGCTCAGGTCATGATCTCATGGTTCATGAGTTCTGGCCCCACATCAGGCTCTGGGCTGTCAGTTGAGGATTCTCTCTTTCTCCCTCTCTCTCTGTCCTTCTCTCTCTTTCTCTCTCTATCTCAAAATAAATAAAAATAAACTTAAAAAAACAAAGAACCCAATAAAAAAAATAGGCAGGGGCGCCTGGGTGGCTCAGTCAGTTAAGCATCCGACTTTGGCTCAGGTCATGATCTCACAGTTCGTGGGTTTGAGTCCCGCGTTGGGCTCTGTGCTGACAGCTCAGAGCCTGGAGCCTGTTTCAGATTCTGTGTCTCCCTCTCTCTCTGACCCTCCCCTGTTCACACTCTGTCTCTGTCTCAAGAATAAATAAACATTAAAAAAAATAGGCAAAGGACTTGAATCAATGTATTTTCAAAGAAGGTCCATTTGTATGTCTTCTCGACTGTCTTTAGGGGATACATGAAAAAGTGTCCAACATCACTCATCATCAGGGAAATGCAAGTCAAAACTATAATGAGATATCACTTCACACCTGTTAAAATGACTATTATTTAAAAAAAATTAAGGTAAGAGTTTGATGAAGAGGTAAAGAAACAGGAACTTTGGAGCACTGTTGGTGGGAAAGTAAATTGGTATAGTCATTATGGAAAACAGCATGAAGGCTTCTCAAAAGATTAAAAATGGAGTCACCCTCAGCAATCTCACTTCTCACTATATGCCCAAAGGAATTTAAATCAGGATCTCTAAGATATACCTACACTCACCATAGCATTATTCAGAGTAGCCAAGATACGGAAACAAACTAAATGTCCATCGGTGTCTACATAAGTAAAGGATAAATGGTCTATACATAAAATGGTCTATTACTCAGTCTTAAAAAAAAAAATAAGGAAGTCCTGCTATTTGTGACAATATGAATAGACCTGACATCATGCCATGTGAAATAAACCAGGCACAGAAAGACAAATACTATCTGATCTCACTTAAGTGTAGAATCTAGAACAGTCAAACTCACAGAAGCAGAGGGTAGAACGGCGGTTATCAGAGGCTGGGGCTGGTCGAGGCGTACAAAGTGTCAGTTATGCAAGATAAACAAGATTTGGAGATCCAATGCACAGCATGGTGACGACAGCTAACTGTACTGTATACTTGAAATTTGCTAAGTGGTCTCATCACGTCTGATTTTAATTTTACAAAGAGCCTTCTAGTTGCCACGTACAGAGTAGACGGGTGGGGGGGGGGGTCAGTTCAGAGCCCAGTGTATTAGTCCAGGTGAGTGATGAAGGGCTGGAACCAGAGTGGTTGCTGTGGGGATAGAAAGAAAGCCCTTAGCGTCACCATGAGCACTCCCTCCCCTTGACCTGCACCAACGGTTGAAAGTGGTCCACTGATATCTCTTTGACAAATGATACGTATGTTCATTTATCTGATGCTTCTCCCTCTTTCCCTCCTCAGCGTTCCTTCTTTCACTACTTTCTGTCCATCATGCAGACAGGAAGAGTCATCCCAACTCTCACTGCCTGAATTCAGTCATGTTTTATCTGCCAAGTGTCCTAAGATGCCACCATATTTCTCAGCTGACCCATCTTCTAGAATCCAACCTCTACTCTGCAGCTAGAGGAGAGCGTTCTGCCCAACTCCAAACCTTTCCATGTCTCTGCTGACCTTAAGTTTAGAGCATAAGCTCCTTAATGCGGCTCCTAAAACTCTCAGAGATGTAGCCCCTCACTACCTCCCCAGCCTCAAGGGACACCATTCCATTCCTTATGTTCCAGTCCTGCGCATCTGTTTCATTTCTTTGTTACTTCTTGCTTCCAGGGATTTCCAGGTCACTTCCTCCTTCTGATGGCCCTTCCCTCCAGTCTCTCCTGGGCTACATGGGGCAGATCCCTGGCTCGTTCGCAGTTGGCCCTCAGGGCCTGGCATGCCGAGTGGCACGCAGCATTCTACTGATTCAGATCTCCTGTACTGGGCACCCCACAGCGCCTGTCCATCCACACCAGAGGTGGAAAGCCACAGGAAAGGGTGGTGGCCCATGGCATCAGTTTCCTTTGTGGTGCCAGAATCTCCCTCAGGAATCACTCCTGAGGTGGGTGCAACTACCTAGAAGTGATTCATGTCTGAGCACAAACATTTCATGCAGCTGAGTACCCAGAGCCTGGGAAGCTCAGCAAATATTAGAGATGTCTACAAATCTCCTCCAGCTCGCCCAGTAAGATCGGGCTTTATCCATACAGTTTCTTGTATTTTGAATGAAGGTGATCTTTCAGCGTGGACTGAGAAGCAGAGCATCTTGCCTGGGGCTGGATAAGAACTGGGCTGGGACAAAGATGGGTGGCATGCACGTCCTAAGTCCCAGGGTCCTCTTGAGGGACACTGGCCTTCTAGACTGGGGAGCATTCTAAAAGAAGGGAAATATGGTGGTTATGGTGAATTAAAATGTAGAGTCTGGACAGGTGATGAGTCTTGACCAAAAGGACAGCCAAGAGCCACAGATGTGGCTTTGGTGAAGAGAAACGTAGACTAGGATATGGAAACACTGAAAAAGCAGAGCCAGATGGAGCCATGGAAATCATCCAGTCCATTTACAGATGAAGAAACTGAGGCCCAGAAACTGAGGTGAGGCACAGAGCGACGGTCCATATGCCGTTAGTATCAGAGCTAGAACGAGGGCTCAGTCTGCAAATCTAAATCTTTAGCTTATCCTATTCCCCCATGGTATCTTGCATGAAAAACACAGCTCTGGGTATATTAGTATTCTCTCTCTCTCTCTCTCTCCCTCTCTCCCTCCCTCTCTCCTTCCCTTTCTCTCTCTGTAAGAAAGGTAGGCAAAATACAAGGAGGAAATGCATCAGGGGCATTTCAAACACTTCTGAAACCTTCTATGATTGGCAATTATATGTATCATTTGAAAGTTACAGATATCATGGCACTTCCCTTACTGTACATCTTCCCGATCCATCTTGAAAGGTAGCCGCTATTATAATGCTATGCAGATATGGCAAAGGGCTGATGGGGACAAAACGACTTACTGAAGGTCACACAGAGCTCACAAGTGGAAGAGCCAGAATTTCCAGCCCGTCTCGTCTGGTGCTATGTAATCAGACATAGAGATTTTGCTCATTTCCCAGAACAACAACAACAACAAAATTTAAGGAAGATAAATAATGTATTGAGTATAGTATTTTATAGTTTATGAACTGCTTTTACCGCACACCTATCCATTCACTCCAAACTCTCAGCATCCCTGTTAGATGGGTAATATCATCCTCAATTTGCAAGTGAGGAAACTGAGGCATGAGGAGATCAAGTGTCCTACGTCTGGGTCCCTTACAACCGGATTCAAATCTAGCCTTTCTTGATCCAGTCTATGTCCCTTTCCATAATACTAGAAATCAAGGAAAGAAATTGAAAGGAGACAAATACATTTTGAGTTTAAAATATTCCATCAGATGTTTTCAGCAAATGTTATATGAAGGCCATTCAACAGTAGATTACAGTTATTCTAAAGTACCCACTTGAAAAAAAAATGAGCATTTTAAGGCAAAATATGTGTTTCTGTTCTCCTTCACTGTGCTTCAGTGGGCTGACCCTAATAATGCACAACAACCCAGCAAGCATCCTTCAGGCTTGCTGCACATACTGAGACGGGGAGAATGTGGCCGGGGCAGCCTTGGTGCAAGCCTCTTCCTGGGCATGTGGTCATGTTGAAGATAAGGCTCCTTCACTTACTCAACTGCTCACCGGGGCAGTTGTATGCCAGGTGCTGGGGCCCCAACCATGGTAGAATAAGGCAAGGTTCCCACCCTCAGGAAGCATGAACTCTAGAGACGGCAGACATATGGGCAAGCAATGACCATGTGACACAGCACAGGCTGACAGAGAGCAGGCCCAAAGTGCCGTGGGGGCGCAGAGAAGAGAGCAGGAAGGCTTCCCATCAGGAGGGGCATTGGAATTGGGTCGCAGAGGGAAGACGAAGTGGGAAATGGTCGTTCCAGGCAGAGAGGCCAGCGTGACCAAAAGGAGGGGTTTAAAAGAGCAGACAATGGTAGAAGGCAGTCCTGGCTCCTTCCAGAAAATTATGGTTCCCTCACCAATGACGTCAAGCAGAAAGCGTTCAGTCAAATTGGACAAACATTCGGTAAATATGTGCCATTATGGAGCAGAGCTGTGTGAAGGTTAAATCTTGCCCACGAGGAGCTCTGCCCAACGTATCCATCCAACCGGCGTTTAAATGAGTCCCTATTATGTGCAAATCCCTGTTGACACTGTGGGAACGCTTCGTCCAACTCTGGGGTGAGCAGACCTCGGTGTTCCCAAACGAGCGTACTGCACTGGATGGCAAAGCTCTTGACTTTCAACATCTGTAAACAGGGATCACATGCTGTGCTGACCCTGATAAGACCCTCTTTGTATCTCCCTGAGTGTATCCTGGACCACACTACAGCATTTCAACTGTGAGTCACTGACCAATATTTCTGCCCCCATTTCACGTTTAATGATTTGCTGATCTGAACAAGGGAGTTTCTTCAGAAGATGATGACGATCCTTTTTATTTGCACGGCATGTTAGGTTTCGAAAAGCCTTTCTCCACCCATCCCTTCCATCACCCCACCCAATGGTCACAAGAGCCTGGCAAGGTGCAAGAATTTAGTATCCCCATTCTACAGATGAGAGAGAGGAGCACCTCAAGGTCACACAGCGAGTGTATGGTGGAAAGAGAGCTCAAAACCATGTCTTCTGACTCCAGATCTTGTCCTCTTTTCTCTACACCTTACCATCTGCCTGGAATACAATAAAACCATCCTCATTACGACATGAATCCCAGCTGAAATGCTGGTCAAATCACATCCCCTCGGGCAACATAACTACAGCATAAATTAAAAGCCCAATTAAAGAACATGGCCTTTTAACTGGGACTTACCACTGTCCCCTGAGGCTAGGATAAAAAGAGAAAGCCCTACAAAAGTCAGTGGCTGTCCATCCTGGAAATTACCCAGAGACCCACTTACCCATATGCAAGAGCCTGTAGATCCAAATTATTCACCTAACTTTATCTCCCTTCTCTATGTTCTTCTGGGGTCCTGGCCCCCACGGAACGGGGCCTGGAATCTTTGCCCAAACCTCTGCCCCTCTCTCTAGCCCGCACATGTGGTTAACAGTCCCTCCCTCCATGTGGACAGGTGCTTCTCAGCTCTGGCACATCTCTTAATAGCAGGAGCATCAGAACCTGAAGAAAAACCAATGCTTCCCTAGTTCAAACAGAGAACTGAAGTGAAATTCTCTGTCTCCAAGTGGGATAGTCTGCCAATGGCTAGAGCCCTGGGTGGCCAGGGGGACAAAGAGTGTTATTATCCTCGATGTCAGCTTTGTTTTGCTGACAATAGTGGGGGTGGGTGGAGGTGGGGGATAGAAATGAGGTGAGGAGGCAGGGAGGGGGCATTTTGATTGCTCACTTATAATTTTCTATCTAGTCCCCCCCCCCCCAACAGTCAAAGGCAATAACATGATGAACTCCAGGGACACCCCTGGGTCCCGAAACAATAATAGTTACTACTTCCCTTGTCCAAATGTCCCCTCCGGTTGCTGGGCTTGAAGGCGACTTTACAGATCAGGAGCTGGTGTGCGCTCTGGTCCCTTTCCATGTCATAGCCGAGCTGCAGTGCCCCCCCCCCACCCCCCACACCCCTGTCCCCAGCCAAGCCACAGGGAGAAGAGGTCTCTGGGTCAGCCCGGATCACAGAGCATCGCTACCACTGCCCGCTTCACCCCAACACGGGCTTCTCCCGAACCTGCCCCGGGGGCGGGGGGGGGGGGGGGGGTAGAGAGGGGACGGTTCACGGGCTCAGAGGACCTGCCTGCACCAGGGTCTGGATGTGCTCCCTCAGCCTCCGTGTGGGACTTCCGCGGGGACCCCCTCACTGACCCAGCCGATCTCCCCGCCTGTCACCCCACATCTCCCCTCCTGCCCTCTCAGACCTGCCCAGATGTGCCTGGAGACCAGAGGACGGTCCGACCGAGGGGGAGACCGAAGGAGACAAACCACATTTCGCGGCGGAATCCCTGTTAAGTAACAGAAAGCCATCCAACTAGCGACCACGCTTCCAGAAACGTCACTGCCACCGAGGAGAGAGTTTGCAGCCGCCGACCCCGAGCGCGCTCACCTACCTGTCTCCCGCTGCAGGGCTCCCCTCGGCTCCGGGCCGCGCCGGCTCGCTCCCTGCCGGCTCTCCGCAGCGGCGGTGGGCGCTCCGCGGGGTCCGGGCGGCCGCGAGCTGGGTCTCCGGTGCCCGCGGCGAGGCTGCCTGGAGGAGGAGCGAGCGCTGCTGCCCGCGCCGCCGCCGCGGTGCTGATGCGGTTGCTATGGTTATGGAACTCCGCAGCTGCCCCCTCGCGGCGCAACAGCTGCCCGGCCGCGGCCCTCCGGGCAGCCCCGGGAGCCGGCCCGGGCGGCGAGGCTGGGCACCGGGCCGGGGCCGGCCGCCACCACTGCGGAGGAGGACGCGGCGCGGCTGCGCTGGCGCCCGGCGGCTCGGCTCTCCGCGGCGCCCGCGCTCCCGCCCCGCCCCCGCCCGCTCGCCCCCGACCCCGCGCCCCGCCCCCGCCCGCTCGCCCCCGACCCCGCGCCCCGCCCCGGGCCCGTGCGCGCGAGCCGGCGCCGGGCTCGCAGCCCGCCGGCCTGTGGGGGGCGCCCGCCTCGCCGCCCGCCCCCGCCGCCCGCGGGCCCGAGCATGCTCAGTGAGCGCTCGGGAGGCGCCCTCCCGCGTGGCCGGGCCCTTCCCGGAACCCCCGGGGATGGGGGGGGGGGGGGGTCGCCCGTTCCACGGGGAGGAGCGGCCCCGGGGGAGCGGCCCGGGAGGGGCTAGAGCCCCGAGCGAGCTCTGCCTCCCACCCCCCCAGGTCAGCGGGGCCATCGACCCACCGACGAGCCCAGGGGTGCTGCCCACCTGCGCCCTGCTGGCCGTGGGGGGTTCAGACCTCCGTGAGACGTGGCCCCCGGGGCCGGAGGAGGAGGAGTGGCAGGAGGAGGTTTGGACCAGCTGCCATGTACCGAGCACCCCTCGCCAGGTGCTGCACACCCGGAGGCCCCCAGTTCTCGCCCGCCCTGTTAGGAAGGGCTCGTGGCCCTCGCGTTGTACACAGGAGGCACCGGCCCCCGACGGAGGGACAGGGCGCAGTCCCGCAGAGTGGGCTGCGCCGGCTCACGTCCCAGCAGGGACCACAGCTTGTAAACCCAGCAGCCGCGGTGACTCGCGGCTCCTCCCGTTGCGGGTTGGAGGGCGGTAATGCCTGCAAGACGGGACAAAATGCCTGCGAGAAGGGACAAGAGGAAGCAGGGGAAAGTGAAGTCTGGGGACGCTCCGTCCAGAAGGAGAGGACCCGAGCGTGCGAAGGCCTGGAGGCAAGCCAGCCGGCACCGGTTTTTATCCACACTCGCGATCCAGGACGGCAGGAGCAGAGCTGGCCAGGGGAGGTTCAGGGCTGCACGTCAGGGGCCTTGAGAGCCAAGTGAGGGGGCTGGAATTCGACCCTGATGACCACAGGGAGCCATTGAAGGAGCTTAAGCAGGAGAAAGGCTGGGTCCCCAATTTGGGAAAGTCACCCTTGGTTGAAGAGCGTGCAGTGAGGGTGAGGTGGGTATCACCGAGAGGGCCCTGCCGCCCTGGCCAGAGGCCAGAGGGCCTTCTGTCTGCCTTGCGTGTCCTTCCCGCAGCACCCACCCGAGCCTTGGACAACATATGTGCTCAGTAAACGTTTGCCGTATGGCAAATAAATGAGTATTTATCTCTCTCCAAGGAGAATATGGATTCTTTTCTCTCAGGATTTTTTTGCCTTTAAAATGTGATCAAAATAATGTGCCATTTATTTTGCCATAAACATTGCATTGTTATGCAGCCTTATTTTTGAATGTGAGTACAAGTCCCCAGCGTTTCGCTCTGCATTTGCTGGTCCCCAGCAGCGCAGATATGCCTGCAGCACAAGGTTGGCTTGTAGCCTGATGTGTTTCAATTGCCCCAATAAAAGATCTCCAGGATATATTATTATTACACGAAAAAGCAAAGTGTGGAACAGTGTTTGGAATAAGAAAACTCTTGGGAAAGAAGCGGGGGGGGGGGGGGGGACACAAATGCATATTTGAATTTGCTTGTTTGGGCATAAAAATATGTCAGAAGGGGGGGCCTGGGTGGCTCAGTCCGTTAAGTGTCCGACTTCGGCTCAGGTCATGATCTCGTGGTTCACGAGTTCGAGCCCCGCGTGGGGCTCTGTGCTGACAGCTCGGAGCCTGGAGCCTGCTTCCGATTCTGTGTCTCCCTCTCTCTGACCCTCCCCCCATTCATGCTCTGTCTCTCTCTGTCTCAGAAATGAATAAATGTTAAAAAAAAATACGTCAGAAGGTTATGTAAGAAACATGTAAAGTAGACCTTATTAGCTGTGGGGCTGGGGTGGGTGGAGAACCCCGCGGACAAAGTCTGGGCGAGAGAAAGACTTTCAATTGCGCCTTTATGAAACTTAAATTTTTGAACCAAAAATAAATTACACACATGCATGATGTGTTACCATCTGTATCTAGAAGCTTAATGAACCTGGAGAGGACTTCAGATGCAGTGTGCAACATGTCCCAAACGGATGTGGCCCCAGGCCCACCCCTCCCACTGCCCCAATTCCTATTGGGCACAATAGTATGATGACTTATTACCATTACGCCTGGCTCTTCAGTCCTGCTATGCTCATGGACTGGAGGTGAGGAGAGAGGAGGGCACAGAGACAGGATATGAGGTCTCCAGAAGCCCACGGTCACCAGTGCCAGGACTAGGGCACTGTAAAGATGTTCGCTATGTGTCAGGCCCCAGGGTCTTCCCCACGATGACAGTGATGGTGGCCATGGGCCATGGTGGCCAACATGACACCCATCAATTGTCTAGCTGGAGTGATGCCCTCTGGACCCAGAGAGTCCCTCACCACTGCCCCCCTCATGGACAAGCTCCGTGCAATGCCTCACTCCAAACTGGTACAATCTCAGACCCACAGTGTGAGGCTCTCGGCAACTAGGGGGCCACTGGAGGTTTGGAAGGGAAATCCCCATGGCGAGCCCAGGAAATAGCCCTCCACTGCCGTCCCCCTCCCTCTCAGGGAACGACCCACCAGCCAGAAACGAGCCAGAAACTCAACGTCATCCTGGGCTCCCTGGTCCCCTGTCTCATTCTCTCTACCCACCTCATCTCCCACACATCTAATTAAATACCAACTTCTGTCAATTCCGCCACGTAAATAGCTCTCAGAGTCATCTATAACAGGACTCTGGGACAGTTTTGTGTTTGTTTTTTTTTAATCTTCTTCAACAGGACTCTGTGAGTGATGGTGTCTAAGGAAATGGGTAGAATCTTAGTCTTATGTTCTGAGATGAGCAGCGGCAGATCGGACTCGAGGACAGGGATTCTGGGACAGACGCAGTGCCTGATGTAAGCCCAGGCTTCCGGTGCAGCCGGAAGGTGACACCCCATTTGAAAGAGCTGAGCATTGAGACAGACAGCTAAGAAGCATGGGATCCTCCTGGCCAAGTTTGATTCTATAGGATTGAGCTTGCTCTCCCTCACAGGGGCTGGAGCCCATTCAAGATGAGTAAAGAATCACAGCAGAGGGACCAGCATTTTCTCACACTGTCTTAGAAGACAGGTTTTCAATGGTGACATCCTGTGGTAACAAGAAGCAACTGTCATGAAATACTCATCAGACTCAGGGAGCTCCACAGGACGGGAGTATGTTGGAGTAACCTCCCACGGGGACTGTGTAAGCCCCCACTGTTTTACAACAACTTGAGAGGAGAGAGATCCCCAAGAGAGGGAAACTTCGCTTCCTGCCAGTAGAACACAGACGGGGGCAGCTTGCCTGGCCTTGAAATCTGGCTTTGCTATTCCCTTGCTATGTACCCTTTACAATACAGCTTAAGCTAATTGTATCTCAAGGTCCCCTTCCGGAAAACAAGGATGATAACACAATACATGTCACAGATTTACTATGAAGATTAAATGGATTAAAACCTAACACCGGACCTCTTGTGGAGTAGGGGCTATGTATGCATATCCCTGAGCTGTTATTTTTTTAATGTTGGAACAAGTTGATGAAATAGAGGAGGTGCTTGAGATGCTGGATTATCCATAACACTTTCTGTCCACCCCTGTGCCACCACCTTGGCCTGGGACCACCCAATTTCTTATCTGAAATACCACAGTTATTTCCCAACTGATCCCCCTAATTCCGATGTCCCCAGGAACCCGTCTGCCACACACATCCTACTGATGTTTTTTTTTCTTTTTAGAGTAAGAGAGAGAGCAAGCTTGAGTGGGGGGAGACAGAATCTTTTTTTTTTTTTAACATTTATTTGGTTTTGAGAGAGAGGGAGAGAGACAGAGTGTGAGCGGGGGAGGGGCAGAGAGAGAGAGAGAGAGAGAGAGAGAGAGAGGGAGAGAGACACAGAATCGGAAGAGCGGTCAGCACAGAGCCCGAACCCACCAACTGTGAGATCATAACCTGAGCCAAAGTCAGATGCTCAACCAACTGAGCCACCCAAGTGCCCCTAGAGAGAGAATCTTAAGCTGACTCCATGGTCAGTGTGGAGCCCGACACAGGGCTCAATCCCACGACCCTAGGATCCTGACCTCAACAGAAATCAAGAGTTGGGCGCTCAACGGCCTGAGCCACCCAGGAGCCCCCATCCTATTGATCTTTTAAAAATCAACTTTGTGGGTGTCCCACTGGCTCAGTCAGAAGCATATGACTCTTGATCTCAGGGTTGTGAGTTCAAGCCCCACGTTGGGTGTAGAGATGACTTAAATAAATGAATAAATTTTAAAAAAAAGGTAACTCTGGTGCTATCACTGACTCTGAAGACTGTTGAGGAGTGATTCCAGACCTTCAGAATAAGCTCTAAGCTTCGTGGCCTACCATTCCTAGCCAGCTGACATCTGATTCCTGCTCTGTTTGGTCCAGCAATACGAAACCGCCTGTACTTTCCAGAAAGCCCCAGGCTGTCTGGCACATCCGCGAATTCCTGCTCATGCTTCAAACCTGTGTCTACGTATTCCTCCCCTCATGGAACCTTCCCAGATCTACCTTAACATTCATACCTCCTCCACTGAGCCTCTGACACACACTTGGATAATGCCCTCAGAGCCTCGTCGTATAATTACTTATATAAAAAAATGTATTTCCCACGCTAGAATGAGGACTCTGAAGGAAATTTACAGAAGAGCCTGAGTCTTTTTATCTTTCTTTACCCAACCCCTGTCATACTGTCTGGAATATATAGATGGTGCTCACTACACTTTAAAACTTCACTTGAATAGATTTTGATGTGATTTTCCTCTCATGTAGTTGTCTTGCCCTGCCCACCAAAAAGCAGAAGTTTGCTTTAACCATCTTTGCACTTGTGACAGGTACTTGGTTACCACGTTCAATTTGACCAACTGAGGTCAGTTTGGTTGGCACAGGGGTGAGCAGGGGCGTCGGGGGGAGGCTGACTCTGTTACACCTTTGGGATAGGTCTTGGAGGGAGATTCCTTAGCAGCACGTGAGCACATCAGCCCAGGCCTTCACATTTTTGTTTCATCACATTCTGCTCTTGTTGCTTTATTTGCAGCTCGTGCGACGGTGAGAGCAGCAGACGCACAACTGAGCTCTTATAGCTCCCTCACACTTCATAGAGTGGCTCATTTCATCTTTACATCAACCCGACGAGAGCCCTCTTGGGAGGAGACGGAGGCCAGGTGGCAGACCTTGACTAAAAGACACAGCTATAAGGGGCCAAGCCTAGATGTGAACAGTCAGTCCCTGCTCTTGGCCACTAGGAAATACTACTGTTCAGTAACATGGCTTCTGTTATCTGTGTGGCTTATGTTTTCACATCATATAGGGATCTCACTATCATCATCTAATACGATGTTTCTCAGCCTCGGCTTTATTGACATTTGGGACCAGATGATTCATCATGAGGGCTTCCCTATGCTTTGTAGAATGTTCAACAGCATCCCTGTCCCTTCCCACTAAATGCCAGATGGGCAGGTGGCAGGTTGGATAACAGGGGGACTTACTTGCAAGGCTTGTCTTGGCCAAAAGACCAGGGGATCTCTGTCCCCAGCCACCAGGATCTTCAGAGTTTATAGAGAAGCTCTAAGAGGGTCATTCACTACGTCTTCCAAGGTTGGCAACACCACACTGTTTCTCAAGGCCTTGAAAACGGCTTCCTGGTAGAAACAGGGTAGAAGATACATTCTCAGCACAGGGGAGGGGGACAGGCCTCCGACTGCCTGGGGCCAGCTCTCGGGTCAACCTGGGGTCACCTCCTCCCCATGACCTCCTCCAGCCTACTCTGAGGACTTGTAAGGAACGTCTGTATAATGAGTGGCTGATGCAGTTCTGGGTGCAGGATTTATGTTTACTTCTCACACTTAAGGAGGCTCATTACTTTACTGCTGAGAAAAGCTAGAATCACTACCGAGAAAAGAAGTTAGTTGGTAACAAATAAATCATTTGTGTTTCTAGAACATCGGCAACTTTGAAAAAAAGGGGGGGGGATCATTGAGTGGAGAGTGAGCTTAACGACACCCTTACTAAGTTGGACAATAATGACACCCTTACTAAGTTGGACACTCTTCGTCGCAAGAAAGGATATCCCTACATATATAAAATTAATCTCCATCATTTTAAGTTGGTGAGCCATTAAATTAAATGACTACACTAGTACTTTGGGGACAAATTCTCCCTTTTATAAAGGACACAGCCTTGGGAGTTGGCCAGGGTGTTCTCACTTGTCTCAGTCGAAGAGTTTGGGACTTCAGTATCGCTCGTGTCTGCAGAAACTCCAGGCCCCGTTCCAGCAAGACCTTCCCTTGGCGAATGATAAAGAAGAATTTATCTTGAGCACATTCTATCCCTTTTTCTCAGAGACTCATTTCCTCCTCTGTGTAATAGGATGTGAACGCTGCCCCTGTGGGATCTTCTAAGACATTCAGTAACCAGTGTGCGCACGTGCCCAGCACAGACCCGGCCCCTACCGGGCACCCAGTACACCTTAGACCCATTCCTGCCAGACTCCTACAGTCTTCTGTTGGCTCCTTAGACACGAGTGACTGGTGGCTCACCTTCCTTCTCATTTCTGTTACGTGGTGTTTACAAAAGGCTCAGTGACCAGGTGATAACCTGCTTAGAATAATATAGTCAGGGAGCCACAAACCTTGCTTCTAACACCGACTCTGCAAGTAGGTAGCTCTGTGACCTTGGGAAAACCACTCTGACTCTCTGAGCCTCAGTCTTCTCCTCTCTGTAATGGACAAGATTTCCAAGAAAACCACAAAGACCCCCTCTGATGTGGGCAGTTCATGGGCCACCAGACCTGCATCCCATCCCCTCCTTGCCTTTGCTGCCTTGATGAAAAAGGGCAAGTTCAACATGAAACTCAGCTCGATATATGACTCTTATGTGATCCCAGTGTTTTCTCCCTCGATTGAGTGTAGTTCTTATTTGTTTTAAGGGTTTTTTTTTCATATTAAGCAGATAAAAATATATACATATACATATATATATTATGCATGTACATAAGGTGGGAACACACATGTTCCTTAAAAGATAATAATTTGAAGTGGGCGTAGCCAATCCAGTTAAGGAAAAGAACATTGCTCATACCGTATGTCCTTTCCTGACCCCAATCCCAATCCCGTGCCCTTGCTTGCCCCCACCAGATGTTACTCTGAATTCTGTGTAGTAAGTGCCATGCTTTCTCTACATGTTACTACCTATATAGCTCTTAAAGGGCATGGTGTAGTTATTTTCGTTACAGGAATGAAGTTATACGTATTCTGAGACCTGTTTTTCCTCCTTCACAGGCTTCTGAGAGTCAATCATATTGGCCCAGGTAGCTGAATTCATATGTCCTCGTCGCTACATAAGACTTTCTTTAAGGACAGGTTTCCACTAAAGGGATGAAGACATTCTACTGCTGAGGGACACTTGGGTCATTTCCCCTGTGTATGTGTGTGTGCCCTCTTTCCAATAAGGATGTTATGAATATTCAGATAAACAGGAATATTCACGAACATTCAGGTGCATCTCCTGGTATACCCCTGCCAGTTTTTCTCTATATTTAAGACAGTTGCTGAGTTACAGAGTCCAATTAACTGAGTCGTAGCACCTTGTTTTCCAAAGTGAGCGCATCATTTTACGCTTATATCAGCAGGGAACACTCGTTTCCACGGCGGCCCATCTTTTCAACACCTGGTAAGGTCAGGCTGTGATTTTGCCAATCGGATGGATCTGGAAATGGCATCTCCTTCAGAACTGGGTTTAATTTGCGCATTTCTGATGACTGATGATGTTCAGATCTTTATAGATGCTTACTGACCATTTATCTAAAATACTTGTTATTTTGGGGTGCCCATGTGGCTCAGTTAAGCCTCTGACTCTTGATTTCAGCTTAGGTCATGACCTCACGGTTTGTGAGTTGAGCCCCACGTTGGACTCTGTGCTGACAGCATGGAGCCTGCTTGGGAATTCTCTCTCCTTCTCTCTCTGCTCCTCTGCAGGTCTCTCGTTTGTGCTCTCTCTCTCTCTCTATCTCTCTCTCTCCCTGTCTCAAAAATAAGCATTAAAACAAATTTTAATTAAAAAATAAATTAATTAAATGCTTGTAATTTGCTGATTATTATTATTGGATCATTTATCTTTTTCTTAACGGGTTTGTAGGAATTCTTATGACATCAGCAGCTCTCAAAACCTGTGGTTCTTGCCTATCTATCCACATTCCATAGTGTTACTCATGCCCAATTTACCCTTTTTTCTTTATCTTTGCTCTTTTTTGACCCTCTCTGGGCACACTCTTCACTCTTGAGGCCATTAAAACCCTCTGCTATCCTATTAATTCTTAAATGGTACGTCTTTGGTTTTTACATTTAAGCTTTCCATCCACTTACCTAGCACTGTTCCTCATCTAGCCCCTGTCCCCACCCTACCCCCATAGTAATCTGCCAGGCCAACTCCGTGGTGCATGAACTTGCATCTGCAAGGGGATTGGCTCTGGGCAGTCCACACACGCCATTGATATAGTTTTCTTTCCCTCTTAACAAGACGATGCAACCCTTTATAATACTGCAGTTTTGCACTGAACTTTTGATCTAGTAGGAACGTTGGGCGCCTGATTCTTCTTCAGGAATGTAGCAACTATTCATGACAACACAGATTGTAGGGGTCTGGAAGAAATGGGACCAAAATTTCTTTCTTCATTTAAAGTTTAGGTGTTGTTAAGTTTCATAATGAAGCCATTTAGTTTTTTTTTTTTTTTTTTTTTTGGAATTGCATTAAATCCACAGAGCAATTTGGAGTAACCGACGTATTTATGAAAACAACTATACATTTATGTTAGTCTTCTATTGCAATAAAACTTTATAATTTCTTATTAAGTCACTTGAATATTTTGTTAGATTTAGACCTAGGTACCATTTGTGTGTCTGTTACTAATTTATCTACTTTTTAAAAATTTTTCTTTTAGAGAAAGAGAGAGAGAGCAGGGGAAGAATGGAGAGTGAGAGAGAGAGAATCTTAAGCAAGGTCCATGTCTAGCACAGAGCCCAATGCAGGACTCGATCCTACAACTCTGGGATCATAACCTGAGCTGAAATCAAGAATTGGATGCTCAAATGACTAAGACACTCAGGTGCCCCTCTCTGTTTCTGAGTTAAATTTATCCCTTAAAAAAACCCCATTTTCTCACTATCAGTAGACAGAAATGCAATTGACTGTAGTCTTGTTTTTTATTGGCCAGATATCTCTATTCTCTTACTAATTCTAATAATTTGTCTATATATTCTTTTAGTTTCTTATGTAGAAAGTCGTGTAGGGGTGCCTGGGTGGTTCAGTCAGTTAAACATCAGACTTCGACTCAGGTCATGATCTCACAGTTTGAGTTTGAGCCCCGCATCGGGTTCTGTGCTGACAGCTCAGAGCCTGGAGTTGCCTTTGGATTCTGTGTCTCCCTCTCTCTGCCCCTCCCCTGCTCGTGCTCTTCCTCTCTCTCTCTCTCTCTGTCAAATAAATAAACATTTAAAAAAAATTTTTTACAAGAAAGTCATATAATCTGTGAATAATTATAGTTATGATTCTTCCTTTTCCTGTTTTTTTTTTTAAATTTTTTTTAACGTTTATTTATTTTTGAGACAGAGAGAGACAGTGCATGAACGGGGGAGGGGCAGAGAGAGCAGGAGACACAGAATCCGAAGCAAGCTCCAGGCTCTGAGCCATCAGCCCAGAGCCCGGTGCGGGGCTCAAACTCACGGACCATGAGATCGTGACCTGAGTTGAAGTAGGACGCTTAACCGACAGAGCCACCCAGGCGCCCCCCTTTTCCTGTTTTATACAGTTATTCCTCTTTCCTGGCAAGGCTCTCCTGCAGAACATAGGCCACAGGAATGACTGTGAGAAGTCTTGCCTTAACCTTTTTTTAAAGAGACTGCTTTTGAACAATTCAGTATTGCATACTTCCTTCCATTATTTTAAGTGTAACTCATAAGTTACCGGTTTACTGGAGTTTTCTTCTACTCTTGTATTATTCAACTTTAAAAATAACAAATGGTAATTGACATGTTAGGAAATATTCTTTTCTCTGTTAAGATAAAGATGTGATTTTTCTTTTCACTTCTGTTAATAGAGTAGGTTGCCTTAATGTGCTCCATAATATTGATGTAAATTTGCATTCCTGGAATAAACCCCAATAGGTCACAATGTACCATCTGTTTGCATATACTATCCTCTTCAGACAGCCAATGTTTTACTTAAATTGTCTCATTGTGCTCATTAATAAGATTTCAATAAGATTTTCCTTTATTTGGCTGTAGACCTTGTTTGGCTGTAGAATCAAGGTTATACGACCGTTTTAAAGTCAACTGTGCCACGGAATATTATTCCGCCATTAAAAGAAATGAAATCTTGCTGTTTGCAACCACATGGATGGAGCTGGGGTCTAATGCTAAGTAAAAAAAGTCAGTCAGAGAAAGACAAGTACCATATGCTCTCACTCATATGTGGAATTTAAGAAATAAAACAAATGAGCAAGTAGAAAAAAAAAAAAAAAGAAAAAGAGAGAAAGACAAGCCAAGAAGCAGACTCTAAATTATAGAAAACGAACAGGGTCACCAGGGGGAAGGGAGGTGGGAGGATAAGGGAAACAGGTAATGGGGATTGGAGAGTATACTTATGATGAAAGAATATAGGGGCGCCTGGGTGGCGCAGTCAGTTAAGCTTCCGACTTCAGCCAGGTCACGATCTCACGGTCCGTGAGTTCGAGTCCCGCGTCAGGCTCTGGGCTGATGGCTCGGAGCCTGGAGCCTGTTTCCGATTCTGTGTCTCCCTCTCTCTCTGCCCCTCCCCCGTTCATGCTCTGTCTCTCTCTGTCCCAAAAATGAATAAACGTTGAAAAAAAAATTAAAAAAAAAAAAGAAAGAATATAAAAATAAAAAGGGGGGGGGGGCGCCTGGGTGGCGCAGTCGGTTAAGCGTCCGACTTCAGCCAGGTCACGATCTCGCGGTCCGTGAGTTCGAGCCCCACGTCAGGCTCTGGGCTGATGGCTCAGAGCCTGGAGCCTGTTTCCGATTCTGTGTCTCCCTCTCTCTCTGCCCCTCCCCCGTTCATGCTGTGTCTCTGTCCCAAAAATAAATAAACATTGGAAAAAAAATTTAAATAAATAAATAAATAAAAAGGGAACCTCATAAACAAATAAAGTAAGGTGTAGCATCTCCCATCTTTACTTCCTTGAAATACTTTATATAATATGAACCGTAGTCTGTTTCTTGAACATTTAACTGGACTATAAAATCATTGGGGGAAGAGTGTTCATTGGGAAATGAAAGCATAGAATCACTAGCAGAGCCCCAAGGACGGAGGAGGGATTGTTTTCAAGATTGAGGCTGTCTATAAACTGAGAGGAAGGAACCCTAAAGGGGGGACTGCAGAGACAGGAGAGAAGGGGAGGCAAGGAGGGGAGGTCCCTGCAGGAGCGAGAGGAGGAGGTTCCACTGCCTGGTGGGGGTTAGACGGACCTGTGGCGACAGCTCTGTTCTTCAGAGGCAGGATGGAAATAGGAGACAGTGGCGTGGCTTGAAAGATGATGGAGAGCTGAAGCAGAAGAAACTGTTTCCTGATGGGCTGTCTCTTCTTTGGGAAGTAGAAAGCAGGCTCGCCTGCCCGGAGAGGAAGGGTTGGAATTAAGGCTTGAGGAAAACAGAAAATGTGGATCTGAGGAGGAGAAGGAAAATAGGGCTGGTTTGATGTGCTGGAATAGAAGCAGGTCACTGGACTGCGCTTGGGTTCCAAGGGAAGGTAGCAGGAATGGAGAAGCTCAGAGGTCTACGAAGTAGGGTGATTGCCTGATGGTGGATGAAGAGATAGGTCATGACAGACTGGAAGGGAGTGACAGAGCTCGGAACTGGAGAGATCTGTGAAGCTCAAGTATAAATATTTGTAGGAAAGGGAGGGAGGGAGGGAGCTAAAAACACCCCCGTGACCAGAAAGAACAGGTGTGGGGGTGTGTGGGGCTGGGTCAAGGTTAGGCTCAGTCGGGCAAGGACACGAGGAGACCCGGAGGTGAGAGGCTCTAACCTTCCGTCCCACATGGTGTTACGCACATTATGCAATTTAATCCTCACCTCAGGACGATGACACAGGTCCCAACATTCTCCCCAATTTACAGATGAATCGCTGATGCTTGGATAGGTGGAACGCCACGTTCAGCAAGGACGTTCCTCGGGCAGGATTTCAATCTAGGTCTTTCTGATCCCAAAGTCGTTACATGTCATCAGTACCCAGCACTGCCAGGGAGACCGCGAAGTTGAGGAGTCACTCCCAGGACATGGAATCCACCCCCTACCCCAGGACTTTGGGGGAGAGAGAGCTTGGAGCCGGCACGTGCCACAGGGAGAAGTGGGGCATGGGAAACACAGATGCTGCAGATTCAAGAATTCCTGGGGCTGTGTCTTCTCATGGGTCCATGTAAGGTGGATTCTTTGAAAATGGGTGTTCCTGCAGGTTTGTGGTATATAGGGACACTGTAACACTTGCAGTCACAGAGGTCATCTCATCTGGCACATTTGCATGTGCACATGGGGAGCCTTCCTTCTTTGTCCCTTGTCTCCATCCCTGCAAAAAACAGGCCTCCTGCTCCCGATTCTTGATATATTTATCCAATATTGGCAAAAACTGAGTCAGGGATTTTACCGTTAGCATCCTTTTTGGTCCCCATGGCTACCTGTGAGTTAGATGCCATCATCCCCAGCTTACACGAAGCAAAACTTAGGCACAGAGATGAAGAGATCTGGCGAGGAACAAATATCCCAGGCAACTGCCGTGACCTTCTCTTGATGTTCTCCCCAAAGCCTCCTGGAAGACACAAGTTCTGTTACCCTGTGGGCACAGAAGTGGTGCTCCTTGATTCAAGCCTCCTCACTAGTAAATGCTGGAGCTGGGACCCCAGTTTTGCTCTCCTGTGACCTTTGCCTGAGGGTGCTTCCTCCAGAATCACTGACAAAGGACCAATCTCTAGGCTTGAATGTCAGGCCAACCCTGCTCATTTCATCAGTTTGGCTCAGGGCTCCCTGAAGACTTTGCTAAGCTCCACATCCTCCAGGGCTCCCCGTGTCCTGAACCACCTTGTCTCTAAGGAAGAACTCGGGGAATACCACAGGGGCCGGCAGAAGTCAGGGCCCAGGTCAGGGGTATGAGTGTCTGGGCCCCTCACCCCAGATGTTGACCGGCTAGCTCAGGCCTGGCATTGGACTGCCTGGGGTTGAGTTCCTGTTCAGTGTGCTCTTAAGTAGGCTCTGAGCCCCTCTATACCTTCACATCTTCATTTTCCAACGTTCATAGAGATATTCCTACTGTACAGGGTTATCGTGGTATGTGTTCCTCACACGTAAGCATGCTGCCATTGCCACTTATAATAATAATGGTAATCATCGTTATTGTTACTTAAACAGATGTAAAAAGTGAGGCCAAGAGAAATCAAGAGAATTTCCAAGTCCCCCCACTGTGCCAGAAGCCACAATTCTGTTTTTTGGGGTTTTGTTTTGTTTTGTTTTGTTTTTTGTTATTGTTGCTTACCTCAGCATTCTTCTTTCTTTATGAGGATGAGTTGAGGCAATATTGGTAAAGTGTGGTTCCAGTCAGCTCAGGCCACCATAAGACTGGGACCACAGACTGGGAACTTCAACAACAGAAGTGTATTCTCTCAGTTCTGGAGCCCAGAAGTCCTGGATCGAGGCATCAGCAAGATTGGTTCTTCTGACAGCTGTGAAGGCAGGACCTTCAGAAGTCTCTGCTTGGCTTATCGATGGGATCTTCCCCCTGCGCCCTCACACTGCCTTCCCTCCTTATCTCCTCTTGTAAGAATACCAGTCATGCTGGAGTAGGGCCCATGCTAGTGATCCCATTTGAACTTAATTTGGAGACATAATCTCCAAATACAGTCACATCCCAAGGCGCTTGGGGTTAGAGCTCCTGCATATGGATTTTGGAGGGACACAGGTCAACCCATACTCAATGCCTGCTACAGATTCTGACACAGAGAGGATGCTCAGAAAATATTAACTCTTGCTGTCACAGCACAGTTACAACTGTGCCTTATGTCTGCAGTTCGATGAAATCCCCATATTGAAAGTGTCTAACATCCACAGCAGAAGCCCCTCAAACTCAGCCCTTTGCACGTGCCCCAGAGAGGAGGTCAGACAGTTCCAGGAGCAGACTGTGCCCACAGGAACCTTCTGGGGAAAGAGAACCCACGTGCCTTCTCCGCATAGAGTTGCTTTGGCTCAAAGCCATGAGCACTGAGTGAATTACACATGGGTGTAGGGGCACATGCAGCCAGAGATGGGCCCGTGGGCACTGACCCCCTCTGTCTGTGAGGTGGGGTGGGCCTCCAGCCTATGATACAAGGAATACAGTTGGGTGGCCAGGAATTCTGTCTTTGAAAGGGATGAACAAAGGAGATTTGAGTTTGATTTCTACACCCTTTCCATGTGAAGAACAAAGACTCTGAAACACCTTTCTTTAGGTATCCATTCTTGAGTTTATAATGCACAATCCTTAGACACAGGATTCTTTTAATCCCCTCGGCCAGTTTCCAAGATCTTTCCCCACCCCGTCCTTCCCAAGGCCAACCATACTTCCTTCCCACAGAACGCCCTCCTTATCTATAAGGCAGGTGGGGAGGATAGAATTACATGTCTCTCGTCCCGTCTTCAGGTAATGGACTCAGTGCTGTCCAGGACCTGAGCATCTCTGGTCCCCTTCCAGGACCAGTGACTTTGTGACACTGGGCGTCCTGTGAACGAGGATCGCATGGAATATATATTCAGGTCTTCCCTGGCTCTGAAGATCTGTGATGCGATATACGGAGCCTACCTTGGGGGTGCGTGCACCCCTGGCCGTCCCTTCTCTCCTCACACTACAGCAGACCCAGAGCCTCAGAAGGCAGCTCACATCTCTGCCACTGCAGGAAGAGAGGCCAGGAATGATGGATGGAGACGGATTTGACAGGTTGATTTCCGTGAGCGTGTGGGTGGGAGTAGGTTTCAGCCTAAAGAATGCAGGAGGAAATACCATGTCCACGTGTTTGTTTCTTCCTGTACCAGACAGAGGTTGCGCTGTGGCCCCTGCACTGTGGTTGGTTCTGGGAGCACGGGAGCCCTCAGCAACCTGCAGGGCTCACCAGTCCGTGAACGGATCACAGAAGACGATGGGAAGCCCACCGAGGGCAGCTCACTCAGTGTGGGGACAACTGAAGAGGCTTCCGAAGAAGGGCTTTGGACACGTCTTGGCCGTGGGACCCCTGATGAGCCCATCACTCAGCACAGCTGGGAGAACCAGGGAGTTAAGAAAGCACTCCAAGAACTGTGAATCGCATTACAAATGCTAATTATTATTGGGAGGGAGCGTGCTCTCAGGCAGGATAAAGCTCAAAGTACCGAGCAGGATGGAACCCTGGCAGCTGGAACCCTGGCTCGCGGGATGCCACCTCTGGGAGGCAGCCGGTGCTCCAGACACACAGCTCGAGCTTTCTCAAACCACCTACATCTTGTCATGCGTGGGTGCCTCGGCTCCCCTCCTGCCTGCTGTTTGGCAGGTAACTGCTTATTTATCAGAATTAGACTGCCATGACAATCCCCGCACACATGCATGTACACACACACACACACACACCTGGGCACACACAGACCTAGACGAGGCACCGGCAGCTGTTCTCTGCTGGGCAAATCGTTTGATCTCAAGATAAATCAGAAAAGACCAAATGCATGAAACAACCTTCAGCCTCCTTCTCAAGACGCCCCCTGATTCTGATAACCCAGTGGGTGTGAAAGAGCTGAGGTCCGTTCCTGATCCAACCTGCACATCCTCAGAGTGGAGCACAGAGCAGTGGGCTTGGAGATAGCCTTCGTCCTGCCATGCCAGGGTGACCACCCTTGCATTTTCTGCAGTGACACTGACTTGCTGAGAATGCTTTCCTGTGCCGCAGAGAGGACACCGGTTGAATACAATAAAAGGTGGCAAGCCATTAATCAGCTATCAATGGGTGCTTTCAATGTATTTAAGAATAAAGGAACATGTTCTGTTAAATGGGAAATCAATTTTATAAGAGATTTATGGTGTGATTCCTTTTTTTAA